>NC_138120.1:4624196-5239759 GCF_964146895.1 Miniopterus schreibersii | reverse complement strand
AAATGCTATGTAAGGCAAAGACAGACAACAGTTTCTTTTGGATTAGAATTAGCTATTCTAAAGTTAATGCTGAACTGGAAATTCAGGAACCCAAGTGGAAAGTGAATCTCATATGGGCATTTTTACTGATGGCTATCATACTGATAGATTCATGGTTAGGAAATAATTCTTCATCTCTAAGAAGAGACACAAGAAATAGATGACACCACAGTGGGGAACACAGTCCTTTTCAGTCCAGGTTAATACAGAATTCCTCTTAATTTTTAAACTTCCTGCTAACCTTCTGTGGTTAGGAAGCTTTTTTTACATGTGATTTCAAGGTTAAAATTTTAATGAAAACCCTAATGCCCTATAAGAGCACATTCTAATCAATAGCACTTCTGGGATATGTATTTGATACCTGATCAAATAGGTACATCATAATGGAGACTTGTCTTATTAATTATTGTTTCTTTCTTTGTTTATATCCTGATGATGCTTTTCTTAGGATTTTGTTTAAGATACAGTTGCTGATGGATACACTCTTAATTTGAACATGAGTTCTTCCAAGGAGTCCTTGCTAATGTTTTGGTAATGTAAAAGATATTAAACAGTACAGTTTTAAGACCCTAATAATATTTAAGTGTGAGGCATTGTTTTTGGTTGTGTGAAAATTCAAAGAAATGTATGAACATGTACAGGATATATTCTGTGCTTCCAGGAAACTTACACTTAGGAATGAAATATGTAGAATAAGTAATTACATCCTAATCAATAGAATATAAGTGTTTTGTCATTTGCTGGAAAGCAATCAATGTGAGTTTAGATGGTATTAGAATAAAGTTGAGGCTTGAAAGGCACACTTGAGGGGAGTCAGACATTCTAAATTGAGCAATCACAGAATTGCAGTTAGTTGTGAAAAATATTGGAAGGAGTAAGTGAATCATTAAGATTGGTACATAGATGTTTTAAAGTGTAACATAATGGCCTTGAACTTGAAATTACTTGGAAAAACTTAAAAACTTTCAGGCATTATTGAAGCTAAGAACAACATGGCTCTTGACTTGAAAATACACAAGAAGCCTATACATTTCAGTTAGTGGATTAGCTGGTGAATGAACAAAAATAAGTGAAAGGCTGATCTATAAGAATTAGGAGTAAGAATTAGCACCTAAAAGTAATTTTATTTGTGGGAGATATAATATTATCTAATTTTTAAAGCGATGCAATGCTCTTCAATTGAGCCCTTACATAGTATAGCTAATGTGCATTAAAATCTATATTGCCATCATTACAAAGGCTAAGCTTAAGTATTTATATTAATTAGCATTAGGAGAGAGCCAATCACTTGGTGATAAATATAAAATTAGATACGTTATCAACTTGGCATATACTAGCGCAATAAGATATTAATATGCTTACAGGTCTACTTGTCAGTAGTAGAGTGTATATACAAGTACAGCACAAGAGAGCATGGTGTATGTATCCTGAGTACTAAATGTAGTTCAAAGTATAGAATGAAAGTTCTAAGGTAGTGGGAAATTTGATTTTGAAACTAAATGATAACTTGGCCTACTATTGTGGTTTTTGAGAAGCAATTGAAAGATTTTATGCTGGGTAGTAATAATACAAGACCTGGATATTGAACAGATTTATTATTTCATAATGGCGAGTACATTGAGGAGTAAGTGTTCAGGGAAGATTAAGAGGCTCCTAAGTTATTTAGGTACGAGATTGATGAGTAAACAATGAAGAATAGACAAAGGGAAAGAATTGTTAGATAAGTTTTAAAACCTCATATGTAGGCATTGATTAAATATGTCTGTGGAAGTCGTCAAAATTGCTTGAAGCCTTGTTATGCTTTTGAGATGCTTTGCATACTGATTTTATTTTAAATATTAGGCAAAATATATAGATAGGGTAAGATGTCAGGAGATAAAACATTCAAGAATTAAATTTTAAAGTGCATACAAAAATGAGTATAAGTGGAATCTTAGAAACAATTTAGAAGATGTTTTGGAAAGAAGAAAGAAATTGGTGATTTAAATTTTTTTTCTTTGAAGCATTAGATGCAATTTTGATATGCTTAACATAAGCATTTTTCAAGTAAGGGACCAATGTCTTGTGGGTGAAAGAATTATGAGGGAGTTTAAGGCACAAATTCAGTCTCTTCCTGGAGATGTTTCTATGTGTCACCAAGAATAGTGATTGCACTACTACTTATAGGTAAAAGAAAACAAAATGTAAGAACACTTCATTTATAATTGATGTTTTTGTTGTTGAAGTGAAATTCACTTACCATAAAAGTAAATACTAAAAACGTATTCAGGGCCAGCCATTTTGGCTCATGCTTTGATGATCCACCCATGAATCAAGAGATCTCTTGTTCAATTGCAGGTATGGACACTTGTCAGGGTAGGGACGTGGATACCCAGTAGGGGACATGCAGGAGGCATCCAATCAGAGGGAGTTGAAACAGATATTAAAAATAATACTAAGTCCTGTTCCTAATTTTCTTTGTCAAGAAAATGTTTTGTTACTTGAGCATTACTAAAAGAGAAAGGGTTATTTGGAAAAGAGGCAAGTATTAAATATCCATCTATGAATTTTTTGGATAAGATGAATACTTTGAATTTTTCAAAGTTAGTTCATAAGTGTTATTTTTATTTGAAAAAAATAGAATTTTAATGTTTAAATTTAATGTCTGTGTTGTTAGAATTTTCCGAGTAAAATTTTCACAAAATGATTTTACTGCAGACTTTATCATCAGAGGAATTTTTTAGATGGTGAAATATACTGTGGGCCTAAATTTTCACTCTGGGTCTTTGAACATAAATGCATACAGGATTAATCAATATGTGATTTTTCCATAGCTTGCTGGACTGTTTCCCAGTTAGGTAGGCTAAATAAATTTACATATTCCTCTCTGAATACAAAAAGTGAAAGTAATTTGAGAAACTTCCAAGAAGGCTGCACAAGAAATGTTCACCCATTTCCTGTGACATTTTGTATGTCTTTATCCTATAAAGGAGATGTATCCATAGGGAGAAAAATCATATATGGAATGATATAAAAGTGTGAAGAAACCTAAAATTAACCATCTGTTATTGAAATTGAATAAGCACATTTCTGAAGTGGGAATAAAGGGATTAAACAAAATTTTTCACTTAAACTAAACCAGGTAACTTTCCTGAGTAGATATCTCAATGAAATGAAATCTAGTGTCCCTAGATTGGAAATTGTATTAGATTTAGAACCAATCATTTGCTCCTTCTTCAATTGTTTTAAAATTAGTGTAGCTCAAAGGGTTTAATTGTATGCTCTTAGCAATATCAAGTTATCTTGAAGGGTTATGATATTTTCCATGTATTTATGTGACGATCATGAGGAGGAATACTTTTTTAAAAACTCACTTCTTCATGGAGTGTTGAGTGCATAAATATTTATAAACAAATCTTCCAAAATGCATTTAGAAAATCAACACAACATTTTGTGGTTTCTTCAAAGTATTTTTAAAGGAACAGTATAAGTGAAATTCATGGGAAAATTTGGATACTGGAAAATCAAATGTGTAAGAAATTTAAAATCTAGCATATTAGGTTGAAACATACATGAGTAAAAATGAAAAGATGAACGGAAAGAGCAAGGTAATAAGTTTGGATTCAGAAGGTGATGTAAAGTACAACACTGGAAATATCGTCGGTACTGTTGTCGTAAGTATGTATGGTGCCAGATGGATATTTCACATGTCGGGGAATCACTATGTAAAGTATAAGGTTGTCTGACCAGTATGCCAACCTCCTGAAAGTAATCCATAATAATACTGAAGAGAAACACTAGGAATTCTGTGATAAAATAAATAGGGAAAACAGAACCAATATCCCAGAGTGCACATCTTAATCAAATGAGTAGCCATGTTTAACAGTTTGAGATTCTTAAGAATGTAGATTTATCCTGGAAGAGGAAGGAGTACTTCCTCTGCGTTAACGTTGTTGCAGCTGAACAATGGGAACACTTGAAAGTTTCATTAATTGAGCTTCTTACCCTGGCAATTTGCTCTCTATAGCCACACAGCCAGTGGTCATGGCTCTCCTGATATACTTACCTGGGACAAGGAATTCTGCACATTTGGAAGAGATACTTATAATATACCCAAGTGTTAAAATATCATGTATGTGTCTGGCCCTCACTCTACCTATCTCACTTTGTTTTTAATCACTGAAAAGATTCATTGAACTGACACTTTCTCCAGGAAACTGTCCATGATTGTTACAGCTCCAAAGATGCATATAGTAACTGCCACCCTTATATGGCTGAAAAAGGAAAAAAAGTACTGAGAGTGATGTGAACAAGAATATGAAGTTTGCTCATCTCATCAGATTCTCGTGACCTGTTTACCCAGGACAAAGAATTCTGCACTTGTGAGCAACAGCACCTATTGGGCATCCCTTTGCACACAGCTCTTTCTGCTTCTGCATATAAGATACCAAAACCTCCTCGACACTCAGACTTGGAGCTGGTAATGCTTCCCCACTTTTGCCATCCCTGGTGTTACACCTAGCCCTAGAAGCAACTTTCACACCTCCAACCACCCACCAACCTGTGCACGAATTCTCATCAGAGCCAGCATTGTAAACAACTTCTCTCAGTGAACCTGAGATTTCCTTGATTCTTGAACACAGTATCCTTCAAAGTGCACCTAAAATGCCATCATTCTAAAAAGTCAAATATATCTTTGCCGCTCTTTCATCAATTGAACATATCTTGACAGCCTCACTGCATGTCACATACGACATGAGCCCTTGGTGAAGAACAAAGTGGAAGCTGGGAGAGCTAACATTCTGGTGAATTTGTAATTAGCATTTATCACAATCTGAGGACCCCTCTTTGAATTACTAAACCATCAATACAAATCTTCAGACTAATCTAATCAAGTACTGTATGGAGCTTGGCAGCGACAGAGAGGACATAGAGGAGGAGAGGTGAAAAGATGCCAACTAGTTGCACAAAGCTGAATTTCGAAGTAAGTGGGACAACGTTTTCTCACCTGGAAACACTGAGACATGGACCGATACAGAGTGTAACACATTGTAATCAAAGAATCAAGATGAGTCAGGAAGTCTGGAACATTGCAGAAGCAATGCTGTTCAGGAAGTGCAAGTGAAGGAGAATGACATACTATGTTCTCTGTGTGTTCTTTGATCTTTGGGTAAGATAAGTGAAGAAAATCAAACTGCAGGCACCAAAACAGCAGTCTTAACTTCTTCAACTGGTTCTTTGACCACAACCTGGCAGGATCTGGCAGGATCGCTGAGGTAAGGACTCGGTGCCTAATGCCGTAAGAGAGCTTGGTGTGTTCCCCAGCATCTGGGCTTTCTAACCAGATGCCTGCTATGTTGTCACAAGACGTGACTCCACGATAGATCAGCAGTGAGGACGTGTGGCCCAACCGCTTGAAGTACTATGTGAGGAGGTCAGCACCAGGAAAGGGCACCTAGAGGAGCACAGGTGAGTAGACACGCCTGGGCACACGCGGGTGCGTTTCAGGAGCAGGCAGAGTTAGGGCAGGGTGGGAAGTGCACCTGGTCCGCACTGGAGGTGCTCCGGGCCTTTCAGTTAGAGATGGAGCCGGTGAACTTGGAAGCCAGCAGGGCCTTGTGTCGGCTCAAGCACAAGACGTGGCAGAGGCGCCGTCCCTATTTAGAACTGAGGAGCACCACCATTCAGCGCATCCCCGGATTCTGGGCCAAAGCTGTATCCTTGATGGTAGACGCGCGGGACCACAGTGTGCCCGCCCCATGAAGGAGAGAGCCACCAGCGGGGAGAGGTAGTTCAGCAAGGAAATAGACACACGGCAGACAGTGTCGCGGCAGTGACCACAGTCTGATGCAAAAGCTCGGAGACGCCCTTTGAACACGCAGCTCCCACCGAAACCCTTCCTGGGGGTCCAGGGCCGCAGCCACAGGTCAGAATCAAGCCCAGAAGAACGGCCAGAGTTGTCTGCAGGCAGCTCTCGGGCCCGCAGGTCCTTCTCAGAGTCTTGCCAAGCCCAAGGGGGTCTCTGGGTCGGAGTAATGAGACATAGGCAGGAATGCGTGATGTGCAGAATTAGAGATGTCCTGTGGAGCCCTGAGCGGGCAAGGATGCAGGGCAGATCAAAGTGTGTCAGGAAGCAGAGTCAGCCTGAGTGGGGGCAGACACGTGCGGGCCTCAAGAGCCTTTGTGCTCCTAGGTCCTGTTTCGGGGATGGACGTGGGGGCCTTGCCAGAGGATAGAGGGATCGGGCCAAGCCAGGTGCTTGTATAGATGCGCAGCATGTGCTAGTTGTTTGTCGTCCAGCTTGCAGCGTGCAGGCTCCTTGACCCACAGCAGTTCGTGAACCACCCGGAATTGTCAGCCATGATGAGTGACCAAGACGAAGCCATGCTCAGCCACATGATCAATTTGAAGGTGAGCCTGCACAGACCAAGGCTAGGGAGGTAGGGGGCTTGGGAAAGTGACCTATCCCTGCCGGCAGGGAGGAGGTGGGTGTCTCCTACAGGAGACGTCTTCCCCCGCGCCCCTCCCTCCACCCACCCTTGTTCTATACAGGTGGAGGACGTGAGGCAGGCCAGCGAGGGCTGCAAGATGATGCTGTTCTTTCGCAGCAACCCCTACTTCCGCAACAGTGTGATCGTGAAGGAGTATGTCGTCAGCATCACAGGTGAGTGGAGGCTCCCCGCACGGGCGGCAGCAGGAGGCGGTTAGAAGTTGACAGGCAGTGCGCCCCTGTCCCCATACTCCTCGTGCTGCAGGATACCGGGCGTCCCATTCCACTGCCATTCATTGGCACCGGCATTATGAAAGACAGGCCTACAGACGCAGGCACCAGAACAGCAGCCTTAACTTCTTCAACTGGTTCTCTGACCACAACCTGGCCGGATCTGGCCGGATCGCTGAGGTAAGGACTCGGTGCCTAATGCCGTAAGAGAGCTTGGTGTGTTCCCCAGCGTCTGGGCTTTGTAACCAGATGCCTGCCCTGTCGTGCCGAGACGTGACTCCCCCGATAGATCATCAGTGAGGACGTGTGGCCCAACCACCTGAAGTACTATGTGAGGAGGTCGGCACCAGGAGAGGGCACGTAGAGGAGCACAGGTGAGGAGAGGCGCGCTGGGCACTCGCGGGTGGGTTGCCAGGTAACTGGGATGTTGTTTTGCCACATGGACTCCCTGTGGCTGGGAAGACTACAGCCCGGGAGGCCCGGTCGTCCGGGCATCGGGATGAGACAGGAAGTCCGGAGCACTGCAGTGCCAACTCTGTTCCGGCCGGGGAGGCTGAGGGAGGGTGTGGGAGTGTGCCTGTCCACCACCACTCAGAATCAAAGCAGGTGCATTGTCCCGCTCCTCCGAACCCGCTCTCCTGGCCACCAACCCCAACCTCGGCCTGCCCCACCCTTCCTTAACGGGACTGTCCCACCGTGTTCTTCCTACATCCCTTCGCACAATTGCCGGGCGATATTCTTCTTGCGAAGCCTGAGGCTTCTCTGCCACCACGTCCCTCTGTTGGTCCTCAGAGCCGTCATGTATGTCCTCAGGTGTCTCCTTCTTCCTACGCGGGGCATCCTGAGAACGCTGTCCGTGACAGAGGGCTTGTGGTGGGACTTGTTGAACATGGGGCTGGGGGAAGCTGAAGAGAAGCGATCCCAGTGGTACAGTGACCCCCTTGGCGGGGGAGGCCGTCGAGCCATTGTTCAGTACTCTGGCAGTGCTCAGAGGAGGCGATACGTACGAGGTTTGCGTGTTCAGGGCACCTCCCAAAGTGTGAGATACCTAGGAGGGACCGTCACTTGATTTCCAAACCCAAGTAGTGCACGGAAGGAGCTTTTGCAGATACAAATGTGTTTTCAATCAAACACCATTTTCCTGCACGTGAAACAGGTGCAGAAACAGCCTCCGGAAAGGCATTGACACCTAGAGCCACGCGGAGCGGGCAATGAAAGGGATGGAAAAAGCAAGCTCATCAACTGTATTTGTCCGTGTGTATTTGTTCCTTGGGCAAGATAAATGAAGAGCATCAAGCTGTGTGTGTCTGTGTGCTGTCCGTGGCTTGGTTTGGGCCTCTCCGTTGCCTGCCTGGGAATGTCCAGTCCCTCTGCGGTCTGGGCTTGCACAGTTGCGGAAGTGTGTTTAAGTGTTTCTAGGGGTGGGTGGGTGGCGGCGTGAGAGGGCAGAATTCTTCCCTGGTGGCTCAGGCTGGGGAGGAGGAAGAACTAGGAGAAAGTCCACTGCATAGGGTCTTCCCGTTTTCCCGAGGGAGATAAGGTAGTTCAAGGAAAAGGCTTTTGGAGCAAGGGCCTCAAGGTCCAGTGCTGGGACCTACAGGAAGATAGACTTGCTAGCACCCTCCCTGTGGGCAGTCGGGGCTCACACCTTGACGGCAGGCAACCAGGTGGGAGGCTTCACAGTTCCGCTCACAGTGGAACCAAATGCCCTCCCTAGAAGCCTGAGCACAGTGTATTTGGCCGTGAGGACCTCCCCGTGCGCCGTAGGATTCGGATCCACGTTCGGCGGGTGGGCGGATAGGGTGCATGCAGGGACTCTGGGCAAGGGAGGCAAGCCATGTGGGAAGTGGGTCAGTATAGTATGCTCAATGGGGGATGAATCCGACGCTGGAAGGGTGAATGGCCAAGGGGACGAGGAGAAGCAGAGTGCCTGCGCCCTAGGTGTCACACACAGCGCCCCCGCACACTGAGCCACACGTGCGCGCGCACACAGACACAGGCGCGCACACACGGAGGCACAAGCATGGACACGAAGTTGTGTTGGGCAGTCTCTGGCCCGTGATGCCCACAGTCGGTACATCTTGCCCATTTGGGGGCCCTTTTACATTTCCGCGCACGGAAATGGCCTCCTGCAAGCAGGAGGGTTGCTTTGCCGCGTCTTTGGGTGCAGGCCTTCTTCTGCAACCCAGTAATCCTGAAGCAATATCAAGTCACCCTTCTTTCTGGCCGCTGAGACCCAAGGCGTGGATGGGGGAGAGAGTAGGACTGAGGGAAAGAGAGAGGGCAAGAGCCATGGGAAACGCAAAAGGACCGTTCCAGTGACAGAAGGAGCCCGTTTCTATGCCGCGCTGGTCCTGTGAACTCAAGTCGACCAGAACGGGGGCTCCAGTCCCCTCCAGGCACAGGCCTTCCCTTGGGCTGTAGCTTCACTCTCAGATATCCCATATCCCGGGATAACCTCTCCTGCCCGCCGTGTTTGTCCCCGTGGCTTTTACGAGGGCTCCCTGTGATGCAGTGGGAACCAAATTCTGCAGGGGGAAGTGTGATTAGACTTGAGAAGGAGCCCAGCAGGCAGAGATCGCCGTGGATGCCAAGACAGGAGCTGGGCGTCCTGACGAACGCTTGGCTCCGGGTGCGAGGCCCAAATGGCACGGCGCGCGTGAGGGCGGGGGCTTCGCAGGGTTGCTCCCAGGGTGGTCTCACTGATGGGACGGCGGGCGTCCGGCGCGCCCAGCCCCCGAGGCGCGAGGGGCGTGTCCAGCGGCGACTTCCTTTCTCCGCGTCCACGTGACCGGAGGTTAGGCAGGCGCCCCCTGGGACGCCGCTTGGCGGGACAACGACCCCCGAGGCGGACACGGCAAGGTGGTGCGCTCGGCAGGGGTGGGGGTGCTGAGGCTCGGCAGTCCCGGGGCTTGCGGCAGCTGCTTCCTCACACCACGGGGCTGAGGGCCAGCGCCCGGAAGGGAGTGAGGCTGCGTTGGGAGACAGCCGGGCTCCTGAGACCGCCTGTGTGGTCTCGCGGCGGCTCGGGGGCCTTCGGGAGCTAGGGCCCCTCAGGCCACCCGGCGCAGCAGGGGCCCTTGACTCGGGCCGGTGGCGGTTGGGCGTCCCAGGACGCTATTATGTTCAGTTTGGTGCAGGAAGCTGATGACGCCCAGGAGGTAAGGGCAGAGGCGGTCCTGAGAGTGGAGGTGGTGCCGGCGATGTCGGACGTCACGGAGGTGGTGGCGTTTGTGAGTGGGGACGAGAGGTTGGCGGCAGGCCAGGAGCTTTGTCCGCATCCTGGGTTGGTGAGAGAGGAGGGGGTGCTGGCTGAGGAGCAGATCGTGCGGGACGACCAGAGTGCCCTGCAGCAGTGGGCAGAGTGTGTGGAGCCACGGGCAGAGGGTGTGGAGCCCCGGGAAGGGGAGGAGGGGGGCCTGCAGGGTGAGTTGGTGGCACAGGAGCAGGATGTGGTGCAGTGGGAGGGCGTCGTGCAGGCGGTGTGGACGGTGGCAGGGTATGACTTGTTTCTGGCCCTGGATGAGGTCTTCCCAGATCTGGAGGTGGGGAGGCTCGAGGAGGTGAAGAGCGAAGAGCTGTTGGTGGAGGAAGAGGATCATGAGTTTGTGGAAGGGCCAGACGGGGAGAAAGAGTGGCAGGAGGAGGAGGAAGAAGAGTGGCAGGAGGAGGAGGAGGACGAGGAGAAGCAACAGGAGGAGGAGGAGGGGGAAGAGGAGGTGGACGAGGGGGAGGATGACATGGAGGAGGCAGAGGGCAAGGCGGAGGAGGATGAGGACGAGGAGGAGGACGAGGAGGGCTTGATTGAGCAGGAAATCATTGGCCTTGTGCAGTATGTCCTGGTGGGTCAGGATATCTTGCAGCTAGTGGAGGTGGTGGCTGAGGCTGAGCCAGAGTTAGAGGGAGAAGCAGAAGCAAAAGCTCCAGCAGAGGAGCCAGGGGAGCAGGAGCAGGCAGAGTCAGGGCAGGATAGGAAGTGCACCAGGTCCCCACTGGAGGAGCTCCAGGCCCTTCAGTTAGAGATGGAGCCCTTGAACTTGGAAGCCAGCAGGGCCTTCTGTCGGCTCAAGCGCAAGACATGGCAGAGGCGCCGTCCCTATTTAGAACTGAGGAGCACCACCATTCAGAGCATCCCCGGATTCTGGGCCAAAGCTGTATCCTTGATGGTAGACGCGCGGGCCCACAGTGTGCCCGCCCCAGTGAAGGAGAGAGCCACCAGCGGGGAGAGGTAGTTCAGCAAGGAAATAGACACACGGCAGTCAGTGTCGCGGCAGTGACCACAGTCTGATGCAAAAGCTTGGAGACGCCCTTTGAACACGCAGCTCCCACCGAAACCCTTCCCGGGGGTCCAGGGGCACAGCCGCAAGTCAGAATCAAGCCCAGAAGAACGGCCGTTGTCTGCAGGCAGCTCTCGGGCCCGCAGGTCCTTCTCAGAGTCTTGCCAAGCCGAAGGGGGTCTCTGGGTCGGAGTAATGAGACATAGGCAGGAATGTGTGATGTGCAGAATTAGAGATGTCCTGTGGAGCCCTGAGCGGGCAAGGATGCAGGGCAGATCAAAGTGTGTCAGGAAGCAGAGTCAGCCTGAGTGGGGGCAGACACGTGCGGGCCTCAAGAGCCTTTGTGCTCCTAGGTCCTGTTTCGGGGATGGACGTGGGGGCCTTGCCAGAGGATAGAGGGATCGGGCCAAGCCAGGTGCTTGTATAGATGCGCAGCATGTGCTAGTTGTTTGTCGTCCAGCTTGCAGCGTGAAGGCTCCTTGACCCACAGCAGTTCGTGAACCACCCGGAATTGTCAGCCATGATGAGTGACCAAGACGAAGCCATGCTCAGCCACATGATCAATTTGAAGGTGAGCCTGCACAGACCAAGGCTAGGGAGGTAGGGGGCTTGGGAAAGTGACCTATCCCTGCTGGCAGGGAGGAGGTGGGTGTCTCCTACAGGAGACGTCTTCCCCTGCGCCCCTCCCCCCACCCACCCTTGTTCTATACAGGTGGAGGACGTGAGGCAGGCCAGCGAGGGCTGCAAGATGATGCTGTTCTTTCGCAGCAACACCTACTTCCGCAACAGTGTGATCGTGAAGGAGTATGTCGTCAGCATCACAGGTGAGTGGAGGCTCCCCGCACGGGCGGCAGCAGGAGGCGGTTAGAAGTTGACAGGCAGTGCGCCCCTGTCCCCATACTCCTCGTGCTGCAGGATACCGGGCGTCCCATTCCACTGCCATTCATTGGCACCGGCATTATGAAAGACAGGCCTACAGACGCAGGCACCAGAACAGCAGCCTTAACTTCTTCAACTGGTTCTCTGACCACAACCTGGCCGGATCTGGCCGGATCGCTGAGGTAAGGACTCGGTGCCTAATGCCGTAAGAGAGCTTGGTGTGTTCCCCAGCGTCTGGGCTTTGTAACCAGATGCCTGCCCTGTCGTGACGAGACGTGACTCCCCCGATAGATCATCAGTGAGGACGTGTGGCGCAACCCCCTGAAGTACTATGTGAGGAGGTCGGCACCAGGAGAGGGCACGTAGAGGAGCACAGGTGAGGAGAGGCGCGCTGGGCACTCGCGGGTGGGTTGCCAGGTAACTGGGATGTTGTTTTGCCACATGGACTCCCTGTGGCTGGGAAGACTACAGCCCGGGAGGCCCGGTCGTCCGGGCATCGGGATAAGACAGGAAGTCCGGAGCACTGCAGTGCCAACTCTGTTCCGGCCGGGGAGGCTGAGGGAGGGTGTGGGAGTGTGCCTGTCCACCACCACTCAGAATCAAAGCAGGTGCATTGTCCCGCTCCTCCGAACCCGCTCTCCTGGCCACCAACCCCAACCTCGGCCTGCCCCACCCTTCCTTAACGGGACTGTCCCACCGTGTTCTTCCTACATCCCTTCCCACAATTGCCGGGTGATATTCTTCTTGCGAAGCCTGAGGCTTCTCTGCCACCACGTCCCTCTGTTGGTCCTCAGAGCCGTCATGTATGTCCTCAGGTGTCTCCTTCTTCCTACGCGGGGCATCCTGAGAGCGCTGTCCGTGACAGAGGGCTTGTGGTGGGACTTGTTGAACATGGGGCTGGGGGAAACTGACGAGAAGCGATCCCAGTGGTACAGTGACCCCCTTCGCGGGGGAGGCCGTCGAGCCATTGTTCAGTACTCTGGCAGTGCTCAGGGGAGGCGATACGTACGAGTTTTGCGTGTTCAGGGCACCTCCCAAAGTGTGAGATACCTAGGAGGGACCGTCACTCGATTTCCAAACCCAGGTAGTGCACGGAAGGAGCTTTTGCAGATACAAATGTGTTTTCAATCAAACACCATTTTCCTGCACGTGAAACAGGTGCAGAAACAGCCTCCGGGAAGGCATTGACACCTAGAGCCACGCGGAGAGGAGAATGAAAGGGATGGAAAAAGCAAGCTCATCAACTGTGTTTGTCCGTGTGTATTTGTTCCTTGGGCAAGATAAATGAAGAGCATCAAGCTGTGTGTGTCTGTGTGCTGTCCGTGGCTTGGTTTGGGCCTCTCCGTTGCCTGCCTGGGAATGTCCAGTCCCTCTGCGGCCTGGGCTTGCACAGTTGGGGAAGTGTGTTTAAGTGTTTCTAGGGGTGGGTGGGTGAGTGGGTGGCGGCGTGAGAGGGCAGAATTCTTCCCTGGTGGCGCAGGCTGGGGAGGAGGAAGAACTGGGAGAAAGTCCACTGCATAGGGTCTTCCCGTTTTCCCGAGGAAGATAAGGTACTTCAAAGAAAAGGCTTTTGGAGCAAGGGCCTCAAGGTCCAGTGCTGGGACCTACGGGAAGATAGATTAGCTAGCACCCTCCCTGTGGGCAGTCGGGGCTCACACCTTGAGGGCAGGCAACCAGGTGGGAGGCTTCACAGTTCCGCTCACAGTGGAACCAAACCCCTCCCTAGAAGCCTGAGCACAGTGTATTTGGCCGTGAGGACCTCCCCGTGCGCCGTAGGATTCGGATCCACGTTTCGCGAGTGGGTGGATAGGGTGCATGCAGGGACTCTGGGCAAGGGAGGCAAGCCATGTGGGAAGTGGGTCAGTATAGTATGCTCAATTGGGGATGAATCCGACGCTGGAAGGGTGAGTGGCCAAGGGGACGAGGAGAAGCAGAGTGCCTGCGCCCTAGGTGTCACACACAGCGCCCCCGCACACTGAGCCACTCTTGCGCGCGCACACAGACACAGGCGCGCACACACGGAGGCACAGGCATGGACACGAAGTTGTGTTGGGCAGTCTCTGGCCCGTGATGCCCACAGTCAGTACATGTGGCCCATTTGGGGGCCCTTCTACATTTGCTCACATGGAAATGGCCTCCTGCAAGCAGGAGGGTTGCTTTGCCGCGTCTTTGGGTGCAGGCCTTCTTCTGCAACCCAGTAATCCTGAAGCAATATCAAGTCACCCTTCTTTCTGGCCGCTGAGACCCAAGGCGTGGATGGGCGAGAGAGTGGGAATGAGGGAAAGAGAGAGGGCAAGAGCCATGGGAAACGCAAAAGGACCGTTCCAGTGACAGAAGGAGCCCGTTTCTAGGCCGCGCTGGTCCTGTGAACTCAAGTCGACCAGAACGGGGGCTCCAGTCCCCTCCAGGCACAGGCCTTCCCTTTGGCTGTAGCTTCAATCTCAGATATCCCATATCCCGGGATAACCTCTCCTGCCCGCCGTGTTTGTCCCCGTGGCTTTTACGAGGGCTCCCTGTGATGCAGTGGGAACCAAATTCTGCAGGGGGAAGTGTGATTGGACTTGAGAAGGAGCCCAGCAGGCAGAGATCGCCAGGACAGCCGTGGATGCCAAGACAGGAGCCGGGCGTCCTGACGAACGCTTGGCTCCGGGTGCGAGGCCCAAAAGTCACGTCGCGCGTGAGGCGGGGCTTCGCAGGTTTGCTCCCACGGTGGTCTCGCTGATGGGACCGCAGGCGTCCGGCGCGCCCAGCCCCCCGAGGCGCGAGGGGCGTGTCCAGCGGCGACTTCCTTTCTCGGCGTCCACGTGACCGGAGGTTAGGCAGGCGCCCCCTGGGACGCCGCTTGGCGGGACAACGACCCCCGAGGCGGACACGGCAAGGTGGTGCGCTCGGCAGGGGTGGGGGTGCTGAGGCTCGGCAGTCCCGGGGCTTGCGGCAGCTGCTTCCTCACACCACGGGGCTGAGGGCCAGCGCCCGGAAGGGAGTGAGGCTGCGTTGGGAGACAGCCGGGCTCCTGAGACCGCCTGTGTGGTCTCGCTGCGGCTCGGGGGCCTTCGGGAGCTAGGGCCCCTCAGGCCACCCGGCGCAGCAGGGGCCCTTGACTCGGGCCGGTGGCGGTTGGGCGTCGCAGGACGCTATTATGTTCAGTTTGGTGCAGGAAGCTGATGACGCCCAGGAGGTAAGGGCAGAGGCGGTCCTGAGAGTGGAGGTGGTCCCGGCCATGGCGGACGTCACGCAGGTGGTGGCGTTTGTGAGTGGGGACGAGAGGTTGGCGGCAGGCCAGGAACTTTGTCCGCACCCTGACTTGGGGAGAGAGGAGGGGGTGCTGGCTGAGGAGCAGATCGTGCGGGACGACCAGAGTGCCCTGCAGCAGTGGGCAGAGGGTGTGGAGCCCCGGGAAGGGGAGGAGGGGGACCTGCAGGGTGAGTTGGTGGCACAGGAGCAGGACGTGGTGCAGTGGGAGGGCGTCGTGCAGGCGGTGAGGACGGTGGCAGGGTATGACTTGTTTCTGGCCGTGGATGAGCTCTTCCCAGATCTGGAGGTGGGGAGGCACGAGGAGGTGATGAGCGAAGAGCTGTTGGTGGAGGAAGAGGATCATGAGTTTGTGCAAGGGCCAGACGAGGAGGAAGAGTGGCAGGAGGAGGAGGAGGAAGAGTGGCAGGAGGAGGAGGAGGAAGAGTGGCAGGAGGAGGAGGACGAGGAGGAGGAGCAGCAACTGGAGGAGGAGGAGGAGGAGGATGAGGAGGAGGACGATATGGAGGAGTTGGAGGACGAGGAGGAGGAGCAGCAACTGGAGGAGGAGGAGGAGGACGTGGAGGAGGACGATATGGAGGAGGTTGAGGATGAGACCGAGCAGGGGGAGGAGGAGGCGGAGGAGGAGGCCGAGGAGGGGTTGATTGAGCAGGAAATCAGTGGCCTGGAGCAGTATGTCCTGGAGGGGAAGGACATCTTGCAGCCAGTGGAGGTGGTGGGTGAGGCTGAGCAAGAGTTAGAGCGAGAAGCAGAAGCAAAAGCTCCAGCAGAGGAGCCAGGGGAGCAGGAGCAGGCAGAGTCAGGGCAGGGTGGCAAGTGCACCTGATCCCCACTGGAGGTGCTCCGGGCCCTTCAGTTAGAGATGGAGCCGGTGAACTTGGAAGCCAGCAGGGCCTTCTGTCGGCTCAAGCGCAAGACATGGCAGAGGCGCCGTCCCTATTTAGAACTGAGGAGCACCACCATTCAGCGCATCCCCGGATTCTGGGCCAAAGCTGTATCCTTGATGGTAGACGCGGGGGACCACAGTGTGCCCGCCCCAGTGAAGGAGAGAGCCACCAGCGGGGAGAGGTAGTTCAGCAAGGAAATAGACACACGGCAGTCAGTGTCGCGGCAGTGACCACAGTCTGATGCAAAAGCTCGGAGACGCCCTTTGAACACGCAGCTCCCACCGAAACCCTTCCTGGGGGTCCAGGGCCGCAGCCGCAGGTCAGAATCAAGCCCAGAAGAACGGCCAGAGTTGTCTGCAGGCAGCTCTTGGGCCCGCAGGTCCTTCTCAGAGTCTTGCACGGCCGAGGCCGTCTCTGGGTCCGAGTCCTGAGACATTGTCAGGAATGTGTGATGTGCAGAAATAGGGATGTCCTGTGGAGCCCTGAGCGGGCAAGGATGCAGGGCAGATCAAAGTGTGTCAGGAAGCGGAGTCAGCCAGAGTGGGGGCAGAAACGAGCGGGCCTCAAGAGCCTTTGTGCTCCAATGGCCTGCTTCGGGCGGGGATGGACGTGGGGGCCTTGCCAGAGGATAGAGGGATCGGGCCAAGCCAGGTGCTTGTGTAGATGCGCTGCATGTGCTAGTTGGTTGTCGTCCAGCTTTCAGCGTGCAGGCTCCTTGACCCACAGCAGTTTGCGAACCACCCGGAATTGTCAGCCATGATGAGTGAACAAGACGAAGCCATGCTCAGCCACATGACCAATTTGAAGGTGAGCCTGCACAGACCAGGGCTAGGGAGATAGGGGGCTTGGGAAAGTGACCTATCCCTGCCGGCAGGGAGGCGGTGGTTGTCTCCTACAGGAGACGTCTTCCCCCGCGCCCCTTCCCCCACCCACCCTTGTTCTACACAGGTGGAGGACGTGAAACAGGCCAGCGAGGGCTGCAAGATGATGCTGTTCTTTCGCAGCAACCCCTACTTCCGAAACAGTGTGATCGTGAAGGAGTATGTCGTCAGCATCACAGGTGAGTGGAGGCTCCCCGCACGGGCGGCAGCAGGAGGCGGTTAGAAGTTGACAGGCAGTGCGCCCCTGTCCCCATACTCCTCGTGCTGCAGGATACCGGGCGTCCCATTCCACTGCCATTCATTGGCACCGGCATTATGAAAGACAGGCCTACAGACGCAGGCACCAGAACAGCAGCCTTAACTTCTTCAACTGGTTCTCTGACCACAACCTGGCCGGATCTGGCCGGATCGCTGAGGTAAGGACTCGGTGCCTAATGCCGTAAGAGAGCTTGGTGTGTTCCCCAGCATCTGGGCTTTGTAACCAGATGCCTGCCCTGTCGTGCCGAGACGTGACTCCCCCGATAGATCATCAGTGAGGACGTGTGGCCCAACCCCCTGAAGTACTATGTGAGGAGGTCGGCACCAGGAGACGGCACGTACAGGAGCACAGGTGAGGGGACGCGCGCTGGGCACAACGCGCGCAGGGCACACGCCAGGTAACTGGGATGTTGTTGTGTCACATGGACACCCTGAGGCTGGGAAGACTACAGCCCCGGAGGCCCGGTCGTGCGGGCATCGGGATGATCCAGGAAGTCCGGAGCACTGCAGTGCCAACTCTGTTCCGGCCGGGGAGGCTGAGCGAGGGTGTGGGAGTGTGCCTGTCCACCACCACTCAGAATCAAAGCAGGTGCATTGTCCCGCTCCTCCGAACCCGCTCTCCTGGCCACCAACCCCAACCTCGGCCTGCCCCACCCTTCCTTAACGGGACTGTCCCACCGTGTTCTTCCTACATCCCTTCGCACAATTGCCGGGAGATATTCTTCTTGCGAAGCCTGAGGCTTCTCTGCCACCGCGTCCCTCTGTTGGTCCTCAGAGCCGTCATGTATGTCCTCAGGTGTCTCCTTCTTCCTACGCGGGACATCCTGAGAGCACTGTCCGTGACAGAGGGCTTGTGGTGGGACTTGTTGAACATGGGGCTGGGGAAAACTGACGAGAAGCGATCCCAGTGGTACAGTGACCCACTTGGCGGGGGAGGCCGTCGAGCCATTGTTCAGTACTCTGGCAGTGCTCAGAGGAGGCGATACGTACGAGGTTTGCGTGTTCAGGGCACCTCCCAAAGTGTGAGATACCTAGGAGGGACCGTCACTCGATTTCCAAACCCAGGTAGTGCACGGAAGGAGCTTTTGCAGATACAAATGTGTTTTCAATCAAACACCATTTTCCTGCACGTGAAACAGGTGCAGAAACAGCCTCCGGGAAGGCATTGACACCTAGAGCCACGCGGAGCGGGGAATGAAAGGGATGGAAAAAGCAAGCTCATCAACTGTGTTTGTCCGTGTGTATTTGTTCCTTGGGCAAGATAAATGAAGAGCATCAAGCTGTGTGTGTCTGTGTGCTGTCTGTGGCTTGGTTTGGGCCTCTCCGTTGCCTGCCTGGGAATGTCCAGTCCCTCTGCGGCCTGGGCTTGCACAGTTGCGGAAGTGTGTTTAAGTGTTTCTAGGGGTGGGTGGGTGAGTGGGTGGCGGCGTGAGTGGGCAGAATTCTTCCCTGGTGGCTCAGGCTGGGGAGGAGGAAGAACTGGGAGAAAGTCCACTGCATAGGGTCTTCCCGTTTTCCCGAGGAAGATAAGGTACTTCAAAGAAAAGGCTTTTGGAGCAAGGGCCTCAAGGTCCAGTGCTGGGACCTACGGGAAGATAGATTAGCTAGCACCCTCCCTGTGGGCAGTCGGGGCTCACACCTTGACGGCAGGCAACCAGGTGGGAGGCTTCACAGTTCCGCTCACAGTGGAACCAAATGCCCTCCCTAGAAGCCTGAGCACAGTGTATTTGGCCGTGAGGACCTCCCCGTGCGCCGTAGGATTCGGATCCACGTTTCGCGAGTGGGTGGATAGGGTGCATGCAGGGACTCTGGGCAAGGGAGGCAAGCCATGTGGGAAGTGGGTCAGTATAGTATGCTCAATTGGGGATGAATCCGACGCTGGAAGGGTGAGTGGCCAAGGGGACGAGGAGAAGCAGAGTGCCTGCGCCCTAGGTGTCACACACAGCGCCCCCGCACACTGAGCCACTCGTGCGCGCGCACACAGACACAGGCACGCACACACGGAGGCACAGGCATGGACACGAAGTTGTGTTGGGCAGTCTCTGGCCCGTGATGCCCACAGTCAGTACATGTGGCCCATTTGGGGGCCCTTCTACATTTGCTCACATGGAAATGGCCTCCTGCAAGCAGGAGGGTTGCTTTGCCGCGTCTTTGGGTGCAGGCCTTCTTCTGCAACCCAGTAATCCTGAAGCAATATCAAGTCACCCTTCTTTCTGGCCGCTGAGACCCAAGGCGTGGATGGGGGAGAGAGTAGGACTGAGGGAAAGAGAGAGGGCAAGAGCCATGGGAAACGCAAAAGGACCGTTCCAGTGACAGAAGGAGCCCGTTTCTAGGCCGCGCTGGTCCTGTGAACTCAAGTCGACCAGAACGGGGGCTCCAGTCCCCTCCAGGCACAGGCCTTCCCTTTGGCTGTAGCTTCAATCTCAGATATCCCATATCCCGGGATAACCTCTCCTGCCCGCCGTGTTTGTCCCCGTGGCTTTTACGAGGGCTCCCTGTGATGCAGTGGGAACCAAATTCTGCAGGGGGAAGTGTGATTGGACTTGAGAAGGAGCCCAGCAGGCAGAGATCGCCAGGACAGCCGTGGATGCCAAGACAGGAGCCGAGCGTCCTGACGAACGCTTGGCTCCGGGTGCGAGGCCCAAATGGCACGGCGCGCGTGAGGCGGGGGCTTCGCAGGGTTGCTCCCAGGGTGGTCTCGCTGATGGGATGGCGGGCGTCCGGCGCGCCCAGCCTCCCGAGGCTCGAGGGGCGTTGGCAGCGGCGACTTCCTTTCTCGGCGTCCACGTGACCGGAGGTTAGGCAGGCGCCCCCTGGGACGCCGCTTGGCGGGACAACGACCCCCGAGGCGGACACGGCAAGGTGGTGCGCTCGGCAGGGGTGGGGGTGCTGAGGCTCGGCAGTCCCGGGGCTTGCGGCAGCTGCTTCCTCACACCACGGGGCTGAGGGCCAGCGCCCGGAAGGGAGTGAGGCTGCGTTGGGAGACAGCCGGGCTCCTGAGACCGCCTGTGTGGTCTCGCTGCGGCTCGGGGGCCTTCGGGAGCTAGGGCCCCTCAGGCCACCCGGCGCAGCAGGGGCCCTTGACTCGGGCCGGTGGCGGTTGGGCGTCGCAGGACGCTATTATGTTCAGTTTGGTGCAGGAAGCTGATGACGCCCAGGAGGTAAGGGCAGAGGCGGTCCTGAGAGTGGAGGTGGTCCCGGCCATGGCGGACGTCACGCAGGTGGTGGCGTTTGTGAGTGGGGACGAGAGGTTGGCGGCAGGCCAGGAACTTTGTCCGCACCCTGACTTGGGGAGAGAGGAGGGGGTGCTGGCTGAGGAGCAGATCGTGCGGGACGACCAGAGTGCCCTGCAGCAGTGGGCAGAGGGTGTGGAGCCCCGGGAAGGGGAGGAGGGGGACCTGCAGGGTGAGTTGGTGGCACCGGAGCAGGACGTGGTGCAGTGGGCGGGCGTCGTGCAGGCGGTGAGGACGGTGGCAGGGTATGACTTGTTTCTGGCCGTGGATGAGCTCTTCCCAGATCTGGAGGTGGGGAGGCACGAGGAGGTGATGAGCGAAGAGCTGTTGGTGGAGGAAGAGGATCATGAGTTTGTGCAAGGGCCAGACGAGGAGGAAGAGTGGCAGGAGGAGGAGGAGGAAGAGTGGCAGGAGGAGGAGGAGGAAGAGTGGCAGGAGGAGGAGGACGAGGAGGAGGAGCAGCAACTGGAGGAGGAGGAGGAGGACGAGGAGGAGGACGATATGGAGGAGTTGGAGGTCGAGGAGGAGGAGCAGCAACTGGAGGAGGAGGAGGAGGACGTGGAGGAGGACGATATGGAGGAGGTTGAGGATGAGACCGAGCAGGGGGAGGAGGAGGCGGAGGAGGAGGCCGAGGAGGGGTTGATTGAGCAGGAAATCAGTGGCCTGGAGCAGTATGTCCTGGAGGGCAAGGACATCTTGCAGCCAGTGGAGGTGGTGGGTGAGGCTGAGCAAGAGTTAGAGGGAGAAGCAGAAGCAAAAGCTCCAGCAGAGGAGCCAGGGGAGCAGGAGCAGGCAGAGTCAGGGCAGGGTGGGAAGTGCACCTGGTCCCCACTGGAGGTGCTCCGGGCCCTTCAGTTAGAGATGGAGCCAGTGAACTTGGAAGCCAGCAGGGCCTTCTGTCGGCTCAAGCGCAAGACATGGCAGAGGCGCCGTCCCTATTTAGAACTGAGGAGCACCACCATTCAGCGCATCCCCGGATTCTGGGCCAAAGCTGTATCCTTGATGGTAGACGCGGGGGACCACAGTGTGCCCGCCCCAGTGAAGGAGAGAGCCACCAGCGGGGAGAGGTAGTTCAGCAAGGAAATAGACACACGGCAGTCAGTGTCGCGGCAGTGACCACAGTCTGATGCAAAAGCTCGGAGACGCCCTTTGAACACGCAGCTCCCACCGAAACCCTTCCTGGGGGTCCAGGGCCGCAGCCGCAGGTCAGAATCAAGCCCAGAAGAACGGCCAGAGTTGTCTGCAGGCGGCTCTCGGGCCCGCAGGTCCTTCTCAGAGTCTTGCCACGGCCGAGGCCGTCTCTGGGTCCGAGTCCTGAGACATTGTCAGGAATGTGTGATGTGCAGAAATAGAGATGTCCTGTGGAGCCCTGAGCGGGCAAGGATGCAGGGCAGATCAAAGTGTGTCAGGAAGCGGAGTCAGCCAGAGTGGGGGCAGACACGTGCGGGCCTCAAGAGCCTTTGTGCTCCTCTGGCCTGCTTCGGGCGGGGATGGACGTGGGGGCCTTGCCAGAGGATAGAGGGATCGGGCCAAGCCAGGTGCTTGTGTAGATGCGCTGCATGTGCTAGTTGTTCGTCGTCCAGCTTGCAGCGTGCAGGCTCCTTGACCCACAGCAGTTTGCGAACCACCCGGAATTGTCAGCCATGATGAGTGACCAAGACGAAGCCATGCTCAGCCACATGACCAATTTGAAGGTGAGCCTGCACAGACCAGGGCTAGGGAGGTAGGGGGCTTGGGAAAGTGACCTATCCCTGCCGGCAGGGAGGCGGTGGGTGTCTCCTACAGGAGACGTCTTCCCCCGCGCCCCTTCCCCCACCCACCCTTGTTCCATACAGGTGGAGGAGGTGAGGCAGGCCAGCGAGGGCTGCAAGATGATGCTGTTCTTTCGCAGCAACCCCTACTTCCGCAACAGTGTGATCGTGAAGGAGTATGTCGTCAGCATCACAGGTGAGTGGAGGCTCCCCGCACGGGCGGCAGCAGGAGGCGGTTAGAAGTTGACAGGCAGTGCGCCCCTGTCCCCATGCTCCTCGTGCTGCAGGATACCGGGCGTCCCATTCCACTGCCATTCATTGGCACCGGCATTATGAAAGACAGGCCTACAGACGCAGGCACCAGAACAGCAGCCTTAACTTCTTCAACTGGTTCTTTGACCACAACCTGGCCGGATCTGGCCGGATCGCTGAGGTAAGGACTCGGTGCCTAATGCCGTAAGAGAGCTTGGTGTGTTCCCCAGCGTCTGGGCTTTGTAACCAGATGCCTGCCCTGTCGAGACGAGACGTGACTCCCCCGATAGATCATCAGTGAGGACGTGTGGCGCAACCCCCTGAAGTACTATGTGAGGAGGTCGGCACCAGGAGAGGGCACGTAGAGGAGCACAGGTGAGGAGAGGCGCGCTGGGCACTCGCGGGTGGGTTGCCAGGTAACTGGGATGTTGTTTTGCCACATGGACTCCCTGTGGCTGGGAAGACTACAGCCCGGGAGGCCCGGTCGTCCGGGCATCGGGATGAGACAGGAAGTCCGGAGCACTGCAGTGCCAACTCTGTTCCGGCCGGGGAGGCTGAGGGAGGGTGTGGGAGTGTGCCTGTCCACCACCACTCAGAATCAAAGCAGGTGCATTGTCCCGCTCCTCCGAACCCGCTCTCCTGGCCACCAACCCCAACCTCGGCCTGCCCCACCCTTCCTTAACGGGACTGTCCCACCGTGTTCTTCCTACATCCCTTCGCACAATTGCCGGGCGATATTCTTCTTGCGAAGCCTGAGGCTTCTCTGCCACCACGTCCCTCTGTTGGTCCTCAGAGCCGTCATGTATGTCCTCAGGTGTCTCCTTCTTCCTACGCGGGGCATCCTGAGAACGCTGTCCGTGACAGAGGGCTTGTGGTGGGACTTGTTGAACATGGGGCTGGGGGAAGCTGAAGAGAAGCAATCCCAGTGGTACAGTGACCCCCTTGGCGGGGGAGGCCGTCGAGCCATTGTTCAGTACTCTGGCAGTGCTCAGAGGAGGCGATACGTACGAGGTTTGCGTGTTCAGGGAACCTCCCAAAGTGTGAGATACCTAGGAGGGACCGTCACTTGATTTCCAAACCCAAGTAGTGCACGGAAGGAGCTTTTGCAGATACAAATGTGTTTTCAATCAAACACCATTTTCCTGCACGTGAAACAGGTGCAGAAACAGCCTCCGGAAAGGCATTGACACCTAGAGCCACGCGGAGCGGGGAATGAAAGGGATGGAAAAAGCAAGCTCATCAACTGTATTTGTCCGTGTGTATTTGTTCCTTGGGCAAGATAAATGAAGAGCATCAAGCTGTGTGTGTCTGTGTGCTGTCCGTGGCTTGGTTTGGGCCTCTCCGTTGCCTGCCTGGGAATGTCCAGTCCCTCTGCGGTCTGGGCTTGCACAGTTGCGGAAGTGTGTTTAAGTGTTTCTAGGGGTGGGTGGGTGGCGGCGTGAGAGGGCAGAATTCTTCCCTGGTGGCTCAGGCTGGGGAGGAGGAAGAACTAGGAGAAAGTCCACTGCATAGGGTCTTCCCGTTTTCCCGAGGGAGATAAGGTAGTTCAAGGAAAAGGCTTTTGGAGCAAGGGCCTCAAGGTCCAGTGCTGGGACCTACAGGAAGATAGACTTGCTAGCACCCTCCCTGTGGGCAGTCGGGGCTCACACCTTGAGGGCAGGCAACCAGGTGCGAGGCTTCACAGTTCCGCTCACAGTGAAACCAAATGCCCTCCCTAGAAGCCTGAGCACAGAGTATTTGGCCGTGAGGACCTCCCCGTGCGGCGTAGGATTGGGATCCACGTTCGGCGGGTGGGCGGATAGGGTGCATGCAGGGACTCTGGGCAAGGGAGGCAAGCCATGTGGGAAGTGGGTCAGTATAGTATGCTCAATGGGGGATGAATCCGACGCTGGAAGGGTGAGTGGCCAAGGGGACGAGGAGAAGCAGAGTGCCTGCGCCCTAGGTGTCACACACAGCGCCCCCGCACACTGACCCACTCGTGCGCGCGCACACAGACACAGGCGCGCACACACGGAGGCACAGGCATGGACACGAAGTTGTGTTGGGCAGTCTCTGGCCCGTGATGCCCACAGTCGGTACATCTTGCCCATTTGGGGGCCCTTTTACATTTCCGCGCACGGAAATGGCCTCCTGCAAGCAGGAGGGTTGCTTTGCCGCGTCTTTGGGTGCAGGCCTTCTTCTGCAACCCAGTAATCCTGAAGCAATATCAAGTCACCCTTCTTTCTGGCCGCTGAGACCCAAGGCGTGGATGGGGGAGAGAGTAGGACTGAGGGAAAGAGAGAGGGCAAGAGCCATGGGAAACGCAAAAGGACCGTTCCAGTGACAGAAGGAGCCCGTTTCTCGGCCGCGCTGGTCCTGTGAACTCAAGTCGACCAGAACGGGGGCTCCAGTCCCCTCCAGGCACAGGCCTTCCCTTGGGCTGTAGCTTCACTCTCAGATATCCCATATCCTGGGATAACCTCTCCTGCCCGCCGTGTTTGTCCCCGTGGCTTTTACGAGGGGTCCCTGTGATGCAGTGGGAACCAAATTCTGCAGGGGGAAGTGTGATTAGACTTGAGAAGGAGCCCAGCAGGCAGAGATCGCCGTGGATGCCAAGACAGGAGCTGGGCGTCCTGACGAACGCTTGGCTCCGGGTGCGAGGCCCAAATGGCACGGCGCGCGTGAGGGCGGGGGCTTCGCAGGGTTGCTCCCAGGGTGGTCTCACTGATGGGACCGCGGGCGTCCGGCGCGACCAGCCCCCCGAGGCGCGAGGGGCGTGTCCAGCGGCGACTTCCTTTCTCGGCGTCCACGTGACCGGAGGTTAGGCAGGCGCCCCCTGGGACGCCGCTTGGCCGGACAACGACCCCCGAGGCGGACACGGCAAGGTGGTGCGCTCGGCAGGGGTGGGGGTGCTGAGGCTCGGCAGTCCCGGGGCTTGCGGCAGCTGCTTCCTCACACCACGGGGCTGAGGGCCAGCGCCCGGAAGGGAGTGAGGCTGCGTTGGGAGACAGCCGGGCTCCTGAGACCGCCTGTGTGGTCTCGCTGCGGCTCGGGGGCCTTCGGGAGCTAGGGCCCCTCAGGCCACCCGGCGCAGCAGGGGCCCTTGACTCGGGCCGGTGGCAGTTGGGCGTCCCAGGACGCTATTATGTTCAGTTTGGTGCAGGAAGCTGATGACGCCCAGGAGGTAAGGGCAGAGGCGGTCCTGAGAGTGGAGGTGGTGCCGGCGATGTCGGACGTCACGGAGGTGGTGGCGTTTGTGAGTGGGGACGAGAGGTTGGCGGCAGGCCAGGAGCTTTGTCCGCATCCTGGGTTGGTGAGAGAGGAGGGGGTGCTGGCTGAGGAGCAGATCGTGCGGGACGACCAGAGTGCCCTGCAGCAGTGGGCAGAGTGTGTGGAGCCACGGGCAGAGGGTGTGGAGCCCCGGGAAGGGGAGGAGGGGGGCCTGCAGGGTGAGTTGGTGGCACAGGAGCAGGATGTGGTGCAGTGGGAGGGCGTCGTGCAGGCGGTGAGGACGGTGGCAGGGTATGACTTGTTTCTGGCCGTGGATGAGGTCTTCCCAGATCTGGAGGTGGGGAGGCACGAGCAGGTGATGAGCGAAGAGCTGTTGGTGGAGGAAGAGGATCATGAGTTTGTGCAAGGGCCAGACGGGGAGAAAGAGTGGCAGGAGGAGGAGGAAGAAGAGTGGCAGGAGGAGGAGGAGGACGAGGAGAAGCAACAGGAGGAGGAGGAGGGGGAAGAGGAGGTGGACGAGGGGGAGGATGATATGGAGGAGGCAGAGGGCAAGGCGGAGGAGGAGGAGGAGGAGGAGGAGGAGGAGGCGGAGGCGGAAGAGGAGGCCGAGGAGGGCTTGATTGAGCAGGAAATCATTGGCCTTGTGCAGTATGTCCTGGTGGGTCAGGATATCTTGCAGCTAGTGGAGGTGGTGGCTGAGGTTGAGCCAGAGTTAGAGGGAGAAGCAGAAGCAAAAGCTCCAGCAGAGGAGCCAGGGGAGCAGGAGCAGGCAGAGTCAGGGCAGGATAGGAAGTGCACCAGGTCCCCACTGGAGGAGCTCCAGGCCCTTCAGTTAGAGATGGAGCCCTTGAACTTGGAAGCCAGCAGGGCCTTCTGTCGGCTCAAGCGCAAGACATGGCAGAGGCGCCGTCCCTATTTAGAACTGAGGAGCACCACCATTCAGAGCATCCCCGGATTCTGGGCCAAAGCTGTATCCTTGATGGTAGACGCGCGGGCCCACAGTGTGCCCGCCCCAGTGAAGGTGAGAGCCACCAGCGGGGAGAGGTAGTAGAGCAAGGAAATAGACACACGGCAGTCAGTGTCGCGGCAGTGACCACAGTCTGATGCAAAAGCTTGGAGACGCCCTTTGAACACGCAGCTCCCACCGAAACCCTTCCCGGGGGTCCAGGGGCACAGCCGCAAGTCAGAATCAAGCCCAGAAGAACGGCCGTTGTCTGCAGGCAGCTCTCGGGCCCGCAGGTCCTTCTCAGAGTCTTGCCAAGCCCAAGGGGGTCTCTGGGTCGGAGTAATGAGACATAGGCAGGAATGCGTGATGTGCAGAATTAGAGATGTCCTGTGGAGCCCTGAGCGGGCAAGGATGCAGGGCAGATCAAAGTGTGTCAGGAAGCAGAGTCAGCCTGAGTGGGGGCAGACACGTGCGGGCCTCAAGAGCCTTTGTGCTCCTAGGTCCTGTTTCGGGGATGGACGTGGGGGCCTTGCCAGAGGATAGAGGGATCGGGCCAAGCCAGGTGCTTGTATAGATGCGCAGCATGTGCTAGTTGTTTGTCGTCCAGCTTGCAGCGTGCAGGCTCCTTGACCCACAGCAGTTCGTGAACCACCCGGAATTGTCAGCCATGATGAGTGACCAAGACGAAGCCATGCTCAGCCACATGATCAATTTGAAGGTGAGCCTGCACAGACCAAGGCTAGGGAGGTAGGGGGCTTGGGAAAGTGACCTATCCCTGCCGGCAGGGAGGAGGTGGGTGTCTCCTACAGGAGACGTCTTCCCCCGCGCCCCTCCCTCCACCCACCCTTGTTCTATACAGGTGGAGGACGTGAGGCAGGCCAGCGAGGGCTGCAAGATGATGCTGTTCTTTCGCAGCAACCCCTATTTCCGCAACAGTGTGATCGTGAAGGAGTATGTCGTCAGCATCACAGGTGAGTGGAGGCTCCCCGCACGGGCGGCAGCAGGAGGCGGTTAGAAGTTGACAGGCAGTGCGCCCCTGTCCCCATACTCCTCGTGCTGCAGGATACCGGGCGTCCCATTCCACTGCCATTCATTGGCACCGGCATTATGAAAGACAGGCCTACAGACGCAGGCACCAGAACAGCAGCCTTAACTTCTTCAACTGGTTCTTTGACCACAACCTGGCCGGATCTGGCCGGATCGCTGAGGTAAGGACTCGGTGCCTAATGCCGTAAGAGAGCTTGGTGTGTTCCCCAGCGTCTGGGCTTTGTAACCAGATGCCTGCCCTGTCGAGACGAGACGTGACTCCCCCGATAGATCATCAGTGAGGACGTGTGGCGCAACCCCCTGAAGTACTATGTGAGGAGGTCGGCACCAGGAGAGGGCACGTAGAGGAGCACAGGTGAGGAGAGGCGCGCTGGGCACTCGCGGGTGGATTGCCAGGTAACTGGGATGTTGTTTTGCCACATGGACTCCCTGTGGCTGGGAAGACTACAGCCCGGGAGGCCCGGTCGTCCGGGCATCGGGATGAGACAGGAAGTCCGGAGCACTGCAGTGCCAACTCTGTTCCGGCCGGGGAGGCTGAGGGAGGGTGTGGGAGTGTGCCTGTCCACCACCACTCAGAATCAAAGCAGGTGCATTGTCCCGCTCCTCCGAACCCGCTCTCCTGGCCACCAACCCCAACCTCGGCCTGCCCCACCCTTCCTTAACGGGACTGTCCCACCGTGTTCTTCCTACATCCCTTCGCACAATTGCCGGGCGATATTCTTCTTGCGAAGCCTGAGGCTTCTCTGCCACCACGTCCCTCTGTTGGTCCTCAGAGCCATCATGTATGTCCTCAGGTGTCTCCTTCTTCCTACGCGGGGCATCCTGAGAACGCTGTCCGTGACAGAGGGCTTGTGGTGGGACTTGTTGAACATGGGGCTGGGGGAAGCTGAAGAGAAGCGATCCCAGTGGTACAGTGACCCCCTTGGCGGGGGAGGCCGTCGAGCCATTGTTCAGTACTCTGGCAGTGCTCAGAGGAGGCGATACGTACGAGGTTTGCGTGTTCAGGGCACCTCCCAAAGTGTGAGATACCTAGGAGGGACCGTCACTTGATTTCCAAACCCAAGTAGTGCACGGAAGGAGCTTTTGCAGATACAAATGTGTTTTCAATCAAACACCATTTTCCTGCACGTGAAACAGGTGCAGAAACAGCCTCCGGAAAGGCATTGACACCTAGAGCCACGCGGAGCGGGGAATGAAAGGGATGGAAAAAGCAAGCTCATCAACTGTATTTGTCCGTGTGTATTTGTTCCTTGGGCAAGATAAATGAAGAGCATCAAGCTGTGTGTGTCTGTGTGCTGTCCGTGGCTTGGTTTGGGCCTCTCCGTTGCCTGCCTGGGAATGTCCAGTCCCTCTGCGGTCTGGGCTTGCACAGTTGCGGAAGTGTGTTTAAGTGTTTCTAGGGGTGGGTGGGTGGCGGCGTGAGAGGGCAGAATTCTTCCCTGGTGGCTCAGGCTGGGGAGGAGGAAGAACTAGGAGAAAGTCCACTGCATAGGGTCTTCCCGTTTTCCCGAGGGAGATAAGGTAGTTCAAGGAAAAGGCTTTTGGAGCAAGGGCCTCAAGGTCCAGTGCTGGGACCTACAGGAAGATAGACTTGCTAGCACCCTCCCTGTGGGCAGTCGGGGCTCACACCTTGAGGGCAGGCAACCAGGTGCGAGGCTTCACAGTTCCGCTCACAGTGAAACCAAATGCCCTCCCTAGAAGCCTGAGCACAGAGTATTTGGCCGTGAGGACCTCCCCGTGCGGCGTAGGATTGGGATCCACGTTCGGCGGGTGGGCGGATAGGGTGCATGCAGGGACTCTGGGCAAGGGAGGCAAGCCATGTGGGAAGTGGGTCAGTATAGTATGCTCAATGGGGGATGAATCCGACGCTGGAAGGGTGAGTGGCCAAGGGGACGAGGAGAAGCAGAGTGCCTGCGCCCTAGGTGTCACACACAGCGCCCCCGCACACTGACCCACTCGTGCGCGCGCACACAGACACAGGCGCGCACACACGGAGGCACAGGCATGGACACGAAGTTGTGTTGGGCAGTCTCTGGCCCGTGATGCCCACAGTCGGTACATCTTGCCCATTTGGGGGCCCTTTTACATTTCCGCGCACGGAAATGGCCTCCTGCAAGCAGGAGGGTTGCTTTGCCGCGTCTTTGGGTGCAGGCCTTCTTCTGCAACCCAGTAATCCTGAAGCAATATCAAGTCACCCTTCTTTCTGGCCGCTGAGACCCAAGGCGTGGATGGGGGAGAGAGTAGGACTGAGGGAAAGAGAGAGGGCAAGAGCCATGGGAAACGCAAAAGGACCGTTCCAGTGACAGAAGGAGCCCGTTTCTCGGCCGCGCTGGTCCTGTGAACTCAAGTCGACCAGAACGGGGGCTCCAGTCCCCTCCAGGCACAGGCCTTCCCTTGGGCTGTAGCTTCACTCTCAGATATCCCATATCCTGGGATAACCTCTCCTGCCCGCCGTGTTTGTCCCCGTGGCTTTTACGAGGGGTCCCTGTGATGCAGTGGGAACCAAATTCTGCAGGGGGAAGTGTGATTAGACTTGAGAAGGAGCCCAGCAGGCAGAGATCGCCGTGGATGCCAAGACAGGAGCTGGGCGTCCTGACGAACGCTTGGCTCCGGGTGCGAGGCCCAAATGGCACGGCGCGCGTGAGGGCGGGGGCTTCGCAGGGTTGCTCCCAGGGTGGTCTCACTGATGGGACCGCGGGCGTCCGGCGCGACCAGCCCCCCGAGGCGCGAGGGGCGTGTCCAGCGGCGACTTCCTTTCTCGGCGTCCACGTGACCGGAGGTTAGGCAGGCGCCCCCTGGGACGCCGCTTGGCCGGACAACGACCCCCGAGGCGGACACGGCAAGGTGGTGCGCTCGGCAGGGGTGGGGGTGCTGAGGCTCGGCAGTCCCGGGGCTTGCGGCAGCTGCTTCCTCACACCACGGGGCTGAGGGCCAGCGCCCGGAAGGGAGTGAGGCTGCGTTGGGAGACAGCCGGGCTCCTGAGACCGCCTGTGTGGTCTCGCTGCGGCTCGGGGGCCTTCGGGAGCTAGGGCCCCTCAGGCCACCCGGCGCAGCAGGGGCCCTTGACTCGGGCCGGTGGCAGTTGGGCGTCCCAGGACGCTATTATGTTCAGTTTGGTGCAGGAAGCTGATGACGCCCAGGAGGTAAGGGCAGAGGCGGTCCTGAGAGTGGAGGTGGTGCCGGCGATGTCGGACGTCACGGAGGTGGTGGCGTTTGTGAGTGGGGACGAGAGGTTGGCGGCAGGCCAGGAGCTTTGTCCGCATCCTGGGTTGGTGAGAGAGGAGGGGGTGCTGGCTGAGGAGCAGATCGTGCGGGACGACCAGAGTGCCCTGCAGCAGTGGGCAGAGTGTGTGGAGCCATGGGCAGAGGGTGTGGAGCCCCGGGAAGGGGAGGAGGGGGGCCTGCAGGGTGAGTTGGTGGCACAGGAGCAGGATGTGGTGCAGTGGGAGGGCGTCGTGCAGGCGGTGAGGACGGTGGCAGGGTATGACTTGTTTCTGGCCGTGGATGAGGTCTTCCCAGATCTGGAGGTGGGGAGGCACGAGCAGGTGATGAGCGAAGAGCTGTTGGTGGAGGAAGAGGATCATGAGTTTGTGCAAGGGCCAGACGGGGAGAAAGAGTGGCAGGAGGAGGAGGAAGAAGAGTGGCAGGAGGAGGAGGAGGACGAGGAGAAGCAACAGGAGGAGGAGGAGGGGGAAGAGGAGGTGGACGAGGGGGAGGATGATATGGAGGAGGCAGAGGGCAAGGCGGAGGAGGAGGAGGAGGAGGAGGAGGAGGAGGCGGAGGCGGAAGAGGAGGCCGAGGAGGGCTTGATTGAGCAGGAAATCATTGGCCTTGTGCAGTATGTCCTGGTGGGTCAGGATATCTTGCAGCTAGTGGAGGTGGTGGCTGAGGTTGAGCCAGAGTTAGAGGGAGAAGCAGAAGCAAAAGCTCCAGCAGAGGAGCCAGGGGAGCAGGAGCAGGCAGAGTCAGGGCAGGATAGGAAGTGCACCAGGTCCCCACTGGAGGAGCTCCAGGCCCTTCAGTTAGAGATGGAGCCCTTGAACTTGGAAGCCAGCAGGGCCTTCTGTCGGCTCAAGCGCAAGACATGGCAGAGGCGCCGTCCCTATTTAGAACTGAGGAGCACCACCATTCAGAGCATCCCCGGATTCTGGGCCAAAGCTGTATCCTTGATGGTAGACGCGCGGGCCCACAGTGTGCCCGCCCCAGTGAAGGTGAGAGCCACCAGCGGGGAGAGGTAGTAGAGCAAGGAAATAGACACACGGCAGTCAGTGTCGCGGCAGTGACCACAGTCTGATGCAAAAGCTTGGAGACGCCCTTTGAACACGCAGCTCCCACCGAAACCCTTCCCGGGGGTCCAGGGGCACAGCCGCAAGTCAGAATCAAGCCCAGAAGAACGGCCGTTGTCTGCAGGCAGCTCTCGGGCCCGCAGGTCCTTCTCAGAGTCTTGCCAAGCCCAAGGGGGTCTCTGGGTCGGAGTAATGAGACATAGGCAGGAATGCGTGATGTGCAGAATTAGAGATGTCCTGTGGAGCCCTGAGCGGGCAAGGATGCAGGGCAGATCAAAGTGTGTCAGGAAGCAGAGTCAGCCTGAGTGGGGGCAGACACGTGCGGGCCTCAAGAGCCTTTGTGCTCCTAGGTCCTGTTTCGGGGATGGACGTGGGGGCCTTGCCAGAGGATAGAGGGATCGGGCCAAGCCAGGTGCTTGTATAGATGCGCAGCATGTGCTAGTTGTTTGTCGTCCAGCTTGCAGCGTGCAGGCTCCTTGACCCACAGCAGTTCGTGAACCACCCGGAATTGTCAGCCATGATGAGTGACCAAGACGAAGCCATGCTCAGCCACATGATCAATTTGAAGGTGAGCCTGCACAGACCAAGGCTAGGGAGGTAGGGGGCTTGGGAAAGTGACCTATCCCTGCCGGCAGGGAGGAGGTGGGTGTCTCCTACAGGAGACGTCTTCCCCCGCGCCCCTCCCTCCACCCACCCTTGTTCTATACAGGTGGAGGACGTGAGGCAGGCCAGCGAGGGCTGCAAGATGATGCTGTTCTTTCGCAGCAACCCCTATTTCCGCAACAGTGTGATCGTGAAGGAGTATGTCGTCAGCATCACAGGTGAGTGGAGGCTCCCCGCACGGGCGGCAGCAGGAGGCGGTTAGAAGTTGACAGGCAGTGCGCCCCTGTCCCCATACTCCTCGTGCTGCAGGATACCGGGCGTCCCATTCCACTGCCATTCATTGGCACCGGCATTATGAAAGACAGGCCTACAGACGCAGGCACCAGAACAGCAGCCTTAACTTCTTCAACTGGTTCTTTGACCACAACCTGGCCGGATCTGGCCGGATCGCTGAGGTAAGGACTCGGTGCCTAATGCCGTAAGAGAGCTTGGTGTGTTCCCCAGCGTCTGGGCTTTGTAACCAGATGCCTGCCCTGTCGAGACGAGACGTGACTCCCCCGATAGATCATCAGTGAGGACGTGTGGCGCAACCCCCTGAAGTACTATGTGAGGAGGTCGGCACCAGGAGAGGGCACGTAGAGGAGCACAGGTGAGGAGAGGCGCGCTGGGCACTCGCGGGTGGGTTGCCAGGTAACTGGGATGTTGTTTTTCCACATGGACTCCCTGTGGCTGGGAAGACTACAGCCCGGGAGGCCCGGTCGTCCGGGCATCGGGATGAGACAGGAAGTCCGGAGCACTGCAGTGCCAACTCTGTTCCGGCCGGGGAGGCTGAGGGAGGGTGTGGGAGTGTGCCTGTCCACCACCACTCAGAATCAAAGCAGGTGCATTGTCCCGCTCCTCCGAACCCGCTCTCCTGGCCACCAACCCCAACCTCGGCCTGCCCCACCCTTCCTTAACGGGACTGTCCCACCGTGTTCTTCCTACATCCCTTCGCACAATTGCCGGGCGATATTCTTCTTGCGAAGCCTGAGGCTTCTCTGCCACCACGTCCCTCTGTTGGTCCTCAGAGCCATCATGTATGTCCTCAGGTGTCTCCTTCTTCCTACGCGGGGCATCCTGAGAACGCTGTCCGTGACAGAGGGCTTGTGGTGGGACTTGTTGAACATGGGGCTGGGGGAAGCTGAAGAGAAGCGATCCCAGTGGTACAGTGACCCCCTTGGCGGGGGAGGCCGTCGAGCCATTGTTCAGTACTCTGGCAGTGCTCAGAGGAGGCGATACGTACGAGGTTTGCGTGTTCAGGGCACCTCCCAAAGTGTGAGATACCTAGGAGGGACCGTCACTTGATTTCCAAACCCAAGTAGTGCACGGAAGGAGCTTTTGCAGATACAAATGTGTTTTCAATCAAACACCATTTTCCTGCACGTGAAACAGGTGCAGAAACAGCCTCCGGAAAGGCATTGACACCTAGAGCCACGCGGAGCGGGGAATGAAAGGGATGGAAAAAGCAAGCTCATCAACTGTATTTGTCCGTGTGTATTTGTTCCTTGGGCAAGATAAATGAAGAGCATCAAGCTGTGTGTGTCTGTGTGCTGTCCGTGGCTTGGTTTGGGCCTCTCCGTTGCCTGCCTGGGAATGTCCAGTCCCTCTGCGGTCTGGGCTTGCACAGTTGCGGAAGTGTGTTTAAGTGTTTCTAGGGGTGGGTGGGTGGCGGCGTGAGAGGGCAGAATTCTTCCCTGGTGGCTCAGGCTGGGGAGGAGGAAGAACTAGGAGAAAGTCCACTGCATAGGGTCTTCCCGTTTTCCCGAGGGAGATAAGGTAGTTCAAGGAAAAGGCTTTTGGAGCAAGGGCCTCAAGGTCCAGTGCTGGGACCTACAGGAAGATAGACTTGCTAGCACCCTCCCTGTGGGCAGTCGGGGCTCACACCTTGACGGCAGGCAACCAGGTGCGAGGCTTCACAGTTCCGCTCACAGTGAAACCAAATGCCCTCCCTAGAAGCCTGAGCACAGTGTATTTGGCCGTGAGGACCTCCCCGTGCGGCGTAGGATTGGGATCCACGTTCGGCGGGTGGGCGGATAGGGTGCATGCAGGGACTCTGGGCAAGGGAGGCAAGCCATGTGGGAAGTGGGTCAGTATAGTATGCTCAATGGGGGATGAATCCGACGCTGGAAGGGTGAGTGGCCAAGGGGACGAGGAGAAGCAGAGTGCCTGCGCCCTAGGTGTCACACACAGCGCCCCCGCACACTGACCCACACGTGCGCGCGCACACAGACACAGGCGCGCACACACGGAGGCACAGGCATGGACACGAAGTTGTGTTGGGCAGTCTCTGGCCCGTGATGCCCACAGTCGGTACATCTTGCCCATTTGGGGGCCCTTTTACATTTCCGCGCACGGAAATGGCCTCCTGCAAGCAGGAGGGTTGCTTTGCCGCGTCTTTGGGTGCAGGCCTTCTTCTGCAACCCAGTAATCCTGAAGCAATATCAAGTCACCCTTCTTTCTGGCCGCTGAGACCCAAGGCGTGGATGGGGCAGAGAGTAGGACTGAGGGAAAGAGAGAGGGCAAGAGCCATGGGAAACGCAAAAGGACCGTTCCAGTGACAGAAGGAGCCCGTTTCTAGGCCGCGCTGGTCCTGTGAACTCAAGTCGACCAGAACGGGGGCTCCAGTCCCCTCCAGGCACAGGCCTTCCCTTGGGCTGTAGCTTCACTCTCAGATATCCCATATCCCGGGATAACCTCTCCTGCCCGCCGTGTTTGTCCCCGTGGCTTTTACGAGGGGTCCCTGTGATGCAGTGGGAACCAAATTCTGCAGGGGGAAGTGTGATTAGACTTGAGAAGGAGCCCAGCAGGCAGAGATCGCCGTGGATGCCAAGACAGGAGCTGGGCGTCCTGACGAACGCTTGGCTCCGGGTGCGAGGCCCAAATGGCACGGCGCGCGAGAGGGCGGGGGCTTCGCAGGGTTGCTCCCAGGGTGGTCTCGCTGATGGGACCGCGGGCGTCCGGCGCGACCAGCCCCCCGAGGCGCGAGGGGCGTGTCCAGCGGCGACTTCCTTTCTCCGCGTCCACGTGACCGGAGGTTAGGCAGGCGCCCCCTGGGACGCCGCTTGGCGGGACAACGACCCCCGAGGCGGACACGGCAAGGTGGTGCGCTCGGCAGGGGTGGGGGTGCTGAGGCTCGGCAGTCCCGGGGCTTGCGGCAGCTGCTTCCTCACACCACGGGGCTGAGGGCCAGCGCCCGGAAGGGAGTGAGGCTGCGTTGGGAGACAGCCGGGCTCCTGAGACCGCCTGTGTGGTCTCGCTGCGGCTCGGGGGCCTTCGGGAGCTAGGGCCCCTCAGGCCACCCGGCGCAGCAGGGGCCCTTGACTCGGGCCGGTGGCGGTTGGGCGTCCCAGGACGCTATTATGTTCAGTTTGGTGCAGGAAGCTGATGACGCCCAGGAGGTAAGGGCAGAGGCGGTCCTGAGAGTGGAGGTGGTGCCGGCGATGTCGGACGTCACGGAGGTGGTGGCGTTTGTGAGTGGGGACGAGAGGTTGGCGGCAGGCCAGGAGCTTTGTCCGCATCCTGGGTTGGTGAGAGAGGAGGGGGTGCTGGCTGAGGAGCAGATCGTGCGGGACGACCAGAGTGCCCTGCAGCAGTGGGCAGAGTGTGTGGAGCCACGGGCAGAGGGTGTGGAGCCCCGGGAAGGGGAGGAGGGGGGCCTGCAGGGTGAGTTGGTGGCACAGGAGCAGGATGTGGTGCAGTGGGAGGGCGTCGTGCAGGCGGTGAGGACGGTGGCAGGGTATGACTTGTTTCTGGCCGTGGATGAGGTCTTCCCAGATCTGGAGGTGGGGAGGCACGAGCAGGTGATGAGCGAAGAGCTGTTGGTGGAGGAAGAGGATCATGAGTTTGTGCAAGGGCCAGACGGGGAGAAAGAGTGGCAGGAGGAGGAGGAAGAAGAGTGGCAGGAGGAGGAGGAGGATGAGGAGAAGCAACAGGAGGAGGAGGAGGGGGAAGAGGAGGTGGACGAGGGGGAGGATGATATGGAGGAGACAGAGGGCAAGGCGGAGGAGGAGGAGGAGGAGGAGGAGGAGGAGGCGGAGGCGGAAGAGGAGGCCGAGGAGGGCTTGATTGAGCAGGAAATCATTGGCCTTGTGCAGTATGTCCTGGTGGGTCAGGATATCTTGCAGCTAGTGGAGGTGGTGGCTGAGGTTGAGCCAGAGTTAGAGGGAGAAGCAGAAGCAAAAGCTCCAGCAGAGGAGCCAGGGGAGCAGGAGCAGGCAGAGTCAGGGCAGGATAGGAAGTGCACCAGGTCCCCACTGGAGGAGCTCCAGGCCCTTCAGTTAGAGATGGAGCCCTTGAACTTGGAAGCCAGCAGGGCCTTCTGTCGGCTCAAGCGCAAGACATGGCAGAGGCGCCGTCCCTATTTAGAACTGAGGAGCACCACCATTCAGAGCATCCCCGGATTCTGGGCCAAAGCTGTATCCTTGATGGTAGACGCGCGGGCCCACAGTGTGCCCGCCCCAGTGAAGGTGAGAGCCACCAGCGGGGAGAGGTAGTAGAGCAAGGAAATAGACACACGGCAGTCAGTGTCGCGGCAGTGACCACAGTCTGATGCAAAAGCTTGGAGACGCCCTTTGAACACGCAGCTCCCACCGAAACCCTTCCCGGGGGTCCAGGGGCACAGCCGCAAGTCAGAATCAAGCCCAGAAGAACGGCCGTTGTCTGCAGGCAGCTCTCGGGCCCGCAGGTCCTTCTCAGAGTCTTGCCAAGCCCAAGGGGGTCTCTGGGTCGGAGTAATGAGACATAGGCAGGAATGCGTGATGTGCAGAATTAGAGATGTCCTGTGGAGCCCTGAGCGGGCAAGGATGCAGGGCAGATCAAAGTGTGTCAGGAAGCAGAGTCAGCCTGAGTGGGGGCAGACACGTGCGGGCCTCAAGAGCCTTTGTGCTCCTAGGTCCTGTTTCGGGGATGGACGTGGGGGCCTTGCCAGAGGATAGAGGGATCGGGCCAAGCCAGGTGCTTGTATAGATGCGCAGCATGTGCTAGTTGTTTGTCGTCCAGCTTGCAGCGTGCAGGCTCCTTGACCCACAGCAGTTCGTGAACCACCCGGAATTGTCAGCCATGATGAGTGACCAAGACGAAGCCATGCTCAGCCACATGATCAATTTGAAGGTGAGCCTGCACAGACCAAGGCTAGGGAGGTAGGGGGCTTGGGAAAGTGACCTATCCCTGCCGGCAGGGAGGAGGTGGGTGTCTCCTACAGGAGACGTCTTCCCCCGCGCCCCTCCCTCCACCCACCCTTGTTCTATACAGGTGGAGGACGTGAGGCAGGCCAGCGAGGGCTGCAAGATGATGCTGTTCTTTCGCAGCAACCCCTATTTCCGCAACAGTGTGATCGTGAAGGAGTATGTCGTCAGCATCACAGGTGAGTGGAGGCTCCCCGCACGGGCGGCAGCAGGAGGCGGTTAGAAGTTGACAGGCAGTGCGCCCCTGTCCCCATACTCCTCGTGCTGCAGGATACCGGGCGTCCCATTCCACTGCCATTCATTGGCACCGGCATTATGAAAGACAGGCCTACAGACGCAGGCACCAGAACAGCAGCCTTAACTTCTTCAACTGGTTCTTTGACCACAACCTGGCCGGATCTGGCCGGATCGCTGAGGTAAGGACTCGGTGCCTAATGCCGTAAGAGAGCTTGGTGTGTTCCCCAGCGTCTGGGCTTTGTAACCAGATGCCTGCCCTGTCGAGACGAGACGTGACTCCCCCGATAGATCATCAGTGAGGACGTGTGGCGCAACCCCCTGAAGTACTATGTGAGGAGGTCGGCACCAGGAGAGGGCACGTAGAGGAGCACAGGTGAGGAGAGGCGCGCTGGGCACTCGCGGGTGGGTTGCCAGGTAACTGGGATGTTGTTTTGCCACATGGACTCCCTGTGGCTGGGAAGACTACAGCCCGGGAGGCCCGGTCGTCCGGGCATCGGGATGAGACAGGAAGTCCGGAGCACTGCAGTGCCAACTCTGTTCCGGCCGGGGAGGCTGAGGGAGGGTGTGGGAGTGTGCCTGTCCACCACCACTCAGAATCAAAGCAGGTGCATTGTCCCGCTCCTCCGAACCCGCTCTCCTGGCCACCAACCCCAACCTCGGCCTGCCCCACCCTTCCTTAACGGGACTGTCCCACCGTGTTCTTCCTACATCCCTTCGCACAATTGCCGGGCGATATTCTTCTTGCGAAGCCTGAGGCTTCTCTGCCACCACGTCCCTCTGTTGGTCCTCAGAGCCGTCATGTATGTCCTCAGGTGTCTCCTTCTTCCTACGCGGGGCATCCTGAGAACGCTGTCCGTGACAGAGGGCTTGTGGTGGGACTTGTTGAACATGGGGCTGGGGGAAGCTGAAGAGAAGCGATCCCAGTGGTACAGTGACCCCCTTGGCGGGGGAGGCCGTCGAGCCATTGTTCAGTACTCTGGCAGTGCTCAGAGGAGGCGATACGTACGAGGTTTGCGTGTTCAGGGCACCTCCCAAAGTGTGAGATACCTAGGAGGGACCGTCACTTGATTTCCAAACCCAAGTAGTGCACGGAAGGAGCTTTTGCAGATACAAATGTGTTTTCAATCAAACACCATTTTCCTGCACGTGAAACAGGTGCAGAAACAGCCTCCGGAAAGGCATTGACACCTAGAGCCACGCGGAGCGGGGAATGAAAGGGATGGAAAAAGCAAGCTCATCAACTGTATTTGTCCGTGTGTATTTGTTCCTTGGGCAAGATAAATGAAGAGCATCAAGCTGTGTGTGTCTGTGTGCTGTCCGTGGCTTGGTTTGGGCCTCTCCGTTGCCTGCCTGGGAATGTCCAGTCCCTCTGCGGTCTGGGCTTGCACAGTTGCGGAAGTGTGTTTAAGTGTTTCTAGGGGTGGGTGGGTGGCGGCGTGAGAGGGCAGAATTCTTCCCTGGTGGCTCAGGCTGGGGAGGAGGAAGAACTAGGAGAAAGTCCACTGCATAGGGTCTTCCCGTTTTCCCGAGGGAGATAAGGTAGTTCAAGGAAAAGGCTTTTGGAGCAAGGGCCTCAAGGTCCAGTGCTGGGACCTACAGGAAGATAGACTTGCTAGCACCCTCCCTGTGGGCAGTCGGGGCTCACACCTTGACGGCAGGCAACCAGGTGCGAGGCTTCACAGTTCCGCTCACAGTGAAACCAAATGCCCTCCCTAGAAGCCTGAGCACAGTGTATTTGGCCGTGAGGACCTCCCCGTGCGGCGTAGGATTGGGATCCACGTTCGGCGGGTGGGCGGATAGGGTGCATGCAGGGACTCTGGGCAAGGGAGGCAAGCCATGTGGGAAGTGGGTCAGTATAGTATGCTCAATGGGGGATGAATCCGACGCTGGAAGGGTGAGTGGCCAAGGGGACGAGGAGAAGCAGAGTGCCTGCGCCCTAGGTGTCACACACAGCGCCCCCGCACACTGACCCACACGTGCGCGCGCACACAGACACAGGCGCGCACACACGGAGGCACAGGCATGGACACGAAGTTGTGTTGGGCAGTCTCTGGCCCGTGATGCCCACAGTCGGTACATCTTGCCCATTTGGGGGCCCTTTTACATTTCCGCGCACGGAAATGGCCTCCTGCAAGCAGGAGGGTTGCTTTGCCGCGTCTTTGGGTGCAGGCCTTCTTCTGCAACCCAGTAATCCTGAAGCAATATCAAGTCACCCTTCTTTCTGGCCGCTGAGACCCAAGGCGTGGATGGGGGAGAGAGTAGGACTGAGGGAAAGAGAGAGGGCAAGAGCCATGGGAAACGCAAAAGGACCGTTCCAGTGACAGAAGGAGCCCATTTCTAGGCCGCGCTGGTCCTGTGAACTCAAGTCGACCAGAACGGGGGCTCCAGTCCCCTCCAGGCACAGGCCTTCCCTTGGGCTGTAGCTTCACTCTCAGATATCCCATATCCCGGGATAACCTCTCCTGCCCGCCGTGTTTGTCCCCGTGGCTTTTACGAGGGCTCCCTGTGATGCAGTGGGAACCAAATTCTGCAGGGGGAAGTGTGATTAGACTTGAGAAGGAGCCCAGCAGGCAGAGATCGCCGTGGATGCCAAGACAGGAGCTGGGCGTCCTGACGAACGCTTGGCTCCGGGTGCGAGGCCCAAATGGCACGGCGCGCGTGAGGGCGGGGGCTTCGCAGGGTTGCTCCCAGGGTGGTCTCGCTGATGGGACGGCGGGCGTCCGGCGCGACCAGCCCCCCGAGGCGCGAGGGGCGTGTCCAGCGGCGACTTCCTTTCTCCGCGTCCACGTGACCGGAGGTTAGGCAGGCGCCCCCTGGGACGCCGCTTGGCGGGACAACGACCCCCGAGGCGGACACGGCAAGGTGGTGCGCTCGGCAGGGGTGGGGGTGCTGAGGCTCGGCAGTCCCGGGGCTTGCGGCAGCTGCTTCCTCACACCACGGGGCTGAGGGCCAGCGCCCGGAAGGGAGTGAGGCTGCGTTGGGAGACAGCCGGGCTCCTGAGACCGCCTGTGTGGTCTCGCTGCGGCTCGGGGGCCTTCGGGAGCTAGGGCCCCTCAGGCCACCCGGCGCAGCAGGGGCCCTTGACTCGGGCCGGTGGCGGTTGGGCGTCCCAGGACGCTATTATGTTCAGTTTGGTGCAGGAAGCTGATGACGCCCAGGAGGTAAGGGCAGAGGCGGTCCTGAGAGTGGAGGTGGTGCCGGCGATGTCGGACGTCACGGAGGTGGTGGCGTTTGTGAGTGGGGACGAGAGGTTGGCGGCAGGCCAGGAGCTTTGTCCGCATCCTGGGTTGGTGAGAGAGGAGGGGGTGCTGGCTGAGGAGCAGATCGTGCGGGACGACCAGAGTGCCCTGCAGCAGTGGGCAGAGTGTGTGGAGCCACGGGCAGAGGGTGTGGAGCCCCGGGAAGGGGAGGAGGGGGGCCTGCAGGGTGAGTTGGTGGCACAGGAGCAGGATGTGGTGCAGTGGGAGGGCGTCGTGCAGGCGGTGAGGACGGTGGCAGGGTATGACTTGTTTCTGGCCGTGGATGAGGTCTTCCCAGATCTGGAGGTGGGGAGGCACGAGCAGGTGATGAGCGAAGAGCTGTTGGTGGAGGAAGAGGATCATGAGTTTGAACAAGGGCCAGACGGGGATAAAGACTGGCAGGAGGAGGAGGAAGAAGAGTGGCAGGAGGAGGAGGAGGACGAGGAGAAGCAACAGGAGGAGGAGGAGGGGGAAGAGGAGGTGGACGAGGGGGAGGATGATATGGAGGAGGCAGAGGGCAAGGCGGAGGAGGAGGAGGAGGAGGAGGAGGAGGCGGAGGCGGAAGAGGAGGCCGAGGAGGGCTTGATTGAGCAGGAAATCATTGGCCTTGTGCAGTATGTCCTGGTGGGTCAGGATATCTTGCAGCTAGTGGAGGTGGTGGCTGAGGTTGAGCCAGAGTTAGAGGGAGAAGCAGAAGCAAAAGCTCCAGCAGAGGAGCCAGGGGAGCAGGAGCAGGCAGAGTCAGGGCAGGATAGGAAGTGCACCAGGTCCCCACTGGAGGAGCTCCAGGCCCTTCAGTTAGAGATGGAGCCCTTGAACTTGGAAGCCAGCAGGGCCTTCTGTCGGCTCAAGCGCAAGACATGGCAGAGGCGCCGTCCCTATTTAGAACTGAGGAGCACCACCATTCAGAGCATCCCCGGATTCTGGGCCAAAGCTGTATCCTTGATGGTAGACGCGCGGGCCCACAGTGTGCCCGCCCCAGTGAAGGTGAGAGCCACCAGCGGGGAGAGGTAGTAGAGCAAGGAAATAGACACACGGCAGTCAGTGTCGCGGCAGTGACCACAGTCTGATGCAAAAGCTTGGAGACGCCCTTTGAACACGCAGCTCCCACCGAAACCCTTCCCGGGGGTCCAGGGGCACAGCCGCAAGTCAGAATCAAGCCCAGAAGAACGGCCGTTGTCTGCAGGCAGCTCTCGGGCCCGCAGGTCCTTCTCAGAGTCTTGCCAAGCCCAAGGGGGTCTCTGGGTCGGAGTAATGAGACATAGGCAGGAATGCGTGATGTGCAGAATTAGAGATGTCCTGTGGAGCCCTGAGCGGGCAAGGATGCAGGGCAGATCAAAGTGTGTCAGGAAGCAGAGTCAGCCTGAGTGGGGGCAGACACGTGCGGGCCTCAAGAGCCTTTGTGCTCCTAGGTCCTGTTTCGGGGATGGACGTGGGGGCCTTGCCAGAGGATAGAGGGATCGGGCCAAGCCAGGTGCTTGTATAGATGCGCAGCATGTGCTAGTTGTTTGTCGTCCAGCTTGCAGCGTGCAGGCTCCTTGACCCACAGCAGTTCGTGAACCACCCGGAATTGTCAGCCATGATGAGTGACCAAGACGAAGCCATGCTCAGCCACATGATCAATTTGAAGGTGAGCCTGCACAGACCAAGGCTAGGGAGGTAGGGGGCTTGGGAAAGTGACCTATCCCTGCCGGCAGGGAGGAGGTGGGTGTCTCCTACAGGAGACGTCTTCCCCCGCGCCCCTCCCTCCACCCACCCTTGTTCTATACAGGTGGAGGACGTGAGGCAGGCCAGCGAGGGCTGCAAGATGATGCTGTTCTTTCGCAGCAACCCCTATTTCCGCAACAGTGTGATCGTGAAGGAGTATGTCGTCAGCATCACAGGTGAGTGGAGGCTCCCCGCACGGGCGGCAGCAGGAGGCGGTTAGAAGTTGACAGGCAGTGCGCCCCTGTCCCCATACTCCTCGTGCTGCAGGATACCGGGCGTCCCATTCCACTGCCATTCATTGGCACCGGCATTATGAAAGACAGGCCTACAGACGCAGGCACCAGAACAGCAGCCTTAACTTCTTCAACTGGTTCTTTGACCACAACCTGGCCGGATCTGGCCGGATCGCTGAGGTAAGGACTCGGTGCCTAATGCCGTAAGAGAGCTTGGTGTGTTCCCCAGCGTCTGGGCTTTGTAACCAGATGCCTGCCCTGTCGAGACGAGACGTGACTCCCCCGATAGATCATCAGTGAGGACGTGTGGCGCAACCCCCTGAAGTACTATGTGAGGAGGTCGGCACCAGGAGAGGGCACGTAGAGGAGCACAGGTGAGGAGAGGCGCGCTGGGCACTCGCGGGTGGGTTGCCAGGTAACTGGGATGTTGTTTTGCCACATGGACTCCCTGTGGCTGGGAAGACTACAGCCCGGGAGGCCCGGTCGTCCGGGCATCGGGATGAGACAGGAAGTCCGGAGCACTGCAGTGCCAACTCTGTTCCGGCCGGGGAGGCTGAGGGAGGGTGTGGGAGTGTGCCTGTCCACCACCACTCAGAATCAAAGCAGGTGCATTGTCCCGCTCCTCCGAACCCGCTCTCCTGGCCACCAACCCCAACCTCGGCCTGCCCCACCCTTCCTTAACGGGACTGTCCCACCGTGTTCTTCCTACATCCCTTCGCACAATTGCCGGGCGATATTCTTCTTGCGAAGCCTGAGGCTTCTCTGCCACCACGTCCCTCTGTTGGTCCTCAGAGCCGTCATGTATGTCCTCAGGTGTCTCCTTCTTCCTATGCGGGGCATCCTGAGAACGCTGTCCGTGACAGAGGGCTTGTGGTGGGACTTGTTGAACATGGGGCTGGGGGAAGCTGAAGAGAAGCGATCCCAGTGGTACAGTGACCCCCTTGGCGGGGGAGGCCGTCGAGCCATTGTTCAGTACTCTGGCAGTGCTCAGAGGAGGCGATACGTACGAGGTTTGCGTGTTCAGGGCACCTCCCAAAGTGTGAGATACCTAGGAGGGACCGTCACTTGATTTCCAAACCCAAGTAGTGCACGGAAGGAGCTTTTGCAGATACAAATGTGTTTTCAATCAAACACCATTTTCCTGCACGTGAAACAGGTGCAGAAACAGCCTCCGGAAAGGCATTGACACCTAGAGCCACGCGGAGCGGGGAATGAAAGGGATTGAAAAAGCAAGCTCATCAACTGTATTTGTCCGTGTGTATTTGTTCCTTGGGCAAGATAAATGAAGAGCATCAAGCTGTGTGTGTCTGTGTGCTGTCCGTGGCTTGGTTTGGGCCTCTCCGTTGCCTGCCTGGGAATGTCCAGTCCCTCTGCGGTCTGGGCTTGCACAGTTGCGGAAGTGTGTTTAAGTGTTTCTAGGGGTGGGTGGGTGGCGGCGTGAGAGGGCAGAATTCTTCCCTGGTGGCTCAGGCTGGGGAGGAGGAAGAACTAGGAGAAAGTCCACTGCATAGGGTCTTCCCGTTTTCCCGAGGGAGATAAGGTAGTTCAAGGAAAAGGCTTTTGGAGCAAGGGCCTCAAGGGCCCAGTGCTGGGACCTACAGGAAGATAGACTTGCTAGCACCCTCCCTGTGGGCAGTCGGGGCTCACACCTTGACGGCAGGCAACCAGGTGCGAGGCTTCACAGTTCCGCTCACAGTGAAACCAAATGCCCTCCCTAGAAGCCTGAGCACAGTGTATTTGGCCGTGAGGACCTCCCCGTGCGGCGTAGGATTGGGATCCACGTTCGGCGGGTGGGCGGATAGGGTGCATGCAGGGACTCTGGGCAAGGGAGGCAAGCCATGTGGGAAGTGGGTCAGTATAGTATGCTCAATGGGGGATGAATCCGACGCTGGAAGGGTGAATGGCCAAGGGGACGAGGAGAAGCAGAGTGCCTGCGCCCTAGGTGTCACACACAGCGCCCCCGCACACTGACCCACACGTGCGCGCGCACACAGACACAGGCGCGCACACACGGAGGCACAGGCATGGACACGAAGTTGTGTTGGGCAGTCTCTGGCCCGTGATGCCCACAGTCGGTACATCTTGCCCATTTGGGGGCCCTTTTACATTTCCGCGCACGGAAATGGCCTCCTGCAAGCAGGAGGGTTGCTTTGCCGCGTCTTTGGGTGCAGGCCTTCTTCTGCAACCCAGTAATCCTGAAGCAATATCAAGTCACCCTTCTTTCTGGCCGCTGAGACCCAAGGCGTGGATGGGGGAGAGAGTAGGACTGAGGGAAAGAGAGAGGGCAAGAGCCATGGGAAACGCAAAAGGACCGTTCCAGTGACAGAAGGAGCCCGTTTCTAGGCCGCGCTGGTCCTGTGAACTCAAGTCGACCAGAACGGGGGCTCCAGTCCCCTCCAGGCACAGGCCTTCCCTTGGGCTGTAGCTTCACTCTCAGATATCCCATATCCCGGGATAACCTCTCCTGCCCGCCGTGTTTGTCCCCGTGGCTTTTACGAGGGCTCCCTGTGATGCAGTGGGAACCAAATTCTGCAGGGGGAAGTGTGATTAGACTTGAGAAGGAGCCCAGCAGGCAGAGATCGCCGTGGATGCCAAGACAGGAGCTGGGCGTCCTGACGAACGCTTGGCTCCGGGTGCGAGGCCCAAATGGCACGGCGCGCGTGAGGGCGGGGGCTTCGCAGGGTTGCTCCCAGGGTGGTCTCGCTGATGGGACGGCGGGCGTCCGGCGCGACCAGCCCCCCGAGGCGCGTGGGGCGTGTCCAGCGGCGACTTCCTTTCTCCGCGTCCACGTGACCGGAGGTTAGGCAGGCGCCCCCTGGGACGCCGCTTGGCGGGACAACGACCCCCGAGGCGGACACGGCAAGGTGGTGCGCTCGGCAGGGGTGGGGGTGCTGAGGCTCGGCAGTCCCGGGGCTTGCGGCAGCTGCTTCCTCACACCACGGGGCTGAGGGCCAGCGCCCGGAAGGGAGTGAGGCTGCGTTGGGAGACAGCCGGGCTCCTGAGACCGCCTGTGTGGTCTCGCTGCGGCTCGGGGGCCTTCGGGAGCTAGGGCCCCTCAGGCCACCCGGCGCAGCAGGGGCCCTTGACTCGGGCCGGTGGCGGTTGGGCGTCCCAGGACGCTATTATGTTCAGTTTGGTGCAGGAAGCTGATGACGCCCAGGAGGTAAGGGCAGAGGCGGTCCTGAGAGTGGAGGTGGTGCCGGCGATGTCGGACGTCACGGAGGTGGTGGCGTTTGTGAGTGGGGACGAGAGGTTGGCGGCAGGCCAGGAGCTTTGTCCGCATCCTGGGTTGGTGAGAGAGGAGGGGGTGCTGGCTGAGGAGCAGATCGTGCGGGACGACCAGAGTGCCCTGCAGCAGTGGGCAGAGTGTGTGGAGCCACGGGCAGAGGGTGTGGAGCCCCGGGAAGGGGAGGAGGGGGGCCTGCAGGGTGAGTTGGTGGCACAGGAGCAGGATGTGGTGCAGTGGGAGGGCGTCGTGCAGGCGGTGAGGACGGTGGCAGGGTATGACTTGTTTCTGGCCGTGGATGAGGTCTTCCCAGATCTGGAGGTGGGGAGGCACGAGCAGGTGATGAGCGAAGAGCTGTTGGTGGAGGAAGAGGATCATGAGTTTGTGCAAGGGCCAGACGGGGAGAAAGAGTGGCAGGAGGAGGAGGAAGAAGAGTGGCAGGAGGAGGAGGAGGACGAGGAGAAGCAACAGGAGGAGGAGGAGGGGGAAGAGGAGGTGGACGAGGGGGAGGATGATATGGAGGAGGCAGAGGGCAAGGCGGAGGAGGAGGAGGAGGAGGAGGAGGAGGCGGAGGCGGAAGAGGAGGCCGAGGAGGGCTTGATTGAGCAGGAAATCATTGGCCTTGTGCAGTATGTCCTGGTGGGTCAGGATATCTTGCAGCTAGTGGAGGTGGTGGCTGAGGTTGAGCCAGAGTTAGAGGGAGAAGCAGAAGCAAAAGCTCCAGCAGAGGAGCCAGGGGAGCAGGAGCAGGCAGAGTCAGGGCAGGATAGGAAGTGCACCAGGTCCCCACTGGAGGAGCTCCAGGCCCTTCAGTTAGAGATGGAGCCCTTGAACTTGGAAGCCAGCAGGGCCTTCTGTCGGCTCAAGCGCAAGACATGGCAGAGGCGCCGTCCCTATTTAGAACTGAGGAGCACCACCATTCAGAGCATCCCCGGATTCTGGGCCAAAGCTGTATCCTTGATGGTAGACGCGCGGGCCCACAGTGTGCCCGCCCCAGTGAAGGTGAGAGCCACCAGCGGGGAGAGGTAGTTCAGCAAGGAAATAGACACACGGCAGTCAGTGTCGCGGCAGTGACCACAGTCTGATGCAAAAGCTTGGAGACGCCCTTTGAACACGCAGCTCCCACCGAAACCCTTCCCGGGGGTCCAGGGGCACAGCCGCAAGTCAGAATCAAGCCCAGAAGAACGGCCGTTGTCTGCAGGCAGCTCTCGGGCCCGCAGGTCCTTCTCAGAGTCTTGCCAAGCCCAAGGGGGTCTCTGGGTCGGAGTAATGAGACATAGGCAGGAATGCGTGATGTGCAGAATTAGAGATGTCCTGTGGAGCCCTGAGCGGGCAAGGATGCAGGGCAGATCAAAGTGTGTCAGGAAGCAGAGTCAGCCTGAGTGGGGGCAGACACGTGCGGGCCTCAAGAGCCTTTGTGCTCCTAGGTCCTGTTTCGGGGATGGACGTGGGGGCCTTGCCAGAGGATAGAGGGATCGGGCCAAGCCAGGTGCTTGTATAGATGCGCAGCATGTGCTAGTTGTTTGTCGTCCAGCTTGCAGCGTGCAGGCTCCTTGACCCACAGCAGTTCGTGAACCACCCGGAATTGTCAGCCATGATGAGTGACCAAGACGAAGCCATGCTCAGCCACATGATCAATTTGAAGGTGAGCCTGCACAGACCAAGGCTAGGGAGGTAGGGGGCTTGGGAAAGTGACCTATCCCTGCCGGCAGGGAGGAGGTGGGTGTCTCCTACAGGAGACGTCTTCCCCCGCGCCCCTCCCTCCACCCACCCTTGTTCTATACAGGTGGAGGACGTGAGGCAGGCCAGCGAGGGCTGCAAGATGATGCTGTTCTTTCGCAGCAACCCCTATTTCCGCAACAGTGTGATCGTGAAGGAGTATGTCGTCAGCATCACAGGTGAGTGGAGGCTCCCCGCACGGGCGGCAGCAGGAGGCGGTTAGAAGTTGACAGGCAGTGCGCCCCTGTCCCCATACTCCTCGTGCTGCAGGATACCGGGCGTCCCATTCCACTGCCATTCATTGGCACCGGCATTATGAAAGACAGGCCTACAGACGCAGGCACCAGAACAGCAGCCTTAACTTCTTCAACTGGTTCTTTGACCACAACCTGGCCGGATCTGGCCGGATCGCTGAGGTAAGGACTCGGTGCCTAATGCCGTAAGAGAGCTTGGTGTGTTCCCCAGCGTCTGGGCTTTGTAACCAGATGCCTGCCCTGTCGAGACGAGACGTGACTCCCCCGATAGATCATCAGTGAGGACGTGTGGCGCAACCCCCTGAAGTACTATGTGAGGAGGTCGGCACCAGGAGAGGGCACGTAGAGGAGCACAGGTGAGGAGAGGCGCGCTGGGCACTCGCGGGTGGGTTGCCAGGTAACTGGGATGTTGTTTTGCCACATGGACTCCCTGTGGCTGGGAAGACTACAGCCCGGGAGGCCCGGTCGTCCGGGCATCGGGATGAGACAGGAAGTCCGGAGCACTGCAGTGCCAACTCTGTTCCGGCCGGGGAGGCTGAGGGAGGGTGTGGGAGTGTGCCTGTCCACCACCACTCAGAATCAAAGCAGGTGCATTGTCCCGCTCCTCCGAACCCGCTCTCCTGGCCACCAACCCCAACCTCGGCCTGCCCCACCCTTCCTTAACGGGACTGTCCCACCGTGTTCTTCCTACATCCCTTCGCACAATTGCCGGGCGATATTCTTCTTGCGAAGCCTGAGGCTTCTCTGCCACCACGTCCCTCTGTTGGTCCTCAGAGCCGTCATGTATGTCCTCAGGTGTCTCCTTCTTCCTACGCGGGGCATCCTGAGAACGCTGTCCGTGACAGAGGGCTTGTGGTGGGACTTGTTGAACATGGGGCTGGGGGAAGCTGAAGAGAAGCGATCCCAGTGGTACAGTGACCCCCTTGGCGGGGGAGGCCGTCGAGCCATTGTTCAGTACTCTGGCAGTGCTCAGAGGAGGCGATACGTACGAGGTTTGCGTGTTCAGGGCACCTCCCAAAGTGTGAGATACCTAGGAGGGACCGTCACTTGATTTCCAAACCCAAGTAGTGCACGGAAGGAGCTTTTGCAGATACAAATGTGTTTTCAATCAAACACCATTTTCCTGCACGTGAAACAGGTGCAGAAACAGCCTCCGGAAAGGCATTGACACCTAGAGCCACGCGGAGCGGGGAATGAAAGGGATGGAAAAAGCAAGCTCATCAACTGTATTTGTCCGTGTGTATTTGTTCCTTGGGCAAGATAAATGAAGAGCATCAAGCTGTGTGTGTCTGTGTGCTGTCCGTGGCTTGGTTTGGGCCTCTCCGTTGCCTGCCTGGGAATGTCCAGTCCCTCTGCGGTCTGGGCTTGCACAGTTGCGGAAGTGTGTTTAAGTGTTTCTAGGGGTGGGTGGGTGGCGGCGTGAGAGGGCAGAATTCTTCCCTGGTGGCTCAGGCTGGGGAGGAGGAAGAACTAGGAGAAAGTCCACTGCATAGGGTCTTCCCGTTTTCCCGAGGGAGATAAGGTAGTTCAAGGAAAAGGCTTTTGGAGCAAGGGCCTCAAGGGCCCAGTGCTGGGACCTACAGGAAGATAGACTTGCTAGCACCCTCCCTGTGCGCAGTCGGGGCTCACACCTTGACGGCAGGCAACCAGGTGCGAGGCTTCACAGTTCCGCTCACAGTGAAACCAAATGCCCTCCCTAGAAGCCTGAGCACAGTGTATTTGGCCGTGAGGACCTCCCCGTGCGGCGTAGGATTGGGATCCACGTTCGGCGGGTGGGCGGATAGGGTGCATGCAGGGACTCTGGGCAAGGGAGGCAAGCCATGTGGGAAGTGGGTCAGTATAGTATGCTCAATGGGGGATGAATCCGACGCTGGAAGGGTGAGTGGCCAAGGGGACGAGGAGAAGCAGAGTGCCTGCGCCCTAGGTGTCACACACAGCGCCCCCGCACACTGACCCACACGTGCGCGCGCACACAGACACAGGCGCGCACACACGGAGGCACAGGCATGGACACGAAGTTGTGTTGGGCAGTCTCTGGCCCGTGATGCCCACAGTCGGTACATCTTGCCCATTTGGGGGCCCTTTTACATTTCCGCGCACGGAAATGGCCTCCTGCAAGCAGGAGGGTTGCTTTGCCGCGTCTTTGGGTGCAGGCCTTCTTCTGCAACCCAGTAATCCTGAAGCAATATCAAGTCACCCTTCTTTCTGGCCGCTGAGACCCAAGGCGTGGATGGGGGAGAGAGTAGGACTGAGGGAAAGAGAGAGGGCAAGAGCCATGGGGAACGCAAAAGGACCGTTCCAGTGACAGAAGGAGCCCGTTTCTAGGCCGCGCTGGTCCTGTGAACTCAAGTCGACCAGAACGGGGGCTCCAGTCCCCTCCAGGCACAGGCCTTCCCTTGGGCTGTAGCTTCACTCTCAGATATCCCATATCCCGGGATAACCTCTCCTGCCCGCCGTGTTTGTCCCCGTGGCTTTTACGAGGGGTCCCTGTGATGCAGTGGGAACCAAATTCTGCAGGGGGAAGTGTGATTAGACTTGAGAAGGAGCCCAGCAGGCAGAGATCGCCGTGGATGCCAAGACAGGAGCCGGGCGTCCTGACGAACGCTTGGCTCCGGGTGCGAGGCCCAAATGGCACGGCGCGCGTGAGGGCGGGGGCTTCGCAGGGTTGCTCCCAGGGTGGTCTCGCTGATGGGACGGCGGGCGTCCGGCGCGACCAGCCCCCCGAGGCGCGAGGGGCGTGTCCAGCGGCGACTTCCTTTCTCCGCGTCCACGTGACCGGAGGTTAGGCAGGCGCCCCCTGGGACGCCGCTTGGCGGGACAACGACCCCCGAGGCGGACACGGCAAGGTGGTGCGCTCGGCAGGGGTGGGGGTGCTGAGGCTCGGCAGTCCCGGGGCTTGCGGCAGCTGCTTCCTCACACCACGGGGCTGAGGGCCAGCGCCCGGAAGGGAGTGAGGCTGCGTTGGGAGACAGCCGGGCTCCTGAGACCGCCTGTGTGGTCTCGCTGCGGCTCGGGGGCCTTCGGGAGCTAGGGCCCCTCAGGCCACCCGGCGCAGCAGGGGCCCTTGACTCGGGCCGGTGGCGGTTGGGCGTCCCAGGACGCTATTATGTTCAGTTTGGTGCAGGAAGCTGATGACGCCCAGGAGGTAAGGGCAGAGGCGGTCCTGAGAGTGGAGGTGGTGCCGGCGATGTCGGACGTCACGGAGGTGGTGGCGTTTGTGAGTGGGGACGAGAGGTTGGCGGCAGGCCAGGAGCTTTGTCCGCATCCTGGGTTGGTGAGAGAGGAGGGGGTGCTGGCTGAGGAGCAGATCGTGCGGGACGACCAGAGTGCCCTGCAGCAGTGGGCAGAGTGTGTGGAGCCACGGGCAGAGGGTGTGGAGCCCCGGGAAGGGGAGGAGGGGGGCCTGCAGGGTGAGTTGGTGGCACAGGAGCAGGATGTGGTGCAGTGGGAGGGCGTCGTGCAGGCGGTGAGGACGGTGGCAGGGTATGACTTGTTTCTGGCCGTGGATGAGGTCTTCCCAGATCTGGAGGTGGGGAGGCACGAGCAGGTGATGAGCGAAGAGCTGTTGGTGGAGGAAGAGGATCATGAGTTTGTGCAAGGGCCAGACGGGGAGAAAGAGTGGCAGGAGGAGGAGGAAGAAGAGTGGCAGGAGGAGGAGGAGGACGAGGAGAAGCAACAGGAGGAGGAGGAGGGGGAAGAGGAGGTGGACGAGGGGGAGGATGATATGGAGGAGGCAGAGGGCAAGGCGGAGGAGGAGGAGGAGGAGGCGGAGGCGGAAGAGGAGGCCGAGGAGGGCTTGATTGAGCAGGAAATCATTGGCCTTGTGCAGTATGTCCTGGTGGGTCAGGATATCTTGCAGCTAGTGGAGGTGGTGGCTGAGGCTGAGCCAGAGTTAGAGGGAGAAGCAGAAGCAAAAGCTCCAGCAGAGGAGCCAGGGGAGCAGGAGCAGGCAGAGTCAGGGCAGGATAGGAAGTGCACCAGGTCCCCACTGGAGGAGCTCCAGGCCCTTCAGTTAGAGATGGAGCCCTTGAACTTGGAAGCCAGCAGGGCCTTCTGTCGGCTCAAGCGCAAGACATGGCAGAGGCGCCGTCCCTATTTAGAACTGAGGAGCACCACCATTCAGAGCATCCCCGGATTCTGGGCCAAAGCTGTATCCTTGATGGTAGACGCGCGGGCCCACAGTGTGCCCGCCCCAGTGAAGGAGAGAGCCACCAGCGCGGAGAGGTAGTTCAGCAAGGAAATAGACACACGGCAGTCAGTGTCGCGGCAGTGACCACAGTCTGATGCAAAAGCTTGGAGACGCCCTTTGAACACGCAGCTCCCACCGAAACCCTTCCCGGGGGTCCAGGGGCACAGCCGCAAGTCAGAATCAAGCCCAGAAGAACGGCCGTTGTCTGCAGGCAGCTCTCGGGCCCGCAGGTCCTTCTCAGAGTCTTGCCAAGCCCAAGGGGGTCTCTGGGTCAGAGTAATGAGACATAGGCAGGAATGCGTGATGTGCAGAATTAGAGATGTCCTGTGGAGCCCTGAGCGGGCAAGGATGCAGGGCAGATCAAAGTGTGTCAGGAAGCAGAGTCAGCCTGAGTGGGGGCAGACACGTGCGGGCCTCAAGAGCCTTTGTGCTCCTAGGTCCTGTTTCGGGGATGGACGTGGGGGCCTTGCCAGAGGATAGAGGGATCGGGCCAAGCCAGGTGCTTGTATAGATGCGCAGCATGTGCTAGTTGTTTGTCGTCCAGCTTGCAGCGTGCAGGCTCCTTGACCCACAGCAGTTCGTGAACCACCCGGAATTGTCAGCCATGATGAGTGACCAAGACGAAGCCATGCTCAGCCACATGATCAATTTGAAGGTGAGCCTGCACAGACCAAGGCTAGGGAGGTAGGGGGCTTGGGAAAGTGACCTATCCCTGCCGGCAGGGAGGAGGTGGGTGTCTCCTACAGGAGACGTCTTCCCCCGCGCCCCTCCCTCCACCCACCCTTGTTCTATACAGGTGGAGGACGTGAGGCAGGCCAGCGAGGGCTGCAAGATGATGCTGTTCTTTCGCAGCAACCCCTATTTCCGCAACAGTGTGATCGTGAAGGAGTATGTCGTCAGCATCACAGGTGAGTGGAGGCTCCCCGCACGGGCGGCAGCAGGAGGCGGTTAGAAGTTGACAGGCAGTGCGCCCCTGTCCCCATACTCCTCGTGCTGCAGGATACCGGGCGTCCCATTCCACTGCCATTCATTGGCACCGGCATTATGAAAGACAGGCCTACAGACGCAGGCACCAGAACAGCAGCCTTAACTTCTTCAACTGGTTCTTTGACCACAACCTGGCCGGATCTGGCCGGATCGCTGAGGTAAGGACTCGGTGCCTAATGCCGTAAGAGAGCTTGGTGTGTTCCCCAGCGTCTGGGCTTTGTAACCAGATGCCTGCCCTGTCGAGACGAGACGTGACTCCCCCGATAGATCATCAGTGAGGACGTGTGGCGCAACCCCCTGAAGTACTATGTGAGGAGGTCGGCACCAGGAGAGGGCACGTAGAGGAGCACAGGTGAGGAGAGGCGCGCTGGGCACTCGCGGGTGGGTTGCCAGGTAACTGGGATGTTGTTTTGCCACATGGACTCCCTGTGGCTGGGAAGACTACAGCCCGGGAGGCCCGGTCGTCCGGGCATCGGGATGAGACAGGAAGTCCGGAGCACTGCAGTGCCAACTCTGTTCCGGCCGGGGAGGCTGAGGGAGGGTGTGGGAGTGTGCCTGTCCACCACCACTCAGAATCAAAGCAGGTGCATTGTCCCGCTCCTCCGAACCCGCTCTCCTGGCCACCAACCCCAACCTCGGCCTGCCCCACCCTTCCTTAACGGGACTGTCCCACCGTGTTCTTCCTACATCCCTTCGCACAATTGCCGGGCGATATTCTTCTTGCGAAGCCTGAGGCTTCTCTGCCACCACGTCCCTCTGTTGGTCCTCAGAGCCGTCATGTATGTCCTCAGGTGTCTCCTTCTTCCTACGCGGGGCATCCTGAGAACGCTGTCCGTGACAGAGGGCTTGTGGTGGGACTTGTTGAACATGGGGCTGGGGGAAGCTGAAGAGAAGCGATCCCAGTGGTACAGTGACCCCCTTGGCGGGGGAGGCCGTCGAGCCATTGTTCAGTACTCTGGCAGTGCTCAGAGGAGGCGATACGTACGAGGTTTGCGTGTTCAGGGCACCTCCCAAAGTGTGAGATACCTAGGAGGGACCGTCACTTGATTTCCAAACCCAAGTAGTGCACGGAAGGAGCTTTTGCAGATACAAATGTGTTTTCAATCAAACACCATTTTCCTGCACGTGAAACAGGTGCAGAAACAGCCTCCGGAAAGGCATTGACACCTAGAGCCACGCGGAGCGGGGAATGAAAGGGATTGAAAAAGCAAGCTCATCAACTGTATTTGTCCGTGTGTATTTGTTCCTTGGGCAAGATAAATGAAGAGCATCAAGCTGTGTGTGTCTGTGTGCTGTCCGTGGCTTGGTTTGGGCCTCTCCGTTGCCTGCCTGGGAATGTCCAGTCCCTCTGCGGTCTGGGCTTGCACAGTTGCGGAAGTGTGTTTAAGTGTTTCTAGGGGTGGGTGGGTGGCGGCGTGAGAGGGCAGAATTCTTCCCTGGTGGCTCAGGCTGGGGAGGAGGAAGAACTAGGAGAAAGTCCACTGCATAGGGTCTTCCCGTTTTCCCGAGGGAGATAAGGTAGTTCAAGGAAAAGGCTTTTGGAGCAAGGGCCTCAAGGGCCCAGTGCTGGGACCTACAGGAAGATAGACTTGCTAGCACCCTCCCTGTGGGCAGTCGGGGCTCACACCTTGACGGCAGGCAACCAGGTGCGAGGCTTCACAGTTCCGCTCACAGTGAAACCAAATGCCCTCCCTAGAAGCCTGAGCACAGTGTATTTGGCCGTGAGGACCTCCCCGTGCGGCGTAGGATTGGGATCCACGTTCGGCGGGTGGGCGGATAGGGTGCATGCAGGGACTCTGGGCAAGGGAGGCAAGCCATGTGGGAAGTGGGTCAGTATAGTATGCTCAATGGGGGATGAATCCGACGCTGGAAGGGTGAATGGCCAAGGGGACGAGGAGAAGCAGAGTGCCTGCGCCCTAGGTGTCACACACAGCGCCCCCGCACACTGACCCACACGTGCGCGCGCACACAGACACAGGCGCGCACACACGGAGGCACAGGCATGGACACGAAGTTGTGTTGGGCAGTCTCTGGCCCGTGATGCCCACAGTCGGTACATCTTGCCCATTTGGGGGCCCTTTTACATTTCCGCGCACGGAAATGGCCTCCTGCAAGCAGGAGGGTTGCTTTGCCGCGTCTTTGGGTGCAGGCCTTCTTCTGCAACCCAGTAATCCTGAAGCAATATCAAGTCACCCTTCTTTCTGGCCGCTGAGACCCAAGGCGTGGATGGGGGAGAGAGTAGGACTGAGGGAAAGAGAGAGGGCAAGAGCCATGGGGAACGCAAAAGGACCGTTCCAGTGACAGAAGGAGCCCGTTTCTAGGCCGCGCTGGTCCTGTGAACTCAAGTCGACCAGAACGGGGGCTCCAGTCCCCTCCAGGCACAGGCCTTCCCTTGGGCTGTAGCTTCACTCTCAGATATCCCATATCCCGGGATAACCTCTCCTGCCCGCCGTGTTTGTCCCCGTGGCTTTTACGAGGGGTCCCTGTGATGCAGTGGGAACCAAATTCTGCAGGGGGAAGTGTGATTAGACTTGAGAAGGAGCCCAGCAGGCAGAGATCGCCGTGGATGCCAAGACAGGAGCTGGGCGTCCTGACGAACGCTTGGCTCCGGGTGCGAGGCCCAAATGGCACGGCGCGCGTGAGGGCGGGGGCTTCGCAGGGTTGCTCCCAGGGTGGTCTCGCTGATGGGACGGCGGGCGTCCGGCGCGACCAGCCCCCCGAGGCGCGAGGGGCGTGTCCAGCGGCGACTTCCTTTCTCGGCGTCCACGTGACCGGAGGTTAGGCAGGCGCCCCCTGGGACGCCGCTTGGCGGGACAACGACCCCCGAGGCGGACACGGCAAGGTGGTGCGCTCGGCAGGGGTGGGGGTGCTGAGGCTCGGCAGTCCCGGGGCTTGCGGCAGCTGCTTCCTCACACCACGGGGCTGAGGGCCAGCGCCCGGAAGGGAGTGAGGCTGCGTTGGGAGACAGCCGGGCTCCTGAGACCGCCTGTGTGGTCTCGCTGCGGCTCGGGGGCCTTCAGGAGCTAGGGACCCTCAGGCCACCCGGCGCAGCAGGGGCCCTTGACTCGGGCCGGTGGCGGTTGGGCGTCCCAGGACGCTATTATGTTCAGTTTGGTGCAGGAAGCTGATGACGCCCAGGAGGTAAGGGCAGAGGCGGTCCTGAGAGTGGAGGTGGTGCCGGCGATGTCGGACGTCACGGAGGTGGTGGCGTTTGTGAGTGGGGACGAGAGGTTGGCGGCAGGCCAGGAGCTTTGTCCGCATCCTGGGTTGGTGAGAGAGGAGGGGGTGCTGGCTGAGGAGCAGATCGTGCGGGACGACCAGAGTGCCCGGCAGCAGTGGGCAGAGTGTGTGGAGCCACGGGCAGAGGGTGTGGAGCCCCGGGAAGGGGAGGAGGGGGGCCTGCAGGGTGAGTTGGTGGCACAGGAGCAGGATGTGGTGCAGTGGGAGGGCGTCGTGCAGGCGGTGAGGACGGTGGCAGGGTATGACTTGTTTCTGGCCGTGGATGAGGTCTTCCCAGATCTGGAGGTGGGGAGGCACGAGGAGGTGATGAGCGAAGAGCTGTTGGTGGAGAAAGAGGATCATGAGTTTGAACAAGGGCCAGACGGGGAGAAAGAGTGGCAGGAGGAGGAGGAAGAAGAGTGGCAGGAGGAGGAGGAGGACGAGGAGAAGCAACAGGAGGAGGAGGAGGGGGAAGAGGAGGTGGACGAGGGGGAGGATGGTATGGAGGAGGCAGAGGGCAAGGCGGAGGAGGAGGAGGAGGAGGAGGAGGAGGAGGCGGAGGCGGAAGAGGAGGCCGAGGAGGGCTTGATTGAGCAGGAAATCATTGGCCTTGTGCAGTATGTCCTGGTGGGTCAGGATATCTTGCAGCTAGTGGAGGTGGTGGCTGAGGTTGAGCCAGAGTTAGAGGGAGAAGCAGAAGCAAAAGCTCCAGCAGAGGAGCCAGGGGAGCAGGAGCAGGCAGAGTCAGGGCAGGATAGGAAGTGCACCAGGTCCCCACTGGAGGAGCTCCAGGCCCTTCAGTTAGAGATGGAGCCCTTGAACTTGGAAGCCAGCAGGGCCTTCTGTCGGCTCAAGCGCAAGACATGGCAGAGGCGCCGTCCCTATTTAGAACTGAGGAGCACCACCATTCAGAGCATCCCCGGATTCTGGGCCAAAGCTGTATCCTTGATGGTAGACGCGCGGGCCCACAGTGTGCCCGCCCCAGTGAAGGTGAGAGCCACCAGCGGGGAGAGGTAGTTCAGCAAGGAAATAGACACACGGCAGTCAGTGTCGCGGCAGTGACCACAGTCTGATGCAAAAGCTTGGAGACGCCCTTTGAACACGCAGCTCCCACCGAAACCCTTCCCGGGGGTCCAGGGGCACAGCCGCAAGTCAGAATCAAGCCCAGAAGAACGGCCGTTGTCTGCAGGCAGCTCTCGGGCCCGCAGGTCCTTCTCAGAGTCTTGCCAAGCCCAAGGGGGTCTCTGGGTCGGAGTAATGAGACATAGGCAGGAATGCGTGATGTGCAGAATTAGAGATGTCCTGTGGAGCCCTGAGCGGGCAAGGATGCAGGGCAGATCAAAGTGTGTCAGGAAGCAGAGTCAGCCTGAGTGGGGGCAGACACGTGCGGGCCTCAAGAGCCTTTGTGCTCCTAGGTCCTGTTTCGGGGATGGACGTGGGGGCCTTGCCAGAGGATAGAGGGATCGGGCCAAGCCAGGTGCTTGTATAGATGCGCAGCATGTGCTAGTTGTTTGTCGTCCAGCTTGCAGCGTGCAGGCTCCTTGACCCACAGCAGTTCGTGAACCACCCGGAATTGTCAGCCATGATGAGTGACCAAGACGAAGCCATGCTCAGCCACATGATCAATTTGAAGGTGAGCCTGCACAGACCAAGGCTAGGGAGGTAGGGGGCTTGGGAAAGTGACCTATCCCTGCCGGCAGGGAGGAGGTGGGTGTCTCCTACAGGAGACGTCTTCCCCCGCGCCCCTCCCTCCACCCACCCTTGTTCTATACAGGTGGAGGACGTGAGGCAGGCCAGCGAGGGCTGCAAGATGATGCTGTTCTTTCGCAGCAACCCCTATTTCCGCAACAGTGTGATCGTGAAGGAGTATGTCGTCAGCATCACAGGTGAGTGGAGGCTCCCCGCACGGGCGGCAGCAGGAGGCGGTTAGAAGTTGACAGGCAGTGCGCCCCTGTCCCCATACTCCTCGTGCTGCAGGATACCGGGCGTCCCATTCCACTGCCATTCATTGGCACCGGCATTATGAAAGACAGGCCTACAGACGCAGGCACCAGAACAGCAGCCTTAACTTCTTCAACTGGTTCTTTGACCACAACCTGGCCGGATCTGGCCGGATCGCTGAGGTAAGGACTCGGTGCCTAATGCCGTAAGAGAGCTTGGTGTGTTCCCCAGCGTCTGGGCTTTGTAACCAGATGCCTGCCCTGTCGAGACGAGACGTGACTCCCCCGATAGATCATCAGTGAGGACGTGTGGCGCAACCCCCTGAAGTACTATGTGAGGAGGTCGGCACCAGGAGAGGGCACGTAGAGGAGCACAGGTGAGGAGAGGCGCGCTGGGCACTCGCGGGTGGGTTGCCAGGTAACTGGGATGTTGTTTTGCCACATGGACTCCCTGTGGCTGGGAAGACTACAGCCCGGGAGGCCCGGTCGTCCGGGCATCGGGATGAGACAGGAAGTCCGGAGCACTGCAGTGCCAACTCTGTTCCGGCCGGGGAGGCTGAGGGAGGGTGTGGGAGTGTGCCTGTCCACCACCACTCAGAATCAAAGCAGGTGCATTGTCCCGCTCCTCTGAACCCGCTCTCCTGGCCACCAACCCCAACCTCGGCCTGCCCCACCCTTCCTTAACGGGACTGTCCCACCGTGTTCTTCCTACATCCCTTCGCACAATTGCCGGGCGATATTCTTCTTGCGAAGCCTGAGGCTTCTCTGCCACCACGTCCCTCTGTTGGTCCTCAGAGCCGTCATGTATGTCCTCAGGTGTCTCCTTCTTCCTACGCGGGGCATCCTGAGAACGCTGTCCGTGACAGAGGGCTTGTGGTGGGACTTGTTGAACATGGGGCTGGGGGAAGCTGAAGAGAAGCGATCCCAGTGGTACAGTGACCCCCTTGGCGGGGGAGGCCGTCGAGCCATTGTTCAGTACTCTGGCAGTGCTCAGAGGAGGCGATACGTACGAGGTTTGCGTGTTCAGGGCACCTCCCAAAGTGTGAGATACCTAGGAGGGACCGTCACTTGATTTCCAAACCCAAGTAGTGCACGGAAGGAGCTTTTGCAGATACAAATGTGTTTTCAATCAAACACCATTTTCCTGCACGTGAAACAGGTGCAGAAACAGCCTCCGGAAAGGCATTGACACCTAGAGCCACGCGGAGCGGGGAATGAAAGGGATGGAAAAAGCAAGCTCATCAACTGTATTTGTCCGTGTGTATTTGTTCCTTGGGCAAGATAAATGAAGAGCATCAAGCTGTGTGTGTCTGTGTGCTGTCCGTGGCTTGGTTTGGGCCTCTCCGTTGCCTGCCTGGGAATGTCCAGTCCCTCTGCGGTCTGGGCTTGCACAGTTGCGGAAGTGTGTTTAAGTGTTTCTAGGGGTGGGTGGGTGGCGGCGTGAGAGGGCAGAATTCTTCCCTGGTGGCTCAGGCTGGGGAGGAGGAAGAACTAGGAGAAAGTCCACTGCATAGGGTCTTCCCGTTTTCCCGAGGGAGATAAGGTAGTTCAAGGAAAAGGCTTTTGGAGCAAGGGCCTCAAGGGCCCAGTGCTGGGACCTACAGGAAGATAGACTTGCTAGCACCCTCCCTGTGCGCAGTCGGGGCTCACACCTTGACGGCAGGCAACCAGGTGCGAGGCTTCACAGTTCCGCTCACAGTGAAACCAAATGCCCTCCCTAGAAGCCTGAGCACAGTGTATTTGGCCGTGAGGACCTCCCCGTGCGGCGTAGGATTGGGATCCACGTTCGGCGGGTGGGCGGATAGGGTGCATGCAGGGACTCTGGGCAAGGGAGGCAAGCCATGTGGGAAGTGGGTCAGTATAGTATGCTCAATGGGGGATGAATCCGACGCTGGAAGGGTGAGTGGCCAAGGGGACGAGGAGAAGCAGAGTGCCTGCGCCCTAGGTGTCACACACAGCGCCCCCGCACACTGACCCACACGTGCGCGCGCACACAGACACAGGCGCGCACACACGGAGGCACAGGCATGGACACGAAGTTGTGTTGGGCAGTCTCTGGCCCGTGATGCCCACAGTCGGTACATCTTGCCCATTTGGGGGCCCTTTTACATTTCCGCGCACGGAAATGGCCTCCTGCAAGCAGGAGGGTTGCTTTGCCGCGTCTTTGGGTGCAGGCCTTCTTCTGCAACCCAGTAATCCTGAAGCAATATCAAGTCACCCTTCTTTCTGGCCGCTGAGACCCAAGGCGTGGATGGGGGAGAGAGTAGGACTGAGGGAAAGAGAGAGGGCAAGAGCCATGGGGAACGCAAAAGGACCGTTCCAGTGACAGAAGGAGCCCGTTTCTAGGCCGCGCTGGTCCTGTGAACTCAAGTCGACCAGAACGGGGGCTCCAGTCCCCTCCAGGCACAGGCCTTCCCTTGGGCTGTAGCTTCACTCTCAGATATCCCATATCCCGGGATAACCTCTCCTGCCCGCCGTGTTTGTCCCCGTGGCTTTTACGAGGGGTCCCTGTGATGCAGTGGGAACCAAATTCTGCAGGGGGAAGTGTGATTAGACTTGAGAAGGAGCCCAGCAGGCAGAGATCGCCGTGGATGCCAAGACAGGAGCTGGGCGTCCTGACGAACGCTTGGCTCCGGGTGCGAGGCCCAAATGGCACGGCGCGCGTGAGGGCGGGGGCTTCGCAGGGTTGCTCCCAGGGTGGTCTCGCTGATGGGACGGCGGGCGTCCGGCGCGACCAGCCCCCCGAGGCGCGAGGGGCGTGTCCAGCGGCGACTTCCTTTCTCGGCGTCCACGTGACCGGAGGTTAGGCAGGCGCCCCCTGGGACGCCGCTTGGCGGGACAACGACCCCCGAGGCGGACACGGCAAGGTGGTGCGCTAGGCAGGGGTGGGGGTGCTGAGGCTCGGCAGTCCCGGGGCTTGCGGCAGCTGCTTCCTCACACCACGGGGCTGAGGGCCAGCGCCCGGAAGGGAGTGAGGCTGCGTTGGGAGACAGCCGGGCTCCTGAGACCGCCTGTGTGGTCTCGCTGCGGCTCGGGGGCCTTCGGGAGCTAGGGCCCCTCAGGCCACCCGGCGCAGCAGGGGCCCTTGACTCGGGCCGGTGGCGGTTGGGCGTCCCAGGACGCTATTATGTTCAGTTTGGTGCAGGAAGCTGATGACGCCCAGGAGGTAAGGGCAGAGGCGGTCCTGAGAGTGGAGGTGGTGCCGGCGATGTCGGACGTCACGGAGGTGGTGGCGTTTGTGAGTGGGGACGAGAGGTTGGCGGCAGGCCAGGAGCTTTGTCCGCATCCTGGGTTGGTGAGAGAGGAGGGGGTGCTGGCTGAGGAGCAGATCGTGCGGGACGACCAGAGTGCCCTGCAGCAGTGGGCAGAGTGTGTGGAGCCACGGGCAGAGGGTGTGGAGCCCCGGGAAGGGGAGGAGGGGGGCCTGCAGGGTGAGTTGGTGGCACAGGAGCAGGATGTGGTGCAGTGGGAGGGCGTCGTGCAGGCGGTGAGGACGGTGGCAGGGTATGACTTGTTTCTGGCCGTGGATGAGGTCTTCCCAGATCTGGAGGTGGGGAGGCACGAGCAGGTGATGAGCGAAGAGCTGTTGGTGGAGGAAGAGGATCATGAGTTTGTGCAAGGGCCAGACGGGGAGAAAGAGTGGCAGGAGGAGGAGGAAGAAGAGTGGCAGGAGGAGGAGGAGGACGAGGAGAAGCAACAGGAGGAGGAGGAGGGGGAAGAGGAGGTGGACGAGGGGGAGGATGATATGGAGGAGGCAGAGGGCAAGGCGGAGGAGGAGGAGGAGGAGGAGGAGGAGGCGGAGGCGGAAGAGGAGGCCGAGGAGGGCTTGATTGAGCAGGAAATCATTGGCCTTGTGCAGTATGTCCTGGTGGGTCAGGATATCTTGCAGCTAGTGGAGGTGGTGGCTGAGGTTGAGCCAGAGTTAGAGGGAGAAGCAGAAGCAAAAGCTCCAGCAGAGGAGCCAGGGGAGCAGGAGCAGGCAGAGTCAGGGCAGGATAGGAAGTGCACCAGGTCCCCACTGGAGGAGCTCCAGGCCCTTCAGTTAGAGATGGAGCCCTTGAACTTGGAAGCCAGCAGGGCCTTCTGTCGGCTCAAGCGCAAGACATGGCAGAGGCGCCGTCCCTATTTAGAACTGAGGAGCACCACCATTCAGAGCATCCCCGGATTCTGGGCCAAAGCTGTATCCTTGATGGTAGACGCGCGGGCCCACAGTGTGCCCGCCCCAGTGAAGGTGAGAGCCACCAGCGGGGAGAGGTAGTTCAGCAAGGAAATAGACACACGGCAGTCAGTGTCGCGGCAGTGACCACAGTCTGATGCAAAAGCTTGGAGACGCCCTTTGAACACGCAGCTCCCACCGAAACCCTTCCCGGGGGTCCAGGGGCACAGCCGCAAGTCAGAATCAAGCCCAGAAGAACGGCCGTTGTCTGCAGGCAGCTCTCGGGCCCGCAGGTCCTTCTCAGAGTCTTGCCAAGCCCAAGGGGGTCTCTGGGTCGGAGTAATGAGACATAGGCAGGAATGCGTGATGTGCAGAATTAGAGATGTCCTGTGGAGCCCTGAGCGGGCAAGGATGCAGGGCAGATCAAAGTGTGTCAGGAAGCAGAGTCAGCCTGAGTGGGGGCAGACACGTGCGGGCCTCAAGAGCCTTTGTGCTCCTAGGTCCTGTTTCGGGGATGGACGTGGGGGCCTTGCCAGAGGATAGAGGGATCGGGCCAAGCCAGGTGCTTGTATAGATGCGCAGCATGTGCTAGTTGTTTGTCGTCCAGCTTGCAGCGTGCAGGCTCCTTGACCCACAGCAGTTCGTGAACCACCCGGAATTGTCAGCCATGATGAGTGACCAAGACGAAGCCATGCTCAGCCACATGATCAATTTGAAGGTGAGCCTGCACAGACCAAGGCTAGGGAGGTAGGGGGCTTGGGAAAGTGACCTATCCCTGCCGGCAGGGAGGAGGTGGGTGTCTCCTACAGGAGACGTCTTCCCCCGCGCCCCTCCCTCCACCCACCCTTGTTCTATACAGGTGGAGGACGTGAGGCAGGCCAGCGAGGGCTGCAAGATGATGCTGTTCTTTCGCAGCAACCCCTATTTCCGCAACAGTGTGATCGTGAAGGAGTATGTCGTCAGCATCACAGGTGAGTGGAGGCTCCCCGCACGGGCGGCAGCAGGAGGCGGTTAGAAGTTGACAGGCAGTGCGCCCCTGTCCCCATACTCCTCGTGCTGCAGGATACCGGGCGTCCCATTCCACTGCCATTCATTGGCACCGGCATTATGAAAGACAGGCCTACAGACGCAGGCACCAGAACAGCAGCCTTAACTTCTTCAACTGGTTCTTTGACCACAACCTGGCCGGATCTGGCCGGATCGCTGAGGTAAGGACTCGGTGCCTAATGCCGTAAGAGAGCTTGGTGTGTTCCCCAGCGTCTGGGCTTTGTAACCAGATGCCTGCCCTGTCGAGACGAGACGTGACTCCCCCGATAGATCATCAGTGAGGACGTGTGGCGCAACCCCCTGAAGTACTATGTGAGGAGGTCGGCACCAGGAGAGGGCACGTAGAGGAGCACAGGTGAGGAGAGGCGCGCTGGGCACTCGCGGGTGGGTTGCCAGGTAACTGGGATGTTGTTTTGCCACATGGACTCCCTGTGGCTGGGAAGACTACAGCCCGGGAGGCCCGGTCGTCCGGGCATCGGGATGAGACAGGAAGTCCGGAGCACTGCAGTGCCAACTCTGTTCCGGCCGGGGAGGCTGAGGGAGGGTGTGGGAGTGTGCCTGTCCACCACCACTCAGAATCAAAGCAGGTGCATTGTCCCGCTCCTCCGAACCCGCTCTCCTGGCCACCAACCCCAACCTCGGCCTGCCCCACCCTTCCTTAACGGGACTGTCCCACCGTGTTCTTCCTACATCCCTTCGCACAATTGCCGGGCGATATTCTTCTTGCGAAGCCTGAGGCTTCTCTGCCACCACGTCCCTCTGTTGGTCCTCAGAGCCGTCATGTATGTCCTCAGGTGTCTCCTTCTTCCTACGCGGGGCATCCTGAGAACGCTGTCCGTGACAGAGGGCTTGTGGTGGGACTTGTTGAACATGGGGCTGGGGGAAGCTGAAGAGAAGCGATCCCAGTGGTACAGTGACCCCCTTGGCGGGGGAGGCCGTCGAGCCATTGTTCAGTACTCTAGCAGTGCTCAGAGGAGGCGATACGTACGAGGTTTGCGTGTTCAGGGCACCTCCCAAAGTGTGAGATACCTAGGAGGGACCGTCACTTGATTTCCAAACCCAAGTAGTGCACGGAAGGAGCTTTTGCAGATACAAATGTGTTTTCAATCAAACACCATTTTCCTGCACGTGAAACAGGTGCAGAAACAGCCTCCGGAAAGGCATTGACACCTAGAGCCACGCGGAGCGGGGAATGAAAGGGATGGAAAAAGCAAGCTCATCAACTGTATTTGTCCGTGTGTATTTGTTCCTTGGGCAAGATAAATGAAGAGCATCAAGCTGTGTGTGTCTGTGTGCTGTCCGTGGCTTGGTTTGGGCCTCTCCGTTGCCTGCCTGGGAATGTCCAGTCCCTCTGCGGTCTGGGCTTGCACAGTTGCGGAAGTGTGTTTAAGTGTTTCTAGGGGTGGGTGGGTGGCGGCGTGAGAGGGCAGAATTCTTCCCTGGTGGCTCAGGCTGGGGAGGAGGAAGAACTAGGAGAAAGTCCACTGCATAGGGTCTTCCCGTTTTCCCGAGGGAGATAAGGTAGTTCAAGGAAAAGGCTTTTGGAGCAAGGGCCTCAAGGGCCCAGTGCTGGGACCTACAGGAAGATAGACTTGCTAGCACCCTCCCTGTGCGCAGTCGGGGCTCACACCTTGACGGCAGGCAACCAGGTGCGAGGCTTCACAGTTCCGCTCACAGTGAAACCAAATGCCCTCCCTAGAAGCCTGAGCACAGTGTATTTGGCCGTGAGGACCTCCCCGTGCGGCGTAGGATTGGGATCCACGTTCGGCGGGTGGGCGGATAGGGTGCATGCAGGGACTCTGGGCAAGGGAGGCAAGCCATGTGGGAAGTGGGTCAGTATAGTATGCTCAATGGGGGATGAATCCGACGCTGGAAGGGTGAGTGGCCAAGGGGACGAGGAGAAGCAGAGTGCCTGCGCCCTAGGTGTCACACACAGCGCCCCCGCACACTGACCCACATGTGCGCGCGCACACAGACACAGGCGCGCACACACGGAGGCACAGGCATGGACACGAAGTTGTGTTGGGCAGTCTCTGGCCCGTGATGCCCACAGTCGGTACATCTTGCCCATTTGGGGGCCCTTTTACATTTCCGCGCACGGAAATGGCCTCCTGCAAGCAGGAGGGTTGCTTTGCCGCGTCTTTGGGTGCAGGCCTTCTTCTGCAACCCAGTAATCCTGAAGCAATATCAAGTCACCCTTCTTTCTGGCCGCTGAGACCCAAGGCGTGGATGGGGGAGAGAGTAGGACTGAGGGAAAGAGAGAGGGCAAGAGCCATGGGGAACGCAAAAGGACCGTTCCAGTGACAGAAGGAGCCCGTTTCTAGGCCGCGCTGGTCCTGTGAACTCAAGTCGACCAGAACGGGGGCTCCAGTCCCCTCCAGGCACAGGCCTTCCCTTGGGCTGTAGCTTCACTCTCAGATATCCCATATCCCGGGATAACCTCTCCTGCCCGCCGTGTTTGTCCCCGTGGCTTTTACGAGGGGTCCCTGTGATGCAGTGGGAACCAAATTCTGCAGGGGGAAGTGTGATTAGACTTGAGAAGGAGCCCAGCAGGCAGAGATCGCCGTGGATGCCAAGACAGGAGCTGGGCGTCCTGACGAACGCTTGGCTCCGGGTGCGAGGCCCAAATGGCACGGCGCGCGTGAGGGCGGGGGCTTCGCAGGGTTGCTCCCAGGGTGGTCTCGCTGATGGGACGGCGGGCGTCCGGCGCGACCAGCCCCCCGAGGCGCGAGGGGCGTGTCCAGCGGCGACTTCCTTTCTCCGCGTCCACGTGACCGGAGGTTAGGCAGGCGCCCCCTGGGACGCCGCTTGGCGGGACAACGACCCCCGAGGCGGACACGGCAAGGTGGTGCGCTCGGCAGGGGTGGGGGTGCTGAGGCTCGGCAGTCCCGGGGCTTGCGGCAGCTGCTTCCTCACACCACGGGGCTGAGGGCCAGCGCCCGGAAGGGAGTGAGGCTGCGTTGGGAGACAGCCGGGCTCCTGAGACCGCCTGTGTGGTCTCGCTGCGGCTCGGGGGCCTTCGGGAGCTAGGGCCCCTCAGGCCACCCGGCGCAGCAGGGGCCCTTGACTCGGGCCGGTGGCGGTTGGGCGTCCCAGGACGCTATTATGTTCAGTTTGGTGCAGGAAGCTGATGACGCCCAGGAGGTAAGGGCAGAGGCGGTCCTGAGAGTGGAGGTGGTGCCGGCGATGTCGGACGTCACGGAGGTGGTGGCGTTTGTGAGTGGGGACGAGAGGTTGGCGGCAGGCCAGGAGCTTTGTCCGCATCCTGGGTTGGTGAGAGAGGAGGGGGTGCTGGCTGAGGAGCAGATCGTGCGGGACGACCAGAGTGCCCTGCAGCAGTGGGCAGAGTGTGTGGAGCCACGGGCAGAGGGTGTGGAGCCCCGGGAAGGGGAGGAGGGGGGCCTGCAGGGTGAGTTGGTGGCACAGGAGCAGGATGTGGTGCAGTGGGAGGGCGTCGTGCAGGCGGTGAGGACGGTGGCAGGGTATGACTTGTTTCTGGCCGTGGATGAGGTCTTCCCAGATCTGGAGGTGGGGAGGCACGAGGAGGTGATGAGCGAAGAGCTGTTGGTGGAGGAAGAGGATCATGAGTTTGAACAAGGGCCAGACGGGGATAAAGAGTGGCAGGAGGAGGAGGAGGAAGAGTGGCAGGAGGAGGAGGAGGACGAGGAGAAGCAACAGGAGGAGGAGGAGGGGGAAGAGGAGGTGGACGAGGGGGAGGATGATATGGAGGAGGCAGAGGGCAAGGCGGAGGAGGAGGAGGAGGCGGAGGCGGAAGAGGAGGCCGAGGAGGGCTTGATTGAGCAGGAAATCATTGGCCTTGTGCAGTATGTCCTGGTGGGTCAGGATATCTTGCAGCTAGTGGAGGTGGTGGCTGAGGTTGAGCCAGAGTTAGAGGGAGAAGCAGAAGCAAAAGCTCCAGCAGAGGAGCCAGGGGAGCAGGAGCAGGCAGAGTCAGGGCAGGATAGGAAGTGCACCAGGTCCCCACTGGAGGAGCTCCAGGCCCTTCAGTTAGAGATGGAGCCCTTGAACTTGGAAGCCAGCAGGGCCTTCTGTCGGCTCAAGCGCAAGACATGGCAGAGGCGCCGTCCCTATTTAGAACTGAGGAGCACCACCATTCAGAGCATCCCCGGATTCTGGGCCAAAGCTGTATCCTTGATGGTAGACGCGCGGGCCCACAGTGTGCCCGCCCCAGTGAAGGTGAGAGCCACCAGCGGGGAGAGGTAGTTCAGCAAGGAAATAGACACACGGCAGTCAGTGTCGCGGCAGTGACCACAGTCTGATGCAAAAGCTTGGAGACGCCCTTTGAACACGCAGCTCCCACCGAAACCCTTCCCGGGGGTCCAGGGGCACAGCCGCAAGTCAGAATCAAGCCCAGAAGAACGGCCGTTGTCTGCAGGCAGCTCTCGGGCCCGCAGGTCCTTCTCAGAGTCTTGCCAAGCCCAAGGGGGTCTCTGGGTCGGAGTAATGAGACATAGGCAGGAATGCGTGATGTGCAGAATTAGAGATGTCCTGTGGAGCCCTGAGCGGGCAAGGATGCAGGGCAGATCAAAGTGTGTCAGGAAGCAGAGTCAGCCTGAGTGGGGGCAGACACGTGCGGGCCTCAAGAGCCTTTGTGCTCCTAGGTCCTGTTTCGGGGATGGACGTGGGGGCCTTGCCAGAGGATAGAGGGATCGGGCCAAGCCAGGTGCTTGTATAGATGCGCAGCATGTGCTAGTTGTTTGTCGTCCAGCTTGCAGCGTGCAGGCTCCTTGACCCACAGCAGTTCGTGAACCACCCGGAATTGTCAGCCATGATGAGTGACCAAGACGAAGCCATGCTCAGCCACATGATCAATTTGAAGGTGAGCCTGCACAGACCAAGGCTAGGGAGGTAGGGGGCTTGGGAAAGTGACCTATCCCTGCCGGCAGGGAGGAGGTGGGTGTCTCCTACAGGAGACGTCTTCCCCCGCGCCCCTCCCTCCACCCACCCTTGTTCTATACAGGTGGAGGACGTGAGGCAGGCCAGCGAGGGCTGCAAGATGATGCTGTTCTTTCGCAGCAACCCCTATTTCCGCAACAGTGTGATCGTGAAGGAGTATGTCGTCAGCATCACAGGTGAGTGGAGGCTCCCCGCACGGGCGGCAGCAGGAGGCGGTTAGAAGTTGACAGGCAGTGCGCCCCTGTCCCCATACTCCTCGTGCTGCAGGATACCGGGCGTCCCATTCCACTGCCATTCATTGGCACCGGCATTATGAAAGACAGGCCTACAGACGCAGGCACCAGAACAGCAGCCTTAACTTCTTCAACTGGTTCTTTGACCACAACCTGGCCGGATCTGGCCGGATCGCTGAGGTAAGGACTCGGTGCCTAATGCCGTAAGAGAGCTTGGTGTGTTCCCCAGCGTCTGGGCTTTGTAACCAGATGCCTGCCCTGTCGAGACGAGACGTGACTCCCCCGATAGATCATCAGTGAGGACGTGTGGCGCAACCCCCTGAAGTACTATGTGAGGAGGTCGGCACCAGGAGAGGGCACGTAGAGGAGCACAGGTGAGGAGAGGCGCGCTGGGCACTCGCGGGTGGGTTGCCAGGTAACTGGGATGTTGTTTTGCCACATGGACTCCCTGTGGCTGGGAAGACTACAGCCCGGGAGGCCCGGTCGTCCGGGCATCGGGATGAGACAGGAAGTCCGGAGCACTGCAGTGCCAACTCTGTTCCGGCCGGGGAGGCTGAGGGAGGGTGTGGGAGTGTGCCTGTCCACCACCACTCAGAATCAAAGCAGGTGCATTGTCCCGCTCCTCCGAACCCGCTCTCCTGGCCACCAACCCCAACCTCGGCCTGCCCCACCCTTCCTTAACGGGACTGTCCCACCGTGTTCTTCCTACATCCCTTCGCACAATTGCCGGGCGATATTCTTCTTGCGAAGCCTGAGGCTTCTCTGCCACCACGTCCCTCTGTTGGTCCTCAGAGCCGTCATGTATGTCCTCAGGTGTCTCCTTCTTCCTACGCGGGGCATCCTGAGAACGCTGTCCGTGACAGAGGGCTTGTGGTGGGACTTGTTGAACATGGGGCTGGGGGAAGCTGAAGAGAAGCGATCCCAGTGGTACAGTGACCCCCTTGGCGGGGGAGGCCGTCGAGCCATTGTTCAGTACTCTGGCAGTGCTCAGAGGAGGCGATACGTACGAGGTTTGCGTGTTCAGGGCACCTCCCAAAGTGTGAGATACCTAGGAGGGACCGTCACTTGATTTCCAAACCCAAGTAGTGCACGGAAGGAGCTTTTGCAGATACAAATGTGTTTTCAATCAAACACCATTTTCCTGCACGTGAAACAGGTGCAGAAACAGCCTCCGGAAAGGCATTGACACCTAGAGCCACGCGGAGCGGGGAATGAAAGGGATGGAAAAAGCAAGCTCATCAACTGTATTTGTCCGTGTGTATTTGTTCCTTGGGCAAGATAAATGAAGAGCATCAAGCTGTGTGTGTCTGTGTGCTGTCCGTGGCTTGGTTTGGGCCTCTCCGTTGCCTGCCTGGGAATGTCCAGTCCCTCTGCGGTCTGGGCTTGCACAGTTGCGGAAGTGTGTTTAAGTGTTTCTAGGGGTGGGTGGGTGGCGGCGTGAGAGGGCAGAATTCTTCCCTGGTGGCTCAGGCTGGGGAGGAGGAAGAACTAGGAGAAAGTCCACTGCATAGGGTCTTCCCGTTTTCCCGAGGGAGATAAGGTAGTTCAAGGAAAAGGCTTTTGGAGCAAGGGCCTCAAGGGCCCAGTGCTGGGACCTACAGGAAGATAGACTTGCTAGCACCCTCCCTGTGGGCAGTCGGGGCTCACACCTTGACGGCAGGCAACCAGGTGCGAGGCTTCACAGTTCCGCTCACAGTGAAACCAAATGCCCTCCCTAGAAGCCTGAGCACAGTGTATTTGGCCGTGAGGACCTCCCCGTGCGGCGTAGGATTGGGATCCACGTTCGGCGGGTGGGCGGATAGGGTGCATGCAGGGACTCTGGGCAAGGGAGGCAAGCCATGTGGGAAGTGGGTCAGTATAGTATGCTCAATGGGGGATGAATCCGACGCTGGAAGGGTGAGTGGCCAAGGGGACGAGGAGAAGCAGAGTGCCTGCGCCCTAGGTGTCACACACAGCGCCCCCGCACACTGACCCACACGTGCGCGCGCACACAGACACAGGCGCGCACACACGGAGGCACAGGCATGGACACGAAGTTGTGTTGGGCAGTCTCTGGCCCGTGATGCCCACAGTCGGTACATCTTGCCCATTTGGGGGCCCTTTTACATTTCCGCGCACGGAAATGGCCTCCTGCAAGCAGGAGGGTTGCTTTGCCGCGTCTTTGGGTGCAGGCCTTCTTCTGCAACCCAGTAATCCTGAAGCAATATCAAGTCACCCTTCTTTCTGGCCGCTGAGACCCAAGGCGTGGATGGGGGAGAGAGTAGGACTGAGGGAAAGAGAGAGGGCAAGAGCCATGGGGAACGCAAAAGGACCGTTCCAGTGACAGAAGGAGCCCGTTTCTAGGCCGCGCTGGTCCTGTGAACTCAAGTCGACCAGAACGGGGGCTCCAGTCCCCTCCAGGCACAGGCCTTCCCTTGGGCTGTAGCTTCACTCTCAGATATCCCATATCCCGGGATAACCTCTCCTGCCCGCCGTGTTTGTCCCCGTGGCTTTTACGAGGGGTCCCTGTGATGCAGTGGGAACCAAATTCTGCAGGGGGAAGTGTGATTAGACTTGAGAAGGAGCCCAGCAGGCAGAGATCGCCGTGGATGCCAAGACAGGAGCTGGGCGTCCTGACGAACGCTTGGCTCCGGGTGCGAGGCCCAAATGGCACGGCGCGCGTGAGGGCGGGGGCTTCGCAGGGTTGCTCCCAGGGTGGTCTCGCTGATGGGACGGCGGGCGTCCGGCGCGACCAGCCCCCCGAGGCGCGAGGGGCGTGTCCAGCGGCGACTTCCTTTCTCCGCGTCCACGTGACCGGAGGTTAGGCAGGCGCCCCCTGGGACGCCGCTTGGCGGGACAACGACCCCCGAGGCGGACACGGCAAGGTGGTGCGCTCGGCAGGGGTGGGGGTGCTGAGGCTCGGCAGTCCCGGGGCTTGCGGCAGCTGCTTCCTCACACCACGGGGCTGAGGGCCAGCGCCCGGAAGGGAGTGAGGCTGCGTTGGGAGACAGCCGGGCTCCTGAGACCGCCTGTGTGGTCTCGCTGCGGCTCGGGGGCCTTCGGGAGCTAGGGCCCCTCAGGCCACCCGGCGCAGCAGGGGCCCTTGACTCGGGCCGGTGGCGGTTGGGCGTCCCAGGACGCTATTATGTTCAGTTTGGTGCAGGAAGCTGATGACGCCCAGGAGGTAAGGGCAGAGGCGGTCCTGAGAGTGGAGGTGGTGCCGGCGATGTCGGACGTCACGGAGGTGGTGGCGTTTGTGAGTGGGGACGAGAGGTTGGCGGCAGGCCAGGAGCTTTGTCCGCATCCTGGGTTGGTGAGAGAGGAGGGGGTGCTGGCTGAGGAGCAGATCGTGCGGGACGACCAGAGTGCCCTGCAGCAGTGGGCAGAGTGTGTGGAGCCACGGGCAGAGGGTGTGGAGCCCCGGGAAGGGGAGGAGGGGGGCCTGCAGGGTGAGTTGGTGGCACAGGAGCAGGATGTGGTGCAGTGGGAGGGCGTCGTGCAGGCGGTGAGGACGGTGGCAGGGTATGACTTGTTTCTGGCCGTGGATGAGGTCTTCCCAGATCTGGAGCTGGGGAGGCACGAGCAGGTGATGAGCGAAGAGCTGTTGGTGGAGGAAGAGGATCATGAGTTTGAGCAAGGGCCAGACGGGGAGAAAGAGTGGCAGGAGGAGGAGGAAGAAGAGTGGCAGGAGGAGGAGGAGGACGAGGAGAAGCAACAGGAGGAGGAGGAGGGGGAAGAGGAGGTGGACGAGGGGGAGGATGATATGGAGGAGGCAGAGGGCAAGGCGGAGGAGGAGGAGGAGGAGGAGGAGGAGGAGGCGGAGGCGGAAGAGGAGGCCGAGGAGGGCTTGATTGAGCAGGAAATCATTGGCCTTGTGCAGTATGTCCTGGTGGGTCAGGATATCTTGCAGCTAGTGGAGGTGGTGGCTGAGGTTGAGCCAGAGTTAGAGGGAGAAGCAGAAGCAAAAGCTCCAGCAGAGGAGCCAGGGGAGCAGGAGCAGGCAGAGTCAGGGCAGGATAGGAAGTGCACCAGGTCCCCACTGGAGGAGCTCCAGGCCCTTCAGTTAGAGATGGAGCCCTTGAACTTGGAAGCCAGCAGGGCCTTCTGTCGGCTCAAGCGCAAGACATGGCAGAGGCGCCGTCCCTATTTAGAACTGAGGAGCACCACCATTCAGAGCATCCCCGGATTCTGGGCCAAAGCTGTATCCTTGATGGTAGACGCGCGGGCCCACAGTGTGCCCGCCCCAGTGAAGGTGAGAGCCACCAGCGGGGAGAGGTAGTTCAGCAAGGAAATAGACACACGGCAGTCAGTGTCGCGGCAGTGACCACAGTCTGATGCAAAAGCTTGGAGACGCCCTTTGAACACGCAGCTCCCACCGAAACCCTTCCCGGGGGTCCAGGGGCACAGCCGCAAGTCAGAATCAAGCCCAGAAGAACGGCCGTTGTCTGCAGGCAGCTCTCGGGCCCGCAGGTCCTTCTCAGAGTCTTGCCAAGCCCAAGGGGGTCTCTGGGTCGGAGTAATGAGACATAGGCAGGAATGCGTGATGTGCAGAATTAGAGATGTCCTGTGGAGCCCTGAGCGGGCAAGGATGCAGGGCAGATCAAAGTGTGTCAGGAAGCAGAGTCAGCCTGAGTGGGGGCAGACACGTGCGGGCCTCAAGAGCCTTTGTGCTCCTAGGTCCTGTTTCGGGGATGGACGTGGGGGCCTTGCCAGAGGATAGAGGGATCGGGCCAAGCCAGGTGCTTGTATAGATGCGCAGCATGTGCTAGTTGTTTGTCGTCCAGCTTGCAGCGTGCAGGCTCCTTGACCCACAGCAGTTCGTGAACCACCCGGAATTGTCAGCCATGATGAGTGACCAAGACGAAGCCATGCTCAGCCACATGATCAATTTGAAGGTGAGCCTGCACAGACCAAGGCTAGGGAGGTAGGGGGCTTGGGAAAGTGACCTATCCCTGCCGGCAGGGAGGAGGTGGGTGTCTCCTACAGGAGACGTCTTCCCCCGCGCCCCTCCCTCCACCCACCCTTGTTCTATACAGGTGGAGGACGTGAGGCAGGCCAGCGAGGGCTGCAAGATGATGCTGTTCTTTCGCAGCAACCCCTATTTCCGCAACAGTGTGATCGTGAAGGAGTATGTCGTCAGCATCACAGGTGAGTGGAGGCTCCCCGCACGGGCGGCAGCAGGAGGCGGTTAGAAGTTGACAGGCAGTGCGCCCCTGTCCCCATACTCCTCGTGCTGCAGGATACCGGGCGTCCCATTCCACTGCCATTCATTGGCACCGGCATTATGAAAGATAGGCCTACAGACGCAGGCACCAGAACAGCAGCCTTAACTTCTTCAACTGGTTCTTTGACCACAACCTGGCCGGATCTGGCCGGATCGCTGAGGTAAGGACTCGGTGCCTAATGCCGTAAGAGAGCTTGGTGTGTTCCCCAGCGTCTGGGCTTTGTAACCAGATGCCTGCCCTGTCGAGACGAGACGTGACTCCCCCGATAGATCATCAGTGAGGACGTGTGGCGCAACCCCCTGAAGTACTATGTGAGGAGGTCGGCACCAGGAGAGGGCACGTAGAGGAGCACAGGTGAGGAGAGGCGCGCTGGGCACTCGCGGGTGGGTTGCCAGGTAACTGGGATGTTGTTTTGCCACATGGACTCCCTGTGGCTGGGAAGACTACAGCCCGGGAGGCCCGGTCGTCCGGGCATCGGGATGAGACAGGAAGTCCGGAGCACTGCAGTGCCAACTCTGTTCCGGCCGGGGAGGCTGAGGGAGGGTGTGGGAGTGTGCCTGTCCACCACCACTCAGAATCAAAGCAGGTGCATTGTCCCGCTCCTCCGAACCCGCTCTCCTGGCCACCAACCCCAACCTCGGCCTGCCCCACCCTTCCTTAACGGGACTGTCCCACCGTGTTCTTCCTACATCCCTTCGCACAATTGCCGGGCGATATTCTTCTTGCGAAGCCTGAGGCTTCTCTGCCACCACGTCCCTCTGTTGGTCCTCAGAGCCGTCATGTATGTCCTCAGGTGTCTCCTTCTTCCTACGCGGGGCATCCTGAGAACGCTGTCCGTGACAGAGGGCTTGTGGTGGGACTTGTTGAACATGGGGCTGGGGGAAGCTGAAGAGAAGCGATCCCAGTGGTACAGTGACCCCCTTGGCGGGGGAGGCCGTCGAGCCATTGTTCAGTACTCTGGCAGTGCTCAGAGGAGGCGATACGTACGAGGTTTGCGTGTTCAGGGCACCTCCCAAAGTGTGAGATACCTAGGAGGGACCGTCACTTGATTTCCAAACCCAAGTAGTGCACGGAAGGAGCTTTTGCAGATACAAATGTGTTTTCAATCAAACACCATTTTCCTGCACGTGAAACAGGTGCAGAAACAGCCTCCGGAAAGGCATTGACACCTAGAGCCACGCGGAGCGGGGAATGAAAGGGATGGAAAAAGCAAGCTCATCAACTGTATTTGTCCGTGTGTATTTGTTCCTTGGGCAAGATAAATGAAGAGCATCAAGCTGTGTGTGTCTGTGTGCTGTCCGTGGCTTGGTTTGGGCCTCTCCGTTGCCTGCCTGGGAATGTCCAGTCCCTCTGCGGTCTGGGCTTGCACAGTTGCGGAAGTGTGTTTAAGTGTTTCTAGGGGTGGGTGGGTGGCGGCGTGAGAGGGCAGAATTCTTCCCTGGTGGCTCAGGCTGGGGAGGAGGAAGAACTAGGAGAAAGTCCACTGCATAGGGTCTTCCCGTTTTCCCGAGGGAGATAAGGTAGTTCAAGGAAAAGGCTTTTGGAGCAAGGGCCTCAAGGGCCCAGTGCTGGGACCTACAGGAAGATAGACTTGCTAGCACCCTCCCTGTGCGCAGTCGGGGCTCACACCTTGACGGCAGGCAACCAGGTGCGAGGCTTCACAGTTCCGCTCACAGTGAAACCAAATGCCCTCCCTAGAAGCCTGAGCACAGTGTATTTGGCCGTGAGGACCTCCCCGTGCGGCGTAGGATTGGGATCCACGTTCGGCGGGTGGGCGGATAGGGTGCATGCAGGGACTCTGGGCAAGGGAGGCAAGCCATGTGGGAAGTGGGTCAGTATAGTATGCTCAATGGGGGATGAATCCGACGCTGGAAGGGTGAGTGGCCAAGGGGACGAGGAGAAGCAGAGTGCCTGCGCCCTAGGTGTCACACACAGCGCCCCCGCACACTGACCCACACGTGCGCGCGCACACAGACACAGGCGCGCACACACGGAGGCACAGGCATGGACACGAAGTTGTGTTGGGCAGTCTCTGGCCCGTGATGCCCACAGTCGGTACATCTTGCCCATTTGGGGGCCCTTTTACATTTCCGCGCACGGAAATGGCCTCCTGCAAGCAGGAGGGTTGCTTTGCCGCGTCTTTGGGTGCAGGCCTTCTTCTGCAACCCAGTAATCCTGAAGCAATATCAAGTCACCCTTCTTTCTGGCCGCTGAGACCCAAGGCGTGGATGGGGGAGAGAGTAGGACTGAGGGAAAGAGAGAGGGCAAGAGCCATGGGGAACGCAAAAGGACCGTTCCAGTGACAGAAGGAGCCCGTTTCTAGGCCGCGCTGGTCCTGTGAACTCAAGTCGACCAGAACGGGGGCTCCAGTCCCCTCCAGGCACAGGCCTTCCCTTGGGCTGTAGCTTCACTCTCAGATATCCCATATCCCGGGATAACCTCTCCTGCCCGCCGTGTTTGTCCCCGTGGCTTTTACGAGGGGTCCCTGTGATGCAGTGGGAACCAAATTCTGCAGGGGGAAGTGTGATTAGACTTGAGAAGGAGCCCAGCAGGCAGAGATCGCCGTGGATGCCAAGACAGGAGCTGGGCGTCCTGACGAACGCTTGGCTCCGGGTGCGAGGCCCAAATGGCACGGCGCGCGTGAGGGCGGGGGCTTCGCAGGGTTGCTCCCAGGGTGGTCTCGCTGATGGGACGGCGGGCGTCCGGCGCGACCAGCCCCCGGAGGCGCGAGGGGCGTGTCCAGCGGCGACTTCCTTTCTCCGCGTCCACGTGACCGGAGGTTAGGCAGGCGCCCCCTGGGACGCCGCTTGGCGGGACAACGACCCCCGAGGCGGACACGGCAAGGTGGTGCGCTCGGCAGGGGTGGGGGTGCTGAGGCTCGGCAGTCCCGGGGCTTGCGGCAGCTGCTTCCTCACACCACGGGGCTGAGGGCCAGCGCCCGGAAGGGAGTGAGGCTGCGTTGGGAGACAGCCGGGCTCCTGAGACCGCCTGTGTGGTCTCGCTGCGGCTCGGGGGCCTTCGGGAGCTAGGGCCCCTCAGGCCACCCGGCGCAGCAGGGGCCCTTGACTCGGGCCGGTGGCGGTTGGGCGTCCCAGGACGCTATTATGTTCAGTTTGGTGCAGGAAGCTGATGACGCCCAGGAGGTAAGGGCAGAGGCGGTCCTGAGAGTGGAGGTGGTGCCGGCGATGTCGGACGTCACGGAGGTGGTGGCGTTTGTGAGTGGGGACGAGAGGTTGGCGGCAGGCCAGGAGCTTTGTCCGCATCCTGGGTTGGTGAGAGAGGAGGGGGTGCTGGCTGAGGAGCAGATCGTGCGGGACGACCAGAGTGCCCTGCAGCAGTGGGCAGAGTGTGTGGAGCCACGGGCAGAGGGTGTGGAGCCCCGGGAAGGGGAGGAGGGGGGCCTGCAGGGTGAGTTGGTGGCACAGGAGCAGGATGTGGTGCAGTGGGAGGGCGTCGTGCAGGCGGTGAGGACGGTGGCAGGGTATGACTTGTTTCTGGCCGTGGATGAGGTCTTCCCAGATCTGGAGCTGGGGAGGCACGAGCAGGTGATGAGCGAAGAGCTGTTGGTGGAGGAAGAGGATCATGAGTTTGAGCAAGGGCCAGACGGGGAGAAAGAGTGGCAGGAGGAGGAGGAAGAAGAGTGGCAGGAGGAGGAGGAGGACGAGGAGAAGCAACAGGAGGAGGAGGAGGGGGAAGAGGAGGTGGACGAGGGGGAGGATGATATGGAGGAGGCAGAGGGCAAGGCGGAGGAGGAGGAGGAGGAGGAGGAGGAGGAGGCGGAGGCGGAAGAGGAGGCCGAGGAGGGCTTGATTGAGCAGGAAATCATTGGCCTTGTGCAGTATGTCCTGGTGGGTCAGGATATCTTGCAGCTAGTGGAGGTGGTGGCTGAGGTTGAGCCAGAGTTAGAGGGAGAAGCAGAAGCAAAAGCTCCAGCAGAGGAGCCAGGGGAGCAGGAGCAGGCAGAGTCAGGGCAGGATAGGAAGTGCACCAGGTCCCCACTGGAGGAGCTCCAGGCCCTTCAGTTAGAGATGGAGCCCTTGAACTTGGAAGCCAGCAGGGCCTTCTGTCGGCTCAAGCGCAAGACATGGCAGAGGCGCCGTCCCTATTTAGAACTGAGGAGCACCACCATTCAGAGCATCCCCGGATTCTGGGCCAAAGCTGTATCCTTGATGGTAGACGCGCGGGCCCACAGTGTGCCCGCCCCAGTGAAGGTGAGAGCCACCAGCGGGGAGAGGTAGTTCAGCAAGGAAATAGACACACGGCAGTCAGTGTCGCGGCAGTGACCACAGTCTGATGCAAAAGCTTGGAGACGCCCTTTGAACACGCAGCTCCCACCGAAACCCTTCCCGGGGGTCCAGGGGCACAGCCGCAAGTCAGAATCAAGCCCAGAAGAACGGCCGTTGTCTGCAGGCAGCTCTCGGGCCCGCAGGTCCTTCTCAGAGTCTTGCCAAGCCCAAGGGGGTCTCTGGGTCGGAGTAATGAGACATAGGCAGGAATGCGTGATGTGCAGAATTAGAGATGTCCTGTGGAGCCCTGAGCGGGCAAGGATGCAGGGCAGATCAAAGTGTGTCAGGAAGCAGAGTCAGCCTGAGTGGGGGCAGACACGTGCGGGCCTCAAGAGCCTTTGTGCTCCTAGGTCCTGTTTCGGGGATGGACGTGGGGGCCTTGCCAGAGGATAGAGGGATCGGGCCAAGCCAGGTGCTTGTATAGATGCGCAGCATGTGCTAGTTGTTTGTCGTCCAGCTTGCAGCGTGCAGGCTCCTTGACCCACAGCAGTTCGTGAACCACCCGGAATTGTCAGCCATGATGAGTGACCAAGACGAAGCCATGCTCAGCCACATGATCAATTTGAAGGTGAGCCTGCACAGACCAAGGCTAGGGAGGTAGGGGGCTTGGGAAAGTGACCTATCCCTGCCGGCAGGGAGGAGGTGGGTGTCTCCTACAGGAGACGTCTTCCCCCGCGCCCCTCCCTCCACCCACCCTTGTTCTATACAGGTGGAGGACGTGAGGCAGGCCAGCGAGGGCTGCAAGATGATGCTGTTCTTTCGCAGCAACCCCTATTTCCGCAACAGTGTGATCGTGAAGGAGTATGTCGTCAGCATCACAGGTGAGTGGAGGCTCCCCGCACGGGCGGCAGCAGGAGGCGGTTAGAAGTTGACAGGCAGTGCGCCCCTGTCCCCATACTCCTCGTGCTGCAGGATACCGGGCGTCCCATTCCACTGCCATTCATTGGCACCGGCATTATGAAAGACAGGCCTACAGACGCAGGCACCAGAACAGCAGCCTTAACTTCTTCAACTGGTTCTTTGACCACAACCTGGCCGGATCTGGCCGGATCGCTGAGGTAAGGACTCGGTGCCTAATGCCGTAAGAGAGCTTGGTGTGTTCCCCAGCGTCTGGGCTTTGTAACCAGATGCCTGCCCTGTCGAGACGAGACGTGACTCCCCCGATAGATCATCAGTGAGGACGTGTGGCGCAACCCCCTGAAGTACTATGTGAGGAGGTCGGCACCAGGAGAGGGCACGTAGAGGAGCACAGGTGAGGAGAGGCGCGCTGGGCACTCGCGGGTGGGTTGCCAGGTAACTGGGATGTTGTTTTGCCACATGGACTCCCTGTGGCTGGGAAGACTACAGCCCGGGAGGCCCGGTCGTCCGGGCATCGGGATGAGACAGGAAGTCCGGAGCACTGCAGTGCCAACTCTGTTCCGGCCGGGGAGGCTGAGGGAGGGTGTGGGAGTGTGCCTGTCCACCACCACTCAGAATCAAAGCAGGTGCATTGTCCCGCTCCTCCGAACCCGCTCTCCTGGCCACCAACCCCAACCTCGGCCTGCCCCACCCTTCCTTAACGGGACTGTCCCACCGTGTTCTTCCTACATCCCTTCGCACAATTGCCGGGCGATATTCTTCTTGCGAAGCCTGAGGCTTCTCTGCCACCACGTCCCTCTGTTGGTCCTCAGAGCCGTCATGTATGTCCTCAGGTGTCTCCTTCTTCCTACGCGGGGCATCCTGAGAACGCTGTCCGTGACAGAGGGCTTGTGGTGGGACTTGTTGAACATGGGGCTGGGGGAAGCTGAAGAGAAGCGATCCCAGTGGTACAGTGACCCCCTTGGCGGGGGAGGCCGTCGAGCCATTGTTCAGTACTCTGGCAGTGCTCAGAGGAGGCGATACGTACGAGGTTTGCGTGTTCAGGGCACCTCCCAAAGTGTGAGATACCTAGGAGGGACCGTCACTTGATTTCCAAACCCAAGTAGTGCACGGAAGGAGCTTTTGCAGATACAAATGTGTTTTCAATCAAACACCATTTTCCTGCACGTGAAACAGGTGCAGAAACAGCCTCCGGAAAGGCATTGACACCTAGAGCCACGCGGAGCGGGGAATGAAAGGGATGGAAAAAGCAAGCTCATCAACTGTATTTGTCCGTGTGTATTTGTTCCTTGGGCAAGATAAATGAAGAGCATCAAGCTGTGTGTGTCTGTGTGCTGTCCGTGGCTTGGTTTGGGCCTCTCCGTTGCCTGCCTGGGAATGTCCAGTCCCTCTGCGGTCTGGGCTTGCACAGTTGCGGAAGTGTGTTTAAGTGTTTCTAGGGGTGGGTGGGTGGCGGCGTGAGAGGGCAGAATTCTTCCCTGGTGGCTCAGGCTGGGGAGGAGGAAGAACTAGGAGAAAGTCCACTGCATAGGGTCTTCCCGTTTTCCCGAGGGAGATAAGGTAGTTCAAGGAAAAGGCTTTTGGAGCAAGGGCCTCAAGGGCCCAGTGCTGGGACCTACAGGAAGATAGACTTGCTAGCACCCTCCCTGTGCGCAGTCGGGGCTCACACCTTGACGGCAGGCAACCAGGTGCGAGGCTTCACAGTTCCGCTCACAGTGAAACCAAATGCCCTCCCTAGAAGCCTGAGCACAGTGTATTTGGCCGTGAGGACCTCCCCGTGCGGCGTAGGATTGGGATCCACGTTCGGCGGGTGGGCGGATAGGGTGCATGCAGGGACTCTGGGCAAGGGAGGCAAGCCATGTGGGAAGTGGGTCAGTATAGTATGCTCAATGGGGGATGAATCCGACGCTGGAAGGGTGAGTGGCCAAGGGGACGAGGAGAAGCAGAGTGCCTGCGCCCTAGGTGTCACACACAGCGCCCCCGCACACTGACCCACACGTGCGCGCGCACACAGACACAGGCGCGCACACACGGAGGCACAGGCATGGACACGAAGTTGTGTTGGGCAGTCTCTGGCCCGTGATGCCCACAGTCGGTACATCTTGCCCATTTGGGGGCCCTTTTACATTTCCGCGCACGGAAATGGCCTCCTGCAAGCAGGAGGGTTGCTTTGCCGCGTCTTTGGGTGCAGGCCTTCTTCTGCAACCCAGTAATCCTGAAGCAATATCAAGTCACCCTTCTTTCTGGCCGCTGAGACCCAAGGCGTGGATGGGGGAGAGAGTAGGACTGAGGGAAAGAGAGAGGGCAAGAGCCATGGGGAACGCAAAAGGACCGTTCCAGTGATAGAAGGAGCCCGTTTCTAGGCCGCGCTGGTCCTGTGAACTCAAGTCGACCAGAACGGGGGCTCCAGTCCCCTCCAGGCACAGGCCTTCCCTTGGGCTGTAGCTTCACTCTCAGATATCCCATATCCCGGGATAACCTCTCCTGCCCGCCGTGTTTGTCCCCGTGGCTTTTACGAGGGGTCCCTGTGATGCAGTGGGAACCAAATTCTGCAGGGGGAAGTGTGATTAGACTTGAGAAGGAGCCCAGCAGGCAGAGATCGCCGTGGATGCCAAGACAGGAGCTGGGCGTCCTGACGAACGCTTGGCTCCGGGTGCGAGGCCCAAATGGCACGGCGCGCGTGAGGGCGGGGGCTTCGCAGGGTTGCTCCCAGGGTGGTCTCGCTGATGGGACGGCGGGCGTCCGGCGCGACCAGCCCCCCGAGGCGCGAGGGGCGTGTCCAGCGGCGACTTCCTTTCTCCGCGTCCACGTGACCGGAGGTTAGGCAGGCGCCCCCTGGGACGCCGCTTGGCGGGACAACGACCCCCGAGGCGGACACGGCAAGGTGGTGCGCTCGGCAGGGGTGGGGGTGCTGAGGCTCGGCAGTCCCGGGGCTTGCGGCAGCTGCTTCCTCACACCACGGGGCTGAGGGCCAGCGCCCGGAAGGGAGTGAGGCTGCGTTGGGAGACAGCCGGGCTCCTGAGACCGCCTGTGTGGTCTCGCTGCGGCTCGGGGGCCTTCGGGAGCTAGGGCCCCTCAGGCCACCCGGCGCAGCAGGGGCCCTTGACTCGGGCCGGTGGCGGTTGGGCGTCCCAGGACGCTATTATGTTCAGTTTGGTGCAGGAAGCTGATGACGCCCAGGAGGTAAGGGCAGAGGCGGTCCTGAGAGTGGAGGTGGTGCCGGCGATGTCGGACGTCACGGAGGTGGTGGCGTTTGTGAGTGGGGACGAGAGGTTGGCGGCAGGCCAGGAGCTTTGTCCGCATCCTGGGTTGGTGAGAGAGGAGGGGGTGCTGGCTGAGGAGCAGATCGTGCGGGACGACCAGAGTGCCCTGCAGCAGTGGGCAGAGTGTGTGGAGCCACGGGCAGAGGGTGTGGAGCCCCGGGAAGGGGAGGAGGGGGGCCTGCAGGGTGAGTTGGTGGCACAGGAGCAGGATGTGGTGCAGTGGGAGGGCGTCGTGCAGGCGGTGAGGACGGTGGCAGGGTATGACTTGTTTCTGGCCGTGGATGAGGTCTTCCCAGATCTGGAGCTGGGGAGGCACGAGCAGGTGATGAGCGAAGAGCTGTTGGTGGAGGAAGAGGATCATGAGTTTGTGCAAGGGCCAGACGGGGAGAAAGAGTGGCAGGAGGAGGAGGAAGAAGAGTGGCAGGAGGAGGAGGAGGACGAGGAGAAGCAACAGGAGGAGGAGGAGGGGGAAGAGGAGGTAGACGAGGGGGAGGATGATATGGAGGAGGCAGAGGGCAAGGCGGAGGAGGAGGAGGAGGAGGAGGAGGAGGCGGAGGCGGAAGAGGAGGCCGAGGAGGGCTTGATTGAGCAGGAAATCATTGGCCTTGTGCAGTATGTCCTGGTGGGTCAGGATATCTTGCAGCTAGTGGAGGTGGTGGCTGAGGTTGAGCCAGAGTTAGAGGGAGAAGCAGAAGCAAAAGCTCCAGCAGAGGAGCCAGGGGAGCAGGAGCAGGCAGAGTCAGGGCAGGATAGGAAGTGCACCAGGTCCCCACTGGAGGAGCTCCAGGCCCTTCAGTTAGAGATGGAGCCCTTGAACTTGGAAGCCAGCAGGGCCTTCTGTCGGCTCAAGCGCAAGACATGGCAGAGGCGCCGTCCCTATTTAGAACTGAGGAGCACCACCATTCAGAGCATCCCCGGATTCTGGGCCAAAGCTGTATCCTTGATGGTAGACGCGCGGGCCCACAGTGTGCCCGCCCCAGTGAAGGTGAGAGCCACCAGCGGGGAGAGGTAGTTCAGCAAGGAAATAGACACACGGCAGTCAGTGTCGCGGCAGTGACCACAGTCTGATGCAAAAGCTTGGAGACGCCCTTTGAACACGCAGCTCCCACCGAAACCCTTCCCGGGGGTCCAGGGGCACAGCCGCAAGTCAGAATCAAGCCCAGAAGAACGGCCGTTGTCTGCAGGCAGCTCTCGGGCCCGCAGGTCCTTCTCAGAGTCTTGCCAAGCCCAAGGGGGTCTCTGGGTCGGAGTAATGAGACATAGGCAGGAATGCGTGATGTGCAGAATTAGAGATGTCCTGTGGAGCCCTGAGCGGGCAAGGATGCAGGGCAGATCAAAGTGTGTCAGGAAGCAGAGTCAGCCTGAGTGGGGGCAGACACGTGCGGGCCTCAAGAGCCTTTGTGCTCCTAGGTCCTGTTTCGGGGATGGACGTGGGGGCCTTGCCAGAGGATAGAGGGATCGGGCCAAGCCAGGTGCTTGTATAGATGCGCAGCATGTGCTAGTTGTTTGTCGTCCAGCTTGCAGCGTGCAGGCTCCTTGACCCACAGCAGTTCGTGAACCACCCGGAATTGTCAGCCATGATGAGTGACCAAGACGAAGCCATGCTCAGCCACATGATCAATTTGAAGGTGAGCCTGCACAGACCAAGGCTAGGGAGGTAGGGGGCTTGGGAAAGTGACCTATCCCTGCCGGCAGGGAGGAGGTGGGTGTCTCCTACAGGAGACGTCTTCCCCCGCGCCCCTCCCTCCACCCACCCTTGTTCTATACAGGTGGAGGACGTGAGGCAGGCCAGCGAGGGCTGCAAGATGATGCTGTTCTTTCGCAGCAACCCCTATTTCCGCAACAGTGTGATCGTGAAGGAGTATGTCGTCAGCATCACAGGTGAGTGGAGGCTCCCCGCACGGGCGGCAGCAGGAGGCGGTTAGAAGTTGACAGGCAGTGCGCCCCTGTCCCCATACTCCTCGTGCTGCAGGATACCGGGCGTCCCATTCCACTGCCATTCATTGGCACCGGCATTATGAAAGACAGGCCTACAGACGCAGGCACCAGAACAGCAGCCTTAACTTCTTCAACTGGTTCTTTGACCACAACCTGGCCGGATCTGGCCGGATCGCTGAGGTAAGGACTCGGTGCCTAATGCCGTAAGAGAGCTTGGTGTGTTCCCCAGCGTCTGGTCTTTGTAACCAGATGCCTGCCCTGTCGTGCCGAGACGTGACTCCCCCGATAGATCATCAGTGAGGACGTGTGGCGCAACCCCCTGAAGTACTATGTGAGGAGGTCGGCACCAGGAGAGGGCACGTAGAGGAGCACAGGTGAGGAGAGGCGCGCTGGGCACTCGCGGGTGGGTTGCCAGGTAACTGGGATGTTGTTTTGCCACATGGACTCCCTGTGGCTGGGAAGACTACAGCCCGGGAGGCCCGGTCGTCCGGGCATCGGGATGAGACAGGAAGTCCGGAGCACTGCAGTGCCAACTCTGTTCCGGCCGGGGAGGCTGAGGGAGGGTGTGGGAGTGTGCCTGTCCACCACCACTCAGAATCAAAGCAGGTGCATTGTCCCGCTCCTCCGAACCCGCTCTCCTGGCCACCAACCCCAACCTCGGCCTGCCCCACCCTTCCTTAACGGGACTGTCCCACCGTGTTCTTCCTACATCCCTTCGCACAATTGCCGGGCGATATTCTTCTTGCGAAGCCTGAGGCTTCTCTGCCACCACGTCCCTCTGTTGGTCCTCAGAGCCGTCATGTATGTCCTCAGGTGTCTCCTTCTTCCTACGCGGGGCATCCTGAGAACGCTGTCCGTGACAGAGGGCTTGTGGTGGGACTTGTTGAACATGGGGCTGGGGGAAGCTGAAGAGAAGCGATCCCAGTGGTACAGTGACCCCCTTGGCGGGGGAGGCCGTCGAGCCATTGTTCAGTACTCTGGCAGTGCTCAGAGGAGGCGATACGTACGAGGTTTGCGTGTTCAGGGCACCTCCCAAAGTGTGAGATACCTAGGAGGGACCGTCACTTGATTTCCAAACCCAAGTAGTGCACGGAAGGAGCTTTTGCAGATACAAATGTGTTTTCAATCAAACACCATTTTCCTGCACGTGAAACAGGTGCAGAAACAGCCTCCGGAAAGGCATTGACACCTAGAGCCACGCGGAGCGGGGAATGAAAGGGATGGAAAAAGCAAGCTCATCAACTGTATTTGTCCGTGTGTATTTGTTCCTCGGGCAAGATAAATGAAGAGCATCAAGCTGTGTGTGTCTGTGTGCTGTCCGTGGCTTGGTTTGGGCCTCTCCGTTGCCTGCCTGGGAATGTCCAGTCCCTCTGCGGTCTGGGCTTGCACAGTTGCGGAAGTGTGTTTAAGTGTTTCTAGGGGTGGGTGGGTGGCGGCGTGAGAGGGCAGAATTCTTCCCTGGTGGCTCAGGCTGGGGAGGAGGAAGAACTAGGAGAAAGTCCACTGCATAGGGTCTTCCCGTTTTCCCGAGGGAGATAAGGTAGTTCAAGGAAAAGGCTTTTGGAGCAAGGGCCTCAAGGGCCCAGTGCTGGGACCTACAGGAAGATAGACTTGCTAGCACCCTCCCTGTGCGCAGTCGGGGCTCACACCTTGACGGCAGGCAACCAGGTGCGAGGCTTCACAGTTCCGCTCACAGTGAAACCAAATGCCCTCCCTAGAAGCCTGAGCACAGTGTATTTGGCCGTGAGGACCTCCCCGTGCGGCGTAGGATTGGGATCCACGTTCGGCGGGTGGGCGGATAGGGTGCATGCAGGGACTCTGGGCAAGGGAGGCAAGCCATGTGGGAAGTGGGTCAGTATAGTATGCTCAATGGGGGATGAATCCGACGCTGGAAGGGTGAGTGGCCAAGGGGACGAGGAGAAGCAGAGTGCCTGCGCCCTAGGTGTCACACACAGCGCCCCCGCACACTGACCCACACGTGCGCGCGCACACAGACACAGGCGCGCACACACGGAGGCACAGGCATGGACACGAAGTTGTGTTGGGCAGTCTCTGGCCCGTGATGCCCACAGTCGGTACATCTTGCCCATTTGGGGGCCCTTTTACATTTCCGCGCACGGAAATGGCCTCCTGCAAGCAGGAGGGTTGCTTTGCCGCGTCTTTGGGTGCAGGCCTTCTTCTGCAACCCAGTAATCCTGAAGCAATATCAAGTCACCCTTCTTTCTGGCCGCTGAGACCCAAGGCGTGGATGGGGGAGAGAGTAGGACTGAGGGAAAGAGAGAGGGCAAGAGCCATGGGGAACGCAAAAGGACCGTTCCAGTGACAGAAGGAGCCCGTTTCTAGGCCGCGCTGGTCCTGTGAACTCAAGTCGACCAGAACGGGGGCTCCAGTCCCCTCCAGGCACAGGCCTTCCCTTGGGCTGTAGCTTCACTCTCAGATATCCCATATCCCGGGATAACCTCTCCTGCCCGCCGTGTTTGTCCCCGTGGCTTTTACGAGGGCTCCCTGTGATGCAGTGGGAACCAAATTCTGCAGGGGGAAGTGTGATTAGACTTGAGAAGGAGCCCAGCAGGCAGAGATCGCCGTGGATGCCAAGACAGGAGCTGGGCGTCCTGACGAACGCTTGGCTCCGGGTGCGAGGCCCAAATGGCACGGCGCGCGTGAGGGCGGGGGCTTCGCAGGGTTGCTCCCAGGGTGGTCTCGCTGATGGGACGGCGGGCGTCCGGCGCGACCAGCCCCCCGAGGCGCGAGGGGCGTGTCCAGCGGCGACTTCCTTTCTCCGCGTCCACGTGACCGGAGGTTAGGCAGGCGCCCCCTGGGACGCCGCTTGGCGGGACAACGACCCCCGAGGCGGACACGGCAAGGTGGTGCGCTCGGCAGGGGTGGGGGTGCTGAGGCTCGGCAGTCCCGGGGCTTGCGGCAGCTGCTTCCTCACACCACGGGGCTGAGGGCCAGCGCCCGGAAGGGAGTGAGGCTGCGTTGGGAGACAGCCGGGCTCCTGAGACCGCCTGTGTGGTCTCGCTGCGGCTCGGGGGCCTTCGGGAGCTAGGGCCCCTCAGGCCACCCGGCGCAGCAGGGGCCCTTGACTCGGGCCGGTGGCGGTTGGGCGTCCCAGGACGCTATTATGTTCAGTTTGGTGCAGGAAGCTGATGACGCCCAGGAGGTAAGGGCAGAGGCGGTCCTGAGAGTGGAGGTGGTGCCGGCGATGTCGGACGTCACGGAGGTGGTGGCGTTTGTGAGTGGGGACGAGAGGTTGGCGGCAGGCCAGGAGCTTTGTCCGCATCCTGGGTTGGTGAGAGAGGAGGGGGTGCTGGCTGAGGAGCAGATCGTGCGGGACGACCAGAGTGCCCTGCAGCAGTGGGCAGAGTGTGTGGAGCCACGGGCAGAGGGTGTGGAGCCCCGGGAAGGGGAGGAGGGGGGCCTGCAGGGTGAGTTGGTGGCACAGGAGCAGGATGTGGTGCAGTGGGAGGGCGTCGTGCAGGCGGTGAGGACGGTGGCAGGGTATGACTTGTTTCTGGCCGTGGATGAGGTCTTCCCAGATCTGGAGCTGGGGAGGCACGAGCAGGTGATGAGCGAAGAGCTGTTGGTGGAGGAAGAGGATCATGAGTTTGTGCAAGGGCCAGACGGGGAGAAAGAGTGGCAGGAGGAGGAGGAAGAAGAGTGGCAGGAGGAGGAGGAGGACGAGGAGAAGCAACAGGAGGAGGAGGAGGGGGAAGAGGAGGTGGACGAGGGGGAGGATGATATGGAGGAGGCAGAGGGCAAGGCGGAGGAGGAGGAGGAGGAGGCGGAGGCGGAAGAGGAGGCCGAGGAGGGCTTGATTGAGCAGGAAATCATTGGCCTTGTGCAGTATGTCCTGGTGGGTCAGGATATCTTGCAGCTAGTGGAGGTGGTGGCTGAGGTTGAGCCAGAGTTAGAGGGAGAAGCAGAAGCAAAAGCTCCAGCAGAGGAGCCAGGGGAGCAGGAGCAGGCAGAGTCAGGGCAGGATAGGAAGTGCACCAGGTCCCCACTGGAGGAGCTCCAGGCCCTTCAGTTAGAGATGGAGCCCTTGAACTTGGAAGCCAGCAGGGCCTTCTGTCGGCTCAAGCGCAAGACATGGCAGAGGCGCCGTCCCTATTTAGAACTGAGGAGCACCACCATTCAGAGCATCCCCGGATTCTGGGCCAAAGCTGTATCCTTGATGGTAGACGCGCGGGCCCACAGTGTGCCCGCCCCAGTGAAGGTGAGAGCCACCAGCGGGGAGAGGTAGTTCAGCAAGGAAATAGACACACGGCAGTCAGTGTCGCGGCAGTGACCACAGTCTGATGCAAAAGCTTGGAGACGCCCTTTGAACACGCAGCTCCCACCGAAACCCTTCCCGGGGGTCCAGGGGCACAGCCGCAAGTCAGAATCAAGCCCAGAAGAACGGCCGTTGTCTGCAGGCAGCTCTCGGGCCCGCAGGTCCTTCTCAGAGTCTTGCCAAGCCCAAGGGGGTCTCTGGGTCGGAGTAATGAGACATAGGCAGGAATGCGTGATGTGCAGAATTAGAGATGTCCTGTGGAGCCCTGAGCGGGCAAGGATGCAGGGCAGATCAAAGTGTGTCAGGAAGCAGAGTCAGCCTGAGTGGGGGCAGACACGTGCGGGCCTCAAGAGCCTTTGTGCTCCTAGGTCCTGTTTCGGGGATGGACGTGGGGGCCTTGCCAGAGGATAGAGGGATCGGGCCAAGCCAGGTGCTTGTATAGATGCGCAGCATGTGCTAGTTGTTTGTCGTCCAGCTTGCAGCGTGCAGGCTCCTTGACCCACAGCAGTTCGTGAACCACCCGGAATTGTCAGCCATGATGAGTGACCAAGACGAAGCCATGCTCAGCCACATGATCAATTTGAAGGTGAGCCTGCACAGACCAAGGCTAGGGAGGTAGGGGGCTTGGGAAAGTGACCTATCCCTGCCGGCAGGGAGGAGGTGGGTGTCTCCTACAGGAGACGTCTTCCCCCGCGCCCCTCCCTCCACCCACCCTTGTTCTATACAGGTGGAGGACGTGAGGCAGGCCAGCGAGGGCTGCAAGATGATGCTGTTCTTTCGCAGCAACCCCTATTTCCGCAACAGTGTGATCGTGAAGGAGTATGTCGTCAGCATCACAGGTGAGTGGAGGCTCCCCGCACGGGCGGCAGCAGGAGGCGGTTAGAAGTTGACAGGCAGTGCGCCCCTGTCCCCATACTCCTCGTGCTGCAGGATACCGGGCGTCCCATTCCACTGCCATTCATTGGCACCGGCATTATGAAAGACAGGCCTACAGACGCAGGCACCAGAACAGCAGCCTTAACTTCTTCAACTGGTTCTTTGACCACAACCTGGCCGGATCTGGCCGGATCGCTGAGGTAAGGACTCGGTGCCTAATGCCGTAAGAGAGCTTGGTGTGTTCCCCAGCGTCTGGTCTTTGTAACCAGATGCCTGCCCTGTCGTGCCGAGACGTGACTCCCCCGATAGATCATCAGTGAGGACGTGTGGCGCAACCCCCTGAAGTACTATGTGAGGAGGTCGGCACCAGGAGAGGGCACGTAGAGGAGCACAGGTGAGGAGAGGCGCGCTGGGCACTCGCGGGTGGGTTGCCAGGTAACTGGGATGTTGTTTTGCCACATGGACTCCCTGTGGCTGGGAAGACTACAGCCCGGGAGGCCCGGTCGTCCGGGCATCGGGATGAGACAGGAAGTCCGGAGCACTGCAGTGCCAACTCTGTTCCGGCCGGGGAGGCTGAGGGAGGGTGTGGGAGTGTGCCTGTCCACCACCACTCAGAATCAAAGCAGGTGCATTGTCCCGCTCCTCCGAACCCGCTCTCCTGGCCACCAACCCCAACCTCGGCCTGCCCCACCCTTCCTTAACGGGACTGTCCCACCGTGTTCTTCCTACATCCCTTCGCACAATTGCCGGGCGATATTCTTCTTGCGAAGCCTGAGGCTTCTCTGCCACCACGTCCCTCTGTTGGTCCTCAGAGCCGTCATGTATGTCCTCAGGTGTCTCCTTCTTCCTACGCGGGGCATCCTGAGAACGCTGTCCGTGACAGAGGGCTTGTGGTGGGACTTGTTGAACATGGGGCTGGGGGAAGCTGAAGAGAAGCGATCCCAGTGGTACAGTGACCCCCTTGGCGGGGGAGGCCGTCGAGCCATTGTTCAGTACTCTGGCAGTGCTCAGAGGAGGCGATACGTACGAGGTTTGCGTGTTCAGGGCACCTCCCAAAGTGTGAGATACCTAGGAGGGACCGTCACTTGATTTCCAAACCCAAGTAGTGCACGGAAGGAGCTTTTGCAGATACAAATGTGTTTTCAATCAAACACCATTTTCCTGCACGTGAAACAGGTGCAGAAACAGCCTCCGGAAAGGCATTGACACCTAGAGCCACGCGGAGCGGGGAATGAAAGGGATGGAAAAAGCAAGCTCATCAACTGTATTTGTCCGTGTGTATTTGTTCCTCGGGCAAGATAAATGAAGAGCATCAAGCTGTGTGTGTCTGTGTGCTGTCCGTGGCTTGGTTTGGGCCTCTCCGTTGCCTGCCTGGGAATGTCCAGTCCCTCTGCGGTCTGGGCTTGCACAGTTGCGGAAGTGTGTTTAAGTGTTTCTAGGGGTGGGTGGGTGGCGGCGTGAGAGGGCAGAATTCTTCCCTGGTGGCTCAGGCTGGGGAGGAGGAAGAACTAGGAGAAAGTCCACTGCATAGGGTCTTCCCGTTTTCCCGAGGGAGATAAGGTAGTTCAAGGAAAAGGCTTTTGGAGCAAGGGCCTCAAGGGCCCAGTGCTGGGACCTACAGGAAGATAGACTTGCTAGCACCCTCCCTGTGCGCAGTCGGGGCTCACACCTTGATGGCAGGCAACCAGGTGCGAGGCTTCACAGTTCCGCTCACAGTGAAACCAAATGCCCTCCCTAGAAGCCTGAGCACAGTGTATTTGGCCGTGAGGACCTCCCCGTGCGGCGTAGGATTGGGATCCACGTTCGGCGGGTGGGCGGATAGGGTGCATGCAGGGACTCTGGGCAAGGGAGGCAAGCCATGTGGGAAGTGGGTCAGTATAGTATGCTCAATGGGGGATGAATCCGACGCTGGAAGGGTGAGTGGCCAAGGGGACGAGGAGAAGCAGAGTGCCTGCGCCCTAGGTGTCACACACAGCGCCCCCGCACACTGACCCACACGTGCGCGCGCACACAGACACAGGCGCGCACACACGGAGGCACAGGCATGGACACGAAGTTGTGTTGGGCAGTCTCTGGCCCGTGATGCCCACAGTCGGTACATCTTGCCCATTTGGGGGCCCTTTTACATTTCCGCGCACGGAAATGGCCTCCTGCAAGCAGGAGGGTTGCTTTGCCGCGTCTTTGGGTGCAGGCCTTCTTCTGCAACCCAGTAATCCTGAAGCAATATCAAGTCACCCTTCTTTCTGGCCGCTGAGACCCAAGGCGTGGATGGGGGAGAGAGTAGGACTGAGGGAAAGAGAGAGGGCAAGAGCCATGGGGAACGCAAAAGGACCGTTCCAGTGACAGAAGGAGCCCGTTTCTCGGCCGCGCTGGTCCTGTGAACTCAAGTCGACCAGAACGGGGGCTCCAGTCCCCTCCAGGCACAGGCCTTCCCTTGGGCTGTAGCTTCACTCTCAGATATCCCATATCCCGGGATAACCTCTCCTGCCCGCCGTGTTTGTCCCCGTGGCTTTTACGAGGGGTCCCTGTGATGCAGTGGGAACCAAATTCTGCAGGGGGAAGTGTGATTAGACTTGAGAAGGAGCCCAGCAGGCAGAGATCGCCGTGGATGCCAAGACAGGAGCTGGGCGTCCTGACGAACGCTTGGCTCCGGGTGCGAGGCCCAAATGGCACGGCGCGCGTGAGGGCGGGGGCTTCGCAGGGTTGCTCCCAGGGTGGTCTCGCTGATGGGACGGCGGGCGTCCGGCGCGACCAGCCCCCCGAGGCGCGAGGGGCGTGTCCAGCGGCGACTTCCTTTCTCCGCGTCCACGTGACCGGAGGTTAGGCAGGCGCCCCCTGGGACGCCGCTTGGCGGGACAACGACCCCCGAGGCGGACACGGCAAGGTGGTGCGCTCGGCAGGGGTGGGGGTGCTGAGGCTCGGCAGTCCCGGGGCTTGCGGCAGCTGCTTCCTCACACCACGGGGCTGAGGGCCAGCGCCCGGAAGGGAGTGAGGCTGCGTTGGGAGACAGCCGGGGTCCTGAGACCGCCTGTGTGGTCTCGCTGCGGCTCGGGGGCCTTCGGGAGCTAGGGCCCCTCAGGCCACCCGGCGCAGCAGGGGCCCTTGACTCGGGCCGGTGGCGGTTGGGCGTCCCAGGACGCTATTATGTTCAGTTTGGTGCAGGAAGCTGATGACGCCCAGGAGGTAAGGGCAGAGGCGGTCCTGAGAGTGGAGGTGGTGCCGGCGATGTCGGACGTCACGGAGGTGGTGGCGTTTGTGAGTGGGGACGAGAGGTTGGCGGCAGGCCAGGAGCTTTGTCCGCATCCTGGGTTGGTGAGAGAGGAGGGGGTGCTGGCTGAGGAGCAGATCGTGCGGGACGACCAGAGTGCCCTGCAGCAGTGGGCAGAGTGTGTGGAGCCACGGGCAGAGGGTGTGGAGCCCCGGGAAGGGGAGGAGGGGGGCCTGCAGGGTGAGTTGGTGGCACAGGAGCAGGATGTGGTGCAGTGGGAGGGCGTCGTGCAGGCGGTGAGGACGGTGGCAGGGTATGACTTGTTTCTGGCCGTGGATGAGGTCTTCCCAGATCTGGAGCTGGGGAGGCACGAGCAGGTGATGAGCGAAGAGCTGTTGGTGGAGGAAGAGGATCATGAGTTTGTGCAAGGGCCAGACGGGGAGAAAGAGTGGCAGGAGGAGGAGGAAGAAGAGTGGCAGGAGGAGGAGGAGGACGAGGAGAAGCAACAGGAGGAGGAGGAGGGGGAAGAGGAGGTGGACGAGGGGGAGGATGATATGGAGGAGGCAGAGGGCAAGGCGGAGGAGGAGGAGGAGGAGGAGGAGGAGGCGGAGGCGGAAGAGGAGGCCGAGGAGGGCTTGATTGAGCAGGAAATCATTGGCCTTGTGCAGTATGTCCTGGTGGGTCAGGATATCTTGCAGCTAGTGGAGGTGGTGGCTGAGGCTGAGCCAGAGTTAGAGGGAGAAGCAGAAGCAAAAGCTCCAGCAGAGGAGCCAGGGGAGCAGGAGCAGGCAGAGTCAGGGCAGGATAGGAAGTGCACCAGGTCCCCACTGGAGGAGCTCCAGGCCCTTCAGTTAGAGATGGAGCCCTTGAACTTGGAAGCCAGCAGGGCCTTCTGTCGGCTCAAGCGCAAGACATGGCAGAGGCGCCGTCCCTATTTAGAACTGAGGAGCACCACCATTCAGAGCATCCCCGGATTCTGGGCCAAAGCTGTATCCTTGATGGTAGACGCGCGGGCCCACAGTGTGCCCGCCCCAGTGAAGGTGAGAGCCACCAGCGGGGAGAGGTAGTAGAGCAAGGAAATAGACACACGGCAGTCAGTGTCGCGGCAGTGACCACAGTCTGATGCAAAAGCTTGGAGACGCCCTTTGAACACGCAGCTCCCACCGAAACCCTTCCCGGGGGTCCAGGGGCACAGCCGCAAGTCAGAATCAAGCCCAGAAGAACGGCCGTTGTCTGCAGGCAGCTCTCGGGCCCGCAGGTCCTTCTCAGAGTCTTGCCAAGCCCAAGGGGGTCTCTGGGTCGGAGTAATGAGACATAGGCAGGAATGCGTGATGTGCAGAATTAGAGATGTCCTGTGGAGCCCTGAGCGGGCAAGGATGCAGGGCAGATCAAAGTGTGTCAGGAAGCAGAGTCAGCCTGAGTGGGGGCAGACACGTGCGGGCCTCAAGAGCCTTTGTGCTCCTAGGTCCTGTTTCGGGGATGGACGTGGGGGCCTTGCCAGAGGATAGAGGGATCGGGCCAAGCCAGGTGCTTGTATAGATGCGCAGCATGTGCTAGTTGTTTGTCGTCCAGCTTGCAGCGTGCAGGCTCCTTGACCCACAGCAGTTCGTGAACCACCCGGAATTGTCAGCCATGATGAGTGACCAAGACGAAGCCATGCTCAGCCACATGATCAATTTGAAGGTGAGCCTGCACAGACCAAGGCTAGGGAGGTAGGGGGCTTGGGAAAGTGACCTATCCCTGCCGGCAGGGAGGAGGTGGGTGTCTCCTACAGGAGACGTCTTCCCCCGCGCCCCTCCCTCCACCCACCCTTGTTCTATACAGGTGGAGGACGTGAGGCAGGCCAGCGAGGGCTGCAAGATGATGCTGTTCTTTCGCAGCAACCCCTATTTCCGCAACAGTGTGATCGTGAAGGAGTATGTCGTCAGCATCACAGGTGAGTGGAGGCTCCCCGCACGGGCGGCAGCAGGAGGCGGTTAGAAGTTGACAGGCAGTGCGCCCCTGTCCCCATACTCCTCGTGCTGCAGGATACCGGGCGTCCCATTCCACTGCCATTCATTGGCACCGGCATTATGAAAGACAGGCCTACAGACGCAGGCACCAGAACAGCAGCCTTAACTTCTTCAACTGGTTCTTTGACCACAACCTGGCCGGATCTGGCCGGATCGCTGAGGTAAGGACTCGGTGCCTAATGCCGTAAGAGAGCTTGGTGTGTTCCCCAGCGTCTGGTCTTTGTAACCAGATGCCTGCCCTGTCGTGCCGAGACGTGACTCCCCCGATAGATCATCAGTGAGGACGTGTGGCGCAACCCCCTGAAGTACTATGTGAGGAGGTCGGCACCAGGAGAGGGCACGTAGAGGAGCACAGGTGAGGAGAGGCGCGCTGGGCACTCGCGGGTGGGTTGCCAGGTAACTGGGATGTTGTTTTGCCACATGGACTCCCTGTGGCTGGGAAGACTACAGCCCGGGAGGCCCGGTCGTCCGGGCATCGGGATGAGACAGGAAGTCCGGAGCACTGCAGTGCCAACTCTGTTCCGGCCGGGGAGGCTGAGGGAGGGTGTGGGAGTGTGCCTGTCCACCACCACTCAGAATCAAAGCAGGTGCATTGTCCCGCTCCTCCGAACCCGCTCTCCTGGCCACCAACCCCAACCTCGGCCTGCCCCACCCTTCCTTAACGGGACTGTCCCACCGTGTTCTTCCTACATCCCTTCGCACAATTGCCGGGCGATATTCTTCTTGCGAAGCCTGAGGCTTCTCTGCCACCACGTCCCTCTGTTGGTCCTCAGAGCCGTCATGTATGTCCTCAGGTGTCTCCTTCTTCCTACGCGGGGCATCCTGAGAACGCTGTCCGTGACAGAGGGCTTGTGGTGGGACTTGTTGAACATGGGGCTGGGGGAAGCTGAAGAGAAGCGATCCCAGTGGTACAGTGACCCCCTTGGCGGGGGAGGCCGTCGAGCCATTGTTCAGTACTCTGGCAGTGCTCAGAGGAGGCGATACGTACGAGGTTTGCGTGTTCAGGGCACCTCCCAAAGTGTGAGATACCTAGGAGGGACCGTCACTTGATTTCCAAACCCAAGTAGTGCACGGAAGGAGCTTTTGCAGATACAAATGTGTTTTCAATCAAACACCATTTTCCTGCACGTGAAACAGGTGCAGAAACAGCCTCCGGAAAGGCATTGACACCTAGAGCCACGCGGAGCGGGGAATGAAAGGGATGGAAAAAGCAAGCTCATCAACTGTATTTGTCCGTGTGTATTTGTTCCTCGGGCAAGATAAATGAAGAGCATCAAGCTGTGTGTGTCTGTGTACTGTCCGTGGCTTGGTTTGGGCCTCTCCGTTGCCTGCCTGGGAATGTCCAGTCCCTCTGCGGTCTGGGCTTGCACAGTTGCGGAAGTGTGTTTAAGTGTTTCTAGGGGTGGGTGGGTGGCGGCGTGAGAGGGCAGAATTCTTCCCTGGTGGCTCAGGCTGGGGAGGAGGAAGAACTAGGAGAAAGTCCACTGCATAGGGTCTTCCCGTTTTCCCGAGGGAGATAAGGTAGTTCAAGGAAAAGGCTTTTGGAGCAAGGGCCTCAAGGGCCCAGTGCTGGGACCTACAGGAAGATAGACTTGCTAGCACCCTCCCTGTGGGCAGTCGGGGCTCACACCTTGACGGCAGGCAACCAGGTGCGAGGCTTCACAGTTCCGCTCACAGTGAAACCAAATGCCCTCCCTAGAAGCCTGAGCACAGTGTATTTGGCCGTGAGGACCTCCCCGTGCGGCGTAGGATTGGGATCCACGTTCGGCGGGTGGGCGGATAGGGTGCATGCAGGGACTCTGGGCAAGGGAGGCAAGCCATGTGGGAAGTGGGTCAGTATAGTATGCTCAATGGGGGATGAATCCGACGCTGGAAGGGTGAATGGCCAAGGGGACGAGGAGAAGCAGAGTGCCTGCGCCCTAGGTGTCACACACAGCGCCCCCGCACACTGACCCACACGTGCGCGCGCACACAGACACAGGCGCGCACACACGGAGGCACAGGCATGGACACGAAGTTGTGTTGGGCAGTCTCTGGCCCGTGATGCCCACAGTCGGTACATCTTGCCCATTTGGGGGCCCTTTTACATTTCCGCGCACGGAAATGGCCTCCTGCAAGCAGGAGGGTTGCTTTGCCGCGTCTTTGGGTGCAGGCCTTCTTCTGCAACCCAGTAATCCTGAAGCAATATCAAGTCACCCTTCTTTCTGGCCGCTGAGACCCAAGGCGTGGATGGGGGAGAGAGTAGGACTGAGGGAAAGAGAGAGGGCAAGAGCCATGGGGAACGCAAAAGGACCGTTCCAGTGACAGAAGGAGCCCGTTTCTAGGCCACGCTGGTCCTGTGAACTCAAGTCGACCAGAACGGGGGCTCCAGTCCCCTCCAGGCACAGGCCTTCCCTTGGGCTGTAGCTTCACTCTCAGATATCCCATATCCCGGGATAACCTCTCCTGCCCGCCGTGTTTGTCCCCGTGGCTTTTACGAGGGGTCCCTGTGATGCAGTGGGAACCAAATTCTGCAGGGGGAAGTGTGATTAGACTTGAGAAGGAGCCCAGCAGGCAGAGATCGCCGTGGATGCCAAGACAGGAGCTGGGCGTCCTGACGAACGCTTGGCTCCGTGTGCGAGGCCCAAATGGCACGGCGCGCGTGAGGGCGGGGGCTTCGCAGGGTTGCTCCCAGGGTGGTCTCGCTGATGGGACGGCGGGCGTCCTGCGCGACCAGCCCCCCGAGGCACGAGGGGCGTGTCCAGCGGCGACTTCCTTTCTCGGCGTCCACGTGACCCGAGGTTAGGCAGGCGCCCCCTGGGACGCCGCTTGGCGGGACAACGACCCCCGAGGCGGACACGGCAAGGTGGTGCGCTCGGCAGGGGTGGGGGTGCTGAGGCTCGGCAGTCCCGGGGCTTGCGGCAGCTGCTTCCTCACACCACGGGGCTGAGGGCCAGCGCCCGGAAGGGAGTGAGGCTGCGTTGGGAGACAGCCGGGCTCCTGAGACCGCCTGTGTGGTCTCGCTGCGGCTCGGGGGCCTTCAGGAGCTAGGGACCCTCAGGCCACCCGGCGCAGCAGGGGCCCTTGACTCGGGCCGGTGGCGGTTGGGCGTCCCAGGACGCTATTATGTTCAGTTTGGTGCAGGAAGCTGATGACGCCCAGGAGGTAAGGGCAGAGGCGGTCCTGAGAGTGGAGGTGGTGCCGGCGATGTCGGACGTCACGCAGGTGGTGGCGTTTGTGAGTGGGGACGAGAGGTTGGCGGCAGGCCAGGAGCTTTGTCCGCATCCTGGGTTGGTGAGAGAGGAGGGGGTGCTGGCTGAGGAGCAGATCGTGCGGGACGACCAGAGTGCCCTGCAGCAGTGGGCAGAGTGTGTGGAGCCACGGGCAGAGGGTGTGGAGCCCCGGGAAGGGGAGGAGGGGGGCCTGCAGGGTGAGTTGGTGGCACAGGAGCAGGATGTGGTGCAGTGGGAGGGCGTCGTGCAGGCGGTGAGGACGGTGGCAGGGTATGACTTGTTTCTGGCCGTGGATGAGGTCTTCCCAGATCTGGAGGTGGGGAGGCACGAGGAGGTGATGAGCGAAGAGCTGTTGGTGGAGAAAGAGGATCATGAGTTTGAACAAGGGCCAGACGGGGAGAAAGAGTGGCAGGAGGAGGAGGAAGAAGAGTGGCAGGAGGAGGAGGAGGACGAGGAGAAGCAACAGGAGGAGGAGGAGGGGGAAGAGGAGGTGGACGAGGGGGAGGATGATATGGAGGAGGCAGAGGGCAAGGCGGAGGAGGAGGAGGAGGAGGAGGAGGCGGAGGCGGAAGAGGAGGCCGAGGAGGGCTTGATTGAGCAGGAAATCATTGGCCTTGTGCAGTATGTCCTGGTGGGTCAGGATATCTTGCAGCTAGTGGAGGTGGTGGCTGAGGCTGAGCCAGAGTTAGAGGGAGAAGCAGAAGCAAAAGCTCCAGCAGAGGAGCCAGGGGAGCAGGAGCAGGCAGAGTCAGGGCAGGATAGGAAGTGCACCAGGTCCCCACTGGAGGAGCTCCAGGCCCTTCAGTTAGAGATGGAGCCCTTGAACTTGGAAGCCAGCAGGGCCTTCTGTCGGCTCAAGCGCAAGACATGGCAGAGGCGCCGTCCCTATTTAGAACTGAGGAGCACCACCATTCAGAGCATCCCCGGATTCTGGGCCAAAGCTGTATCCTTGATGGTAGACGCGCGGGCCCACAGTGTGCCCGCCCCAGTGAAGGTGAGAGCCACCAGCGGGGAGAGGTAGTTCAGCAAGGAAATAGACACACGGCAGTCAGTGTCGCGGCAGTGACCACAGTCTGATGCAAAAGCTTGGAGACGCCCTTTGAACACGCAGCTCCCACCGAAACCCTTCCCGGGGGTCCAGGGGCACAGCCGCAAGTCAGAATCAAGCCCAGAAGAACGGCCGTTGTCTGCAGGCAGCTCTCGGGCCCGCAGGTCCTTCTCAGAGTCTTGCCAAGCCCAAGGGGGTCTCTGGGTCGGAGTAATGAGACATAGGCAGGAATGCGTGATGTGCAGAATTAGAGATGTCCTGTGGAGCCCTGAGCGGGCAAGGATGCAGGGCAGATCAAAGTGTGTCAGGAAGCAGAGTCAGCCTGAGTGGGGGCAGACACGTGCGGGCCTCAAGAGCCTTTGTGCTCCTAGGTCCTGTTTCGGGGATGGACGTGGGGGCCTTGCCAGAGGATAGAGGGATCGGGCCAAGCCAGGTGCTTGTATAGATGCGCAGCATGTGCTAGTTGTTTGTCGTCCAGCTTGCAGCGTGCAGGCTCCTTGACCCACAGCAGTTCGTGAACCACCCGGAATTGTCAGCCATGATGAGTGACCAAGACGAAGCCATGCTCAGCCACATGATCAATTTGAAGGTGAGCCTGCACAGACCAAGGCTAGGGAGGTAGGGGGCTTGGGAAAGTGACCTATCCCTGCCGGCAGGGAGGAGGTGGGTGTCTCCTACAGGAGACGTCTTCCCCCGCGCCCCTCCCTCCACCCACCCTTGTTCTATACAGGTGGAGGACGTGAGGCAGGCCAGCGAGGGCTGCAAGATGATGCTGTTCTTTCGCAGCAACCCCTATTTCCGCAACAGTGTGATCGTGAAGGAGTATGTCGTCAGCATCACAGGTGAGTGGAGGCTCCCCGCACGGGCGGCAGCAGGAGGCGGTTAGAAGTTGACAGGCAGTGCGCCCCTGTCCCCATACTCCTCGTGCTGCAGGATACCGGGCGTCCCATTCCACTGCCATTCATTGGCACCGGCATTATGAAAGACAGGCCTACAGACGCAGGCACCAGAACAGCAGCCTTAACTTCTTCAACTGGTTCTTTGACCACAACCTGGCCGGATCTGGCCGGATCGCTGAGGTAAGGACTCGGTGCCTAATGCCGTAAGAGAGCTTGGTGTGTTCCCCAGCGTCTGGGCTTTGTAACCAGATGCCTGCCCTGTCGAGACGAGACGTGACTCCCCCGATAGATCATCAGTGAGGACGTGTGGCGCAACCCCCTGAAGTACTATGTGAGGAGGTCGGCACCAGGAGAGGGCACGTAGAGGAGCACAGGTGAGGAGAGGCGCGCTGGGCACTCGCGGGTGGGTTGCCCGGTAACTGGGATGTTGTTTTGCCACATGGACTCCCTGTGGCTGGGAAGACTACAGCCCGGGAGGCCCGGTCGTCCGGGCATCGGGATGAGACAGGAAGTCCGGAGCACTGCAGTGCCAACTCTGTTCCGGCCGGGGAGGCTGAGGGAGGGTGTGGGAGTGTGCCTGTCCACCACCACTCAGAATCAAAGCAGGTGCATTGTCCCGCTCCTCCGAACCCGCTCTCCTGGCCACCAACCCCAACCTCGGCCTGCCCCACCCTTCCTTAACGGGACTGTCCCACCGTGTTCTTCCTACATCCCTTCGCACAATTGCCGGGCGATATTCTTCTTGCGAAGCCTGAGGCTTCTCTGCCACCACGTCCCTCTGTTGGTCCTCAGAGCCGTCATGTATGTCCTCAGGTGTCTCCTTCTTCCTACGCGGGGCATCCTGAGAACGCTGTCCGTGACAGAGGGCTTGTGGTGGGACTTGTTGAACATGGGGCTGGGGGAAGCTGAAGAGAAGCGATCCCAGTGGTACAGTGACCCCCTTGGCGGGGGAGGCCGTCGAGCCATTGTTCAGTACTCTGGCAGTGCTCAGAGGAGGCGATACGTACGAGGTTTGCGTGTTCAGGGCACCTCCCAAAGTGTGAGATACCTAGGAGGGACCGTCACTTGATTTCCAAACCCAAGTAGTGCACGGAAGGAGCTTTTGCAGATACAAATGTGTTTTCAATCAAACACCATTTTCCTGCACGTGAAACAGGTGCAGAAACAGCCTCCGGAAAGGCATTGACACCTAGAGCCACGCGGAGCGGGGAATGAAAGGGATGGAAAAAGCAAGCTCATCAACTGTATTTGTCCGTGTGTATTTGTTCCTTGGGCAAGATAAATGAAGAGCATCAAGCTGTGTGTGTCTGTGTGCTGTCCGTGGCTTGGTTTGGGCCTCTCCGTTGCCTGCCTGGGAATGTCCAGTCCCTCTGCGGTCTGGGCTTGCACAGTTGCGGAAGTGTGTTTAAGTGTTTCTAGGGGTGGGTGGGTGGCGGCGTGAGAGGGCAGAATTCTTCCCTGGTGGCTCAGGCTGGGGAGGAGGAAGAACTAGGAGAAAGTCCACTGCATAGGGTCTTCCCGTTTTCCCGAGGGAGATAAGGTAGTTCAAGGAAAAGGCTTTTGGAGCAAGGGCCTCAAGGTCCAGTGCTGGGACCTACAGGAAGATAGACTTGCTAGCACCCTCCCTGTGGGCAGTCGGGGCTCACACCTTGACGGCAGGCAACCAGGTGCGAGGCTTCACAGTTCCGCTCACAGTGAAACCAAATGCCCTCCCTAGAAGCCTGAGCACAGTGTATTTGGCCGTGAGGACCTCCCCGTGCGGCGTAGGATTGGGATCCACGTTCGGCGGGTGGGCGGATAGGGTGCATGCAGGGACTCTGGGCAAGGGAGGCAAGCCATGTGGGAAGTGGGTCAGTATAGTATGCTCAATGGGGGATGAATCCGACGCTGGAAGGGTGAATGGCCAAGGGGACGAGGAGAACCAGAGTGCCTGCGCCCTAGGTGTCACACACAGCGCCCCCGCACACTGACCCACACGTGCGCGCGCACACAGACACAGGCGCGCACACACGGAGGCACAGGCATGGACACGAAGTTGTGTTGGGCAGTCTCTGGCCCGTGATGCCCACAGTCGGTACATCTTGCCCATTTGGGGGCCCTTTTACATTTCCGCGCACGGAAATGGCCTCCTGCAAGCAGGAGGGTTGCTTTGCCGCGTCTTTGGGTGCAGGCCTTCTTCTGCAACCCAGTAATCCTGAAGCAATATCAAGTCACCCTTCTTTCTGGCCGCTGAGACCCAAGGCGTGGATGGGGGAGAGAGTAGGACTGAGGGAAAGAGAGAGGGCAAGAGCCATGGGGAACGCAAAAGGACCGTTCCAGTGACAGAAGGAGCCCGTTTCTAGGCCGCGCTGGTCCTGTGAACTCAAGTCGACCAGAACGGGGGCTCCAGTCCCCTCCAGGCACAGGCCTTCCCTTGGGCTGTAGCTTCACTCTCAGATATCCCATATCCCGGGATAACCTCTCCTGCCCGCCGTGTTTGTCCCCGTGGCTTTTACGAGGGGTCCCTGTGATGCAGTGGGAACCAAATTCTGCAGGGGGAAGTGTGATTAGACTTGAGAAGGAGCCCAGCAGGCAGAGATCGCCGTGGATGCCAAGACAGGAGCTGGGCGTCCTGACGAACGCTTGGCTCCGGGTGCGAGGCCCAAATGGCACGGCGCGCGTGAGGGCGGAGGCTTCGCAGGGTTGCTCCCACGGTGGTCTCGCTGATGGGACGGCGGGCGTCCGGCGCGACCAGCCCCCCGAGGCGCGAGGGGCGTGTCCAGCGGCGACTTCCTTTCTCGGCGTCCACGTGACCGGAGGTTAGGCAGGCGCCCCCTGGGACGCCGCTTGGCGGGACAACGACCCCCGAGGCGGACACGGCAAGGTGGTGCGCTCGGCAGGGGTGGGGGTGCTGAGGCTCGGCAGTCCCGGGGCTTGCGGCAGCTGCTTCCTCACACCACGGGGCTGAGGGCCAGCGCCCGGAAGGGAGTGAGGCTGCGTTGGGAGACAGCCGGGCTCCTGAGACCGCCTGTGTGGTCTCGCTGCGGCTCGGGGGCCTTCGGGAGCTAGGGACCCTCAGGCCACCCGGCGCAGCAGGGGCCCTTGACTCGGGCCGGTGGCGGTTGGGCGTCCCAGGACGCTATTATGTTCAGTTTGGTGCAGGAAGCTGATGACGCCCAGGAGGTAAGGGCAGAGGCGGTCCTGAGAGTGGAGGTGGTGCCGGCGATGTCGGACGTCACGCAGGTGGTGGCGTTTGTGAGTGGGGACGAGAGGTTGGCGGCAGGCCAGGAGCTTTGTCCGCATCCTGGGTTGGTGAGAGAGGAGGGGGTGCTGGCTGAGGAGCAGATCGTGCGGGACGACCAGAGTGCCCTGCAGCAGTGGGCAGAGTGTGTGGAGCCACGGGCAGAGGGTGTGGAGCCCCGGGAAGGGGAGGAGGGGGGCCTGCAGGGTGAGTTGGTGGCACAGGAGCAGGATGTGGTGCAGTGGGAGGGCGTCGTGCAGGCGGTGAGGACGGTGGCAGGGTATGACTTGTTTCTGGCCGTGGATGAGGTCTTCCCAGATCTGGAGGTGGGGAGGCACGAGGAGGTGATGAGCGAAGAGCTGTTGGTGGAGAAAGAGGATCATGAGTTTGAACAAGGGCCAGACGGGGAGAAAGAGTGGCAGGAGGAGGAGGAAGAAGACTGGCAGGAGGAGGAGGAGGACGAGGAGAAGCAACAGGAGGAGGAGGAGGGGGAAGAGGAGGTGGACGAGGGGGAGGATGATATGGAGGAGGCAGAGGGCAAGGCGGAGGAGGAGGAGGAGGAGGAGGAGGCGGAGGCGGAAGAGGAGGCCGAGGAGGGCTTGATTGAGCAGGAAATCATTGGCCTTGTGCAGTATGTCCTGGTGGGTCAGGATATCTTGCAGCTAGTGGAGGTGGTGGCTGAGGCTGAGCCAGAGTTAGAGGGAGAAGCAGAAGCAAAAGCTCCAGCAGAGGAGCCAGGGGAGCAGGAGCAGGCAGAGTCAGGGCAGGATAGGAAGTGCACCAGGTCCCCACTGGAGGAGCTCCAGGCCCTTCAGTTAGAGATGGAGCCCTTGAACTTGGAAGCCAGCAGGGCCTTCTGTCGGCTCAAGCGCAAGACATGGCAGAGGCGCCGTCCCTATTTAGAACTGAGGAGCACCACCATTCAGAGCATCCCCGGATTCTGGGCCAAAGCTGTATCCTTGATGGTAGACGCGCGGGCCCACAGTGTGCCCGCCCCAGTGAAGGTGAGAGCCACCAGCGGGGAGAGGTAGTTCAGCAAGGAAATAGACACACGGCAGTCAGTGTCGCGGCAGTGACCACAGTCTGATGCAAAAGCTTGGAGACGCCCTTTGAACACGCAGCTCCCACCGAAACCCTTCCCGGGGGTCCAGGGGCACAGCCGCAAGTCAGAATCAAGCCCAGAAGAACGGCCGTTGTCTGCAGGCAGCTCTCGGGCCCGCAGGTCCTTCTCAGAGTCTTGCCAAGCCCAAGGGGGTCTCTGGGTCGGAGTAATGAGACATAGGCAGGAATGCGTGATGTGCAGAATTAGAGATGTCCTGTGGAGCCCTGAGCGGGCAAGGATGCAGGGCAGATCAAAGTGTGTCAGGAAGCAGAGTCAGCCTGAGTGGGGGCAGACACGTGCGGGCCTCAAGAGCCTTTGTGCTCCTAGGTCCTGTTTCGGGGATGGACGTGGGGGCCTTGCCAGAGGATAGAGGGATCGGGCCAAGCCAGGTGCTTGTATAGATGCGCAGCATGTGCTAGTTGTTTGTCGTCCAGCTTGCAGCGTGCAGGCTCCTTGACCCACAGCAGTTCGTGAACCACCCGGAATTGTCAGCCATGATGAGTGACCAAGACGAAGCCATGCTCAGCCACATGATCAATTTGAAGGTGAGCCTGCACAGACCAAGGCTAGGGAGGTAGGGGGCTTGGGAAAGTGACCTATCCCTGCCGGCAGGGAGGAGGTGGGTGTCTCCTACAGGAGACGTCTTCCCCTGCGCCCCTCCCTCCACCCACCCTTGTTCTATACAGGTGGAGGACGTGAGGCAGGCCAGCGAGGGCTGCAAGATGATGCTGTTCTTTCGCAGCAACCCCTATTTCCGCAACAGTGTGATCGTGAAGGAGTATGTCGTCAGCATCACAGGTGAGTGGAGGCTCCCCGCACGGGCGGCAGCAGGAGGCGGTTAGAAGTTGACAGGCAGTGCGCCCCTGTCCCCATACTCCTCGTGCTGCAGGATACCGGGCGTCCCATTCCACTGCCATTCATTGGCACCGGCATTATGAAAGACAGGCCTACAGACGCAGGCACCAGAACAGCAGCCTTAACTTCTTCAACTGGTTCTTTGACCACAACCTGGCCGGATCTGGCCGGATCGCTGAGGTAAGGACTCGGTGCCTAATGCCGTAAGAGAGCTTGGTGTGTTCCCCAGCGTCTGGGCTTTGTAACCAGATGCCTGCCCTGTCGAGACGAGACGTGACTCCCCCGATAGATCATCAGTGAGGACGTGTGGCCCAACCCCCTGAAGTACTATGTGAGGAGGTCGGCACCAGGAGAGGGCACGTAGAGGAGCACAGGTGAGGAGAGGCGCGCTGGGCACTCGCGGGTGGGTTGCCAGGTAACTGGGATGTTGTTTTGCCACATGGACTCCCTGTGGCTGGGAAGACTACAGCCCGGGAGGCCCGGTCGTCCGGGCATCGGGATGAGACAGGAAGTCCGGAGCACTGCAGTGCCAACTCTGTTCCGGCCGGGGAGGCTGAGGGAGGGTGTGGGAGTGTGCCTGTCCACCACCACTCAGAATCAAAGCAGGTGCATTGTCCCGCTCCTCCGAACCCGCTCTCCTGGCCACCAACCCCAACCTCGGCCTGCCCCACCCTTCCTTAACGGGACTGTCCCACCGTGTTCTTCCTACATCCCTTCGCACAATTGCCGGGCGATATTCTTCTTGCGAAGCCTGAGGCTTCTCTGCCACCACGTCCCTCTGTTGGTCCTCAGAGCCGTCATGTATGTCCTCAGGTGTCTCCTTCTTCCTACGCGGGGCATCCTGAGAACGCTGTCCGTGACAGAGGGCTTGTGGTGGGACTTGTTGAACATGGGGCTGGGGGAAGCTGAAGAGAAGCGATCCCAGTGGTACAGTGACCCCCTTGGCGGGGGAGGCCGTCGAGCCATTGTTCAGTACTCTGGCAGTGCTCAGAGGAGGCGATACGTACGAGGTTTGCGTGTTCAGGGCACCTCCCAAAGTGTGAGATACCTAGGAGGGACCGTCACTTGATTTCCAAACCCAAGTAGTGCACGGAAGGAGCTTTTGCAGATACAAATGTGTTTTCAATCAAACACCATTTTCCTGCACGTGAAACAGGTGCAGAAACAGCCTCCGGAAAGGCATTGACACCTAGAGCCACGCGGAGCGGGGAATGAAAGGGATGGAAAAAGCAAGCTCATCAACTGTATTTGTCCGTGTGTATTTGTTCCTTGGGCAAGATAAATGAAGAGCATCAAGCTGTGTGTGTCTGTGTGCTGTCCGTGGCTTGGTTTGGGCCTCTCCGTTGCCTGCCTGGGAATGTCCAGTCCCTCTGCGGCCTGGGCTTGCACAGTTGCGGAAGTGTGTTTAAGTGTTTCTAGGGGTGGGTGGGTGGCGGCGTGAGAGGGCAGAATTCTTCCCTGGTGGCTCAGGCTGGGGAGGAGGAAGAACTAGGAGAAAGTCCACTGCATAGGGTCTTCCCGTTTTCCCGAGGGAGATAAGGTAGTTCAAGGAAAAGGCTTTTGGAGCAAGGGCCTCAAGGGCCCAGTGCTGGGACCTACAGGAAGATAGACTTGCTAGCACCCTCCCTGTGGGCAGTCGGGGCTCACACCTTGACGGCAGGCAACCAGGTGCGAGGCTTCACAGTTCCGCTCACAGTGAAACCAAATGCCCTCCCTAGAAGCCTGAGCACAGTGTATTTGGCCGTGAGGACCTCCCCGTGCGGCGTAGGATTGGGATCCACGTTCGGCGGGTGGGCGGATAGGGTGCATGCAGGGACTCTGGGCAAGGGAGGCAAGCCATGTGGGAAGTGGGTCAGTATAGTATGCTCAATGGGGGATGAATCCGACGCTGGAAGGGTGAATGGCCAAGGGGACGAGGAGAAGCAGAGTGCCTGCGCCCTAGGTGTCACACACAGCGCCCCCGCACACTGACCCACACGTGCGCGCGCACACAGACACAGGCGCGCACACACGGAGGCACAGGCATGGACACGAAGTTGTGTTGGGCAGTCTCTGGCCCGTGATGCCCACAGTCGGTACATCTTGCCCATTTGGGGGCCCTTTTACATTTCCGCGCACGGAAATGGCCTCCTGCAAGCAGGAGGGTTGCTTTGCCGCGTCTTTGGGTGCAGGCCTTCTTCTGCAACCCAGTAATCCTGAAGCAATATCAAGTCACCCTTCTTTCTGGCCGCTGAGACCCAAGGCGTGGATGGGGGAGAGAGTAGGACTGAGGGAAAGAGAGAGGGCAAGAGCCATGGGGAGCGCAAAAGGACCGTTCCAGTGACAGAAGGAGCCCGTTTCTAGGCCGCGCTGGTCCTGTGAACTCAAGTCGACCAGAACGGGGGCTCCAGTCCCCTCCAGGCACAGGCCTTCCCTTGGGCTGTAGCTTCACTCTCAGATATCCCATATCCCGGGATAACCTCTCCTGCCCGCCGTGTTTGTCCCCGTGGCTTTTACGAGGGGTCCCTGTGATGCAGTGGGAACCAAATTCTGCAGGGGGAAGTGTGATTAGACTTGAGAAGGAGCCCAGCAGGCAGAGATCGCCGTGGATGCCAAGACAGGAGCTGGGCGTCCTGACGAACGCTTGGCTCCGGGTGCGAGGCCCAAATGGCACGGCGCGCGTGAGGGCGGGGGCTTCGCAGGGTTGCTCCCAGGGTGGTCTCGCTGATGGGACGGCGGGCGTCCGGCGCGACCAGCCCCCCGAGGCGCGAGGGGCGTGTCCAGCGGCGACTTCCTTTCTCGGCGTCCACGTGACCGGAGGTTAGGCAGGCGCCCCCTGGGACGCCGCTTGGCGGGACAACGACCCCCGAGGCGGACACGGCAAGGTGGTGCGCTCGGCAGGGGTGGGGGTGCTGAGGCTCGGCAGTCCCGGGGCTTGCGGCAGCTGCTTCCTCACACCACGGGGCTGAGGGCCAGCGCCCGGAAGGGAGTGAGGCTGCGTTGGGAGACAGCCGGGATCCTGAGACCGCCTGTGTGGTCTCGCTGCGGCTCGGGGGCCTTCGGGAGCTAGGGACCCTCAGGCCACCCGGCGCAGCAGGGGCCCTTGACTCGGGCCGGTGGCGGTTGGGCGTCCCAGGACGCTATTATGTTCAGTTTGGTGCAGGAAGCTGATGACGCCCAGGAGGTAAGGGCAGAGGCGGTCCTGAGAGTGGAGGTGGTGCCGGCGATGTCGGACGTCACGGAGGTGGTGGCGTTTGTGAGTGGGGACGAGAGGTTGGCGGCAGGCCAGGAGCTTTGTCCGCATCCTGGGTTGGTGAGAGAGGAGGGGGTGCTGGCTGAGGAGCAGATCGTGCGGGACGACCAGAGTGCCCTGCAGCAGTGGGCAGAGTGTGTGGAGCCACGGGCAGAGGGTGTGGAGCCCCGGGAAGGGGAGGAGGGGGGCCTGCAGGGTGAGTTGGGGGCACAGGAGCAGGATGTGGTGCAGTGGGAGGGCGTCGTGCAGGCGGTGAGGACGGTGGCAGGGTATGACTTGTTTCTGGCCGTGGATGAGGTCTTCCCAGATCTGGAGGTGGGGAGGCACGAGCAGGTGATGAGCGAAGAGCTGTTGGTGGAGGAAGAGGATCATGAGTTTGTGCAAGGGCCAGACGGGGAGAAAGAGTGGCAGGAGGAGGAGGAAGAAGAGTGGCAGGAGGAGGAGGAGGACGAGGAGAAGCAACAGGAGGAGGAGGAGGGGGAAGAGGAGGTGGACGAGGGGGAGGATGATATGGAGGAGGCAGAGGGCAAGGCGGAGGAGGAGGAGGAGGAGGAGGAGGAGGCGGAGGCGGAAGAGGAGGCCGAGGAGGGCTTGATTGAGCAGGAAATCATTGGCCTTGTGCAGTATGTCCTGGTGGGTCAGGATATCTTGCAGCTAGTGGAGGTGGTGGCTGAGGTTGAGCCAGAGTTAGAGGGAGAAGCAGAAGCAAAAGCTCCAGCAGAGGAGCCAGGGGAGCAGGAGCAGGCAGAGTCAGGGCAGGATAGGAAGTGCACCAGGTCCCCACTGGAGGAGCTCCAGGCCCTTCAGTTAGAGATGGAGCCCTTGAACTTGGAAGCCAGCAGGGCCTTCTGTCGGCTCAAGCGCAAGACATGGCAGAGGCGCCGTCCCTATTTAGAACTGAGGAGCACCACCATTCAGAGCATCCCCGGATTCTGGGCCAAAGCTGTATCCTTGATGGTAGACGCGCGGGCCCACAGTGTGCCCGCCCCAGTGAAGGTGAGAGCCACCAGCGGGGAGAGGTAGTTCAGCAAGGAAATAGACACACGGCAGTCAGTGTCGCGGCAGTGACCACAGTCTGATGCAAAAGCTTGGAGACGCCCTTTGAACACGCAGCTCCCACCGAAACCCTTCCCGGGGTCCCAGGGGCACAGCCGCAAGTCAGAATCAAGCCCAGAAGAACGGCCGTTGTCTGCAGGCAGCTCTCGGGCCCGCAGGTCCTTCTCAGAGTCTTGCCAAGCCCAAGGGGGTCTCTGGGTCGGAGTAATGAGACATAGGCAGGAATGCGTGATGTGCAGAATTAGAGATGTCCTGTGGAGCCCTGAGCGGGCAAGGATGCAGGGCAGATCAAAGTGTGTCAGGAAGCAGAGTCAGCCTGAGTGGGGGCAGACACGTGCGGGCCTCAAGAGCCTTTGTGCTCCTAGGTCCTGTTTCGGGGATGGACGTGGGGGCCTTGCCAGAGGATAGAGGGATCGGGCCAAGCCAGGTGCTTGTATAGATGCGCAGCATGTGCTAGTTGTTTGTCGTCCAGCTTGCAGCGTGCAGGCTCCTTGACCCACAGCAGTTCGTGAACCACCCGGAATTGTCAGCCATGATGAGTGACCAAGACGAAGCCATGCTCAGCCACATGATCAATTTGAAGGTGAGCCTGCACAGACCAAGGCTAGGGAGGTAGGGGGCTTGGGAAAGTGACCTATCCCTGCCGGCAGGGAGGAGGTGGGTGTCTCCTACAGGAGACGTCTTCCCCCGCGCCCCTCCCTCCACCCACCCTTGTTCTATACAGGTGGAGGACGTGAGGCAGGCCAGCGAGGGCTGCAAGATGATGCTGTTCTTTCGCAGCAACCCCTACTTCCGCAACAGTGTGATCGTGAAGGAGTATGTCGTCAGCATCACAGGTGAGTGGAGGCTCCCCGCACGGGCGGCAGCAGGAGGCGGTTAGAAGTTGACAGGCAGTGCGCCCCTGTCCCCATACTCCTCGTGCTGCAGGATACCGGGCGTCCCATTCCACTGCCATTCATTGGCACCGGCATTATGAAAGACAGGCCTACAGACGCAGGCACCAGAACAGCAGCCTTAACTTCTTCAACTGGTTCTTTGACCACAACCTGGCCGGATCTGGCCGGATCGCTGAGGTAAGGACTCGGTGCCTAATGCCGTAAGAGAGCTTGGTGTGTTCCCCAGCGTCTGGGCTTTGTAACCAGATGCCTGCCCTGTCGTGACGAGACGTGACTCCCCCGATAGATCATCAGTGAGGACGTGTGGCGCAACCCCCTGAAGTACTATGTGAGGAGGTCGGCACCAGGAGAGGGCACGTAGAGGGGCACAGGTGAGGAGAGGCGCGCTGGGCACTCGCGGGTGGGTTGCCAGGTAACTGGGATGTTGTTTTGCCACATGGACTCCCTGTGGCTGGGAAGACTACAGCCCGGGAGGCCCGGTCGTCCGGGCATCGGGATGAGACAGGAAGTCCGGAGCACTGCAGTGCCAACTCTGTTCCGGCCGGGGAGGCTGAGGGAGGGTGTGGGAGTGTGCCTGTCCACCACCACTCAGAATCAAAGCAGGTGCATTGTCCCGCTCCTCCGAACCCGCTCTCCTGGCCACCAACCCCAACCTCGGCCTGCCCCACCCTTCCTTAACGGGACTGTCCCACCGTGTTCTTCCTACATCCCTTCGCACAATTGCCGGGCGATATTCTTCTTGCGAAGCCTGAGGCTTCTCTGCCACCACGTCCCTCTGTTGGTCCTCAGAGCCGTCATGTATGTCCTCAGGTGTCTCCTTCTTCCTACGCGGGGCATCCTGAGAACGCTGTCCGTGACAGAGGGCTTGTGGTGGGACTTGTTGAACATGGGGCTGGGGGAAGCTGAAGAGAAGCGATCCCAGTGGTACAGTGACCCCCTTGGCGGGGGAGGCCGTCGAGCCATTGTTCAGTACTCTGGCAGTGCTCAGAGGAGGCGATACGTACGAGGTTTGCGTGTTCAGGGCACCTCCCAAAGTGTGAGATACCTAGGAGGGACCGTCACTTGATTTCCAAACCCAAGTAGTGCACGGAAGGAGCTTTTGCAGATACAAATGTGTTTTCAATCAAACACCATTTTCCTGCACGTGAAACAGGTGCAGAAACAGCCTCCGGAAAGGCATTGACACCTAGAGCCACGCGGAGCGGGGAATGAAAGGGATGGAAAAAGCAAGCTCATCAACTGTATTTGTCCGTGTGTATTTGTTCCTTGGGCAAGATAAATGAAGAGCATCAAGCTGTGTGTGTCTGTGTGCTGTCCGTGGCTTGGTTTGGGCCTCTCCGTTGCCTGCCTGGGAATGTCCAGTCCCTCTGCGGTCTGGGCTTGCACAGTTGCGGAAGTGTGTTTAAGTGTTTCTAGGGGTGGGTGGGTGGCGGCGTGAGAGGGCAGAATTCTTCCCTGGTGGCTCAGGCTGGGGAGGAGGAAGAACTAGGAGAAAGTCCACTGCATAGGGTCTTCCCGTTTTCCCGAGGGAGATAAGGTAGTTCAAGGAAAAGGCTTTTGGAGCAAGGGCCTCAAGGGCCCAGTGCTGGGACCTACAGGAAGATAGACTTGCTAGCACCCTCCCTGTGGGCAGTCGGGGCTCACACCTTGACGGCAGGCAACCAGGTGCGAGGCTTCACAGTTCCGCTCACAGTGAAACCAAATGCCCTCCCTAGAAGCCTGAGCACAGTGTATTTGGCCGTGAGGACCTCCCCGTGCGGCGTAGGATTGGGATCCACGTTCGGCGGGTGGGCGGATAGGGTGCATGCAGGGACTCTGGGCAAGGGAGGCAAGCCATGTGGGAAGTGGGTCAGTATAGTATGCTCAATGGGGGATGAATCCGACGCTGGAAGGGTGAATGGCCAAGGGGACGAGGAGAAGCAGAGTGCCTGCGCCCTAGGTGTCACACACAGCGCCCCCGCACACTGACCCACACGTGCGCGCGCACACAGACACAGGCGCGCACACACGGAGGCACAGGCATGGACACGAAGTTGTGTTGGGCAGTCTCTGGCCCGTGATGCCCACAGTCGGTACATCTTGCCCATTTGGGGGCCCTTTTACATTTCCGCGCACGGAAATGGCCTCCTGCAAGCAGGAGGGTTGCTTTGCCGCGTCTTTGGGTGCAGGCCTTCTTCTGCAACCCAGTAATCCTGAAGCAATATCAAGTCACCCTTCTTTCTGGCCGCTGAGACCCAAGGCGTGGATGGGGGAGAGAGTAGGACTGAGGGAAAGAGAGAGGGCAAGAGCCATGGGGAACGCAAAAGGACCGTTCCAGTGACAGAAGGAGCCCGTTTCTAGGCCGCGCTGGTCCTGTGAACTCAAGTCGACCAGAACGGGGGCTCCAGTCCCCTCCAGGCACAGGCCTTCCCTTGGGCTGTAGCTTCACTCTCAGATATCCCATATCCCGGGATAACCTCTCCTGCCCGCCGTGTTTGTCCCCGTGGCTTTTACGAGGGCTCCCTGTGATGCAGTGGGAACCAAATTCTGCAGGGGGAAGTGTGATTAGACTTGAGAAGGAGCCCAGCAGGCAGAGATCGCCGTGGATGCCAAGACAGGAGCTGGGCGTCCTGACGAACGCTTGGCTCCGGGTGCGAGGCCCAAATGGCACGGCGCGCGTGAGGGCGGAGGCTTCGCAGGGTTGCTCCCAGGGTGGTCTCGCTGATGGGACGGCGGGCGTCCGGCGCGACCAGCCCCCCGAGGCGCGAGGGGCGTGTCCAGCGGCGACTTCCTTTCTCGGCGTCCACGTGACCGGAGGTTAGGCAGGCGCCCCCTGGGACGCCGCTTGGCGGGACAACGACCCCCGAGGCGGACACGGCAAGGTGGTGCGCTCGGCAGGGGTGGGGGTGCTGAGGCTCGGCAGTCCCGGGGCTTGCGGCAGCTGCTTCCTCACACCACGGGGCTGAGGGCCAGCGCCCGGAAGGGAGTGAGGCTGCGTTGGGAGACAGCCGGGCTCCTGAGACCGCCTGTGTGGTCTCGCTGCGGCTCGGGGGCCTTCAGGAGCTAGGGACCCTCAGGCCACCCGGCGCAGCAGGGGCCCTTGACTCGGGCCGGTGGCGGTTGGGCGTCCCAGGACGCTATTATGTTCAGTTTGGTGCAGGAAGCTGATGACGCCCAGGAGGTAAGGGCAGAGGCGGTCCTGAGAGTGGAGGTGGTGCCGGCGATGTCGGACGTCACGCAGGTGGTGGCGTTTGTGAGTGGGGACGAGAGGTTGGCGGCAGGCCAGGAGCTTTGTCCGCATCCTGGGTTGGTGAGAGAGGAGGGGGTGCTGGCTGAGGAGCAGATCGTGCGGGACGACCAGAGTGCCCTGCAGCAGTGGGCAGAGTGTGTGGAGCCACGGGCAGAGGGTGTGGAGCCCCGGGAAGGGGAGGAGGGGGGCCTGCAGGGTGAGTTGGTGGCACAGGAGCAGGATGTGGTGCAGTGGGAGGGCGTCGTGCAGGCGGTGAGGACGGTGGCAGGGTATGACTTGTTTCTGGCCGTGGATGAGGTCTTCCCAGATCTGGAGGTGGGGAGGCACGAGGAGGTGATGAGCGAAGAGCTGTTGGTGGAGAAAGAGGATCATGAGTTTGAACAAGGGCCAGACGGGGAGAAAGAGTGGCAGGAGGAGGAGGAAGAAGACTGGCAGGAGGAGGAGGAGGACGAGGAGAAGCAACAGGAGGAGGAGGAGGGGGAAGAGGAGGTGGACGAGGGGGAGGATGGTATGGAGGAGGCAGAGGGCAAGGCGGAGGAGGAGGAGGAGGAGGAGGAGGCGGAGGCGGAAGAGGAGGCCGAGGAGGGCTTGATTGAGCAGGAAATCATTGGCCTTGTGCAGTATGTCCTGGTGGGTCAGGATATCTTGCAGCTAGTGGAGGTGGTGGCTGAGGCTGAGCCAGAGTTAGAGGGAGAAGCAGAAGCAAAAGCTCCAGCAGAGGAGCCAGGGGAGCAGGAGCAGGCAGAGTCAGGGCAGGATAGGAAGTGCACCAGGTCCCCACTGGAGGAGCTCCAGGCCCTTCAGTTAGAGATGGAGCCCTTGAACTTGGAAGCCAGCAGGGCCTTCTGTCGGCTCAAGCGCAAGACATGGCAGAGGCGCCGTCCCTATTTAGAACTGAGGAGCACCACCATTCAGAGCATCCCCGGATTCTGGGCCAAAGCTGTATCCTTGATGGTAGACGCGCGGGCCCACAGTGTGCCCGCCCCAGTGAAGGTGAGAGCCACCAGCGGGGAGAGGTAGTTCAGCAAGGAAATAGACACACGGCAGTCAGTGTCGCGGCAGTGACCACAGTCTGATGCAAAAGCTTGGAGACGCCCTTTGAACACGCAGCTCCCACCGAAACCCTTCCCGGGGGTCCAGGGGCACAGCCGCAAGTCAGAATCAAGCCCAGAAGAACGGCCGTTGTCTGCAGGCAGCTCTCGGGCCCGCAGGTCCTTCTCAGAGTCTTGCCAAGCCCAAGGGGGTCTCTGGGTCGGAGTAATGAGACATAGGCAGGAATGCGTGATGTGCAGAATTAGAGATGTCCTGTGGAGCCCTGAGCGGGCAAGGATGCAGGGCAGATCAAAGTGTGTCAGGAAGCAGAGTCAGCCTGAGTGGGGGCAGACACGTGCGGGCCTCAAGAGCCTTTGTGCTCCTAGGTCCTGTTTCGGGGATGGACGTGGGGGCCTTGCCAGAGGATAGAGGGATCGGGCCAAGCCAGGTGCTTGTATAGATGCGCAGCATGTGCTAGTTGTTTGTCGTCCAGCTTGCAGCGTGCAGGCTCCTTGACCCACAGCAGTTCGTGAACCACCCGGAATTGTCAGCCATGATGAGTGACCAAGACGAAGCCATGCTCAGCCACATGATCAATTTGAAGGTGAGCCTGCACAGACCAAGGCTAGGGAGGTAGGGGGCTTGGGAAAGTGACCTATCCCTGCCGGCAGGGAGGAGGTGGGTGTCTCCTACAGGAGACGTCTTCCCCCGCGCCCCTCCCTCCACCCACCCTTGTTCTATACAGGTGGAGGACGTGAGGCAGGCCAGCGAGGGCTGCAAGATGATGCTGTTCTTTCGCAGCAACCCCTATTTCCGCAACAGTGTGATCGTGAAGGAGTATGTCGTCAGCATCACAGGTGAGTGGAGGCTCCCCGCACGGGCGGCAGCAGGAGGCGGTTAGAAGTTGACAGGCAGTGCGCCCCTGTCCCCATACTCCTCGTGCTGCAGGATACCGGGCGTCCCATTCCACTGCCATTCATTGGCACCGGCATTATGAAAGACAGGCCTACAGACGCAGGCACCAGAACAGCAGCCTTAACTTCTTCAACTGGTTCTTTGACCACAACCTGGCCGGATCTGGCCGGATCGCTGAGGTAAGGACTCGGTGCCTAATGCCGTAAGAGAGCTTGGTGTGTTCCCCAGCGTCTGGGCTTTGTAACCAGATGCCTGCCCTGTCGAGACGAGACGTGACTCCCCCGATAGATCATCAGTGAGGACGTGTGGCGCAACCCCCTGAAGTACTATGTGAGGAGGTCGGCACCAGGAGAGGGCACGTAGAGGAGCACAGGTGAGGAGAGGCGCGCTGGGCACTCGCGGGTGGGTTGCCAGGTAACTGGGATGTTGTTTTGCCACATGGACTCCCTGTGGCTGGGAAGACTACAGCCCGGGAGGCCCGGTCGTCCGGGCATCGGGATGAGACAGGAAGTCCGGAGCACTGCAGTGCCAACTCTGTTCCGGCCGGGGAGGCTGAGGGAGGGTGTGGGAGTGTGCCTGTCCACCACCACTCAGAATCAAAGCAGGTGCATTGTCCCGCTCCTCCGAACCCGCTCTCCTGGCCACCAACCCCAACCTCGGCCTGCCCCACCCTTCCTTAACGGGACTGTCCCACCGTGTTCTTCCTACATCCCTTCGCACAATTGCCGGGCGATATTCTTCTTGCGAAGCCTGAGGCTTCTCTGCCACCACGTCCCTCTGTTGGTCCTCAGAGCCGTCATGTATGTCCTCAGGTGTCTCCTTCTTCCTACGCGGGGCATCCTGAGAACGCTGTCCGTGACAGAGGGCTTGTGGTGGGACTTGTTGAACATGGGGCTGGGGGAAGCTGAAGAGAAGCGATCCCAGTGGTACAGTGACCCCCTTGGCGGGGGAGGCCGTCGAGCCATTGTTCAGTACTCTGGCAGTGCTCAGAGGAGGCGATACGTACGAGGTTTGCGTGTTCAGGGCACCTCCCAAAGTGTGAGATACCTAGGAGGGACCGTCACTTGATTTCCAAACCCAAGTAGTGCACGGAAGGAGCTTTTGCAGATACAAATGTGTTTTCAATCAAACACCATTTTCCTGCACGTGAAACAGGTGCAGAAACAGCCTCCGGAAAGGCATTGACACCTAGAGCCACGCGGAGCGGGGAATGAAAGGGATGGAAAAAGCAAGCTCATCAACTGTATTTGTCCGTGTGTATTTGTTCCTTGGGCAAGATAAATGAAGAGCATCAAGCTGTGTGTGTCTGTGTGCTGTCCGTGGCTTGGTTTGGGCCTCTCCGTTGCCTGCCTGGGAATGTCCAGTCCCTCTGCGGTCTGGGCTTGCACAGTTGCGGAAGTGTGTTTAAGTGTTTCTAGGGGTGGGTGGGTGGCGGCGTGAGAGGGCAGAATTCTTCCCTGGTGGCTCAGGCTGGGGAGGAGGAAGAACTAGGAGAAAGTCCACTGCATAGGGTCTTCCCGTTTTCCCGAGGGAGATAAGGTAGTTCAAGGAAAAGGCTTTTGGAGCAAGGGCCTCAAGGGCCCAGTGCTGGGACCTACAGGAAGATAGACTTGCTAGCACCCTCCCTGTGGGCAGTCGGGGCTCACACCTTGACGGCAGGCAACCAGGTGCGAGGCTTCACAGTTCCGCTCACAGTGAAACCAAATGCCCTCCCTAGAAGCCTGAGCACAGTGTATTTGGCCGTGAGGACCTCCCCGTGCGGCGTAGGATTGGGATCCACGTTCGGCGGGTGGGCGGATAGGGTGCATGCAGGGACTCTGGGCAAGGGAGGCAAGCCATGTGGGAAGTGGGTCAGTATAGTATGCTCAATGGGGGATGAATCCGACGCTGGAAGGGTGAATGGCCAAGGGGACGAGGAGAAGCAGAGTGCCTGCGCCCTAGGTGTCACACACAGCGCCCCCGCACACTGACCCACACGTGCGCGCGCACACAGACACAGGCGCGCACACACGGAGGCACAGGCATGGACACGAAGTTGTGTTGGGCAGTCTCTGGCCCGTGATGCCCACAGTCGGTACATCTTGCCCATTTGGGGGCCCTTTTACATTTCCGCGCACGGAAATGGCCTCCTGCAAGCAGGAGGGTTGCTTTGCCGCGTCTTTTGGTGCAGGCCTTCTTCTGCAACCCAGTAATCCTGAAGCAATATCAAGTCACCCTTCTTTCTGGCCGCTGAGACCCAAGGCGTGGATGGGGGAGAGAGTAGGACTGAGGGAAAGAGAGAGGGCAAGAGCCATGGGGAACGCAAAAGGACCGTTCCAGTGACAGAAGGAGCCCGTTTCTAGGCCGCGCTGGTCCTGTGAACTCAAGTCGACCAGAACGGGGGCTCCAGTCCCCTCCAGGCACAGGCCTTCCCTTGGGCTGTAGCTTCACTCTCAGATATCCCATATCCCGGGATAACCTCTCCTGCCCGCCGTGTTTGTCCCCGTGGCTTTTACGAGGGCTCCCTGTGATGCAGTGGGAACCAAATTCTGCAGGGGGAAGTGTGATTAGACTTGAGAAGGAGCCCAGCAGGCAGAGATCGCCGTGGATGCCAAGACAGGAGCTGGGCGTCCTGACGAACGCTTGGCTCCGGGTGCGAGGCCCAAATGGCACGGCGCGCGTGAGGGCGGAGGCTTCGCAGGGTTGCTCCCAGGGTGGTCTCGCTGATGGGACGGCGGGCGTCCGGCGCGACCAGCCCCCCGAGGCGCGAGGGGCGTGTCCAGCGGCGACTTCCTTTCTCGGCGTCCACGTGACCGGAGGTTAGGCAGGCGCCCCCTGGGACGCCGCTTGGCGGGACAACGACCCCCGAGGCGGACACGGCAAGGTGGTGCGCTCGGCAGGGGTGGGGGTGCTGAGGCTCGGCAGTCCCGGGGCTTGCGGCAGCTGCTTCCTCACACCACGGGGCTGAGGGCCAGCGCCCGGAAGGGAGTGAGGCTGCGTTGGGAGACAGCCGGGCTCCTGAGACCGCCTGTGTGGTCTCGCTGCGGCTCGGGGGCCTTCAGGAGCTAGGGCCCCTCAGGCCACCCGGCGCAGCAGGGGCCCTTGACTCGGGCCGGTGGCGGTTGGGCGTCCCAGGACGCTATTATGTTCAGTTTGGTGCAGGAAGCTGATGACGCCCAGGAGGTAAGGGCAGAGGCGGTCCTGAGAGTGGAGGTGGTGCCGGCGATGTCGGACGTCACGCAGGTGGTGGCGTTTGTGAGTGGGGACGAGAGGTTGGCGGCAGGCCAGGAGCTTTGTCCGCATCCTGGGTTGGTGAGAGAGGAGGGGGTGCTGGCTGAGGAGCAGATCGTGCGGGACGACCAGAGTGCCCTGCAGCAGTGGGCAGAGTGTGTGGAGCCACGGGCAGAGGGTGTGGAGCCCCGGGAAGGGGAGGAGGGGGGCCTGCAGGGTGAGTTGGTGGCACAGGAGCAGGATGTGGTGCAGTGGGAGGGCGTCGTGCAGGCGGTGAGGACGGTGGCAGGGTATGACTTGTTTCTGGCCGTGGATGAGGTCTTCCCAGATCTGGAGGTGGGGAGGCACGAGGAGGTGATGAGCGAAGAGCTGTTGGTGGAGAAAGAGGATCATGAGTTTGAACAAGGGCCAGACGGGGAGAAAGAGTGGCAGGAGGAGGAGGAAGAAGAGTGGCAGGAGGAGGAGGAGGACGAGGAGAAGCAACAGGAGGAGGAGGAGGGGGAAGAGGAGGTGGACGAGGGGGAGGATGATATGGAGGAGGCAGAGGGCAAGGCGGAGGAGGAGGAGGAGGAGGAGGAGGCGGAGGCGGAAGAGGAGGCCGAGGAGGGCTTGATTGAGCAGGAAATCATTGGCCTTGTGCAGTATGTCCTGGTGGGTCAGGATATCTTGCAGCTAGTGGAGGTGGTGGCTGAGGCTGAGCCAGAGTTAGAGGGAGAAGCAGAAGCAAAAGCTCCAGCAGAGGAGCCAGGGGAGCAGGAGCAGGCAGAGTCAGGGCAGGATAGGAAGTGCACCAGGTCCCCACTGGAGGAGCTCCAGGCCCTTCAGTTAGAGATGGAGCCCTTGAACTTGGAAGCCAGCAGGGCCTTCTGTCGGCTCAAGCGCAAGACATGGCAGAGGCGCCGTCCCTATTTAGAACTGAGGAGCACCACCATTCAGAGCATCCCCGGATTCTGGGCCAAAGCTGTATCCTTGATGGTAGACGCGCGGGCCCACAGTGTGCCCGCCCCAGTGAAGGTGAGAGCCACCAGCGGGGAGAGGTAGTTCAGCAAGGAAATAGACACACGGCAGTCAGTGTCGCGGCAGTGACCACAGTCTGATGCAAAAGCTTGGAGACGCCCTTTGAACACGCAGCTCCCACCGAAACCCTTCCCGGGGGTCCAGGGGCACAGCCGCAAGTCAGAATCAAGCCCAGAAGAACGGCCGTTGTCTGCAGGCAGCTCTCGGGCCCGCAGGTCCTTCTCAGAGTCTTGCCAAGCCCAAGGGGGTCTCTGGGTCGGAGTAATGAGACATAGGCAGGAATGCGTGATGTGCAGAATTAGAGATGTCCTGTGGAGCCCTGAGCGGGCAAGGATGCAGGGCAGATCAAAGTGTGTCAGGAAGCAGAGTCAGCCTGAGTGGGGGCAGACACGTGCGGGCCTCAAGAGCCTTTGTGCTCCTAGGTCCTGTTTCGGGGATGGACGTGGGGGCCTTGCCAGAGGATAGAGGGATCGGGCCAAGCCAGGTGCTTGTATAGATGCGCAGCATGTGCTAGTTGTTTGTCGTCCAGCTTGCAGCGTGCAGGCTCCTTGACCCACAGCAGTTCGTGAACCACCCGGAATTGTCAGCCATGATGAGTGACCAAGACGAAGCCATGCTCAGCCACATGATCAATTTGAAGGTGAGCCTGCACAGACCAAGGCTAGGGAGGTAGGGGGCTTGGGAAAGTGACCTATCCCTGCCGGCAGGGAGGAGGTGGGTGTCTCCTACAGGAGACGTCTTCCCCCGCGCCCCTCCCTCCACCCACCCTTGTTCTATACAGGTGGAGGACGTGAGGCAGGCCAGCGAGGGCTGCAAGATGATGCTGTTCTTTCGCAGCAACCCCTATTTCCGCAACAGTGTGATCGTGAAGGAGTATGTCGTCAGCATCACAGGTGAGTGGAGGCTCCCCGCACGGGCGGCAGCAGGAGGCGGTTAGAAGTTGACAGGCAGTGCGCCCCTGTCCCCATACTCCTCGTGCTGCAGGATACCGGGCGTCCCATTCCACTGCCATTCATTGGCACCGGCATTATGAAAGACAGGCCTACAGACGCAGGCACCAGAACAGCAGCCTTAACTTCTTCAACTGGTTCTTTGACCACAACCTGGCCGGATCTGGCCGGATCGCTGAGGTAAGGACTCGGTGCCTAATGCCGTAAGAGAGCTTGGTGTGTTCCCCAGCGTCTGGGCTTTGTAACCAGATGCCTGCCCTGTCGAGACGAGACGTGACTCCCCCGATAGATCATCAGTGAGGACGTGTGGCGCAACCCCCTGAAGTACTATGTGAGGAGGTCGGCACCAGGAGAGGGCACATAGAGGAGCACAGGTGAGGAGAGGCGCGCTGGGCACTCGCGGGTGGGTTGCCAGGTAACTGGGATGTTGTTTTGCCACATGGACTCCCTGTGGCTGGGAAGACTACAGCCCGGGAGGCCCGGTCGTCCGGGCATCGGGATGAGACAGGAAGTCCGGAGCACTGCAGTGCCAACTCTGTTCCGGCCGGGGAGGCTGAGGGAGGGTGTGGGAGTGTGCCTGTCCACCACCACTCAGAATCAAAGCAGGTGCATTGTCCCGCTCCTCCGAACCCGCTCTCCTGGCCACCAACCCCAACCTCGGCCTGCCCCACCCTTCCTTAACGGGACTGTCCCACCGTGTTCTTCCTACATCCCTTCGCACAATTGCCGGGCGATATTCTTCTTGCGAAGCCTGAGGCTTCTCTGCCACCACGTCCCTCTGTTGGTCCTCAGAGCCGTCATGTATGTCCTCAGGTGTCTCCTTCTTCCTACGCGGGGCATCCTGAGAACGCTGTCCGTGACAGAGGGCTTGTGGTGGGACTTGTTGAACATGGGGCTGGGGGAAGCTGAAGAGAAGCGATCCCAGTGGTACAGTGACCCCCTTGGCGGGGGAGGCCGTCGAGCCATTGTTCAGTACTCTGGCAGTGCTCAGAGGAGGCGATACGTACGAGGTTTGCGTGTTCAGGGCACCTCCCAAAGTGTGAGATACCTAGGAGGGACCGTCACTTGATTTCCAAACCCAAGTAGTGCACGGAAGGAGCTTTTGCAGATACAAATGTGTTTTCAATCAAACACCATTTTCCTGCACGTGAAACAGGTGCAGAAACAGCCTCCGGAAAGGCATTGACACCTAGAGCCACGCGGAGCGGGGAATGAAAGGGATGGAAAAAGCAAGCTCATCAACTGTATTTGTCCGTGTGTATTTGTTCCTTGGGCAAGATAAATGAAGAGCATCAAGCTGTGTGTGTCTGTGTGCTGTCCGTGGCTTGGTTTGGGCCTCTCCGTTGCCTGCCTGGGAATGTCCAGTCCCTCTGCGGTCTGGGCTTGCACAGTTGCGGAAGTGTGTTTAAGTGTTTCTAGGGGTGGGTGGGTGGCGGCGTGAGAGGGCAGAATTCTTCCCTGGTGGCTCAGGCTGGGGAGGAGGAAGAACTAGGAGAAAGTCCACTGCATAGGGTCTTCCCGTTTTCCCGAGGGAGATAAGGTAGTTCAAGGAAAAGGCTTTTGGAGCAAGGGCCTCAAGGGCCCAGTGCTGGGACCTACAGGAAGATAGACTTGCTAGCACCCTCCCTGTGGGCAGTCGGGGCTCACACCTTGACGGCAGGCAACCAGGTGCGAGGCTTCACAGTTCCGCTCACAGTGAAACCAAATGCCCTCCCTAGAAGCCTGAGCACAGTGTATTTGGCCGTGAGGACCTCCCCGTGCGGCGTAGGATTGGGATCCACGTTCGGCGGGTGGGCGGATAGGGTGCATGCAGGGACTCTGGGCAAGGGAGGCAAGCCATGTGGGAAGTGGGTCAGTATAGTATGCTCAATGGGGGATGAATCCGACGCTGGAAGGGTGAGTGGCCAAGGGGACGAGGAGAAGCAGAGTGCCTGCGCCCTAGGTGTCACACACAGCGCCCCCGCACACTGACCCACACGTGCGCGCGCACACAGACACAGGCGCGCACACACGGAGGCACAGGCATGGACACGAAGTTGTGTTGGGCAGTCTCTGGCCCGTGATGCCCACAGTCGGTACATCTTGCCCATTTGGGGGCCCTTTTACATTTCCGCGCACGGAAATGGCCTCCTGCAAGCAGGAGGGTTGCTTTGCCGCGTCTTTGGGTGCAGGCCTTCTTCTGCAACCCAGTAATCCTGAAGCAATATCAAGTCACCCTTCTTTCTGGCCGCTGAGACCCAAGGCGTGGATGGGGGAGAGAGTAGGACTGAGGGAAAGAGAGAGGGCAAGAGCCATGGGGAACGCAAAAGGACCGTTCCAGTGACAGAAGGAGCCCGTTTCTAGGCCGCGCTGGTCCTGTGAACTCAAGTCGACCAGAACGGGGGCTCCAGTCCCCTCCAGGCACAGGCCTTCCCTTGGGCTGTAGCTTCACTCTCAGATATCCCATATCCCGGGATAACCTCTCCTGCCCGCCGTGTTTGTCCCCGTGGCTTTTACGAGGGGTCCCTGTGATGCAGTGGGAACCAAATTCTGCAGGGGGAAGTGTGATTAGACTTGAGAAGGAGCCCAGCAGGCAGAGATCGCCGTGGATGCCAAGACAGGAGCTGGGCGTCCTGACGAACGCTTGGCTCCGGGTGCGAGGCCCAAATGGCACGGCGCGCGTGAGGGCGGGGGCTTCGCAGGGTTGCTCCCAGGGTGGTCTCGCTGATGGGACGGCGGGCGTCCGGCGCGACCAGCCCCCCGAGGCGCGAGGGGCGTGTCCAGCGGCGACTTCCTTTCTCCGCGTCCACGTGACCGGAGGTTAGGCAGGCGCCCCCTGGGACGCCGCTTGGCGGGACAACGACCCCCGAGGCGGACACGGCAAGGTGGTGCGCTCGGCAGGGGTGGGGGTGCTGAGGCTCGGCAGTCCCGGGGCTTGCGGCAGCTGCTTCCTCACACCACGGGGCTGAGGGCCAGCGCCCGGAAGGGAGTGAGGCTGCGTTGGGAGACAGCCGGGCTCCTGAGACCGCCTGTGTGGTCTCGCTGCGGCTCGGGGGCCTTCGGGAGCTAGGGCCCCTCAGGCCACCCGGCGCAGCAGGGGCCCTTGACTCGGGCCGGTGGCGGTTGGGCGTCCCAGGACGCTATTATGTTCAGTTTGGTGCAGGAAGCTGATGACGCCCAGGAGGTAAGGGCAGAGGCGGTCCTGAGAGTGGAGGTGGTGCCGGCGATGTCGGACGTCACGGAGGTGGTGGCGTTTGTGAGTGGGGACGAGAGGTTGGCGGCAGGCCAGGAGCTTTGTCCGCATCCTGGGTTGGTGAGAGAGGAGGGGGTGCTGGCTGAGGAGCAGATCGTGCGGGACGACCAGAGTGCCCTGCAGCAGTGGGCAGAGTGTGTGGAGCCACGGGCAGAGGGTGTGGAGCCCCGGGAAGGGGAGGAGGGGGGCCTGCAGGGTGAGTTGGTGGCACAGGAGCAGGATGTGGTGCAGTGGGAGGGCGTCGTGCAGGCGGTGAGGACGGTGGCAGGGTATGACTTGTTTCTGGCCGTGGATGAGGTCTTCCCAGATCTGGAGCTGGGGAGGCACGAGCAGGTGATGAGCGAAGAGCTGTTGGTGGAGGAAGAGGATCATGAGTTTGAGCAAGGGCCAGACGGGGAGAAAGAGTGGCAGGAGGAGGAGGAAGAAGAGTGGCAGGAGGAGGAGGAGGACGAGGAGAAGCAACAGGAGGAGGAGGAGGGGGAAGAGGAGGTGGACGAGGGGGAGGATGATATGGAGGAGGCAGAGGGCAAGGCGGAGGAGGAGGAGGAGGAGGAGGAGGAGGAGGCGGAGGCGGAAGAGGAGGCCGAGGAGGGCTTGATTGAGCAGGAAATCATTGGCCTTGTGCAGTATGTCCTGGTGGGTCAGGATATCTTGCAGCTAGTGGAGGTGGTGGCTGAGGTTGAGCCAGAGTTAGAGGGAGAAGCAGAAGCAAAAGCTCCAGCAGAGGAGCCAGGGGAGCAGGAGCAGGCAGAGTCAGGGCAGGATAGGAAGTGCACCAGGTCCCCACTGGAGGAGCTCCAGGCCCTTCAGTTAGAGATGGAGCCCTTGAACTTGGAAGCCAGCAGGGCCTTCTGTCGGCTCAAGCGCAAGACATGGCAGAGGCGCCGTCCCTATTTAGAACTGAGGAGCACCACCATTCAGAGCATCCCCGGATTCTGGGCCAAAGCTGTATCCTTGATGGTAGACGCGCGGGCCCACAGTGTGCCCGCCCCAGTGAAGGTGAGAGCCACCAGCGGGGAGAGGTAGTTCAGCAAGGAAATAGACACACGGCAGTCAGTGTCGCGGCAGTGACCACAGTCTGATGCAAAAGCTTGGAGACGCCCTTTGAACACGCAGCTCCCACCGAAACCCTTCCCGGGGGTCCAGGGGCACAGCCGCAAGTCAGAATCAAGCCCAGAAGAACGGCCGTTGTCTGCAGGCAGCTCTCGGGCCCGCAGGTCCTTCTCAGAGTCTTGCCAAGCCCAAGGGGGTCTCTGGGTCGGAGTAATGAGACATAGGCAGGAATGCGTGATGTGCAGAATTAGAGATGTCCTGTGGAGCCCTGAGCGGGCAAGGATGCAGGGCAGATCAAAGTGTGTCAGGAAGCAGAGTCAGCCTGAGTGGGGGCAGACACGTGCGGGCCTCAAGAGCCTTTGTGCTCCTAGGTCCTGTTTCGGGGATGGACGTGGGGGCCTTGCCAGAGGATAGAGGGATCGGGCCAAGCCAGGTGCTTGTATAGATGCGCAGCATGTGCTAGTTGTTTGTCGTCCAGCTTGCAGCGTGCAGGCTCCTTGACCCACAGCAGTTCGTGAACCACCCGGAATTGTCAGCCATGATGAGTGACCAAGACGAAGCCATGCTCAGCCACATGATCAATTTGAAGGTGAGCCTGCACAGACCAAGGCTAGGGAGGTAGGGGGCTTGGGAAAGTGACCTATCCCTGCCGGCAGGGAGGAGGTGGGTGTCTCCTACAGGAGACGTCTTCCCCCGCGCCCCTCCCTCCACCCACCCTTGTTCTATACAGGTGGAGGACGTGAGGCAGGCCAGCGAGGGCTGCAAGATGATGCTGTTCTTTCGCAGCAACCCCTATTTCCGCAACAGTGTGATCGTGAAGGAGTATGTCGTCAGCATCACAGGTGAGTGGAGGCTCCCCGCACGGGCGGCAGCAGGAGGCGGTTAGAAGTTGACAGGCAGTGCGCCCCTGTCCCCATACTCCTCGTGCTGCAGGATACCGGGCGTCCCATTCCACTGCCATTCATTGGCACCGGCATTATGAAAGATAGGCCTACAGACGCAGGCACCAGAACAGCAGCCTTAACTTCTTCAACTGGTTCTTTGACCACAACCTGGCCGGATCTGGCCGGATCGCTGAGGTAAGGACTCGGTGCCTAATGCCGTAAGAGAGCTTGGTGTGTTCCCCAGCGTCTGGGCTTTGTAACCAGATGCCTGCCCTGTCGAGACGAGACGTGACTCCCCCGATAGATCATCAGTGAGGACGTGTGGCGCAACCCCCTGAAGTACTATGTGAGGAGGTCGGCACCAGGAGAGGGCACGTAGAGGAGCACAGGTGAGGAGAGGCGCGCTGGGCACTCGCGGGTGGGTTGCCAGGTAACTGGGATGTTGTTTTGCCACATGGACTCCCTGTGGCTGGGAAGACTACAGCCCGGGAGGCCCGGTCGTCCGGGCATCGGGATGAGACAGGAAGTCCGGAGCACTGCAGTGCCAACTCTGTTCCGGCCGGGGAGGCTGAGGGAGGGTGTGGGAGTGTGCCTGTCCACCACCACTCAGAATCAAAGCAGGTGCATTGTCCCGCTCCTCCGAACCCGCTCTCCTGGCCACCAACCCCAACCTCGGCCTGCCCCACCCTTCCTTAACGGGACTGTCCCACCGTGTTCTTCCTACATCCCTTCGCACAATTGCCGGGCGATATTCTTCTTGCGAAGCCTGAGGCTTCTCTGCCACCACGTCCCTCTGTTGGTCCTCAGAGCCGTCATGTATGTCCTCAGGTGTCTCCTTCTTCCTACGCGGGGCATCCTGAGAACGCTGTCCGTGACAGAGGGCTTGTGGTGGGACTTGTTGAACATGGGGCTGGGGGAAGCTGAAGAGAAGCGATCCCAGTGGTACAGTGACCCCCTTGGCGGGGGAGGCCGTCGAGCCATTGTTCAGTACTCTGGCAGTGCTCAGAGGAGGCGATACGTACGAGGTTTGCGTGTTCAGGGCACCTCCCAAAGTGTGAGATACCTAGGAGGGACCGTCACTTGATTTCCAAACCCAAGTAGTGCACGGAAGGAGCTTTTGCAGATACAAATGTGTTTTCAATCAAACACCATTTTCCTGCACGTGAAACAGGTGCAGAAACAGCCTCCGGAAAGGCATTGACACCTAGAGCCACGCGGAGCGGGGAATGAAAGGGATGGAAAAAGCAAGCTCATCAACTGTATTTGTCCGTGTGTATTTGTTCCTTGGGCAAGATAAATGAAGAGCATCAAGCTGTGTGTGTCTGTGTGCTGTCCGTGGCTTGGTTTGGGCCTCTCCGTTGCCTGCCTGGGAATGTCCAGTCCCTCTGCGGTCTGGGCTTGCACAGTTGCGGAAGTGTGTTTAAGTGTTTCTAGGGGTGGGTGGGTGGCGGCGTGAGAGGGCAGAATTCTTCCCTGGTGGCTCAGGCTGGGGAGGAGGAAGAACTAGGAGAAAGTCCACTGCATAGGGTCTTCCCGTTTTCCCGAGGGAGATAAGGTAGTTCAAGGAAAAGGCTTTTGGAGCAAGGGCCTCAAGGGCCCAGTGCTGGGACCTACAGGAAGATAGACTTGCTAGCACCCTCCCTGTGCGCAGTCGGGGCTCACACCTTGACGGCAGGCAACCAGGTGCGAGGCTTCACAGTTCCGCTCACAGTGAAACCAAATGCCCTCCCTAGAAGCCTGAGCACAGTGTATTTGGCCGTGAGGACCTCCCCGTGCGGCGTAGGATTGGGATCCACGTTCGGCGGGTGGGCGGATAGGGTGCATGCAGGGACTCTGGGCAAGGGAGGCAAGCCATGTGGGAAGTGGGTCAGTATAGTATGCTCAATGGGGGATGAATCCGACGCTGGAAGGGTGAGTGGCCAAGGGGACGAGGAGAAGCAGAGTGCCTGCGCCCTAGGTGTCACACACAGCGCCCCCGCACACTGACCCACACGTGCGCGCGCACACAGACACAGGCGCGCACACACGGAGGCACAGGCATGGACACGAAGTTGTGTTGGGCAGTCTCTGGCCCGTGATGCCCACAGTCGGTACATCTTGCCCATTTGGGGGCCCTTTTACATTTCCGCGCACGGAAATGGCCTCCTGCAAGCAGGAGGGTTGCTTTGCCGCGTCTTTGGGTGCAGGCCTTCTTCTGCAACCCAGTAATCCTGAAGCAATATCAAGTCACCCTTCTTTCTGGCCGCTGAGACCCAAGGCGTGGATGGGGGAGAGAGTAGGACTGAGGGAAAGAGAGAGGGCAAGAGCCATGGGGAACGCAAAAGGACCGTTCCAGTGACAGAAGGAGCCCGTTTCTAGGCCGCGCTGGTCCTGTGAACTCAAGTCGACCAGAACGGGGGCTCCAGTCCCCTCCAGGCACAGGCCTTCCCTTGGGCTGTAGCTTCACTCTCAGATATCCCATATCCCGGGATAACCTCTCCTGCCCGCCGTGTTTGTCCCCGTGGCTTTTACGAGGGGTCCCTGTGATGCAGTGGGAACCAAATTCTGCAGGGGGAAGTGTGATTAGACTTGAGAAGGAGCCCAGCAGGCAGAGATCGCCGTGGATGCCAAGACAGGAGCTGGGCGTCCTGACGAACGCTTGGCTCCGGGTGCGAGGCCCAAATGGCACGGCGCGCGTGAGGGCGGGGGCTTCGCAGGGTTGCTCCCAGGGTGGTCTCGCTGATGGGACGGCGGGCGTCCGGCGCGACCAGCCCCCGGAGGCGCGAGGGGCGTGTCCAGCGGCGACTTCCTTTCTCCGCGTCCACGTGACCGGAGGTTAGGCAGGCGCCCCCTGGGACGCCGCTTGGCGGGACAACGACCCCCGAGGCGGACACGGCAAGGTGGTGCGCTCGGCAGGGGTGGGGGTGCTGAGGCTCGGCAGTCCCGGGGCTTGCGGCAGCTGCTTCCTCACACCACGGGGCTGAGGGCCAGCGCCCGGAAGGGAGTGAGGCTGCGTTGGGAGACAGCCGGGCTCCTGAGACCGCCTGTGTGGTCTCGCTGCGGCTCGGGGGCCTTCGGGAGCTAGGGCCCCTCAGGCCACCCGGCGCAGCAGGGGCCCTTGACTCGGGCCGGTGGCGGTTGGGCGTCCCAGGACGCTATTATGTTCAGTTTGGTGCAGGAAGCTGATGACGCCCAGGAGGTAAGGGCAGAGGCGGTCCTGAGAGTGGAGGTGGTGCCGGCGATGTCGGACGTCACGGAGGTGGTGGCGTTTGTGAGTGGGGACGAGAGGTTGGCGGCAGGCCAGGAGCTTTGTCCGCATCCTGGGTTGGTGAGAGAGGAGGGGGTGCTGGCTGAGGAGCAGATCGTGCGGGACGACCAGAGTGCCCTGCAGCAGTGGGCAGAGTGTGTGGAGCCACGGGCAGAGGGTGTGGAGCCCCGGGAAGGGGAGGAGGGGGGCCTGCAGGGTGAGTTGGTGGCACAGGAGCAGGATGTGGTGCAGTGGGAGGGCGTCGTGCAGGCGGTGAGGACGGTGGCAGGGTATGACTTGTTTCTGGCCGTGGATGAGGTCTTCCCAGATCTGGAGCTGGGGAGGCACGAGCAGGTGATGAGCGAAGAGCTGTTGGTGGAGGAAGAGGATCATGAGTTTGAGCAAGGGCCAGACGGGGAGAAAGAGTGGCAGGAGGAGGAGGAAGAAGAGTGGCAGGAGGAGGAGGAGGACGAGGAGAAGCAACAGGAGGAGGAGGAGGGGGAAGAGGAGGTGGACGAGGGGGAGGATGATATGGAGGAGGCAGAGGGCAAGGCGGAGGAGGAGGAGGAGGAGGAGGAGGAGGAGGCGGAGGCGGAAGAGGAGGCCGAGGAGGGCTTGATTGAGCAGGAAATCATTGGCCTTGTGCAGTATGTCCTGGTGGGTCAGGATATCTTGCAGCTAGTGGAGGTGGTGGCTGAGGTTGAGCCAGAGTTAGAGGGAGAAGCAGAAGCAAAAGCTCCAGCAGAGGAGCCAGGGGAGCAGGAGCAGGCAGAGTCAGGGCAGGATAGGAAGTGCACCAGGTCCCCACTGGAGGAGCTCCAGGCCCTTCAGTTAGAGATGGAGCCCTTGAACTTGGAAGCCAGCAGGGCCTTCTGTCGGCTCAAGCGCAAGACATGGCAGAGGCGCCGTCCCTATTTAGAACTGAGGAGCACCACCATTCAGAGCATCCCCGGATTCTGGGCCAAAGCTGTATCCTTGATGGTAGACGCGCGGGCCCACAGTGTGCCCGCCCCAGTGAAGGTGAGAGCCACCAGCGGGGAGAGGTAGTTCAGCAAGGAAATAGACACACGGCAGTCAGTGTCGCGGCAGTGACCACAGTCTGATGCAAAAGCTTGGAGACGCCCTTTGAACACGCAGCTCCCACCGAAACCCTTCCCGGGGGTCCAGGGGCACAGCCGCAAGTCAGAATCAAGCCCAGAAGAACGGCCGTTGTCTGCAGGCAGCTCTCGGGCCCGCAGGTCCTTCTCAGAGTCTTGCCAAGCCCAAGGGGGTCTCTGGGTCGGAGTAATGAGACATAGGCAGGAATGCGTGATGTGCAGAATTAGAGATGTCCTGTGGAGCCCTGAGCGGGCAAGGATGCAGGGCAGATCAAAGTGTGTCAGGAAGCAGAGTCAGCCTGAGTGGGGGCAGACACGTGCGGGCCTCAAGAGCCTTTGTGCTCCTAGGTCCTGTTTCGGGGATGGACGTGGGGGCCTTGCCAGAGGATAGAGGGATCGGGCCAAGCCAGGTGCTTGTATAGATGCGCAGCATGTGCTAGTTGTTTGTCGTCCAGCTTGCAGCGTGCAGGCTCCTTGACCCACAGCAGTTCGTGAACCACCCGGAATTGTCAGCCATGATGAGTGACCAAGACGAAGCCATGCTCAGCCACATGATCAATTTGAAGGTGAGCCTGCACAGACCAAGGCTAGGGAGGTAGGGGGCTTGGGAAAGTGACCTATCCCTGCCGGCAGGGAGGAGGTGGGTGTCTCCTACAGGAGACGTCTTCCCCCGCGCCCCTCCCTCCACCCACCCTTGTTCTATACAGGTGGAGGACGTGAGGCAGGCCAGCGAGGGCTGCAAGATGATGCTGTTCTTTCGCAGCAACCCCTATTTCCGCAACAGTGTGATCGTGAAGGAGTATGTCGTCAGCATCACAGGTGAGTGGAGGCTCCCCGCACGGGCGGCAGCAGGAGGCGGTTAGAAGTTGACAGGCAGTGCGCCCCTGTCCCCATACTCCTCGTGCTGCAGGATACCGGGCGTCCCATTCCACTGCCATTCATTGGCACCGGCATTATGAAAGACAGGCCTACAGACGCAGGCACCAGAACAGCAGCCTTAACTTCTTCAACTGGTTCTTTGACCACAACCTGGCCGGATCTGGCCGGATCGCTGAGGTAAGGACTCGGTGCCTAATGCCGTAAGAGAGCTTGGTGTGTTCCCCAGCGTCTGGGCTTTGTAACCAGATGCCTGCCCTGTCGAGACGAGACGTGACTCCCCCGATAGATCATCAGTGAGGACGTGTGGCGCAACCCCCTGAAGTACTATGTGAGGAGGTCGGCACCAGGAGAGGGCACGTAGAGGAGCACAGGTGAGGAGAGGCGCGCTGGGCACTCGCGGGTGGGTTGCCAGGTAACTGGGATGTTGTTTTGCCACATGGACTCCCTGTGGCTGGGAAGACTACAGCCCGGGAGGCCCGGTCGTCCGGGCATCGGGATGAGACAGGAAGTCCGGAGCACTGCAGTGCCAACTCTGTTCCGGCCGGGGAGGCTGAGGGAGGGTGTGGGAGTGTGCCTGTCCACCACCACTCAGAATCAAAGCAGGTGCATTGTCCCGCTCCTCCGAACCCGCTCTCCTGGCCACCAACCCCAACCTCGGCCTGCCCCACCCTTCCTTAACGGGACTGTCCCACCGTGTTCTTCCTACATCCCTTCGCACAATTGCCGGGCGATATTCTTCTTGCGAAGCCTGAGGCTTCTCTGCCACCACGTCCCTCTGTTGGTCCTCAGAGCCGTCATGTATGTCCTCAGGTGTCTCCTTCTTCCTACGCGGGGCATCCTGAGAACGCTGTCCGTGACAGAGGGCTTGTGGTGGGACTTGTTGAACATGGGGCTGGGGGAAGCTGAAGAGAAGCGATCCCAGTGGTACAGTGACCCCCTTGGCGGGGGAGGCCGTCGAGCCATTGTTCAGTACTCTGGCAGTGCTCAGAGGAGGCGATACGTACGAGGTTTGCGTGTTCAGGGCACCTCCCAAAGTGTGAGATACCTAGGAGGGACCGTCACTTGATTTCCAAACCCAAGTAGTGCACGGAAGGAGCTTTTGCAGATACAAATGTGTTTTCAATCAAACACCATTTTCCTGCACGTGAAACAGGTGCAGAAACAGCCTCCGGAAAGGCATTGACACCTAGAGCCACGCGGAGCGGGGAATGAAAGGGATGGAAAAAGCAAGCTCATCAACTGTATTTGTCCGTGTGTATTTGTTCCTTGGGCAAGATAAATGAAGAGCATCAAGCTGTGTGTGTCTGTGTGCTGTCCGTGGCTTGGTTTGGGCCTCTCCGTTGCCTGCCTGGGAATGTCCAGTCCCTCTGCGGTCTGGGCTTGCACAGTTGCGGAAGTGTGTTTAAGTGTTTCTAGGGGTGGGTGGGTGGCGGCGTGAGAGGGCAGAATTCTTCCCTGGTGGCTCAGGCTGGGGAGGAGGAAGAACTAGGAGAAAGTCCACTGCATAGGGTCTTCCCGTTTTCCCGAGGGAGATAAGGTAGTTCAAGGAAAAGGCTTTTGGAGCAAGGGCCTCAAGGGCCCAGTGCTGGGACCTACAGGAAGATAGACTTGCTAGCACCCTCCCTGTGCGCAGTCGGGGCTCACACCTTGACGGCAGGCAACCAGGTGCGAGGCTTCACAGTTCCGCTCACAGTGAAACCAAATGCCCTCCCTAGAAGCCTGAGCACAGTGTATTTGGCCGTGAGGACCTCCCCGTGCGGCGTAGGATTGGGATCCACGTTCGGCGGGTGGGCGGATAGGGTGCATGCAGGGACTCTGGGCAAGGGAGGCAAGCCATGTGGGAAGTGGGTCAGTATAGTATGCTCAATGGGGGATGAATCCGACGCTGGAAGGGTGAGTGGCCAAGGGGACGAGGAGAAGCAGAGTGCCTGCGCCCTAGGTGTCACACACAGCGCCCCCGCACACTGACCCACACGTGCGCGCGCACACAGACACAGGCGCGCACACACGGAGGCACAGGCATGGACACGAAGTTGTGTTGGGCAGTCTCTGGCCCGTGATGCCCACAGTCGGTACATCTTGCCCATTTGGGGGCCCTTTTACATTTCCGCGCACGGAAATGGCCTCCTGCAAGCAGGAGGGTTGCTTTGCCGCGTCTTTGGGTGCAGGCCTTCTTCTGCAACCCAGTAATCCTGAAGCAATATCAAGTCACCCTTCTTTCTGGCCGCTGAGACCCAAGGCGTGGATGGGGGAGAGAGTAGGACTGAGGGAAAGAGAGAGGGCAAGAGCCATGGGGAACGCAAAAGGACCGTTCCAGTGATAGAAGGAGCCCGTTTCTAGGCCGCGCTGGTCCTGTGAACTCAAGTCGACCAGAACGGGGGCTCCAGTCCCCTCCAGGCACAGGCCTTCCCTTGGGCTGTAGCTTCACTCTCAGATATCCCATATCCCGGGATAACCTCTCCTGCCCGCCGTGTTTGTCCCCGTGGCTTTTACGAGGGGTCCCTGTGATGCAGTGGGAACCAAATTCTGCAGGGGGAAGTGTGATTAGACTTGAGAAGGAGCCCAGCAGGCAGAGATCGCCGTGGATGCCAAGACAGGAGCTGGGCGTCCTGACGAACGCTTGGCTCCGGGTGCGAGGCCCAAATGGCACGGCGCGCGTGAGGGCGGGGGCTTCGCAGGGTTGCTCCCAGGGTGGTCTCGCTGATGGGACGGCGGGCGTCCGGCGCGACCAGCCCCCCGAGGCGCGAGGGGCGTGTCCAGCGGCGACTTCCTTTCTCCGCGTCCACGTGACCGGAGGTTAGGCAGGCGCCCCCTGGGACGCCGCTTGGCGGGACAACGACCCCCGAGGCGGACACGGCAAGGTGGTGCGCTCGGCAGGGGTGGGGGTGCTGAGGCTCGGCAGTCCCGGGGCTTGCGGCAGCTGCTTCCTCACACCACGGGGCTGAGGGCCAGCGCCCGGAAGGGAGTGAGGCTGCGTTGGGAGACAGCCGGGCTCCTGAGACCGCCTGTGTGGTCTCGCTGCGGCTCGGGGGCCTTCGGGAGCTAGGGCCCCTCAGGCCACCCGGCGCAGCAGGGGCCCTTGACTCGGGCCGGTGGCGGTTGGGCGTCCCAGGACGCTATTATGTTCAGTTTGGTGCAGGAAGCTGATGACGCCCAGGAGGTAAGGGCAGAGGCGGTCCTGAGAGTGGAGGTGGTGCCGGCGATGTCGGACGTCACGGAGGTGGTGGCGTTTGTGAGTGGGGACGAGAGGTTGGCGGCAGGCCAGGAGCTTTGTCCGCATCCTGGGTTGGTGAGAGAGGAGGGGGTGCTGGCTGAGGAGCAGATCGTGCGGGACGACCAGAGTGCCCTGCAGCAGTGGGCAGAGTGTGTGGAGCCACGGGCAGAGGGTGTGGAGCCCCGGGAAGGGGAGGAGGGGGGCCTGCAGGGTGAGTTGGTGGCACAGGAGCAGGATGTGGTGCAGTGGGAGGGCGTCGTGCAGGCGGTGAGGACGGTGGCAGGGTATGACTTGTTTCTGGCCGTGGATGAGGTCTTCCCAGATCTGGAGCTGGGGAGGCACGAGCAGGTGATGAGCGAAGAGCTGTTGGTGGAGGAAGAGGATCATGAGTTTGTGCAAGGGCCAGACGGGGAGAAAGAGTGGCAGGAGGAGGAGGAAGAAGAGTGGCAGGAGGAGGAGGAGGACGAGGAGAAGCAACAGGAGGAGGAGGAGGGGGAAGAGGAGGTAGACGAGGGGGAGGATGATATGGAGGAGGCAGAGGGCAAGGCGGAGGAGGAGGAGGAGGAGGAGGAGGAGGCGGAGGCGGAAGAGGAGGCCGAGGAGGGCTTGATTGAGCAGGAAATCATTGGCCTTGTGCAGTATGTCCTGGTGGGTCAGGATATCTTGCAGCTAGTGGAGGTGGTGGCTGAGGTTGAGCCAGAGTTAGAGGGAGAAGCAGAAGCAAAAGCTCCAGCAGAGGAGCCAGGGGAGCAGGAGCAGGCAGAGTCAGGGCAGGATAGGAAGTGCACCAGGTCCCCACTGGAGGAGCTCCAGGCCCTTCAGTTAGAGATGGAGCCCTTGAACTTGGAAGCCAGCAGGGCCTTCTGTCGGCTCAAGCGCAAGACATGGCAGAGGCGCCGTCCCTATTTAGAACTGAGGAGCACCACCATTCAGAGCATCCCCGGATTCTGGGCCAAAGCTGTATCCTTGATGGTAGACGCGCGGGCCCACAGTGTGCCCGCCCCAGTGAAGGTGAGAGCCACCAGCGGGGAGAGGTAGTTCAGCAAGGAAATAGACACACGGCAGTCAGTGTCGCGGCAGTGACCACAGTCTGATGCAAAAGCTTGGAGACGCCCTTTGAACACGCAGCTCCCACCGAAACCCTTCCCGGGGGTCCAGGGGCACAGCCGCAAGTCAGAATCAAGCCCAGAAGAACGGCCGTTGTCTGCAGGCAGCTCTCGGGCCCGCAGGTCCTTCTCAGAGTCTTGCCAAGCCCAAGGGGGTCTCTGGGTCGGAGTAATGAGACATAGGCAGGAATGCGTGATGTGCAGAATTAGAGATGTCCTGTGGAGCCCTGAGCGGGCAAGGATGCAGGGCAGATCAAAGTGTGTCAGGAAGCAGAGTCAGCCTGAGTGGGGGCAGACACGTGCGGGCCTCAAGAGCCTTTGTGCTCCTAGGTCCTGTTTCGGGGATGGACGTGGGGGCCTTGCCAGAGGATAGAGGGATCGGGCCAAGCCAGGTGCTTGTATAGATGCGCAGCATGTGCTAGTTGTTTGTCGTCCAGCTTGCAGCGTGCAGGCTCCTTGACCCACAGCAGTTCGTGAACCACCCGGAATTGTCAGCCATGATGAGTGACCAAGACGAAGCCATGCTCAGCCACATGATCAATTTGAAGGTGAGCCTGCACAGACCAAGGCTAGGGAGGTAGGGGGCTTGGGAAAGTGACCTATCCCTGCCGGCAGGGAGGAGGTGGGTGTCTCCTACAGGAGACGTCTTCCCCCGCGCCCCTCCCTCCACCCACCCTTGTTCTATACAGGTGGAGGACGTGAGGCAGGCCAGCGAGGGCTGCAAGATGATGCTGTTCTTTCGCAGCAACCCCTATTTCCGCAACAGTGTGATCGTGAAGGAGTATGTCGTCAGCATCACAGGTGAGTGGAGGCTCCCCGCACGGGCGGCAGCAGGAGGCGGTTAGAAGTTGACAGGCAGTGCGCCCCTGTCCCCATACTCCTCGTGCTGCAGGATACCGGGCGTCCCATTCCACTGCCATTCATTGGCACCGGCATTATGAAAGACAGGCCTACAGACGCAGGCACCAGAACAGCAGCCTTAACTTCTTCAACTGGTTCTTTGACCACAACCTGGCCGGATCTGGCCGGATCGCTGAGGTAAGGACTCGGTGCCTAATGCCGTAAGAGAGCTTGGTGTGTTCCCCAGCGTCTGGTCTTTGTAACCAGATGCCTGCCCTGTCGTGCCGAGACGTGACTCCCCCGATAGATCATCAGTGAGGACGTGTGGCGCAACCCCCTGAAGTACTATGTGAGGAGGTCGGCACCAGGAGAGGGCACGTAGAGGAGCACAGGTGAGGAGAGGCGCGCTGGGCACTCGCGGGTGGGTTGCCAGGTAACTGGGATGTTGTTTTGCCACATGGACTCCCTGTGGCTGGGAAGACTACAGCCCGGGAGGCCCGGTCGTCCGGGCATCGGGATGAGACAGGAAGTCCGGAGCACTGCAGTGCCAACTCTGTTCCGGCCGGGGAGGCTGAGGGAGGGTGTGGGAGTGTGCCTGTCCACCACCACTCAGAATCAAAGCAGGTGCATTGTCCCGCTCCTCCGAACCCGCTCTCCTGGCCACCAACCCCAACCTCGGCCTGCCCCACCCTTCCTTAACGGGACTGTCCCACCGTGTTCTTCCTACATCCCTTCGCACAATTGCCGGGCGATATTCTTCTTGCGAAGCCTGAGGCTTCTCTGCCACCACGTCCCTCTGTTGGTCCTCAGAGCCGTCATGTATGTCCTCAGGTGTCTCCTTCTTCCTACGCGGGGCATCCTGAGAACGCTGTCCGTGACAGAGGGCTTGTGGTGGGACTTGTTGAACATGGGGCTGGGGGAAGCTGAAGAGAAGCGATCCCAGTGGTACAGTGACCCCCTTGGCGGGGGAGGCCGTCGAGCCATTGTTCAGTACTCTGGCAGTGCTCAGAGGAGGCGATACGTACGAGGTTTGCGTGTTCAGGGCACCTCCCAAAGTGTGAGATACCTAGGAGGGACCGTCACTTGATTTCCAAACCCAAGTAGTGCACGGAAGGAGCTTTTGCAGATACAAATGTGTTTTCAATCAAACACCATTTTCCTGCACGTGAAACAGGTGCAGAAACAGCCTCCGGAAAGGCATTGACACCTAGAGCCACGCGGAGCGGGGAATGAAAGGGATGGAAAAAGCAAGCTCATCAACTGTATTTGTCCGTGTGTATTTGTTCCTCGGGCAAGATAAATGAAGAGCATCAAGCTGTGTGTGTCTGTGTGCTGTCCGTGGCTTGGTTTGGGCCTCTCCGTTGCCTGCCTGGGAATGTCCAGTCCCTCTGCGGTCTGGGCTTGCACAGTTGCGGAAGTGTGTTTAAGTGTTTCTAGGGGTGGGTGGGTGGCGGCGTGAGAGGGCAGAATTCTTCCCTGGTGGCTCAGGCTGGGGAGGAGGAAGAACTAGGAGAAAGTCCACTGCATAGGGTCTTCCCGTTTTCCCGAGGGAGATAAGGTAGTTCAAGGAAAAGGCTTTTGGAGCAAGGGCCTCAAGGGCCCAGTGCTGGGACCTACAGGAAGATAGACTTGCTAGCACCCTCCCTGTGCGCAGTCGGGGCTCACACCTTGACGGCAGGCAACCAGGTGCGAGGCTTCACAGTTCCGCTCACAGTGAAACCAAATGCCCTCCCTAGAAGCCTGAGCACAGTGTATTTGGCCGTGAGGACCTCCCCGTGCGGCGTAGGATTGGGATCCACGTTCGGCGGGTGGGCGGATAGGGTGCATGCAGGGACTCTGGGCAAGGGAGGCAAGCCATGTGGGAAGTGGGTCAGTATAGTATGCTCAATGGGGGATGAATCCGACGCTGGAAGGGTGAGTGGCCAAGGGGACGAGGAGAAGCAGAGTGCCTGCGCCCTAGGTGTCACACACAGCGCCCCCGCACACTGACCCACACGTGCGCGCGCACACAGACACAGGCGCGCACACACGGAGGCACAGGCATGGACACGAAGTTGTGTTGGGCAGTCTCTGGCCCGTGATGCCCACAGTCGGTACATCTTGCCCATTTGGGGGCCCTTTTACATTTCCGCGCACGGAAATGGCCTCCTGCAAGCAGGAGGGTTGCTTTGCCGCGTCTTTGGGTGCAGGCCTTCTTCTGCAACCCAGTAATCCTGAAGCAATATCAAGTCACCCTTCTTTCTGGCCGCTGAGACCCAAGGCGTGGATGGGGGAGAGAGTAGGACTGAGGGAAAGAGAGAGGGCAAGAGCCATGGGGAACGCAAAAGGACCGTTCCAGTGACAGAAGGAGCCCGTTTCTAGGCCGCGCTGGTCCTGTGAACTCAAGTCGACCAGAACGGGGGCTCCAGTCCCCTCCAGGCACAGGCCTTCCCTTGGGCTGTAGCTTCACTCTCAGATATCCCATATCCCGGGATAACCTCTCCTGCCCGCCGTGTTTGTCCCCGTGGCTTTTACGAGGGCTCCCTGTGATGCAGTGGGAACCAAATTCTGCAGGGGGAAGTGTGATTAGACTTGAGAAGGAGCCCAGCAGGCAGAGATCGCCGTGGATGCCAAGACAGGAGCTGGGCGTCCTGACGAACGCTTGGCTCCGGGTGCGAGGCCCAAATGGCACGGCGCGCGTGAGGGCGGGGGCTTCGCAGGGTTGCTCCCAGGGTGGTCTCGCTGATGGGACGGCGGGCGTCCGGCGCGACCAGCCCCCCGAGGCGCGAGGGGCGTGTCCAGCGGCGACTTCCTTTCTCCGCGTCCACGTGACCGGAGGTTAGGCAGGCGCCCCCTGGGACGCCGCTTGGCGGGACAACGACCCCCGAGGCGGACACGGCAAGGTGGTGCGCTCGGCAGGGGTGGGGGTGCTGAGGCTCGGCAGTCCCGGGGCTTGCGGCAGCTGCTTCCTCACACCACGGGGCTGAGGGCCAGCGCCCGGAAGGGAGTGAGGCTGCGTTGGGAGACAGCCGGGCTCCTGAGACCGCCTGTGTGGTCTCGCTGCGGCTCGGGGGCCTTCGGGAGCTAGGGCCCCTCAGGCCACCCGGCGCAGCAGGGGCCCTTGACTCGGGCCGGTGGCGGTTGGGCGTCCCAGGACGCTATTATGTTCAGTTTGGTGCAGGAAGCTGATGACGCCCAGGAGGTAAGGGCAGAGGCGGTCCTGAGAGTGGAGGTGGTGCCGGCGATGTCGGACGTCACGGAGGTGGTGGCGTTTGTGAGTGGGGACGAGAGGTTGGCGGCAGGCCAGGAGCTTTGTCCGCATCCTGGGTTGGTGAGAGAGGAGGGGGTGCTGGCTGAGGAGCAGATCGTGCGGGACGACCAGAGTGCCCTGCAGCAGTGGGCAGAGTGTGTGGAGCCACGGGCAGAGGGTGTGGAGCCCCGGGAAGGGGAGGAGGGGGGCCTGCAGGGTGAGTTGGTGGCACAGGAGCAGGATGTGGTGCAGTGGGAGGGCGTCGTGCAGGCGGTGAGGACGGTGGCAGGGTATGACTTGTTTCTGGCCGTGGATGAGGTCTTCCCAGATCTGGAGCTGGGGAGGCACGAGCAGGTGATGAGCGAAGAGCTGTTGGTGGAGGAAGAGGATCATGAGTTTGTGCAAGGGCCAGACGGGGAGAAAGAGTGGCAGGAGGAGGAGGAAGAAGAGTGGCAGGAGGAGGAGGAGGACGAGGAGAAGCAACAGGAGGAGGAGGAGGGGGAAGAGGAGGTGGACGAGGGGGAGGATGATATGGAGGAGGCAGAGGGCAAGGCGGAGGAGGAGGAGGAGGAGGCGGAGGCGGAAGAGGAGGCCGAGGAGGGCTTGATTGAGCAGGAAATCATTGGCCTTGTGCAGTATGTCCTGGTGGGTCAGGATATCTTGCAGCTAGTGGAGGTGGTGGCTGAGGTTGAGCCAGAGTTAGAGGGAGAAGCAGAAGCAAAAGCTCCAGCAGAGGAGCCAGGGGAGCAGGAGCAGGCAGAGTCAGGGCAGGATAGGAAGTGCACCAGGTCCCCACTGGAGGAGCTCCAGGCCCTTCAGTTAGAGATGGAGCCCTTGAACTTGGAAGCCAGCAGGGCCTTCTGTCGGCTCAAGCGCAAGACATGGCAGAGGCGCCGTCCCTATTTAGAACTGAGGAGCACCACCATTCAGAGCATCCCCGGATTCTGGGCCAAAGCTGTATCCTTGATGGTAGACGCGCGGGCCCACAGTGTGCCCGCCCCAGTGAAGGTGAGAGCCACCAGCGGGGAGAGGTAGTTCAGCAAGGAAATAGACACACGGCAGTCAGTGTCGCGGCAGTGACCACAGTCTGATGCAAAAGCTTGGAGACGCCCTTTGAACACGCAGCTCCCACCGAAACCCTTCCCGGGGGTCCAGGGGCACAGCCGCAAGTCAGAATCAAGCCCAGAAGAACGGCCGTTGTCTGCAGGCAGCTCTCGGGCCCGCAGGTCCTTCTCAGAGTCTTGCCAAGCCCAAGGGGGTCTCTGGGTCGGAGTAATGAGACATAGGCAGGAATGCGTGATGTGCAGAATTAGAGATGTCCTGTGGAGCCCTGAGCGGGCAAGGATGCAGGGCAGATCAAAGTGTGTCAGGAAGCAGAGTCAGCCTGAGTGGGGGCAGACACGTGCGGGCCTCAAGAGCCTTTGTGCTCCTAGGTCCTGTTTCGGGGATGGACGTGGGGGCCTTGCCAGAGGATAGAGGGATCGGGCCAAGCCAGGTGCTTGTATAGATGCGCAGCATGTGCTAGTTGTTTGTCGTCCAGCTTGCAGCGTGCAGGCTCCTTGACCCACAGCAGTTCGTGAACCACCCGGAATTGTCAGCCATGATGAGTGACCAAGACGAAGCCATGCTCAGCCACATGATCAATTTGAAGGTGAGCCTGCACAGACCAAGGCTAGGGAGGTAGGGGGCTTGGGAAAGTGACCTATCCCTGCCGGCAGGGAGGAGGTGGGTGTCTCCTACAGGAGACGTCTTCCCCCGCGCCCCTCCCTCCACCCACCCTTGTTCTATACAGGTGGAGGACGTGAGGCAGGCCAGCGAGGGCTGCAAGATGATGCTGTTCTTTCGCAGCAACCCCTATTTCCGCAACAGTGTGATCGTGAAGGAGTATGTCGTCAGCATCACAGGTGAGTGGAGGCTCCCCGCACGGGCGGCAGCAGGAGGCGGTTAGAAGTTGACAGGCAGTGCGCCCCTGTCCCCATACTCCTCGTGCTGCAGGATACCGGGCGTCCCATTCCACTGCCATTCATTGGCACCGGCATTATGAAAGACAGGCCTACAGACGCAGGCACCAGAACAGCAGCCTTAACTTCTTCAACTGGTTCTTTGACCACAACCTGGCCGGATCTGGCCGGATCGCTGAGGTAAGGACTCGGTGCCTAATGCCGTAAGAGAGCTTGGTGTGTTCCCCAGCGTCTGGTCTTTGTAACCAGATGCCTGCCCTGTCGTGCCGAGACGTGACTCCCCCGATAGATCATCAGTGAGGACGTGTGGCGCAACCCCCTGAAGTACTATGTGAGGAGGTCGGCACCAGGAGAGGGCACGTAGAGGAGCACAGGTGAGGAGAGGCGCGCTGGGCACTCGCGGGTGGGTTGCCAGGTAACTGGGATGTTGTTTTGCCACATGGACTCCCTGTGGCTGGGAAGACTACAGCCCGGGAGGCCCGGTCGTCCGGGCATCGGGATGAGACAGGAAGTCCGGAGCACTGCAGTGCCAACTCTGTTCCGGCCGGGGAGGCTGAGGGAGGGTGTGGGAGTGTGCCTGTCCACCACCACTCAGAATCAAAGCAGGTGCATTGTCCCGCTCCTCCGAACCCGCTCTCCTGGCCACCAACCCCAACCTCGGCCTGCCCCACCCTTCCTTAACGGGACTGTCCCACCGTGTTCTTCCTACATCCCTTCGCACAATTGCCGGGCGATATTCTTCTTGCGAAGCCTGAGGCTTCTCTGCCACCACGTCCCTCTGTTGGTCCTCAGAGCCGTCATGTATGTCCTCAGGTGTCTCCTTCTTCCTACGCGGGGCATCCTGAGAACGCTGTCCGTGACAGAGGGCTTGTGGTGGGACTTGTTGAACATGGGGCTGGGGGAAGCTGAAGAGAAGCGATCCCAGTGGTACAGTGACCCCCTTGGCGGGGGAGGCCGTCGAGCCATTGTTCAGTACTCTGGCAGTGCTCAGAGGAGGCGATACGTACGAGGTTTGCGTGTTCAGGGCACCTCCCAAAGTGTGAGATACCTAGGAGGGACCGTCACTTGATTTCCAAACCCAAGTAGTGCACGGAAGGAGCTTTTGCAGATACAAATGTGTTTTCAATCAAACACCATTTTCCTGCACGTGAAACAGGTGCAGAAACAGCCTCCGGAAAGGCATTGACACCTAGAGCCACGCGGAGCGGGGAATGAAAGGGATGGAAAAAGCAAGCTCATCAACTGTATTTGTCCGTGTGTATTTGTTCCTCGGGCAAGATAAATGAAGAGCATCAAGCTGTGTGTGTCTGTGTGCTGTCCGTGGCTTGGTTTGGGCCTCTCCGTTGCCTGCCTGGGAATGTCCAGTCCCTCTGCGGTCTGGGCTTGCACAGTTGCGGAAGTGTGTTTAAGTGTTTCTAGGGGTGGGTGGGTGGCGGCGTGAGAGGGCAGAATTCTTCCCTGGTGGCTCAGGCTGGGGAGGAGGAAGAACTAGGAGAAAGTCCACTGCATAGGGTCTTCCCGTTTTCCCGAGGGAGATAAGGTAGTTCAAGGAAAAGGCTTTTGGAGCAAGGGCCTCAAGGGCCCAGTGCTGGGACCTACAGGAAGATAGACTTGCTAGCACCCTCCCTGTGCGCAGTCGGGGCTCACACCTTGATGGCAGGCAACCAGGTGCGAGGCTTCACAGTTCCGCTCACAGTGAAACCAAATGCCCTCCCTAGAAGCCTGAGCACAGTGTATTTGGCCGTGAGGACCTCCCCGTGCGGCGTAGGATTGGGATCCACGTTCGGCGGGTGGGCGGATAGGGTGCATGCAGGGACTCTGGGCAAGGGAGGCAAGCCATGTGGGAAGTGGGTCAGTATAGTATGCTCAATGGGGGATGAATCCGACGCTGGAAGGGTGAGTGGCCAAGGGGACGAGGAGAAGCAGAGTGCCTGCGCCCTAGGTGTCACACACAGCGCCCCCGCACACTGACCCACACGTGCGCGCGCACACAGACACAGGCGCGCACACACGGAGGCACAGGCATGGACACGAAGTTGTGTTGGGCAGTCTCTGGCCCGTGATGCCCACAGTCGGTACATCTTGCCCATTTGGGGGCCCTTTTACATTTCCGCGCACGGAAATGGCCTCCTGCAAGCAGGAGGGTTGCTTTGCCGCGTCTTTGGGTGCAGGCCTTCTTCTGCAACCCAGTAATCCTGAAGCAATATCAAGTCACCCTTCTTTCTGGCCGCTGAGACCCAAGGCGTGGATGGGGGAGAGAGTAGGACTGAGGGAAAGAGAGAGGGCAAGAGCCATGGGGAACGCAAAAGGACCGTTCCAGTGACAGAAGGAGCCCGTTTCTCGGCCGCGCTGGTCCTGTGAACTCAAGTCGACCAGAACGGGGGCTCCAGTCCCCTCCAGGCACAGGCCTTCCCTTGGGCTGTAGCTTCACTCTCAGATATCCCATATCCCGGGATAACCTCTCCTGCCCGCCGTGTTTGTCCCCGTGGCTTTTACGAGGGGTCCCTGTGATGCAGTGGGAACCAAATTCTGCAGGGGGAAGTGTGATTAGACTTGAGAAGGAGCCCAGCAGGCAGAGATCGCCGTGGATGCCAAGACAGGAGCTGGGCGTCCTGACGAACGCTTGGCTCCGGGTGCGAGGCCCAAATGGCACGGCGCGCGTGAGGGCGGGGGCTTCGCAGGGTTGCTCCCAGGGTGGTCTCGCTGATGGGACGGCGGGCGTCCGGCGCGACCAGCCCCCCGAGGCGCGAGGGGCGTGTCCAGCGGCGACTTCCTTTCTCCGCGTCCACGTGACCGGAGGTTAGGCAGGCGCCCCCTGGGACGCCGCTTGGCGGGACAACGACCCCCGAGGCGGACACGGCAAGGTGGTGCGCTCGGCAGGGGTGGGGGTGCTGAGGCTCGGCAGTCCCGGGGCTTGCGGCAGCTGCTTCCTCACACCACGGGGCTGAGGGCCAGCGCCCGGAAGGGAGTGAGGCTGCGTTGGGAGACAGCCGGGGTCCTGAGACCGCCTGTGTGGTCTCGCTGCGGCTCGGGGGCCTTCGGGAGCTAGGGCCCCTCAGGCCACCCGGCGCAGCAGGGGCCCTTGACTCGGGCCGGTGGCGGTTGGGCGTCCCAGGACGCTATTATGTTCAGTTTGGTGCAGGAAGCTGATGACGCCCAGGAGGTAAGGGCAGAGGCGGTCCTGAGAGTGGAGGTGGTGCCGGCGATGTCGGACGTCACGGAGGTGGTGGCGTTTGTGAGTGGGGACGAGAGGTTGGCGGCAGGCCAGGAGCTTTGTCCGCATCCTGGGTTGGTGAGAGAGGAGGGGGTGCTGGCTGAGGAGCAGATCGTGCGGGACGACCAGAGTGCCCTGCAGCAGTGGGCAGAGTGTGTGGAGCCACGGGCAGAGGGTGTGGAGCCCCGGGAAGGGGAGGAGGGGGGCCTGCAGGGTGAGTTGGTGGCACAGGAGCAGGATGTGGTGCAGTGGGAGGGCGTCGTGCAGGCGGTGAGGACGGTGGCAGGGTATGACTTGTTTCTGGCCGTGGATGAGGTCTTCCCAGATCTGGAGCTGGGGAGGCACGAGCAGGTGATGAGCGAAGAGCTGTTGGTGGAGGAAGAGGATCATGAGTTTGTGCAAGGGCCAGACGGGGAGAAAGAGTGGCAGGAGGAGGAGGAAGAAGAGTGGCAGGAGGAGGAGGAGGACGAGGAGAAGCAACAGGAGGAGGAGGAGGGGGAAGAGGAGGTGGACGAGGGGGAGGATGATATGGAGGAGGCAGAGGGCAAGGCGGAGGAGGAGGAGGAGGAGGAGGAGGAGGCGGAGGCGGAAGAGGAGGCCGAGGAGGGCTTGATTGAGCAGGAAATCATTGGCCTTGTGCAGTATGTCCTGGTGGGTCAGGATATCTTGCAGCTAGTGGAGGTGGTGGCTGAGGCTGAGCCAGAGTTAGAGGGAGAAGCAGAAGCAAAAGCTCCAGCAGAGGAGCCAGGGGAGCAGGAGCAGGCAGAGTCAGGGCAGGATAGGAAGTGCACCAGGTCCCCACTGGAGGAGCTCCAGGCCCTTCAGTTAGAGATGGAGCCCTTGAACTTGGAAGCCAGCAGGGCCTTCTGTCGGCTCAAGCGCAAGACATGGCAGAGGCGCCGTCCCTATTTAGAACTGAGGAGCACCACCATTCAGAGCATCCCCGGATTCTGGGCCAAAGCTGTATCCTTGATGGTAGACGCGCGGGCCCACAGTGTGCCCGCCCCAGTGAAGGTGAGAGCCACCAGCGGGGAGAGGTAGTAGAGCAAGGAAATAGACACACGGCAGTCAGTGTCGCGGCAGTGACCACAGTCTGATGCAAAAGCTTGGAGACGCCCTTTGAACACGCAGCTCCCACCGAAACCCTTCCCGGGGGTCCAGGGGCACAGCCGCAAGTCAGAATCAAGCCCAGAAGAACGGCCGTTGTCTGCAGGCAGCTCTCGGGCCCGCAGGTCCTTCTCAGAGTCTTGCCAAGCCCAAGGGGGTCTCTGGGTCGGAGTAATGAGACATAGGCAGGAATGCGTGATGTGCAGAATTAGAGATGTCCTGTGGAGCCCTGAGCGGGCAAGGATGCAGGGCAGATCAAAGTGTGTCAGGAAGCAGAGTCAGCCTGAGTGGGGGCAGACACGTGCGGGCCTCAAGAGCCTTTGTGCTCCTAGGTCCTGTTTCGGGGATGGACGTGGGGGCCTTGCCAGAGGATAGAGGGATCGGGCCAAGCCAGGTGCTTGTATAGATGCGCAGCATGTGCTAGTTGTTTGTCGTCCAGCTTGCAGCGTGCAGGCTCCTTGACCCACAGCAGTTCGTGAACCACCCGGAATTGTCAGCCATGATGAGTGACCAAGACGAAGCCATGCTCAGCCACATGATCAATTTGAAGGTGAGCCTGCACAGACCAAGGCTAGGGAGGTAGGGGGCTTGGGAAAGTGACCTATCCCTGCCGGCAGGGAGGAGGTGGGTGTCTCCTACAGGAGACGTCTTCCCCCGCGCCCCTCCCTCCACCCACCCTTGTTCTATACAGGTGGAGGACGTGAGGCAGGCCAGCGAGGGCTGCAAGATGATGCTGTTCTTTCGCAGCAACCCCTATTTCCGCAACAGTGTGATCGTGAAGGAGTATGTCGTCAGCATCACAGGTGAGTGGAGGCTCCCCGCACGGGCGGCAGCAGGAGGCGGTTAGAAGTTGACAGGCAGTGCGCCCCTGTCCCCATACTCCTCGTGCTGCAGGATACCGGGCGTCCCATTCCACTGCCATTCATTGGCACCGGCATTATGAAAGACAGGCCTACAGACGCAGGCACCAGAACAGCAGCCTTAACTTCTTCAACTGGTTCTTTGACCACAACCTGGCCGGATCTGGCCGGATCGCTGAGGTAAGGACTCGGTGCCTAATGCCGTAAGAGAGCTTGGTGTGTTCCCCAGCGTCTGGTCTTTGTAACCAGATGCCTGCCCTGTCGTGCCGAGACGTGACTCCCCCGATAGATCATCAGTGAGGACGTGTGGCGCAACCCCCTGAAGTACTATGTGAGGAGGTCGGCACCAGGAGAGGGCACGTAGAGGAGCACAGGTGAGGAGAGGCGCGCTGGGCACTCGCGGGTGGGTTGCCAGGTAACTGGGATGTTGTTTTGCCACATGGACTCCCTGTGGCTGGGAAGACTACAGCCCGGGAGGCCCGGTCGTCCGGGCATCGGGATGAGACAGGAAGTCCGGAGCACTGCAGTGCCAACTCTGTTCCGGCCGGGGAGGCTGAGGGAGGGTGTGGGAGTGTGCCTGTCCACCACCACTCAGAATCAAAGCAGGTGCATTGTCCCGCTCCTCCGAACCCGCTCTCCTGGCCACCAACCCCAACCTCGGCCTGCCCCACCCTTCCTTAACGGGACTGTCCCACCGTGTTCTTCCTACATCCCTTCGCACAATTGCCGGGCGATATTCTTCTTGCGAAGCCTGAGGCTTCTCTGCCACCACGTCCCTCTGTTGGTCCTCAGAGCCGTCATGTATGTCCTCAGGTGTCTCCTTCTTCCTACGCGGGGCATCCTGAGAACGCTGTCCGTGACAGAGGGCTTGTGGTGGGACTTGTTGAACATGGGGCTGGGGGAAGCTGAAGAGAAGCGATCCCAGTGGTACAGTGACCCCCTTGGCGGGGGAGGCCGTCGAGCCATTGTTCAGTACTCTGGCAGTGCTCAGAGGAGGCGATACGTACGAGGTTTGCGTGTTCAGGGCACCTCCCAAAGTGTGAGATACCTAGGAGGGACCGTCACTTGATTTCCAAACCCAAGTAGTGCACGGAAGGAGCTTTTGCAGATACAAATGTGTTTTCAATCAAACACCATTTTCCTGCACGTGAAACAGGTGCAGAAACAGCCTCCGGAAAGGCATTGACACCTAGAGCCACGCGGAGCGGGGAATGAAAGGGATGGAAAAAGCAAGCTCATCAACTGTATTTGTCCGTGTGTATTTGTTCCTCGGGCAAGATAAATGAAGAGCATCAAGCTGTGTGTGTCTGTGTACTGTCCGTGGCTTGGTTTGGGCCTCTCCGTTGCCTGCCTGGGAATGTCCAGTCCCTCTGCGGTCTGGGCTTGCACAGTTGCGGAAGTGTGTTTAAGTGTTTCTAGGGGTGGGTGGGTGGCGGCGTGAGAGGGCAGAATTCTTCCCTGGTGGCTCAGGCTGGGGAGGAGGAAGAACTAGGAGAAAGTCCACTGCATAGGGTCTTCCCGTTTTCCCGAGGGAGATAAGGTAGTTCAAGGAAAAGGCTTTTGGAGCAAGGGCCTCAAGGGCCCAGTGCTGGGACCTACAGGAAGATAGACTTGCTAGCACCCTCCCTGTGGGCAGTCGGGGCTCACACCTTGACGGCAGGCAACCAGGTGCGAGGCTTCACAGTTCCGCTCACAGTGAAACCAAATGCCCTCCCTAGAAGCCTGAGCACAGTGTATTTGGCCGTGAGGACCTCCCCGTGCGGCGTAGGATTGGGATCCACGTTCGGCGGGTGGGCGGATAGGGTGCATGCAGGGACTCTGGGCAAGGGAGGCAAGCCATGTGGGAAGTGGGTCAGTATAGTATGCTCAATGGGGGATGAATCCGACGCTGGAAGGGTGAATGGCCAAGGGGACGAGGAGAAGCAGAGTGCCTGCGCCCTAGGTGTCACACACAGCGCCCCCGCACACTGACCCACACGTGCGCGCGCACACAGACACAGGCGCGCACACACGGAGGCACAGGCATGGACACGAAGTTGTGTTGGGCAGTCTCTGGCCCGTGATGCCCACAGTCGGTACATCTTGCCCATTTGGGGGCCCTTTTACATTTCCGCGCACGGAAATGGCCTCCTGCAAGCAGGAGGGTTGCTTTGCCGCGTCTTTGGGTGCAGGCCTTCTTCTGCAACCCAGTAATCCTGAAGCAATATCAAGTCACCCTTCTTTCTGGCCGCTGAGACCCAAGGCGTGGATGGGGGAGAGAGTAGGACTGAGGGAAAGAGAGAGGGCAAGAGCCATGGGGAACGCAAAAGGACCGTTCCAGTGACAGAAGGAGCCCGTTTCTAGGCCACGCTGGTCCTGTGAACTCAAGTCGACCAGAACGGGGGCTCCAGTCCCCTCCAGGCACAGGCCTTCCCTTGGGCTGTAGCTTCACTCTCAGATATCCCATATCCCGGGATAACCTCTCCTGCCCGCCGTGTTTGTCCCCGTGGCTTTTACGAGGGGTCCCTGTGATGCAGTGGGAACCAAATTCTGCAGGGGGAAGTGTGATTAGACTTGAGAAGGAGCCCAGCAGGCAGAGATCGCCGTGGATGCCAAGACAGGAGCTGGGCGTCCTGACGAACGCTTGGCTCCGTGTGCGAGGCCCAAATGGCACGGCGCGCGTGAGGGCGGGGGCTTCGCAGGGTTGCTCCCAGGGTGGTCTCGCTGATGGGACGGCGGGCGTCCTGCGCGACCAGCCCCCCGAGGCACGAGGGGCGTGTCCAGCGGCGACTTCCTTTCTCGGCGTCCACGTGACCCGAGGTTAGGCAGGCGCCCCCTGGGACGCCGCTTGGCGGGACAACGACCCCCGAGGCGGACACGGCAAGGTGGTGCGCTCGGCAGGGGTGGGGGTGCTGAGGCTCGGCAGTCCCGGGGCTTGCGGCAGCTGCTTCCTCACACCACGGGGCTGAGGGCCAGCGCCCGGAAGGGAGTGAGGCTGCGTTGGGAGACAGCCGGGCTCCTGAGACCGCCTGTGTGGTCTCGCTGCGGCTCGGGGGCCTTCAGGAGCTAGGGACCCTCAGGCCACCCGGCGCAGCAGGGGCCCTTGACTCGGGCCGGTGGCGGTTGGGCGTCCCAGGACGCTATTATGTTCAGTTTGGTGCAGGAAGCTGATGACGCCCAGGAGGTAAGGGCAGAGGCGGTCCTGAGAGTGGAGGTGGTGCCGGCGATGTCGGACGTCACGCAGGTGGTGGCGTTTGTGAGTGGGGACGAGAGGTTGGCGGCAGGCCAGGAGCTTTGTCCGCATCCTGGGTTGGTGAGAGAGGAGGGGGTGCTGGCTGAGGAGCAGATCGTGCGGGACGACCAGAGTGCCCTGCAGCAGTGGGCAGAGTGTGTGGAGCCACGGGCAGAGGGTGTGGAGCCCCGGGAAGGGGAGGAGGGGGGCCTGCAGGGTGAGTTGGTGGCACAGGAGCAGGATGTGGTGCAGTGGGAGGGCGTCGTGCAGGCGGTGAGGACGGTGGCAGGGTATGACTTGTTTCTGGCCGTGGATGAGGTCTTCCCAGATCTGGAGGTGGGGAGGCACGAGGAGGTGATGAGCGAAGAGCTGTTGGTGGAGAAAGAGGATCATGAGTTTGAACAAGGGCCAGACGGGGAGAAAGAGTGGCAGGAGGAGGAGGAAGAAGAGTGGCAGGAGGAGGAGGAGGACGAGGAGAAGCAACAGGAGGAGGAGGAGGGGGAAGAGGAGGTGGACGAGGGGGAGGATGATATGGAGGAGGCAGAGGGCAAGGCGGAGGAGGAGGAGGAGGAGGAGGAGGCGGAGGCGGAAGAGGAGGCCGAGGAGGGCTTGATTGAGCAGGAAATCATTGGCCTTGTGCAGTATGTCCTGGTGGGTCAGGATATCTTGCAGCTAGTGGAGGTGGTGGCTGAGGCTGAGCCAGAGTTAGAGGGAGAAGCAGAAGCAAAAGCTCCAGCAGAGGAGCCAGGGGAGCAGGAGCAGGCAGAGTCAGGGCAGGATAGGAAGTGCACCAGGTCCCCACTGGAGGAGCTCCAGGCCCTTCAGTTAGAGATGGAGCCCTTGAACTTGGAAGCCAGCAGGGCCTTCTGTCGGCTCAAGCGCAAGACATGGCAGAGGCGCCGTCCCTATTTAGAACTGAGGAGCACCACCATTCAGAGCATCCCCGGATTCTGGGCCAAAGCTGTATCCTTGATGGTAGACGCGCGGGCCCACAGTGTGCCCGCCCCAGTGAAGGTGAGAGCCACCAGCGGGGAGAGGTAGTTCAGCAAGGAAATAGACACACGGCAGTCAGTGTCGCGGCAGTGACCACAGTCTGATGCAAAAGCTTGGAGACGCCCTTTGAACACGCAGCTCCCACCGAAACCCTTCCCGGGGGTCCAGGGGCACAGCCGCAAGTCAGAATCAAGCCCAGAAGAACGGCCGTTGTCTGCAGGCAGCTCTCGGGCCCGCAGGTCCTTCTCAGAGTCTTGCCAAGCCCAAGGGGGTCTCTGGGTCGGAGTAATGAGACATAGGCAGGAATGCGTGATGTGCAGAATTAGAGATGTCCTGTGGAGCCCTGAGCGGGCAAGGATGCAGGGCAGATCAAAGTGTGTCAGGAAGCAGAGTCAGCCTGAGTGGGGGCAGACACGTGCGGGCCTCAAGAGCCTTTGTGCTCCTAGGTCCTGTTTCGGGGATGGACGTGGGGGCCTTGCCAGAGGATAGAGGGATCGGGCCAAGCCAGGTGCTTGTATAGATGCGCAGCATGTGCTAGTTGTTTGTCGTCCAGCTTGCAGCGTGCAGGCTCCTTGACCCACAGCAGTTCGTGAACCACCCGGAATTGTCAGCCATGATGAGTGACCAAGACGAAGCCATGCTCAGCCACATGATCAATTTGAAGGTGAGCCTGCACAGACCAAGGCTAGGGAGGTAGGGGGCTTGGGAAAGTGACCTATCCCTGCCGGCAGGGAGGAGGTGGGTGTCTCCTACAGGAGACGTCTTCCCCCGCGCCCCTCCCTCCACCCACCCTTGTTCTATACAGGTGGAGGACGTGAGGCAGGCCAGCGAGGGCTGCAAGATGATGCTGTTCTTTCGCAGCAACCCCTATTTCCGCAACAGTGTGATCGTGAAGGAGTATGTCGTCAGCATCACAGGTGAGTGGAGGCTCCCCGCACGGGCGGCAGCAGGAGGCGGTTAGAAGTTGACAGGCAGTGCGCCCCTGTCCCCATACTCCTCGTGCTGCAGGATACCGGGCGTCCCATTCCACTGCCATTCATTGGCACCGGCATTATGAAAGACAGGCCTACAGACGCAGGCACCAGAACAGCAGCCTTAACTTCTTCAACTGGTTCTTTGACCACAACCTGGCCGGATCTGGCCGGATCGCTGAGGTAAGGACTCGGTGCCTAATGCCGTAAGAGAGCTTGGTGTGTTCCCCAGCGTCTGGGCTTTGTAACCAGATGCCTGCCCTGTCGAGACGAGACGTGACTCCCCCGATAGATCATCAGTGAGGACGTGTGGCGCAACCCCCTGAAGTACTATGTGAGGAGGTCGGCACCAGGAGAGGGCACGTAGAGGAGCACAGGTGAGGAGAGGCGCGCTGGGCACTCGCGGGTGGGTTGCCCGGTAACTGGGATGTTGTTTTGCCACATGGACTCCCTGTGGCTGGGAAGACTACAGCCCGGGAGGCCCGGTCGTCCGGGCATCGGGATGAGACAGGAAGTCCGGAGCACTGCAGTGCCAACTCTGTTCCGGCCGGGGAGGCTGAGGGAGGGTGTGGGAGTGTGCCTGTCCACCACCACTCAGAATCAAAGCAGGTGCATTGTCCCGCTCCTCCGAACCCGCTCTCCTGGCCACCAACCCCAACCTCGGCCTGCCCCACCCTTCCTTAACGGGACTGTCCCACCGTGTTCTTCCTACATCCCTTCGCACAATTGCCGGGCGATATTCTTCTTGCGAAGCCTGAGGCTTCTCTGCCACCACGTCCCTCTGTTGGTCCTCAGAGCCGTCATGTATGTCCTCAGGTGTCTCCTTCTTCCTACGCGGGGCATCCTGAGAACGCTGTCCGTGACAGAGGGCTTGTGGTGGGACTTGTTGAACATGGGGCTGGGGGAAGCTGAAGAGAAGCGATCCCAGTGGTACAGTGACCCCCTTGGCGGGGGAGGCCGTCGAGCCATTGTTCAGTACTCTGGCAGTGCTCAGAGGAGGCGATACGTACGAGGTTTGCGTGTTCAGGGCACCTCCCAAAGTGTGAGATACCTAGGAGGGACCGTCACTTGATTTCCAAACCCAAGTAGTGCACGGAAGGAGCTTTTGCAGATACAAATGTGTTTTCAATCAAACACCATTTTCCTGCACGTGAAACAGGTGCAGAAACAGCCTCCGGAAAGGCATTGACACCTAGAGCCACGCGGAGCGGGGAATGAAAGGGATGGAAAAAGCAAGCTCATCAACTGTATTTGTCCGTGTGTATTTGTTCCTTGGGCAAGATAAATGAAGAGCATCAAGCTGTGTGTGTCTGTGTGCTGTCCGTGGCTTGGTTTGGGCCTCTCCGTTGCCTGCCTGGGAATGTCCAGTCCCTCTGCGGTCTGGGCTTGCACAGTTGCGGAAGTGTGTTTAAGTGTTTCTAGGGGTGGGTGGGTGGCGGCGTGAGAGGGCAGAATTCTTCCCTGGTGGCTCAGGCTGGGGAGGAGGAAGAACTAGGAGAAAGTCCACTGCATAGGGTCTTCCCGTTTTCCCGAGGGAGATAAGGTAGTTCAAGGAAAAGGCTTTTGGAGCAAGGGCCTCAAGGTCCAGTGCTGGGACCTACAGGAAGATAGACTTGCTAGCACCCTCCCTGTGGGCAGTCGGGGCTCACACCTTGACGGCAGGCAACCAGGTGCGAGGCTTCACAGTTCCGCTCACAGTGAAACCAAATGCCCTCCCTAGAAGCCTGAGCACAGTGTATTTGGCCGTGAGGACCTCCCCGTGCGGCGTAGGATTGGGATCCACGTTCGGCGGGTGGGCGGATAGGGTGCATGCAGGGACTCTGGGCAAGGGAGGCAAGCCATGTGGGAAGTGGGTCAGTATAGTATGCTCAATGGGGGATGAATCCGACGCTGGAAGGGTGAATGGCCAAGGGGACGAGGAGAACCAGAGTGCCTGCGCCCTAGGTGTCACACACAGCGCCCCCGCACACTGACCCACACGTGCGCGCGCACACAGACACAGGCGCGCACACACGGAGGCACAGGCATGGACACGAAGTTGTGTTGGGCAGTCTCTGGCCCGTGATGCCCACAGTCGGTACATCTTGCCCATTTGGGGGCCCTTTTACATTTCCGCGCACGGAAATGGCCTCCTGCAAGCAGGAGGGTTGCTTTGCCGCGTCTTTGGGTGCAGGCCTTCTTCTGCAACCCAGTAATCCTGAAGCAATATCAAGTCACCCTTCTTTCTGGCCGCTGAGACCCAAGGCGTGGATGGGGGAGAGAGTAGGACTGAGGGAAAGAGAGAGGGCAAGAGCCATGGGGAACGCAAAAGGACCGTTCCAGTGACAGAAGGAGCCCGTTTCTAGGCCGCGCTGGTCCTGTGAACTCAAGTCGACCAGAACGGGGGCTCCAGTCCCCTCCAGGCACAGGCCTTCCCTTGGGCTGTAGCTTCACTCTCAGATATCCCATATCCCGGGATAACCTCTCCTGCCCGCCGTGTTTGTCCCCGTGGCTTTTACGAGGGGTCCCTGTGATGCAGTGGGAACCAAATTCTGCAGGGGGAAGTGTGATTAGACTTGAGAAGGAGCCCAGCAGGCAGAGATCGCCGTGGATGCCAAGACAGGAGCTGGGCGTCCTGACGAACGCTTGGCTCCGGGTGCGAGGCCCAAATGGCACGGCGCGCGTGAGGGCGGAGGCTTCGCAGGGTTGCTCCCACGGTGGTCTCGCTGATGGGACGGCGGGCGTCCGGCGCGACCAGCCCCCCGAGGCGCGAGGGGCGTGTCCAGCGGCGACTTCCTTTCTCGGCGTCCACGTGACCGGAGGTTAGGCAGGCGCCCCCTGGGACGCCGCTTGGCGGGACAACGACCCCCGAGGCGGACACGGCAAGGTGGTGCGCTCGGCAGGGGTGGGGGTGCTGAGGCTCGGCAGTCCCGGGGCTTGCGGCAGCTGCTTCCTCACACCACGGGGCTGAGGGCCAGCGCCCGGAAGGGAGTGAGGCTGCGTTGGGAGACAGCCGGGCTCCTGAGACCGCCTGTGTGGTCTCGCTGCGGCTCGGGGGCCTTCGGGAGCTAGGGACCCTCAGGCCACCCGGCGCAGCAGGGGCCCTTGACTCGGGCCGGTGGCGGTTGGGCGTCCCAGGACGCTATTATGTTCAGTTTGGTGCAGGAAGCTGATGACGCCCAGGAGGTAAGGGCAGAGGCGGTCCTGAGAGTGGAGGTGGTGCCGGCGATGTCGGACGTCACGCAGGTGGTGGCGTTTGTGAGTGGGGACGAGAGGTTGGCGGCAGGCCAGGAGCTTTGTCCGCATCCTGGGTTGGTGAGAGAGGAGGGGGTGCTGGCTGAGGAGCAGATCGTGCGGGACGACCAGAGTGCCCTGCAGCAGTGGGCAGAGTGTGTGGAGCCACGGGCAGAGGGTGTGGAGCCCCGGGAAGGGGAGGAGGGGGGCCTGCAGGGTGAGTTGGTGGCACAGGAGCAGGATGTGGTGCAGTGGGAGGGCGTCGTGCAGGCGGTGAGGACGGTGGCAGGGTATGACTTGTTTCTGGCCGTGGATGAGGTCTTCCCAGATCTGGAGGTGGGGAGGCACGAGGAGGTGATGAGCGAAGAGCTGTTGGTGGAGAAAGAGGATCATGAGTTTGAACAAGGGCCAGACGGGGAGAAAGAGTGGCAGGAGGAGGAGGAAGAAGACTGGCAGGAGGAGGAGGAGGACGAGGAGAAGCAACAGGAGGAGGAGGAGGGGGAAGAGGAGGTGGACGAGGGGGAGGATGATATGGAGGAGGCAGAGGGCAAGGCGGAGGAGGAGGAGGAGGAGGAGGAGGCGGAGGCGGAAGAGGAGGCCGAGGAGGGCTTGATTGAGCAGGAAATCATTGGCCTTGTGCAGTATGTCCTGGTGGGTCAGGATATCTTGCAGCTAGTGGAGGTGGTGGCTGAGGCTGAGCCAGAGTTAGAGGGAGAAGCAGAAGCAAAAGCTCCAGCAGAGGAGCCAGGGGAGCAGGAGCAGGCAGAGTCAGGGCAGGATAGGAAGTGCACCAGGTCCCCACTGGAGGAGCTCCAGGCCCTTCAGTTAGAGATGGAGCCCTTGAACTTGGAAGCCAGCAGGGCCTTCTGTCGGCTCAAGCGCAAGACATGGCAGAGGCGCCGTCCCTATTTAGAACTGAGGAGCACCACCATTCAGAGCATCCCCGGATTCTGGGCCAAAGCTGTATCCTTGATGGTAGACGCGCGGGCCCACAGTGTGCCCGCCCCAGTGAAGGTGAGAGCCACCAGCGGGGAGAGGTAGTTCAGCAAGGAAATAGACACACGGCAGTCAGTGTCGCGGCAGTGACCACAGTCTGATGCAAAAGCTTGGAGACGCCCTTTGAACACGCAGCTCCCACCGAAACCCTTCCCGGGGGTCCAGGGGCACAGCCGCAAGTCAGAATCAAGCCCAGAAGAACGGCCGTTGTCTGCAGGCAGCTCTCGGGCCCGCAGGTCCTTCTCAGAGTCTTGCCAAGCCCAAGGGGGTCTCTGGGTCGGAGTAATGAGACATAGGCAGGAATGCGTGATGTGCAGAATTAGAGATGTCCTGTGGAGCCCTGAGCGGGCAAGGATGCAGGGCAGATCAAAGTGTGTCAGGAAGCAGAGTCAGCCTGAGTGGGGGCAGACACGTGCGGGCCTCAAGAGCCTTTGTGCTCCTAGGTCCTGTTTCGGGGATGGACGTGGGGGCCTTGCCAGAGGATAGAGGGATCGGGCCAAGCCAGGTGCTTGTATAGATGCGCAGCATGTGCTAGTTGTTTGTCGTCCAGCTTGCAGCGTGCAGGCTCCTTGACCCACAGCAGTTCGTGAACCACCCGGAATTGTCAGCCATGATGAGTGACCAAGACGAAGCCATGCTCAGCCACATGATCAATTTGAAGGTGAGCCTGCACAGACCAAGGCTAGGGAGGTAGGGGGCTTGGGAAAGTGACCTATCCCTGCCGGCAGGGAGGAGGTGGGTGTCTCCTACAGGAGACGTCTTCCCCTGCGCCCCTCCCTCCACCCACCCTTGTTCTATACAGGTGGAGGACGTGAGGCAGGCCAGCGAGGGCTGCAAGATGATGCTGTTCTTTCGCAGCAACCCCTATTTCCGCAACAGTGTGATCGTGAAGGAGTATGTCGTCAGCATCACAGGTGAGTGGAGGCTCCCCGCACGGGCGGCAGCAGGAGGCGGTTAGAAGTTGACAGGCAGTGCGCCCCTGTCCCCATACTCCTCGTGCTGCAGGATACCGGGCGTCCCATTCCACTGCCATTCATTGGCACCGGCATTATGAAAGACAGGCCTACAGACGCAGGCACCAGAACAGCAGCCTTAACTTCTTCAACTGGTTCTTTGACCACAACCTGGCCGGATCTGGCCGGATCGCTGAGGTAAGGACTCGGTGCCTAATGCCGTAAGAGAGCTTGGTGTGTTCCCCAGCGTCTGGGCTTTGTAACCAGATGCCTGCCCTGTCGAGACGAGACGTGACTCCCCCGATAGATCATCAGTGAGGACGTGTGGCCCAACCCCCTGAAGTACTATGTGAGGAGGTCGGCACCAGGAGAGGGCACGTAGAGGAGCACAGGTGAGGAGAGGCGCGCTGGGCACTCGCGGGTGGGTTGCCAGGTAACTGGGATGTTGTTTTGCCACATGGACTCCCTGTGGCTGGGAAGACTACAGCCCGGGAGGCCCGGTCGTCCGGGCATCGGGATGAGACAGGAAGTCCGGAGCACTGCAGTGCCAACTCTGTTCCGGCCGGGGAGGCTGAGGGAGGGTGTGGGAGTGTGCCTGTCCACCACCACTCAGAATCAAAGCAGGTGCATTGTCCCGCTCCTCCGAACCCGCTCTCCTGGCCACCAACCCCAACCTCGGCCTGCCCCACCCTTCCTTAACGGGACTGTCCCACCGTGTTCTTCCTACATCCCTTCGCACAATTGCCGGGCGATATTCTTCTTGCGAAGCCTGAGGCTTCTCTGCCACCACGTCCCTCTGTTGGTCCTCAGAGCCGTCATGTATGTCCTCAGGTGTCTCCTTCTTCCTACGCGGGGCATCCTGAGAACGCTGTCCGTGACAGAGGGCTTGTGGTGGGACTTGTTGAACATGGGGCTGGGGGAAGCTGAAGAGAAGCGATCCCAGTGGTACAGTGACCCCCTTGGCGGGGGAGGCCGTCGAGCCATTGTTCAGTACTCTGGCAGTGCTCAGAGGAGGCGATACGTACGAGGTTTGCGTGTTCAGGGCACCTCCCAAAGTGTGAGATACCTAGGAGGGACCGTCACTTGATTTCCAAACCCAAGTAGTGCACGGAAGGAGCTTTTGCAGATACAAATGTGTTTTCAATCAAACACCATTTTCCTGCACGTGAAACAGGTGCAGAAACAGCCTCCGGAAAGGCATTGACACCTAGAGCCACGCGGAGCGGGGAATGAAAGGGATGGAAAAAGCAAGCTCATCAACTGTATTTGTCCGTGTGTATTTGTTCCTTGGGCAAGATAAATGAAGAGCATCAAGCTGTGTGTGTCTGTGTGCTGTCCGTGGCTTGGTTTGGGCCTCTCCGTTGCCTGCCTGGGAATGTCCAGTCCCTCTGCGGCCTGGGCTTGCACAGTTGCGGAAGTGTGTTTAAGTGTTTCTAGGGGTGGGTGGGTGGCGGCGTGAGAGGGCAGAATTCTTCCCTGGTGGCTCAGGCTGGGGAGGAGGAAGAACTAGGAGAAAGTCCACTGCATAGGGTCTTCCCGTTTTCCCGAGGGAGATAAGGTAGTTCAAGGAAAAGGCTTTTGGAGCAAGGGCCTCAAGGGCCCAGTGCTGGGACCTACAGGAAGATAGACTTGCTAGCACCCTCCCTGTGGGCAGTCGGGGCTCACACCTTGACGGCAGGCAACCAGGTGCGAGGCTTCACAGTTCCGCTCACAGTGAAACCAAATGCCCTCCCTAGAAGCCTGAGCACAGTGTATTTGGCCGTGAGGACCTCCCCGTGCGGCGTAGGATTGGGATCCACGTTCGGCGGGTGGGCGGATAGGGTGCATGCAGGGACTCTGGGCAAGGGAGGCAAGCCATGTGGGAAGTGGGTCAGTATAGTATGCTCAATGGGGGATGAATCCGACGCTGGAAGGGTGAATGGCCAAGGGGACGAGGAGAAGCAGAGTGCCTGCGCCCTAGGTGTCACACACAGCGCCCCCGCACACTGACCCACACGTGCGCGCGCACACAGACACAGGCGCGCACACACGGAGGCACAGGCATGGACACGAAGTTGTGTTGGGCAGTCTCTGGCCCGTGATGCCCACAGTCGGTACATCTTGCCCATTTGGGGGCCCTTTTACATTTCCGCGCACGGAAATGGCCTCCTGCAAGCAGGAGGGTTGCTTTGCCGCGTCTTTGGGTGCAGGCCTTCTTCTGCAACCCAGTAATCCTGAAGCAATATCAAGTCACCCTTCTTTCTGGCCGCTGAGACCCAAGGCGTGGATGGGGGAGAGAGTAGGACTGAGGGAAAGAGAGAGGGCAAGAGCCATGGGGAGCGCAAAAGGACCGTTCCAGTGACAGAAGGAGCCCGTTTCTAGGCCGCGCTGGTCCTGTGAACTCAAGTCGACCAGAACGGGGGCTCCAGTCCCCTCCAGGCACAGGCCTTCCCTTGGGCTGTAGCTTCACTCTCAGATATCCCATATCCCGGGATAACCTCTCCTGCCCGCCGTGTTTGTCCCCGTGGCTTTTACGAGGGGTCCCTGTGATGCAGTGGGAACCAAATTCTGCAGGGGGAAGTGTGATTAGACTTGAGAAGGAGCCCAGCAGGCAGAGATCGCCGTGGATGCCAAGACAGGAGCTGGGCGTCCTGACGAACGCTTGGCTCCGGGTGCGAGGCCCAAATGGCACGGCGCGCGTGAGGGCGGGGGCTTCGCAGGGTTGCTCCCAGGGTGGTCTCGCTGATGGGACGGCGGGCGTCCGGCGCGACCAGCCCCCCGAGGCGCGAGGGGCGTGTCCAGCGGCGACTTCCTTTCTCGGCGTCCACGTGACCGGAGGTTAGGCAGGCGCCCCCTGGGACGCCGCTTGGCGGGACAACGACCCCCGAGGCGGACACGGCAAGGTGGTGCGCTCGGCAGGGGTGGGGGTGCTGAGGCTCGGCAGTCCCGGGGCTTGCGGCAGCTGCTTCCTCACACCACGGGGCTGAGGGCCAGCGCCCGGAAGGGAGTGAGGCTGCGTTGGGAGACAGCCGGGATCCTGAGACCGCCTGTGTGGTCTCGCTGCGGCTCGGGGGCCTTCGGGAGCTAGGGACCCTCAGGCCACCCGGCGCAGCAGGGGCCCTTGACTCGGGCCGGTGGCGGTTGGGCGTCCCAGGACGCTATTATGTTCAGTTTGGTGCAGGAAGCTGATGACGCCCAGGAGGTAAGGGCAGAGGCGGTCCTGAGAGTGGAGGTGGTGCCGGCGATGTCGGACGTCACGGAGGTGGTGGCGTTTGTGAGTGGGGACGAGAGGTTGGCGGCAGGCCAGGAGCTTTGTCCGCATCCTGGGTTGGTGAGAGAGGAGGGGGTGCTGGCTGAGGAGCAGATCGTGCGGGACGACCAGAGTGCCCTGCAGCAGTGGGCAGAGTGTGTGGAGCCACGGGCAGAGGGTGTGGAGCCCCGGGAAGGGGAGGAGGGGGGCCTGCAGGGTGAGTTGGGGGCACAGGAGCAGGATGTGGTGCAGTGGGAGGGCGTCGTGCAGGCGGTGAGGACGGTGGCAGGGTATGACTTGTTTCTGGCCGTGGATGAGGTCTTCCCAGATCTGGAGGTGGGGAGGCACGAGCAGGTGATGAGCGAAGAGCTGTTGGTGGAGGAAGAGGATCATGAGTTTGTGCAAGGGCCAGACGGGGAGAAAGAGTGGCAGGAGGAGGAGGAAGAAGAGTGGCAGGAGGAGGAGGAGGACGAGGAGAAGCAACAGGAGGAGGAGGAGGGGGAAGAGGAGGTGGACGAGGGGGAGGATGATATGGAGGAGGCAGAGGGCAAGGCGGAGGAGGAGGAGGAGGAGGAGGAGGAGGCGGAGGCGGAAGAGGAGGCCGAGGAGGGCTTGATTGAGCAGGAAATCATTGGCCTTGTGCAGTATGTCCTGGTGGGTCAGGATATCTTGCAGCTAGTGGAGGTGGTGGCTGAGGTTGAGCCAGAGTTAGAGGGAGAAGCAGAAGCAAAAGCTCCAGCAGAGGAGCCAGGGGAGCAGGAGCAGGCAGAGTCAGGGCAGGATAGGAAGTGCACCAGGTCCCCACTGGAGGAGCTCCAGGCCCTTCAGTTAGAGATGGAGCCCTTGAACTTGGAAGCCAGCAGGGCCTTCTGTCGGCTCAAGCGCAAGACATGGCAGAGGCGCCGTCCCTATTTAGAACTGAGGAGCACCACCATTCAGAGCATCCCCGGATTCTGGGCCAAAGCTGTATCCTTGATGGTAGACGCGCGGGCCCACAGTGTGCCCGCCCCAGTGAAGGTGAGAGCCACCAGCGGGGAGAGGTAGTTCAGCAAGGAAATAGACACACGGCAGTCAGTGTCGCGGCAGTGACCACAGTCTGATGCAAAAGCTTGGAGACGCCCTTTGAACACGCAGCTCCCACCGAAACCCTTCCCGGGGTCCCAGGGGCACAGCCGCAAGTCAGAATCAAGCCCAGAAGAACGGCCGTTGTCTGCAGGCAGCTCTCGGGCCCGCAGGTCCTTCTCAGAGTCTTGCCAAGCCCAAGGGGGTCTCTGGGTCGGAGTAATGAGACATAGGCAGGAATGCGTGATGTGCAGAATTAGAGATGTCCTGTGGAGCCCTGAGCGGGCAAGGATGCAGGGCAGATCAAAGTGTGTCAGGAAGCAGAGTCAGCCTGAGTGGGGGCAGACACGTGCGGGCCTCAAGAGCCTTTGTGCTCCTAGGTCCTGTTTCGGGGATGGACGTGGGGGCCTTGCCAGAGGATAGAGGGATCGGGCCAAGCCAGGTGCTTGTATAGATGCGCAGCATGTGCTAGTTGTTTGTCGTCCAGCTTGCAGCGTGCAGGCTCCTTGACCCACAGCAGTTCGTGAACCACCCGGAATTGTCAGCCATGATGAGTGACCAAGACGAAGCCATGCTCAGCCACATGATCAATTTGAAGGTGAGCCTGCACAGACCAAGGCTAGGGAGGTAGGGGGCTTGGGAAAGTGACCTATCCCTGCCGGCAGGGAGGAGGTGGGTGTCTCCTACAGGAGACGTCTTCCCCCGCGCCCCTCCCTCCACCCACCCTTGTTCTATACAGGTGGAGGACGTGAGGCAGGCCAGCGAGGGCTGCAAGATGATGCTGTTCTTTCGCAGCAACCCCTACTTCCGCAACAGTGTGATCGTGAAGGAGTATGTCGTCAGCATCACAGGTGAGTGGAGGCTCCCCGCACGGGCGGCAGCAGGAGGCGGTTAGAAGTTGACAGGCAGTGCGCCCCTGTCCCCATACTCCTCGTGCTGCAGGATACCGGGCGTCCCATTCCACTGCCATTCATTGGCACCGGCATTATGAAAGACAGGCCTACAGACGCAGGCACCAGAACAGCAGCCTTAACTTCTTCAACTGGTTCTTTGACCACAACCTGGCCGGATCTGGCCGGATCGCTGAGGTAAGGACTCGGTGCCTAATGCCGTAAGAGAGCTTGGTGTGTTCCCCAGCGTCTGGGCTTTGTAACCAGATGCCTGCCCTGTCGTGACGAGACGTGACTCCCCCGATAGATCATCAGTGAGGACGTGTGGCGCAACCCCCTGAAGTACTATGTGAGGAGGTCGGCACCAGGAGAGGGCACGTAGAGGGGCACAGGTGAGGAGAGGCGCGCTGGGCACTCGCGGGTGGGTTGCCAGGTAACTGGGATGTTGTTTTGCCACATGGACTCCCTGTGGCTGGGAAGACTACAGCCCGGGAGGCCCGGTCGTCCGGGCATCGGGATGAGACAGGAAGTCCGGAGCACTGCAGTGCCAACTCTGTTCCGGCCGGGGAGGCTGAGGGAGGGTGTGGGAGTGTGCCTGTCCACCACCACTCAGAATCAAAGCAGGTGCATTGTCCCGCTCCTCCGAACCCGCTCTCCTGGCCACCAACCCCAACCTCGGCCTGCCCCACCCTTCCTTAACGGGACTGTCCCACCGTGTTCTTCCTACATCCCTTCGCACAATTGCCGGGCGATATTCTTCTTGCGAAGCCTGAGGCTTCTCTGCCACCACGTCCCTCTGTTGGTCCTCAGAGCCGTCATGTATGTCCTCAGGTGTCTCCTTCTTCCTACGCGGGGCATCCTGAGAACGCTGTCCGTGACAGAGGGCTTGTGGTGGGACTTGTTGAACATGGGGCTGGGGGAAGCTGAAGAGAAGCGATCCCAGTGGTACAGTGACCCCCTTGGCGGGGGAGGCCGTCGAGCCATTGTTCAGTACTCTGGCAGTGCTCAGAGGAGGCGATACGTACGAGGTTTGCGTGTTCAGGGCACCTCCCAAAGTGTGAGATACCTAGGAGGGACCGTCACTTGATTTCCAAACCCAAGTAGTGCACGGAAGGAGCTTTTGCAGATACAAATGTGTTTTCAATCAAACACCATTTTCCTGCACGTGAAACAGGTGCAGAAACAGCCTCCGGAAAGGCATTGACACCTAGAGCCACGCGGAGCGGGGAATGAAAGGGATGGAAAAAGCAAGCTCATCAACTGTATTTGTCCGTGTGTATTTGTTCCTTGGGCAAGATAAATGAAGAGCATCAAGCTGTGTGTGTCTGTGTGCTGTCCGTGGCTTGGTTTGGGCCTCTCCGTTGCCTGCCTGGGAATGTCCAGTCCCTCTGCGGTCTGGGCTTGCACAGTTGCGGAAGTGTGTTTAAGTGTTTCTAGGGGTGGGTGGGTGGCGGCGTGAGAGGGCAGAATTCTTCCCTGGTGGCTCAGGCTGGGGAGGAGGAAGAACTAGGAGAAAGTCCACTGCATAGGGTCTTCCCGTTTTCCCGAGGGAGATAAGGTAGTTCAAGGAAAAGGCTTTTGGAGCAAGGGCCTCAAGGGCCCAGTGCTGGGACCTACAGGAAGATAGACTTGCTAGCACCCTCCCTGTGGGCAGTCGGGGCTCACACCTTGACGGCAGGCAACCAGGTGCGAGGCTTCACAGTTCCGCTCACAGTGAAACCAAATGCCCTCCCTAGAAGCCTGAGCACAGTGTATTTGGCCGTGAGGACCTCCCCGTGCGGCGTAGGATTGGGATCCACGTTCGGCGGGTGGGCGGATAGGGTGCATGCAGGGACTCTGGGCAAGGGAGGCAAGCCATGTGGGAAGTGGGTCAGTATAGTATGCTCAATGGGGGATGAATCCGACGCTGGAAGGGTGAATGGCCAAGGGGACGAGGAGAAGCAGAGTGCCTGCGCCCTAGGTGTCACACACAGCGCCCCCGCACACTGACCCACACGTGCGCGCGCACACAGACACAGGCGCGCACACACGGAGGCACAGGCATGGACACGAAGTTGTGTTGGGCAGTCTCTGGCCCGTGATGCCCACAGTCGGTACATCTTGCCCATTTGGGGGCCCTTTTACATTTCCGCGCACGGAAATGGCCTCCTGCAAGCAGGAGGGTTGCTTTGCCGCGTCTTTGGGTGCAGGCCTTCTTCTGCAACCCAGTAATCCTGAAGCAATATCAAGTCACCCTTCTTTCTGGCCGCTGAGACCCAAGGCGTGGATGGGGGAGAGAGTAGGACTGAGGGAAAGAGAGAGGGCAAGAGCCATGGGGAACGCAAAAGGACCGTTCCAGTGACAGAAGGAGCCCGTTTCTAGGCCGCGCTGGTCCTGTGAACTCAAGTCGACCAGAACGGGGGCTCCAGTCCCCTCCAGGCACAGGCCTTCCCTTGGGCTGTAGCTTCACTCTCAGATATCCCATATCCCGGGATAACCTCTCCTGCCCGCCGTGTTTGTCCCCGTGGCTTTTACGAGGGCTCCCTGTGATGCAGTGGGAACCAAATTCTGCAGGGGGAAGTGTGATTAGACTTGAGAAGGAGCCCAGCAGGCAGAGATCGCCGTGGATGCCAAGACAGGAGCTGGGCGTCCTGACGAACGCTTGGCTCCGGGTGCGAGGCCCAAATGGCACGGCGCGCGTGAGGGCGGAGGCTTCGCAGGGTTGCTCCCAGGGTGGTCTCGCTGATGGGACGGCGGGCGTCCGGCGCGACCAGCCCCCCGAGGCGCGAGGGGCGTGTCCAGCGGCGACTTCCTTTCTCGGCGTCCACGTGACCGGAGGTTAGGCAGGCGCCCCCTGGGACGCCGCTTGGCGGGACAACGACCCCCGAGGCGGACACGGCAAGGTGGTGCGCTCGGCAGGGGTGGGGGTGCTGAGGCTCGGCAGTCCCGGGGCTTGCGGCAGCTGCTTCCTCACACCACGGGGCTGAGGGCCAGCGCCCGGAAGGGAGTGAGGCTGCGTTGGGAGACAGCCGGGCTCCTGAGACCGCCTGTGTGGTCTCGCTGCGGCTCGGGGGCCTTCAGGAGCTAGGGACCCTCAGGCCACCCGGCGCAGCAGGGGCCCTTGACTCGGGCCGGTGGCGGTTGGGCGTCCCAGGACGCTATTATGTTCAGTTTGGTGCAGGAAGCTGATGACGCCCAGGAGGTAAGGGCAGAGGCGGTCCTGAGAGTGGAGGTGGTGCCGGCGATGTCGGACGTCACGCAGGTGGTGGCGTTTGTGAGTGGGGACGAGAGGTTGGCGGCAGGCCAGGAGCTTTGTCCGCATCCTGGGTTGGTGAGAGAGGAGGGGGTGCTGGCTGAGGAGCAGATCGTGCGGGACGACCAGAGTGCCCTGCAGCAGTGGGCAGAGTGTGTGGAGCCACGGGCAGAGGGTGTGGAGCCCCGGGAAGGGGAGGAGGGGGGCCTGCAGGGTGAGTTGGTGGCACAGGAGCAGGATGTGGTGCAGTGGGAGGGCGTCGTGCAGGCGGTGAGGACGGTGGCAGGGTATGACTTGTTTCTGGCCGTGGATGAGGTCTTCCCAGATCTGGAGGTGGGGAGGCACGAGGAGGTGATGAGCGAAGAGCTGTTGGTGGAGAAAGAGGATCATGAGTTTGAACAAGGGCCAGACGGGGAGAAAGAGTGGCAGGAGGAGGAGGAAGAAGACTGGCAGGAGGAGGAGGAGGACGAGGAGAAGCAACAGGAGGAGGAGGAGGGGGAAGAGGAGGTGGACGAGGGGGAGGATGGTATGGAGGAGGCAGAGGGCAAGGCGGAGGAGGAGGAGGAGGAGGAGGAGGCGGAGGCGGAAGAGGAGGCCGAGGAGGGCTTGATTGAGCAGGAAATCATTGGCCTTGTGCAGTATGTCCTGGTGGGTCAGGATATCTTGCAGCTAGTGGAGGTGGTGGCTGAGGCTGAGCCAGAGTTAGAGGGAGAAGCAGAAGCAAAAGCTCCAGCAGAGGAGCCAGGGGAGCAGGAGCAGGCAGAGTCAGGGCAGGATAGGAAGTGCACCAGGTCCCCACTGGAGGAGCTCCAGGCCCTTCAGTTAGAGATGGAGCCCTTGAACTTGGAAGCCAGCAGGGCCTTCTGTCGGCTCAAGCGCAAGACATGGCAGAGGCGCCGTCCCTATTTAGAACTGAGGAGCACCACCATTCAGAGCATCCCCGGATTCTGGGCCAAAGCTGTATCCTTGATGGTAGACGCGCGGGCCCACAGTGTGCCCGCCCCAGTGAAGGTGAGAGCCACCAGCGGGGAGAGGTAGTTCAGCAAGGAAATAGACACACGGCAGTCAGTGTCGCGGCAGTGACCACAGTCTGATGCAAAAGCTTGGAGACGCCCTTTGAACACGCAGCTCCCACCGAAACCCTTCCCGGGGGTCCAGGGGCACAGCCGCAAGTCAGAATCAAGCCCAGAAGAACGGCCGTTGTCTGCAGGCAGCTCTCGGGCCCGCAGGTCCTTCTCAGAGTCTTGCCAAGCCCAAGGGGGTCTCTGGGTCGGAGTAATGAGACATAGGCAGGAATGCGTGATGTGCAGAATTAGAGATGTCCTGTGGAGCCCTGAGCGGGCAAGGATGCAGGGCAGATCAAAGTGTGTCAGGAAGCAGAGTCAGCCTGAGTGGGGGCAGACACGTGCGGGCCTCAAGAGCCTTTGTGCTCCTAGGTCCTGTTTCGGGGATGGACGTGGGGGCCTTGCCAGAGGATAGAGGGATCGGGCCAAGCCAGGTGCTTGTATAGATGCGCAGCATGTGCTAGTTGTTTGTCGTCCAGCTTGCAGCGTGCAGGCTCCTTGACCCACAGCAGTTCGTGAACCACCCGGAATTGTCAGCCATGATGAGTGACCAAGACGAAGCCATGCTCAGCCACATGATCAATTTGAAGGTGAGCCTGCACAGACCAAGGCTAGGGAGGTAGGGGGCTTGGGAAAGTGACCTATCCCTGCCGGCAGGGAGGAGGTGGGTGTCTCCTACAGGAGACGTCTTCCCCCGCGCCCCTCCCTCCACCCACCCTTGTTCTATACAGGTGGAGGACGTGAGGCAGGCCAGCGAGGGCTGCAAGATGATGCTGTTCTTTCGCAGCAACCCCTATTTCCGCAACAGTGTGATCGTGAAGGAGTATGTCGTCAGCATCACAGGTGAGTGGAGGCTCCCCGCACGGGCGGCAGCAGGAGGCGGTTAGAAGTTGACAGGCAGTGCGCCCCTGTCCCCATACTCCTCGTGCTGCAGGATACCGGGCGTCCCATTCCACTGCCATTCATTGGCACCGGCATTATGAAAGACAGGCCTACAGACGCAGGCACCAGAACAGCAGCCTTAACTTCTTCAACTGGTTCTTTGACCACAACCTGGCCGGATCTGGCCGGATCGCTGAGGTAAGGACTCGGTGCCTAATGCCGTAAGAGAGCTTGGTGTGTTCCCCAGCGTCTGGGCTTTGTAACCAGATGCCTGCCCTGTCGAGACGAGACGTGACTCCCCCGATAGATCATCAGTGAGGACGTGTGGCGCAACCCCCTGAAGTACTATGTGAGGAGGTCGGCACCAGGAGAGGGCACGTAGAGGAGCACAGGTGAGGAGAGGCGCGCTGGGCACTCGCGGGTGGGTTGCCAGGTAACTGGGATGTTGTTTTGCCACATGGACTCCCTGTGGCTGGGAAGACTACAGCCCGGGAGGCCCGGTCGTCCGGGCATCGGGATGAGACAGGAAGTCCGGAGCACTGCAGTGCCAACTCTGTTCCGGCCGGGGAGGCTGAGGGAGGGTGTGGGAGTGTGCCTGTCCACCACCACTCAGAATCAAAGCAGGTGCATTGTCCCGCTCCTCCGAACCCGCTCTCCTGGCCACCAACCCCAACCTCGGCCTGCCCCACCCTTCCTTAACGGGACTGTCCCACCGTGTTCTTCCTACATCCCTTCGCACAATTGCCGGGCGATATTCTTCTTGCGAAGCCTGAGGCTTCTCTGCCACCACGTCCCTCTGTTGGTCCTCAGAGCCGTCATGTATGTCCTCAGGTGTCTCCTTCTTCCTACGCGGGGCATCCTGAGAACGCTGTCCGTGACAGAGGGCTTGTGGTGGGACTTGTTGAACATGGGGCTGGGGGAAGCTGAAGAGAAGCGATCCCAGTGGTACAGTGACCCCCTTGGCGGGGGAGGCCGTCGAGCCATTGTTCAGTACTCTGGCAGTGCTCAGAGGAGGCGATACGTACGAGGTTTGCGTGTTCAGGGCACCTCCCAAAGTGTGAGATACCTAGGAGGGACCGTCACTTGATTTCCAAACCCAAGTAGTGCACGGAAGGAGCTTTTGCAGATACAAATGTGTTTTCAATCAAACACCATTTTCCTGCACGTGAAACAGGTGCAGAAACAGCCTCCGGAAAGGCATTGACACCTAGAGCCACGCGGAGCGGGGAATGAAAGGGATGGAAAAAGCAAGCTCATCAACTGTATTTGTCCGTGTGTATTTGTTCCTTGGGCAAGATAAATGAAGAGCATCAAGCTGTGTGTGTCTGTGTGCTGTCCGTGGCTTGGTTTGGGCCTCTCCGTTGCCTGCCTGGGAATGTCCAGTCCCTCTGCGGTCTGGGCTTGCACAGTTGCGGAAGTGTGTTTAAGTGTTTCTAGGGGTGGGTGGGTGGCGGCGTGAGAGGGCAGAATTCTTCCCTGGTGGCTCAGGCTGGGGAGGAGGAAGAACTAGGAGAAAGTCCACTGCATAGGGTCTTCCCGTTTTCCCGAGGGAGATAAGGTAGTTCAAGGAAAAGGCTTTTGGAGCAAGGGCCTCAAGGGCCCAGTGCTGGGACCTACAGGAAGATAGACTTGCTAGCACCCTCCCTGTGGGCAGTCGGGGCTCACACCTTGACGGCAGGCAACCAGGTGCGAGGCTTCACAGTTCCGCTCACAGTGAAACCAAATGCCCTCCCTAGAAGCCTGAGCACAGTGTATTTGGCCGTGAGGACCTCCCCGTGCGGCGTAGGATTGGGATCCACGTTCGGCGGGTGGGCGGATAGGGTGCATGCAGGGACTCTGGGCAAGGGAGGCAAGCCATGTGGGAAGTGGGTCAGTATAGTATGCTCAATGGGGGATGAATCCGACGCTGGAAGGGTGAATGGCCAAGGGGACGAGGAGAAGCAGAGTGCCTGCGCCCTAGGTGTCACACACAGCGCCCCCGCACACTGACCCACACGTGCGCGCGCACACAGACACAGGCGCGCACACACGGAGGCACAGGCATGGACACGAAGTTGTGTTGGGCAGTCTCTGGCCCGTGATGCCCACAGTCGGTACATCTTGCCCATTTGGGGGCCCTTTTACATTTCCGCGCACGGAAATGGCCTCCTGCAAGCAGGAGGGTTGCTTTGCCGCGTCTTTTGGTGCAGGCCTTCTTCTGCAACCCAGTAATCCTGAAGCAATATCAAGTCACCCTTCTTTCTGGCCGCTGAGACCCAAGGCGTGGATGGGGGAGAGAGTAGGACTGAGGGAAAGAGAGAGGGCAAGAGCCATGGGGAACGCAAAAGGACCGTTCCAGTGACAGAAGGAGCCCGTTTCTAGGCCGCGCTGGTCCTGTGAACTCAAGTCGACCAGAACGGGGGCTCCAGTCCCCTCCAGGCACAGGCCTTCCCTTGGGCTGTAGCTTCACTCTCAGATATCCCATATCCCGGGATAACCTCTCCTGCCCGCCGTGTTTGTCCCCGTGGCTTTTACGAGGGCTCCCTGTGATGCAGTGGGAACCAAATTCTGCAGGGGGAAGTGTGATTAGACTTGAGAAGGAGCCCAGCAGGCAGAGATCGCCGTGGATGCCAAGACAGGAGCTGGGCGTCCTGACGAACGCTTGGCTCCGGGTGCGAGGCCCAAATGGCACGGCGCGCGTGAGGGCGGAGGCTTCGCAGGGTTGCTCCCAGGGTGGTCTCGCTGATGGGACGGCGGGCGTCCGGCGCGACCAGCCCCCCGAGGCGCGAGGGGCGTGTCCAGCGGCGACTTCCTTTCTCGGCGTCCACGTGACCGGAGGTTAGGCAGGCGCCCCCTGGGACGCCGCTTGGCGGGACAACGACCCCCGAGGCGGACACGGCAAGGTGGTGCGCTCGGCAGGGGTGGGGGTGCTGAGGCTCGGCAGTCCCGGGGCTTGCGGCAGCTGCTTCCTCACACCACGGGGCTGAGGGCCAGCGCCCGGAAGGGAGTGAGGCTGCGTTGGGAGACAGCCGGGCTCCTGAGACCGCCTGTGTGGTCTCGCTGCGGCTCGGGGGCCTTCAGGAGCTAGGGCCCCTCAGGCCACCCGGCGCAGCAGGGGCCCTTGACTCGGGCCGGTGGCGGTTGGGCGTCCCAGGACGCTATTATGTTCAGTTTGGTGCAGGAAGCTGATGACGCCCAGGAGGTAAGGGCAGAGGCGGTCCTGAGAGTGGAGGTGGTGCCGGCGATGTCGGACGTCACGCAGGTGGTGGCGTTTGTGAGTGGGGACGAGAGGTTGGCGGCAGGCCAGGAGCTTTGTCCGCATCCTGGGTTGGTGAGAGAGGAGGGGGTGCTGGCTGAGGAGCAGATCGTGCGGGACGACCAGAGTGCCCTGCAGCAGTGGGCAGAGTGTGTGGAGCCACGGGCAGAGGGTGTGGAGCCCCGGGAAGGGGAGGAGGGGGGCCTGCAGGGTGAGTTGGTGGCACAGGAGCAGGATGTGGTGCAGTGGGAGGGCGTCGTGCAGGCGGTGAGGACGGTGGCAGGGTATGACTTGTTTCTGGCCGTGGATGAGGTCTTCCCAGATCTGGAGGTGGGGAGGCACGAGGAGGTGATGAGCGAAGAGCTGTTGGTGGAGAAAGAGGATCATGAGTTTGAACAAGGGCCAGACGGGGAGAAAGAGTGGCAGGAGGAGGAGGAAGAAGAGTGGCAGGAGGAGGAGGAGGACGAGGAGAAGCAACAGGAGGAGGAGGAGGGGGAAGAGGAGGTGGACGAGGGGGAGGATGATATGGAGGAGGCAGAGGGCAAGGCGGAGGAGGAGGAGGAGGAGGAGGAGGCGGAGGCGGAAGAGGAGGCCGAGGAGGGCTTGATTGAGCAGGAAATCATTGGCCTTGTGCAGTATGTCCTGGTGGGTCAGGATATCTTGCAGCTAGTGGAGGTGGTGGCTGAGGCTGAGCCAGAGTTAGAGGGAGAAGCAGAAGCAAAAGCTCCAGCAGAGGAGCCAGGGGAGCAGGAGCAGGCAGAGTCAGGGCAGGATAGGAAGTGCACCAGGTCCCCACTGGAGGAGCTCCAGGCCCTTCAGTTAGAGATGGAGCCCTTGAACTTGGAAGCCAGCAGGGCCTTCTGTCGGCTCAAGCGCAAGACATGGCAGAGGCGCCGTCCCTATTTAGAACTGAGGAGCACCACCATTCAGAGCATCCCCGGATTCTGGGCCAAAGCTGTATCCTTGATGGTAGACGCGCGGGCCCACAGTGTGCCCGCCCCAGTGAAGGTGAGAGCCACCAGCGGGGAGAGGTAGTTCAGCAAGGAAATAGACACACGGCAGTCAGTGTCGCGGCAGTGACCACAGTCTGATGCAAAAGCTTGGAGACGCCCTTTGAACACGCAGCTCCCACCGAAACCCTTCCCGGGGGTCCAGGGGCACAGCCGCAAGTCAGAATCAAGCCCAGAAGAACGGCCGTTGTCTGCAGGCAGCTCTCGGGCCCGCAGGTCCTTCTCAGAGTCTTGCCAAGCCCAAGGGGGTCTCTGGGTCGGAGTAATGAGACATAGGCAGGAATGCGTGATGTGCAGAATTAGAGATGTCCTGTGGAGCCCTGAGCGGGCAAGGATGCAGGGCAGATCAAAGTGTGTCAGGAAGCAGAGTCAGCCTGAGTGGGGGCAGACACGTGCGGGCCTCAAGAGCCTTTGTGCTCCTAGGTCCTGTTTCGGGGATGGACGTGGGGGCCTTGCCAGAGGATAGAGGGATCGGGCCAAGCCAGGTGCTTGTATAGATGCGCAGCATGTGCTAGTTGTTTGTCGTCCAGCTTGCAGCGTGCAGGCTCCTTGACCCACAGCAGTTCGTGAACCACCCGGAATTGTCAGCCATGATGAGTGACCAAGACGAAGCCATGCTCAGCCACATGATCAATTTGAAGGTGAGCCTGCACAGACCAAGGCTAGGGAGGTAGGGGGCTTGGGAAAGTGACCTATCCCTGCCGGCAGGGAGGAGGTGGGTGTCTCCTACAGGAGACGTCTTCCCCCGCGCCCCTCCCTCCACCCACCCTTGTTCTATACAGGTGGAGGACGTGAGGCAGGCCAGCGAGGGCTGCAAGATGATGCTGTTCTTTCGCAGCAACCCCTATTTCCGCAACAGTGTGATCGTGAAGGAGTATGTCGTCAGCATCACAGGTGAGTGGAGGCTCCCCGCACGGGCGGCAGCAGGAGGCGGTTAGAAGTTGACAGGCAGTGCGCCCCTGTCCCCATACTCCTCGTGCTGCAGGATACCGGGCGTCCCATTCCACTGCCATTCATTGGCACCGGCATTATGAAAGACAGGCCTACAGACGCAGGCACCAGAACAGCAGCCTTAACTTCTTCAACTGGTTCTTTGACCACAACCTGGCCGGATCTGGCCGGATCGCTGAGGTAAGGACTCGGTGCCTAATGCCGTAAGAGAGCTTGGTGTGTTCCCCAGCGTCTGGGCTTTGTAACCAGATGCCTGCCCTGTCGAGACGAGACGTGACTCCCCCGATAGATCATCAGTGAGGACGTGTGGCGCAACCCCCTGAAGTACTATGTGAGGAGGTCGGCACCAGGAGAGGGCACATAGAGGAGCACAGGTGAGGAGAGGCGCGCTGGGCACTCGCGGGTGGGTTGCCAGGTAACTGGGATGTTGTTTTGCCACATGGACTCCCTGTGGCTGGGAAGACTACAGCCCGGGAGGCCCGGTCGTCCGGGCATCGGGATGAGACAGGAAGTCCGGAGCACTGCAGTGCCAACTCTGTTCCGGCCGGGGAGGCTGAGGGAGGGTGTGGGAGTGTGCCTGTCCACCACCACTCAGAATCAAAGCAGGTGCATTGTCCCGCTCCTCCGAACCCGCTCTCCTGGCCACCAACCCCAACCTCGGCCTGCCCCACCCTTCCTTAACGGGACTGTCCCACCGTGTTCTTCCTACATCCCTTCGCACAATTGCCGGGCGATATTCTTCTTGCGAAGCCTGAGGCTTCTCTGCCACCACGTCCCTCTGTTGGTCCTCAGAGCCGTCATGTATGTCCTCAGGTGTCTCCTTCTTCCTACGCGGGGCATCCTGAGAACGCTGTCCGTGACAGAGGGCTTGTGGTGGGACTTGTTGAACATGGGGCTGGGGGAAGCTGAAGAGAAGCGATCCCAGTGGTACAGTGACCCCCTTGGCGGGGGAGGCCGTCGAGCCATTGTTCAGTACTCTGGCAGTGCTCAGAGGAGGCGATACGTACGAGGTTTGCGTGTTCAGGGCACCTCCCAAAGTGTGAGATACCTAGGAGGGACCGTCACTTGATTTCCAAACCCAAGTAGTGCACGGAAGGAGCTTTTGCAGATACAAATGTGTTTTCAATCAAACACCATTTTCCTGCACGTGAAACAGGTGCAGAAACAGCCTCCGGAAAGGCATTGACACCTAGAGCCACGCGGAGCGGGGAATGAAAGGGATGGAAAAAGCAAGCTCATCAACTGTATTTGTCCGTGTGTATTTGTTCCTTGGGCAAGATAAATGAAGAGCATCAAGCTGTGTGTGTCTGTGTGCTGTCCGTGGCTTGGTTTGGGCCTCTCCGTTGCCTGCCTGGGAATGTCCAGTCCCTCTGCGGTCTGGGCTTGCACAGTTGCGGAAGTGTGTTTAAGTGTTTCTAGGGGTGGGTGGGTGGCGGCGTGAGAGGGCAGAATTCTTCCCTGGTGGCTCAGGCTGGGGAGGAGGAAGAACTAGGAGAAAGTCCACTGCATAGGGTCTTCCCGTTTTCCCGAGGGAGATAAGGTAGTTCAAGGAAAAGGCTTTTGGAGCAAGGGCCTCAAGGGCCCAGTGCTGGGACCTACAGGAAGATAGACTTGCTAGCACCCTCCCTGTGGGCAGTCGGGGCTCACACCTTGACGGCAGGCAACCAGGTGCGAGGCTTCACAGTTCCGCTCACAGTGAAACCAAATGCCCTCCCTAGAAGCCTGAGCACAGTGTATTTGGCCGTGAGGACCTCCCCGTGCGGCGTAGGATTGGGATCCACGTTCGGCGGGTGGGCGGATAGGGTGCATGCAGGGACTCTGGGCAAGGGAGGCAAGCCATGTGGGAAGTGGGTCAGTATAGTATGCTCAATGGGGGATGAATCCGACGCTGGAAGGGTGAATGGCCAAGGGGACGAGGAGAAGCAGAGTGCCTGCGCCCTAGGTGTCACACACAGCGCCCCCGCACACTGACCCACACGTGCGCGCGCACACAGACACAGGCGCGCACACACGGAGGCACAGGCATGGACACGAAGTTGTGTTGGGCAGTCTCTGGCCCGTGATGCCCACAGTCGGTACATCTTGCCCATTTGGGGGCCCTTTTACATTTCCGCGCACGGAAATGGCCTCCTGCAAGCAGGAGGGTTGCTTTGCCGCGTCTTTGGGTGCAGGCCTTCTTCTGCAACCCAGTAATCCTGAAGCAATATCAAGTCACCCTTCTTTCTGGCCGCTGAGACCCAAGGCGTGGATGGGGGAGAGAGTAGGACTGAGGGAAAGAGAGAGGGCAAGAGCCATGGGGAACGCAAAAGGACCGTTCCAGTGACAGAAGGAGCCCGTTTCTAGGCCGCGCTGGTCCTGTGAACTCAAGTCGACCAGAACGGGGGCTCCAGTCCCCTCCAGGCACAGGCCTTCCCTTGGGCTGTAGCTTCACTCTCAGATATCCCATATCCCGGGATAACCTCTCCTGCCCGCCGTGTTTGTCCCCGTGGCTTTTACGAGGGGTCCCTGTGATGCAGTGGGAACCAAATTCTGCAGGGGGAAGTGTGATTAGACTTGAGAAGGAGCCCAGCAGGCAGAGATCGCCGTGGATGCCAAGACAGGAGCTGGGCGTCCTGACGAACGCTTGGCTCCGGGTGCGAGGCCCAAATGGCACGGCGCGCGTGAGGGCGGAGGCTTCGCAGGGTTGCTCCCAGGGTGGTCTCGCTGATGGGACGGCGGGCGTCCGGCGCGACCAGCCCCCCGAGGCGCGAGGGGCGTGTCCAGCGGCGACTTCCTTTCTCGGCGTCCACGTGACCGGAGGTTAGGCAGGCGCCCCCTGGGACGCCGCTTGGCGGGACAACGACCCCCGAGGCGGACACGGCAAGGTGGTGCGCTCGGCAGGGGTGGGGGTGCTGAGGCTCGGCAGTCCCGGGGCTTGCGGCAGCTGCTTCCTCACACCACGGGGCTGAGGGCCAGCGCCCGGAAGGGAGTGAGGCTGCGTTGGGAGACAGCCGGGCTCCTGAGACCGCCTGTGTGGTCTCGCTGCGGCTCGGGGGCCTTCAGGAGCTAGGGACCCTCAGGCCACCCGGCGCAGCAGGGGCCCTTGACTCGGGCCGGTGGCGGTTGGGCGTCCCAGGACGCTATTATGTTCAGTTTGGTGCAGGAAGCTGATGACGCCCAGGAGGTAAGGGCAGAGGCGGTCCTGAGAGTGGAGGTGGTGCCGGCGATGTCGGACGTCACGGAGGTGGTGGCGTTTGTGAGTGGGGACGAGAGGTTGGCGGCAGGCCAGGAGCTTTGTCCGCATCCTGGGTTGGTGAGAGAGGAGGGGGTGCTGGCTGAGGAGCAGATCGTGCGGGACGACCAGAGTGCCCTGCAGCAGTGGGCAGAGTGTGTGGAGCCACGGGCAGAGGGTGTGGAGCCCCGGGAAGGGGAGGAGGGGGGCCTGCAGGGTGAGTTGGTGGCACAGGAGCAGGATGTGGTGCAGTGGGAGGGCGTCGTGCAGGCGGTGAGGACGGTGGCAGGGTATGACTTGTTTCTGGCCGTGGATGAGGTCTTCCCAGATCTGGAGGTGGGGAGGCACGAGGAGGTGATGAGCGAAGAGCTGTTGGTGGAGAAAGAGGATCATGAGTTTGAACAAGGGCCAGACGGGGAGAAAGAGTGGCAGGAGGAGGAGGAAGAAGAGTGGCAGGAGGAGGAGGAGGACGAGGAGAAGCAACAGGAGGAGGAGGAGGGGGAAGAGGAGGTGGACGAGGGGGAGGATGATATGGAGGAGGCAGAGGGCAAGGCGGAGGAGGAGGAGGAGGAGGAGGAGGCGGAGGCGGAAGAGGAGGCCGAGGAGGGCTTGATTGAGCAGGAAATCATTGGCCTTGTGCAGTATGTCCTGGTGGGTCAGGATATCTTGCAGCTAGTGGAGGTGGTGGCTGAGGCTGAGCCAGAGTTAGAGGGAGAAGCAGAAGCAAAAGCTCCAGCAGAGGAGCCAGGGGAGCAGGAGCAGGCAGAGTCAGGGCAGGATAGGAAGTGCACCAGGTCCCCACTGGAGGAGCTCCAGGCCCTTCAGTTAGAGATGGAGCCCTTGAACTTGGAAGCCAGCAGGGCCTTCTGTCGGCTCAAGCGCAAGACATGGCAGAGGTGCCGTCCCTATTTAGAACTGAGGAGCACCACCATTCAGAGCATCCCCGGATTCTGGGCCAAAGCTGTATCCTTGATGGTAGACGCGCGGGCCCACAGTGTGCCCGCCCCAGTGAAGGTGAGAGCCACCAGCGGGGAGAGGTAGTTCAGCAAGGAAATAGACACACGGCAGTCAGTGTCGCGGCAGTGACCACAGTCTGATGCAAAAGCTTGGAGACGCCCTTTGAACACGCAGCTCCCACCGAAACCCTTCCCGGGGGTCCAGGGGCACAGCCGCAAGTCAGAATCAAGCCCAGAAGAACGGCCGTTGTCTGCAGGCAGCTCTCGGGCCCGCAGGTCCTTCTCAGAGTCTTGCCAAGCCCAAGGGGGTCTCTGGGTCGGAGTAATGAGACATAGGCAGGAATGCGTGATGTGCAGAATTAGAGATGTCCTGTGGAGCCCTGAGCGGGCAAGGATGCAGGGCAGATCAAAGTGTGTCAGGAAGCAGAGTCAGCCTGAGTGGGGGCAGACACGTGCGGGCCTCAAGAGCCTTTGTGCTCCTAGGTCCTGTTTCGGGGATGGACGTGGGGGCCTTGCCAGAGGATAGAGGGATCGGGCCAAGCCAGGTGCTTGTATAGATGCGCAGCATGTGCTAGTTGTTTGTCGTCCAGCTTGCAGCGTGCAGGCTCCTTGACCCACAGCAGTTCGTGAACCACCCGGAATTGTCAGCCATGATGAGTGACCAAGACGAAGCCATGCTCAGCCACATGATCAATTTGAAGGTGAGCCTGCACAGACCAAGGCTAGGGAGGTAGGGGGCTTGGGAAAGTGACCTATCCCTGCCGGCAGGGAGGAGGTGGGTGTCTCCTACAGGAGACGTCTTCCCCCGCGCCCCTCCCTCCACCCACCCTTGTTCTATACAGGTGGAGGACGTGAGGCAGGCCAGCGAGGGCTGCAAGATGATGCTGTTCTTTCGCAGCAACCCCTATTTCCGCAACAGTGTGATCGTGAAGGAGTATGTCGTCAGCATCACAGGTGAGTGGAGGCTCCCCGCACGGGCGGCAGCAGGAGGCGGTTAGAAGTTGACAGGCAGTGCGCCCCTGTCCCCATACTCCTCGTGCTGCAGGATACCGGGCGTCCCATTCCACTGCCATTCATTGGCACCGGCATTATGAAAGACAGGCCTACAGACGCAGGCACCAGAACAGCAGCCTTAACTTCTTCAACTGGTTCTTTGACCACAACCTGGCCGGATCTGGCCGGATCGCTGAGGTAAGGACTCGGTGCCTAATGCCGTAAGAGAGCTTGGTGTGTTCCCCAGCGTCTGGGCTTTGTAACCAGATGCCTGCCCTGTCGAGACGAGACGTGACTCCCCCGATAGATCATCAGTGAGGACGTGTGGCGCAACCCCCTGAAGTACTATGTGAGGAGGTCGGCACCAGGAGAGGGCACGTAGAGGAGCACAGGTGAGGAGAGGCGCGCTGGGCACTCGCGGGTGGGTTGCCAGGTAACTGGGATGTTGTTTTGCCACATGGACTCCCTGTGGCTGGGAAGACTACAGCCCGGGAGGCCCGGTCGTCCGGGCATCGGGATGAGACAGGAAGTCCGGAGCACTGCAGTGCCAACTCTGTTCCGGCCGGGGAGGCTGAGGGAGGGTGTGGGAGTGTGCCTGTCCACCACCACTCAGAATCAAAGCAGGTGCATTGTCCCGCTCCTCCGAACCCGCTCTCCTGGCCACCAACCCCAACCTCGGCCTGCCCCACCCTTCCTTAACGGGACTGTCCCACCGTGTTCTTCCTACATCCCTTCGCACAATTGCCGGGCGATATTCTTCTTGCGAAGCCTGAGGCTTCTCTGCCACCACGTCCCTCTGTTGGTCCTCAGAGCCGTCATGTATGTCCTCAGGTGTCTCCTTCTTCCTACGCGGGGCATCCTGAGAACGCTGTCCGTGACAGAGGGCTTGTGGTGGGACTTGTTGAACATGGGGCTGGGGGAAGCTGAAGAGAAGCGATCCCAGTGGTACAGTGACCCCCTTGGCGGGGGAGGCCGTCGAGCCATTGTTCAGTACTCTGGCAGTGCTCAGAGGAGGCGATACGTACGAGGTTTGCGTGTTCAGGGCACCTCCCAAAGTGTGAGATACCTAGGAGGGACCGTCACTTGATTTCCAAACCCAAGTAGTGCACGGAAGGAGCTTTTGCAGATACAAATGTGTTTTCAATCAAACACCATTTTCCTGCACGTGAAACAGGTGCAGAAACAGCCTCCGGAAAGGCATTGACACCTAGAGCCACGCGGAGCGGGGAATGAAAGGGATGGAAAAAGCAAGCTCATCAACTGTATTTGTCCGTGTGTATTTGTTCCTTGGGCAAGATAAATGAAGAGCATCAAGCTGTGTGTGTCTGTGTGCTGTCCGTGGCTTGGTTTGGGCCTCTCCGTTGCCTGCCTGGGAATGTCCAGTCCCTCTGCGGTCTGGGCTTGCACAGTTGCGGAAGTGTGTTTAAGTGTTTCTAGGGGTGGGTGGGTGGCGGCGTGAGAGGGCAGAATTCTTCCCTGGTGGCTCAGGCTGGGGAGGAGGAAGAACTAGGAGAAAGTCCACTGCATAGGGTCTTCCCGTTTTCCCGAGGGAGATAAGGTAGTTCAAGGAAAAGGCTTTTGGAGCAAGGGCCTCAAGGGCCCAGTGCTGGGACCTACAGGAAGATAGACTTGCTAGCACCCTCCCTGTGGGCAGTCGGGGCTCACACCTTGACGGCAGGCAACCAGGTGCGAGGCTTCACAGTTCCGCTCACAGTGAAACCAAATGCCCTCCCTAGAAGCCTGAGCACAGTGTATTTGGCCGTGAGGACCTCCCCGTGCGGCGTAGGATTGGGATCCACGTTCGGCGGGTGGGCGGATAGGGTGCATGCAGGGACTCTGGGCAAGGGAGGCAAGCCATGTGGGAAGTGGGTCAGTATAGTATGCTCAATGGGGGATGAATCCGACGCTGGAAGGGTGAATGGCCAAGGGGACGAGGAGAAGCAGAGTGCCTGCGCCCTAGGTGTCACACACAGCGCCCCCGCACACTGACCCACACGTGCGCGCGCACACAGACACAGGCGCGCACACACGGAGGCACAGGCATGGACACGAAGTTGTGTTGGGCAGTCTCTGGCCCGTGATGCCCACAGTCGGTACATCTTGCCCATTTGGGGGCCCTTTTACATTTCCGCGCACGGAAATGGCCTCCTGCAAGCAGGAGGGTTGCTTTGCCGCGTCTTTGGGTGCAGGCCTTCTTCTGCAACCCAGTAATCCTGAAGCAATATCAAGTCACCCTTCTTTCTGGCCGCTGAGACCCAAGGCGTGGATGGGGGAGAGAGTAGGACTGAGGGAAAGAGAGAGGGCAAGAGCCATGGGGAACGCAAAAGGACCGTTCCAGTGACAGAAGGAGCCCGTTTCTAGGCCGCGCTGGTCCTGTGAACTCAAGTCGACCAGAACGGGGGCTCCAGTCCCCTCCAGGCACAGGCCTTCCCTTGGGCTGTAGCTTCACTCTCAGATATCCCATATCCCGGGATAACCTCTCCTGCCCGCCGTGTTTGTCCCCGTGGCTTTTACGAGGGGTCCCTGTGATGCAGTGGGAACCAAATTCTGCAGGGGGAAGTGTGATTAGACTTGAGAAGGAGCCCAGCAGGCAGAGATCGCCGTGGATGCCAAGACAGGAGCTGGGCGTCCTGACGAACGCTTGGCTCCGGGTGCGAGGCCCAAATGGCACGGCGCGCGTGAGGGCGGAGGCTTCGCAGGGTTGCTCCCAGGGTGGTCTCGCTGATGGGACGGCGGGCGTCCGGCGCGACCAGCCCCCCGAGGCGCGAGGGGCGTGTCCAGCGGCGACTTCCTTTCTCGGCGTCCACGTGACCGGAGGTTAGGCAGGCGCCCCCTGGGACGCCGCTTGGCGGGACAACGACCCCCGAGGCGGACACGGCAAGGTGGTGCGCTCGGCAGGGGTGGGGGTGCTGAGGCTCGGCAGTCCCGGGGCTTGCGGCAGCTGCTTCCTCACACCACGGGGCTGAGGGCCAGCGCCCGGAAGGGAGTGAGGCTGCGTTGGGAGACAGCCGGGCTCCTGAGACCGCCTGTGTGGTCTCGCTGCGGCTCGGGGGCCTTCAGGAGCTAGGGACCCTCAGGCCACCCGGCGCAGCAGGGGCCCTTGACTCGGGCCGGTGGCGGTTGGGCGTCCCAGGACGCTATTATGTTCAGTTTGGTGCAGGAAGCTGATGACGCCCAGGAGGTAAGGGCAGAGGCGGTCCTGAGAGTGGAGGTGGTGCCGGCGATGTCGGACGTCACGCAGGTGGTGGCGTTTGTGAGTGGGGACGAGAGGTTGGCGGCAGGCCAGGAGCTTTGTCCGCATCCTGGGTTGGTGAGAGAGGAGGGGGTGCTGGCTGAGGAGCAGATCGTGCGGGACGACCAGAGTGCCCTGCAGCAGTGGGCAGAGTGTGTGGAGCCACGGGCAGAGGGTGTGGAGCCCCGGGAAGGGGAGGAGGGGGGCCTGCAGGGTGAGTTGGTGGCACAGGAGCAGGATGTGGTGCAGTGGGAGGGCGTCGTGCAGGCGGTGAGGACGGTGGCAGGGTATGACTTGTTTCTGGCCGTGGATGAGGTCTTCCCAGATCTGGAGGTGGGGAGGCACGAGGAGGTGATGAGCGAAGAGCTGTTGGTGGAGAAAGAGGATCATGAGTTTGAACAAGGGCCAGACGGGGAGAAAGAGTGGCAGGAGGAGGAGGAAGAAGAGTGGCAGGAGGAGGAGGAGGACGAGGAGAAGCAACAGGAGGAGGAGGAGGGGGAAGAGGAGGTGGACGAGGGGGAGGATGATATGGAGGAGGCAGAGGGCAAGGCGGAGGAGGAGGAGGAGGAGGAGGAGGCGGAGGCGGAAGAGGAGGCCGAGGAGGGCTTGATTGAGCAGGAAATCATTGGCCTTGTGCAGTATGTCCTGGTGGGTCAGGATATCTTGCAGCTAGTGGAGGTGGTGGCTGAGGCTGAGCCAGAGTTAGAGGGAGAAGCAGAAGCAAAAGCTCCAGCAGAGGAGCCAGGGGAGCAGGAGCAGGCAGAGTCAGGGCAGGATAGGAAGTGCACCAGGTCCCCACTGGAGGAGCTCCAGGCCCTTCAGTTAGAGATGGAGCCCTTGAACTTGGAAGCCAGCAGGGCCTTCTGTCGGCTCAAGCGCAAGACATGGCAGAGGCGCCGTCCCTATTTAGAACTGAGGAGCACCACCATTCAGAGCATCCCCGGATTCTGGGCCAAAGCTGTATCCTTGATGGTAGACGCGCGGGCCCACAGTGTGCCCGCCCCAGTGAAGGTGAGAGCCACCAGCGGGGAGAGGTAGTTCAGCAAGGAAATAGACACACGGCAGTCAGTGTCGCGGCAGTGACCACAGTCTGATGCAAAAGCTTGGAGACGCCCTTTGAACACGCAGCTCCCACCGAAACCCTTCCCGGGGGTCCAGGGGCACAGCCGCAAGTCAGAATCAAGCCCAGAAGAACGGCCGTTGTCTGCAGGCAGCTCTCGGGCCCGCAGGTCCTTCTCAGAGTCTTGCCAAGCCCAAGGGGGTCTCTGGGTCGGAGTAATGAGACATAGGCAGGAATGCGTGATGTGCAGAATTAGAGATGTCCTGTGGAGCCCTGAGCGGGCAAGGATGCAGGGCAGATCAAAGTGTGTCAGGAAGCAGAGTCAGCCTGAGTGGGGGCAGACACGTGCGGGCCTCAAGAGCCTTTGTGCTCCTAGGTCCTGTTTCGGGGATGGACGTGGGGGCCTTGCCAGAGGATAGAGGGATCGGGCCAAGCCAGGTGCTTGTATAGATGCGCAGCATGTGCTAGTTGTTTGTCGTCCAGCTTGCAGCGTGCAGGCTCCTTGACCCACAGCAGTTCGTGAACCACCCGGAATTGTCAGCCATGATGAGTGACCAAGACGAAGCCATGCTCAGCCACATGATCAATTTGAAGGTGAGCCTGCACAGACCAAGGCTAGGGAGGTAGGGGGCTTGGGAAAGTGACCTATCCCTGCCGGCAGGGAGGAGGTGGGTGTCTCCTACAGGAGACGTCTTCCCCCGCGCCCCTCCCTCCACCCACCCTTGTTCTATACAGGTGGAGGACGTGAGGCAGGCCAGCGAGGGCTGCAAGATGATGCTGTTCTTTCGCAGCAACCCCTATTTCCGCAACAGTGTGATCGTGAAGGAGTATGTCATCAGCATCACAGGTGAGTGGAGGCTCCCCGCACGGGCGGCAGCAGGAGGCGGTTAGAAGTTGACAGGCAGTGCGCCCCTGTCCCCATACTCCTCGTGCTGCAGGATACCGGGCGTCCCATTCCACTGCCATTCATTGGCACCGGCATTATGAAAGACAGGCCTACAGACGCAGGCACCAGAACAGCAGCCTTAACTTCTTCAACTGGTTCTTTGACCACAACCTGGCCGGATCTGGCCGGATCGCTGAGGTAAGGACTCGGTGCCTAATGCCGTAAGAGAGCTTGGTGTGTTCCCCAGCGTCTGGGCTTTGTAACCAGATGCCTGCCCTGTCGAGACGAGACGTGACTCCCCCGATAGATCATCAGTGAGGACGTGTGGCGCAACCCCCTGAAGTACTATGTGAGGAGGTCGGCACCAGGAGAGGGCACGTAGAGGAGCACAGGTGAGGAGAGGCGCGCTGGGCACTCGCGGGTGGGTTGCCAGGTAACTGGGATGTTGTTTTGCCACATGGACTCCCTGTGGCTGGGAAGACTACAGCCCGGGAGGCCCGGTCGTCCGGGCATCGGGATGAGACAGGAAGTCCGGAGCACTGCAGTGCCAACTCTGTTCCGGCCGGGGAGGCTGAGGGAGGGTGTGGGAGTGTGCCTGTCCACCACCACTCAGAATCAAAGCAGGTGCATTGTCCCGCTCCTCCGAACCCGCTCTCCTGGCCACCAACCCCAACCTCGGCCTGCCCCACCCTTCCTTAACAGGACTGTCCCACCGTGTTCTTCCTACATCCCTTCGCACAATTGCCGGGCGATATTCTTCTTGCGAAGCCTGAGGCTTCTCTGCCACCACGTCCCTCTGTTGGTCCTCAGAGCCGTCATGTATGTCCTCAGGTGTCTCCTTCTTCCTACGCGGGGCATCCTGAGAACGCTGTCCGTGACAGAGGGCTTGTGGTGGGACTTGTTGAACATGGGGCTGGGGGAAGCTGAAGAGAAGCGATCCCAGTGGTACAGTGACCCCCTTGGCGGGGGAGGCCGTCGAGCCATTGTTCAGTACTCTGGCAGTGCTCAGAGGAGGCGATACGTACGAGGTTTGCGTGTTCAGGGCACCTCCCAAAGTGTGAGATACCTAGGAGGGACCGTCACTTGATTTCCAAACCCAAGTAGTGCACGGAAGGAGCTTTTGCAGATACAAATGTGTTTTCAATCAAACACCATTTTCCTGCACGTGAAACAGGTGCAGAAACAGCCTCCGGAAAGGCATTGACACCTAGAGCCACGCGGAGCGGGGAATGAAAGGGATGGAAAAAGCAAGCTCATCAACTGTATTTGTCCGTGTGTATTTGTTCCTTGGGCAAGATAAATGAAGAGCATCAAGCTGTGTGTGTCTGTGTGCTGTCCGTGGCTTGGTTTGGGCCTCTCCGTTGCCTGCCTGGGAATGTCCAGTCCCTCTGCGGTCTGGGCTTGCACAGTTGCGGAAGTGTGTTTAAGTGTTTCTAGGGGTGGGTGGGTGGCGGCGTGAGGGGGCAGAATTCTTCCCTGGTGGCTCAGGCTGGGGAGGAGGAAGAACTAGGAGAAAGTCCACTGCATAGGGTCTTCCCGTTTTCCCGAGGGAGATAAGGTAGTTCAAGGAAAAGGCTTTTGGAGCAAGGGCCTCAAGGGCCCAGTGCTGGGACCTACAGGAAGATAGACTTGCTAGCACCCTCCCTGTGGGCAGTCGGGGCTCACACCTTGACGGCAGGCAACCAGGTGCGAGGCTTCACAGTTCCGCTCACAGTGAAACCAAATGCCCTCCCTAGAAGCCTGAGCACAGTGTATTTGGCCGTGAGGACCTCCCCGTGCGGCGTAGGATTGGGATCCACGTTCGGCGGGTGGGCGGATAGGGTGCATGCAGGGACTCTGGGCAAGGGAGGCAAGCCATGTGGGAAGTGGGTCAGTATAGTATGCTCAATGGGGGATGAATCCGACGCTGGAAGGGTGAGTGGCCAAGGGGACGAGGAGAAGCAGAGTGCCTGCGCCCTAGGTGTCACACACAGCGCCCCCGCACACTGACCCACACGTGCGCGCGCACACAGACACAGGCGCGCACACACGGAGGCACAGGCATGGACACGAAGTTGTGTTGGGCAGTCTCTGGCCCGTGATGCCCACAGTCGGTACATCTTGCCCATTTGGGGGCCCTTTTACATTTCCGCGCATGGAAATGGCCTCCTGCAAGCAGGAGGGTTGCTTTGCCGCGTCTTTGGGTGCAGGCCTTCTTCTGCAACCCAGTAATCCTGAAGCAATATCAAGTCACCCTTCTTTCTGGCCGCTGAGACCCAAGGCGTGGATGGGGGAGAGAGTAGGACTGAGGGAAAGAGAGAGGGCAAGAGCCATGGGGAACGCAAAAGGACCGTTCCAGTGACAGAAGGAGCCCGTTTCTAGGCCGCGCTGGTCCTGTGAACTCAAGTCGACCAGAACGGGGGCTCCAGTCCCCTCCAGGCACAGGCCTTCCCTTGGGCTGTAGCTTCACTCTCAGATATCCCATATCCCGGGATAACCTCTCCTGCCCGCCGTGTTTGTCCCCGTGGCTTTTACGAGGGGTCCCTGTGATGCAGTGGGAACCAAATTCTGCAGGGGGAAGTGTGATTAGACTTGAGAAGGAGCCCAGCAGGCAGAGATCGCCGTGGATGCCAAGACAGGAGCTGGGCGTCCTGACGAACGCTTGGCTCCGGGTGCGAGGCCCAAATGGCACGGCGCGCGTGAGGGCGGGGGCTTCGCAGGGTTGCTCCCAGGGTGGTCTCGCTGATGGGACGGCGGGCGTCCGGCGCGACCAGCCCCCCGAGGCGCGAGGGGCGTGTCCAGCGGCGACTTCCTTTCTCGGCGTCCACGTGACCGGAGGTTAGGCAGGCGCCCCCTGGGACGCCGCTTGGCGGGACAACGACCCCCGAGGCGGACACGGCAAGGTGGTGCGCTCGGCAGGGGTGGGGGTGCTGAGGCTCGGCAGTCCCGGGGCTTGCGGCAGCTGCTTCCTCACACCACGGGGCTGAGGGCCAGCGCCCGGAAGGGAGTGAGGCTGCGTTGGGAGACAGCCGGGCTCCTGAGACCGCCTGTGTGGTCTCGCTGCGGCTCGGGGGCCTTCAGGAGCTAGGGCCCCTCAGGCCACCCGGCGCAGCAGGGGCCCTTGACTCGGGCCGGTGGCGGTTGGGCGTCCCAGGACGCTATTATGTTCAGTTTGGTGCAGGAAGCTGATGACGCCCAGGAGGTAAGGGCAGAGGCGGTCCTGAGAGTGGAGGTGGTGCCGGCGATGTCGGACGTCACGCAGGTGGTGGCGTTTGTGAGTGGGGACGAGAGGTTGGCGGCAGGCCAGGAGCTTTGTCCGCATCCTGGGTTGGTGAGAGAGGAGGGGGTGCTGGCTGAGGAGCAGATCGTGCGGGACGACCAGAGTGCCCTGCAGCAGTGGGCAGAGTGTGTGGAGCCACGGGCAGAGGGTGTGGAGCCCCGGGAAGGGGAGGAGGGGGGCCTGCAGGGTGAGTTGGTGGCACAGGAGCAGGATGTGGTGCAGTGGGAGGGCGTCGTGCAGGCGGTGAGGACGGTGGCAGGGTATGACTTGTTTCTGGCCGTGGATGAGGTCTTCCCAGATCTGGAGGTGGGGAGGCACGAGGAGGTGATGAGCGAAGAGCTGTTGGTGGAGAAAGAGGATCATGAGTTTGAACAAGGGCCAGACGGGGAGAAAGAGTGGCAGGAGGAGGAGGAAGAAGAGTGGCAGGAGGAGGAGGAGGACGAGGAGAAGCAACAGGAGGAGGAGGAGGGGGAAGAGGAGGTGGACGAGGGGGAGGATGATATGGAGGAGGCAGAGGGCAAGGCGGAGGAGGAGGAGGAGGAGGAGGAGGCGGAGGCGGAAGAGGAGGCCGAGGAGGGCTTGATTGAGCAGGAAATCATTGGCCTTGTGCAGTATGTCCTGGTGGGTCAGGATATCTTGCAGCTAGTGGAGGTGGTGGCTGAGGCTGAGCCAGAGTTAGAGGGAGAAGCAGAAGCAAAAGCTCCAGCAGAGGAGCCAGGGGAGCAGGAGCAGGCAGAGTCAGGGCAGGATAGGAAGTGCACCAGGTCCCCACTGGAGGAGCTCCAGGCCCTTCAGTTAGAGATGGAGCCCTTGAACTTGGAAGCCAGCAGGGCCTTCTGTCGGCTCAAGCGCAAGACATGGCAGAGGCGCCGTCCCTATTTAGAACTGAGGAGCACCACCATTCAGAGCATCCCCGGATTCTGGGCCAAAGCTGTATCCTTGATGGTAGACGCGCGGGCCCACAGTGTGCCCGCCCCAGTGAAGGTGAGAGCCACCAGCGGGGAGAGGTAGTTCAGCAAGGAAATAGACACACGGCAGTCAGTGTCGCGGCAGTGACCACAGTCTGATGCAAAAGCTTGGAGACGCCCTTTGAACACGCAGCTCCCACCGAAACCCTTCCCGGGGGTCCAGGGGCACAGCCGCAAGTCAGAATCAAGCCCAGAAGAACGGCCGTTGTCTGCAGGCAGCTCTCGGGCCCGCAGGTCCTTCTCAGAGTCTTGCCAAGCCCAAGGGGGTCTCTGGGTCGGAGTAATGAGACATAGGCAGGAATGCGTGATGTGCAGAATTAGAGATGTCCTGTGGAGCCCTGAGCGGGCAAGGATGCAGGGCAGATCAAAGTGTGTCAGGAAGCAGAGTCAGCCTGAGTGGGGGCAGACACGTGCGGGCCTCAAGAGCCTTTGTGCTCCTAGGTCCTGTTTCGGGGATGGACGTGGGGGCCTTGCCAGAGGATAGAGGGATCGGGCCAAGCCAGGTGCTTGTATAGATGCGCAGCATGTGCTAGTTGTTTGTCGTCCAGCTTGCAGCGTGCAGGCTCCTTGACCCACAGCAGTTCGTGAACCACCCGGAATTGTCAGCCATGATGAGTGACCAAGACGAAGCCATGCTCAGCCACATGATCAATTTGAAGGTGAGCCTGCACAGACCAAGGCTAGGGAGGTAGGGGGCTTGGGAAAGTGACCTATCCCTGCCGGCAGGGAGGAGGTGGGTGTCTCCTACAGGAGACGTCTTCCCCCGCGCCCCTCCCTCCACCCACCCTTGTTCTATACAGGTGGAGGACGTGAGGCAGGCCAGCGAGGGCTGCAAGATGATGCTGTTCTTTCGCAGCAACCCCTATTTCCGCAACAGTGTGATCGTGAAGGAGTATGTCATCAGCATCACAGGTGAGTGGAGGCTCCCCGCACGGGCGGCAGCAGGAGGCGGTTAGAAGTTGACAGGCAGTGCGCCCCTGTCCCCATACTCCTCGTGCTGCAGGATACCGGGCGTCCCATTCCACTGCCATTCATTGGCACCGGCATTATGAAAGACAGGCCTACAGACGCAGGCACCAGAACAGCAGCCTTAACTTCTTCAACTGGTTCTTTGACCACAACCTGGCCGGATCTGGCCGGATCGCTGAGGTAAGGACTCGGTGCCTAATGCCGTAAGAGAGCTTGGTGTGTTCCCCAGCGTCTGGGCTTTGTAACCAGATGCCTGCCCTGTCGAGACGAGACGTGACTCCCCCGATAGATCATCAGTGAGGACGTGTGGCGCAACCCCCTGAAGTACTATGTGAGGAGGTCGGCACCAGGAGAGGGCACGTAGAGGAGCACAGGTGAGGAGAGGCGCGCTGGGCACTCGCGGGTGGATTGCCAGGTAACTGGGATGTTGTTTTGCCACATGGACTCCCTGTGGCTGGGAAGACTACAGCCCGGGAGGCCCGGTCGTCCGGGCATCGGGATGAGACAGGAAGTCCGGAGCACTGCAGTGCCAACTCTGTTCCGGCCGGGGAGGCTGAGGGAGGGTGTGGGAGTGTGCCTGTCCACCACCACTCAGAATCAAAGCAGGTGCATTGTCCCGCTCCTCCGAACCCGCTCTCCTGGCCACCAACCCCAACCTCGGCCTGCCCCACCCTTCCTTAACAGGACTGTCCCACCGTGTTCTTCCTACATCCCTTCGCACAATTGCCGGGCGATATTCTTCTTGCGAAGCCTGAGGCTTCTCTGCCACCACGTCCCTCTGTTGGTCCTCAGAGCCGTCATGTATGTCCTCAGGTGTCTCCTTCTTCCTACGCGGGGCATCCTGAGAACGCTGTCCGTGACAGAGGGCTTGTGGTGGGACTTGTTGAACATGGGGCTGGGGGAAGCTGAAGAGAAGCGATCCCAGTGGTACAGTGACCCCCTTGGCGGGGGAGGCCGTCGAGCCATTGTTCAGTACTCTGGCAGTGCTCAGAGGAGGCGATACGTACGAGGTTTGCGTGTTCAGGGCACCTCCCAAAGTGTGAGATACCTAGGAGGGACCGTCACTTGATTTCCAAACCCAAGTAGTGCACGGAAGGAGCTTTTGCAGATACAAATGTGTTTTCAATCAAACACCATTTTCCTGCACGTGAAACAGGTGCAGAAACAGCCTCCGGAAAGGCATTGACACCTAGAGCCACGCGGAGCGGGGAATGAAAGGGATGGAAAAAGCAAGCTCATCAACTGTATTTGTCCGTGTGTATTTGTTCCTTGGGCAAGATAAATGAAGAGCATCAAGCTGTGTGTGTCTGTGTGCTGTCCGTGGCTTGGTTTGGGCCTCTCCGTTGCCTGCCTGGGAATGTCCAGTCCCTCTGCGGTCTGGGCTTGCACAGTTGCGGAAGTGTGTTTAAGTGTTTCTAGGGGTGGGTGGGTGGCGGCGTGAGGGGGCAGAATTCTTCCCTGGTGGCTCAGGCTGGGGAGGAGGAAGAACTAGGAGAAAGTCCACTGCATAGGGTCTTCCCGTTTTCCCGAGGGAGATAAGGTAGTTCAAGGAAAAGGCTTTTGGAGCAAGGGCCTCAAGGGCCCAGTGCTGGGACCTACAGGAAGATAGACTTGCTAGCACCCTCCCTGTGGGCAGTCGGGGCTCACACCTTGACGGCAGGCAACCAGGTGCGAGGCTTCACAGTTCCGCTCACAGTGAAACCAAATGCCCTCCCTAGAAGCCTGAGCACAGTGTATTTGGCCGTGAGGACCTCCCCGTGCGGCGTAGGATTGGGATCCACGTTCGGCGGGTGGGCGGATAGGGTGCATGCAGGGACTCTGGGCAAGGGAGGCAAGCCATGTGGGAAGTGGGTCAGTATAGTATGCTCAATGGGGGATGAATCCGACGCTGGAAGGGTGAGTGGCCAAGGGGACGAGGAGAAGCAGAGTGCCTGCGCCCTAGGTGTCACACACAGCGCCCCCGCACACTGACCCACACGTGCGCGCGCACACAGACACAGGCGCGCACACACGGAGGCACAGGCATGGACACGAAGTTGTGTTGGGCAGTCTCTGGCCCGTGATGCCCACAGTCGGTACATCTTGCCCATTTGGGGGCCCTTTTACATTTCCGCGCACGGAAATGGCCTCCTGCAAGCAGGAGGGTTGCTTTGCCGCGTCTTTGGGTGCAGGCCTTCTTCTGCAACCCAGTAATCCTGAAGCAATATCAAGTCACCCTTCTTTCTGGCCGCTGAGACCCAAGGCGTGGATGGGGGAGAGAGTAGGACTGAGGGAAAGAGAGAGGGCAAGAGCCATGGGGAACGCAAAAGGACCGTTCCAGTGACAGAAGGAGCCCGTTTCTAGGCCGCGCTGGTCCTGTGAACTCAAGTCGACCAGAACGGGGGCTCCAGTCCCCTCCAGGCACAGGCCTTCCCTTGGGCTGTAGCTTCACTCTCAGATATCCCATATCCCGGGATAACCTCTCCTGCCCGCCGTGTTTGTCCCCGTGGCTTTTACGAGGGGTCCCTGTGATGCAGTGGGAACCAAATTCTGCAGGGGGAAGTGTGATTAGACTTGAGAAGGAGCCCAGCAGGCAGAGATCGCCGTGGATGCCAAGACAGGAGCTGGGCGTCCTGACGAACGCTTGGCTCCGGGTGCGAGGCCCAAATGGCACGGCGCGCGTGAGGGCGGGGGCTTCGCAGGGTTGCTCCCAGGGTGGTCTCGCTGATGGGACGGCGGGCGTCCGGCGCGACCAGCCCCCCGAGGCGCGAGGGGCGTGTCCAGCGGCGACTTCCTTTCTCGGCGTCCACGTGACCCGAGGTTAGGCAGGCGCCCCCTGGGACGCCGCTTGGCGGGACAACGACCCCCGAGGCGGACACGGCAAGGTGGTGCGCTCGGCAGGGGTGGGGGTGCTGAGGCTCGGCAGTCCCGGGGCTTGCGGCAGCTGCTTCCTCACACCACGGGGCTGAGGGCCAGCGCCCGGAAGGGAGTGAGGCTGCGTTGGGAGACAGCCGGGCTCCTGAGACCGCCTGTGTGGTCTCGCTGCGGCTCGGGGGCCTTCGGGAGCTAGGGCCCCTCAGGCCACCCGGCGCAGCAGGGGCCCTTGACTCGGGCCGGTGGCGGTTGGGCGTCCCAGGACGCTATTATGTTCAGTTTGGTGCAGGAAGCTGATGACGCCCAGGAGGTAAGGGCAGAGGCGGTCCTGAGAGTGGAGGTGGTGCCGGCGATGTCGGACGTCACGGAGGTGGTGGCGTTTGTGAGTGGGGACGAGAGGTTGGCGGCAGGCCAGGAGCTTTGTCCGCATCCTGGGTTGGTGAGAGAGGAGGGGGTGCTGGCTGAGGAGCAGATCGTGCGGGACGACCAGAGTGCCCTGCAGCAGTGGGCAGAGTGTGTGGAGCCACGGGCAGAGGGTGTGGAGCCCCGGGAAGGGGAGGAGGGGGGCCTGCAGGGTGAGTTGGTGGCACAGGAGCAGGATGTGGTGCAGTGGGAGGGCGTCGTGCAGGCGGTGAGGACGGTGGCAGGGTATGACTTGTTTCTGGCCGTGGATGAGGTCTTCCCAGATCTGGAGCTGGGGAGGCACGAGCAGGTGATGAGCGAAGAGCTGTTGGTGGAGGAAGAGGATCATGAGTTTGTGCAAGGGCCAGACGGGGAGAAAGAGTGGCAGGAGGAGGAGGAAGAAGAGTGGCAGGAGGAGGAGGAGGACGAGGAGAAGCAACAGGAGGAGGAGGAGGGGGAAGAGGAGGTGGACGAGGGGGAGGATGATATGGAGGAGGCAGAGGGCAAGGCGGAGGAGGAGGAGGAGGAGGAGGAGGAGGAGGCGGAGGCGGAAGAGGAGGCCGAGGAGGGCTTGATTGAGCAGGAAATCATTGGCCTTGTGCAGTATGTCCTGGTGGGTCAGGATATCTTGCAGCTAGTGGAGGTGGTGGCTGAGGTTGAGCCAGAGTTAGAGGGAGAAGCAGAAGCAAAAGCTCCAGCAGAGGAGCCAGGGGAGCAGGAGCAGGCAGAGTCAGGGCAGGATAGGAAGTGCACCAGGTCCCCACTGGAGGAGCTCCAGGCCCTTCAGTTAGAGATGGAGCCCTTGAACTTGGAAGCCAGCAGGGCCTTCTGTCGGCTCAAGCGCAAGACATGGCAGAGGCGCCGTCCCTATTTAGAACTGAGGAGCACCACCATTCAGAGCATCCCCGGATTCTGGGCCAAAGCTGTATCCTTGATGGTAGACGCGCGGGCCCACAGTGTGCCCGCCCCAGTGAAGGTGAGAGCCACCAGCGGGGAGAGGTAGTTCAGCAAGGAAATAGACACACGGCAGTCAGTGTCGCGGCAGTGACCACAGTCTGATGCAAAAGCTTGGAGACGCCCTTTGAACACGCAGCTCCCACCGAAACCCTTCCCGGGGGTCCAGGGGCACAGCCGCAAGTCAGAATCAAGCCCAGAAGAACGGCCGTTGTCTGCAGGCAGCTCTCGGGCCCGCAGGTCCTTCTCAGAGTCTTGCCAAGCCCAAGGGGGTCTCTGGGTCGGAGTAATGAGACATAGGCAGGAATGCGTGATGTGCAGAATTAGAGATGTCCTGTGGAGCCCTGAGCGGGCAAGGATGCAGGGCAGATCAAAGTGTGTCAGGAAGCAGAGTCAGCCTGAGTGGGGGCAGACACGTGCGGGCCTCAAGAGCCTTTGTGCTCCTAGGTCCTGTTTCGGGGATGGACGTGGGGGCCTTGCCAGAGGATAGAGGGATCGGGCCAAGCCAGGTGCTTGTATAGATGCGCAGCATGTGCTAGTTGTTTGTCGTCCAGCTTGCAGCGTGCAGGCTCCTTGACCCACAGCAGTTCGTGAACCACCCGGAATTGTCAGCCATGATGAGTGACCAAGACGAAGCCATGCTCAGCCACATGATCAATTTGAAGGTGAGCCTGCACAGACCAAGGCTAGGGAGGTAGGGGGCTTGGGAAAGTGACCTATCCCTGCCGGCAGGGAGGAGGTGGGTGTCTCCTACAGGAGACGTCTTCCCCCGCGCCCCTCCCTCCACCCACCCTTGTTCTATACAGGTGGAGGACGTGAGGCAGGCCAGCGAGGGCTGCAAGATGATGCTGTTCTTTCGCAGCAACCCCTATTTCCGCAACAGTGTGATCGTGAAGGAGTATGTCGTCAGCATCACAGGTGAGTGGAGGCTCCCCGCACGGGCGGCAGCAGGAGGCGGTTAGAAGTTGACAGGCAGTGCGCCCCTGTCCCCATACTCCTCGTGCTGCAGGATACCGGGCGTCCCATTCCACTGCCATTCATTGGCACCGGCATTATGAAAGACAGGCCTACAGACGCAGGCACCAGAACAGCAGCCTTAACTTCTTCAACTGGTTCTTTGACCACAACCTGGCCGGATCTGGCCGGATCGCTGAGGTAAGGACTCGGTGCCTAATGCCGTAAGAGAGCTTGGTGTGTTCCCCAGCGTCTGGGCTTTGTAACCAGATGCCTGCCCTGTCGAGACGAGACGTGACTCCCCCGATAGATCATCAGTGAGGACGTGTGGCGCAACCCCCTGAAGTACTATGTGAGGAGGTCGGCACCAGGAGAGGGCACGTAGAGGAGCACAGGTGAGGAGAGGCGCGCTGGGCACTCGCGGGTGGGTTGCCAGGTAACTGGGATGTTGTTTTGCCACATGGACTCCCTGTGGCTGGGAAGACTACAGCCCGGGAGGCCCGGTCGTCCGGGCATCGGGATGAGACAGGAAGTCCGGAGCACTGCAGTGCCAACTCTGTTCCGGCCGGGGAGGCTGAGGGAGGGTGTGGGAGTGTGCCTGTCCACCACCACTCAGAATCAAAGCAGGTGCATTGTCCCGCTCCTCCGAACCCGCCCTCCTGGCCACCAACCCCAACCTCGGCCTGCCCCACCCTTCCTTAACGGGACTGTCCCACCGTGTTCTTCCTACATCCCTTCGCACAATTGCCGGGCGATATTCTTCTTGCGAAGCCTGAGGCTTCTCTGCCACCACGTCCCTCTGTTGGTCCTCAGAGCCGTCATGTATGTCCTCAGGTGTCTCCTTCTTCCTACGCGGGGCATCCTGAGAACGCTGTCCGTGACAGAGGGCTTGTGGTGGGACTTGTTGAACATGGGGCTGGGGGAAGCTGAAGAGAAGCGATCCCAGTGGTACAGTGACCCCCTTGGCGGGGGAGGCCGTCGAGCCATTGTTCAGTACTCTGGCAGTGCTCAGAGGAGGCGATACGTACGAGGTTTGCGTGTTCAGGGCACCTCCCAAAGTGTGAGATACCTAGGAGGGACCGTCACTTGATTTCCAAACCCAAGTAGTGCACGGAAGGAGCTTTTGCAGATACAAATGTGTTTTCAATCAAACACCATTTTCCTGCACGTGAAACAGGTGCAGAAACAGCCTCCGGAAAGGCATTGACACCTAGAGCCACGCGGAGCGGGGAATGAAAGGGATGGAAAAAGCAAGCTCATCAACTGTATTTGTCCGTGTGTATTTGTTCCTTGGGCAAGATAAATGAAGAGCATCAAGCTGTGTGTGTCTGTGTGCTGTCCGTGGCTTGGTTTGGGCCTCTCCGTTGCCTGCCTGGGAATGTCCAGTCCCTCTGCGGTCTGGGCTTGCACAGTTGCGGAAGTGTGTTTAAGTGTTTCTAGGGGTGGGTGGGTGGCGGCGTGAGAGGGCAGAATTCTTCCCTGGTGGCTCAGGCTGGGGAGGAGGAAGAACTAGGAGAAAGTCCACTGCATAGGGTCTTCCCGTTTTCCCGAGGGAGATAAGGTAGTTCAAGGAAAAGGCTTTTGGAGCAAGGGCCTCAAGGTCCAGTGCTGGGACCTACAGGAAGATAGACTTGCTAGCACCCTCCCTGTGGGCAGTCGGGGCTCACACCTTGACGGCAGGCAACCAGGTGCGAGGCTTCACAGTTCCGCTCACAGTGAAACCAAATGCCCTCCCTAGAAGCCTGAGCACAGAGTATTTGGCCGTGAGGACCTCCCCGTGCGGCGTAGGATTGGGATCCACGTTCGGCGGGTGGGCGGATAGGGTGCATGCAGGGACTCTGGGCAAGGGAGGCAAGCCATGTGGGAAGTGGGTCAGTATAGTATGCTCAATGGGGGATGAATCCGACGCTGGAAGGGTGAGTGGCCAAGGGGACGAGGAGAAGCAGAGTGCCTGCGCCCTAGGTGTCACACACAGCGCCCCCGCACACTGACCCACTGGTGCGCGCGCACACAGACACAGGCGCGCACACACGGAGGCACAGGCATGGACACGAAGTTGTGTTGGGCAGTCTCTGGCCCGTGATGCCCACAGTCGGTACATCTTGCCCATTTGGGGGCCCTTTTACATTTCCGCGCACGGAAATGGCCTCCTGCAAGCAGGAGGGTTGCTTTGCCGCGTCTTTGGGTGCAGGCCTTCTTCTGCAACCCAGTAATCCTGAAGCAATATCAAGTCACCCTTCTTTCTGGCCGCTGAGACCCTAGGCGTGGATGGGGGAGAGAGTAGGACTGAGGGAAAGAGAGAGGGCAAGAGCCATGGGGAACGCAAAAGGACCGTTCCAGTGACAGAAGGAGCCCGTTTCTAGGCCGCGCTGGTCCTGTGAACTCAAGTCGACCAGAACGGGGGCTCCAGTCCCCTCCAGGCACAGGCCTTCCCTTGGGCTGTAGCTTCACTCTCAGATATCCCATATCCCGGGATAACCTCTCCTGCCCGCCGTGTTTGTCCCCGTGGCTTTTACGAGGGGTCCCTGTGATGCAGTGGGAACCAAATTCTGCAGGGGGAAGTGTGATTAGACTTGAGAAGGAGCCCAGCAGGCAGAGATCGCCGTGGATGCCAAGACAGGAGCTGGGCGTCCTGACGAACGCTTGGCTCCGGGTGCGAGGCCCAAATGGCACGGCGCGCGTGAGGGCGGGGGCTTCGCAGGGTTGCTCCCAGGGTGGTCTCGCTGATGGGACGGCGGGCGTCCGGCGCGACCAGCCCCCCGAGGCGCGAGGGGCGTGTCCAGCGGCGACTTCCTTTCTCGGCGTCCACGTGACCCGAGGTTAGGCAGGCGCCCCCTGGGACGCCGCTTGGCGGGACAACGACCCCCGAGGCGGACACGGCAAGGTGGTGCGCTCGGCAGGGGTGGGGGTGCTGAGGCTCGGCAGTCCCGGGGCTTGCGGCAGCTGCTTCCTCACACCACGGGGCTGAGGGCCAGCGCCCGGAAGGGAGTGAGGCTGCGTTGGGAGACAGCCGGGCTCCTGAGACCGCCTGTGTGGTCTCGCTGCGGCTCGGGGGCCTTCGGGAGCTAGGGCCCCTCAGGCCACCCGGCGCAGCAGGGGCCCTTGACTCGGGCCGGTGGCGGTTGGGCGTCCCAGGACGCTATTATGTTCAGTTTGGTGCAGGAAGCTGATGACGCCCAGGAGGTAAGGGCAGAGGCGGTCCTGAGAGTGGAGGTGGTGCCGGCGATGTCGGACGTCACGGAGGTGGTGGCGTTTGTGAGTGGGGACGAGAGGTTGGCGGCAGGCCAGGAGCTTTGTCCGCATCCTGGGTTGGTGAGAGAGGAGGGGGTGCTGGCTGAGGAGCAGATCGTGCGGGACGACCAGAGTGCCCTGCAGCAGTGGGCAGAGTGTGTGGAGCCACGGGCAGAGGGTGTGGAGCCCCGGGAAGGGGAGGAGGGGGGCCTGCAGGGTGAGTTGGTGGCACAGGAGCAGGATGTGGTGCAGTGGGAGGGCGTCGTGCAGGCGGTGAGGACGGTGGCAGGGTATGACTTGTTTCTGGCCGTGGATGAGGTCTTCCCAGATCTGGAGCTGGGGAGGCACGAGCAGGTGATGAGCGAAGAGCTGTTGGTGGAGGAAGAGGATCATGAGTTTGTGCAAGGGCCAGACGGGGAGAAAGAGTGGCAGGAGGAGGAGGAAGAAGAGTGGCAGGAGGAGGAGGAGGACGAGGAGAAGCAACAGGAGGAGGAGGAGGGGGAAGAGGAGGTGGACGAGGGGGAGGATGATATGGAGGAGGCAGAGGGCAAGGCGGAGGAGGAGGAGGAGGAGGAGGAGGAGGCGGAGGCGGAAGAGGAGGCCGAGGAGGGCTTGATTGAGCAGGAAATCATTGGCCTTGTGCAGTATGTCCTGGTGGGTCAGGATATCTTGCAGCTAGTGGAGGTGGTGGCTGAGGTTGAGCCAGAGTTAGAGGGAGAAGCAGAAGCAAAAGCTCCAGCAGAGGAGCCAGGGGAGCAGGAGCAGGCAGAGTCAGGGCAGGATAGGAAGTGCACCAGGTCCCCACTGGAGGAGCTCCAGGCCCTTCAGTTAGAGATGGAGCCCTTGAACTTGGAAGCCAGCAGGGCCTTCTGTCGGCTCAAGCGCAAGACATGGCAGAGGCGCCGTCCCTATTTAGAACTGAGGAGCACCACCATTCAGAGCATCCCCGGATTCTGGGCCAAAGCTGTATCCTTGATGGTAGACGCGCGGGCCCACAGTGTGCCCGCCCCAGTGAAGGTGAGAGCCACCAGCGGGGAGAGGTAGTTCAGCAAGGAAATAGACACACGGCAGTCAGTGTCGCGGCAGTGACCACAGTCTGATGCAAAAGCTTGGAGACGCCCTTTGAACACGCAGCTCCCACCGAAACCCTTCCCGGGGGTCCAGGGGCACAGCCGCAAGTCAGAATCAAGCCCAGAAGAACGGCCGTTGTCTGCAGGCAGCTCTCGGGCCCGCAGGTCCTTCTCAGAGTCTTGCCAAGCCCAAGGGGGTCTCTGGGTCGGAGTAATGAGACATAGGCAGGAATGCGTGATGTGCAGAATTAGAGATGTCCTGTGGAGCCCTGAGCGGGCAAGGATGCAGGGCAGATCAAAGTGTGTCAGGAAGCAGAGTCAGCCTGAGTGGGGGCAGACACGTGCGGGCCTCAAGAGCCTTTGTGCTCCTAGGTCCTGTTTCGGGGATGGACGTGGGGGCCTTGCCAGAGGATAGAGGGATCGGGCCAAGCCAGGTGCTTGTATAGATGCGCAGCATGTGCTAGTTGTTTGTCGTCCAGCTTGCAGCGTGCAGGCTCCTTGACCCACAGCAGTTCGTGAACCACCCGGAATTGTCAGCCATGATGAGTGACCAAGACGAAGCCATGCTCAGCCACATGATCAATTTGAAGGTGAGCCTGCACAGACCAAGGCTAGGGAGGTAGGGGGCTTGGGAAAGTGACCTATCCCTGCCGGCAGGGAGGAGGTGGGTGTCTCCTACAGGAGACGTCTTCCCCCGCGCCCCTCCCTCCACCCACCCTTGTTCTATACAGGTGGAGGACGTGAGGCAGGCCAGCGAGGGCTGCAAGATGATGCTGTTCTTTCGCAGCAACCCCTATTTCCGCAACAGTGTGATCGTGAAGGAGTATGTCGTCAGCATCACAGGTGAGTGGAGGCTCCCCGCACGGGCGGCAGCAGGAGGCGGTTAGAAGTTGACAGGCAGTGCGCCCCTGTCCCCATACTCCTCGTGCTGCAGGATACCGGGCGTCCCATTCCACTGCCATTCATTGGCACCGGCATTATGAAAGACAGGCCTACAGACGCAGGCACCAGAACAGCAGCCTTAACTTCTTCAACTGGTTCTTTGACCACAACCTGGCCGGATCTGGCCGGATCGCTGAGGTAAGGACTCGGTGCCTAATGCCGTAAGAGAGCTTGGTGTGTTCCCCAGCGTCTGGGCTTTGTAACCAGATGCCTGCCCTGTCGAGACGAGACGTGACTCCCCCGATAGATCATCAGTGAGGACGTGTGGCGCAACCCCCTGAAGTACTATGTGAGGAGGTCGGCACCAGGAGAGGGCACGTAGAGGAGCACAGGTGAGGAGAGGCGCGCTGGGCACTCGCGGGTGGGTTGCCAGGTAACTGGGATGTTGTTTTGCCACATGGACTCCCTGTGGCTGGGAAGACTACAGCCCGGGAGGCCCGGTCGTCCGGGCATCGGGATGAGACAGGAAGTCCGGAGCACTGCAGTGCCAACTCTGTTCCGGCCGGGGAGGCTGAGGGAGGGTGTGGGAGTGTGCCTGTCCACCACCACTCAGAATCAAAGCAGGTGCATTGTCCCGCTCCTCCGAACCCGCCCTCCTGGCCACCAACCCCAACCTCGGCCTGCCCCACCCTTCCTTAACGGGACTGTCCCACCGTGTTCTTCCTACATCCCTTCGCACAATTGCCGGGCGATATTCTTCTTGCGAAGCCTGAGGCTTCTCTGCCACCACGTCCCTCTGTTGGTCCTCAGAGCCGTCATGTATGTCCTCAGGTGTCTCCTTCTTCCTACGCGGGGCATCCTGAGAACGCTGTCCGTGACAGAGGGCTTGTGGTGGGACTTGTTGAACATGGGGCTGGGGGAAGCTGAAGAGAAGCGATCCCAGTGGTACAGTGACCCCCTTGGCGGGGGAGGCCGTCGAGCCATTGTTCAGTACTCTGGCAGTGCTCAGAGGAGGCGATACGTACGAGGTTTGCGTGTTCAGGGCACCTCCCAAAGTGTGAGATACCTAGGAGGGACCGTCACTTGATTTCCAAACCCAAGTAGTGCACGGAAGGAGCTTTTGCAGATACAAATGTGTTTTCAATCAAACACCATTTTCCTGCACGTGAAACAGGTGCAGAAACAGCCTCCGGAAAGGCATTGACACCTAGAGCCACGCGGAGCGGGGAATGAAAGGGATGGAAAAAGCAAGCTCATCAACTGTATTTGTCCGTGTGTATTTGTTCCTTGGGCAAGATAAATGAAGAGCATCAAGCTGTGTGTGTCTGTGTGCTGTCCGTGGCTTGGTTTGGGCCTCTCCGTTGCCTGCCTGGGAATGTCCAGTCCCTCTGCGGTCTGGGCTTGCACAGTTGCGGAAGTGTGTTTAAGTGTTTCTAGGGGTGGGTGGGTGGCGGCGTGAGAGGGCAGAATTCTTCCCTGGTGGCTCAGGCTGGGGAGGAGGAAGAACTAGGAGAAAGTCCACTGCATAGGGTCTTCCCGTTTTCCCGAGGGAGATAAGGTAGTTCAAGGAAAAGGCTTTTGGAGCAAGGGCCTCAAGGTCCAGTGCTGGGACCTACAGGAAGATAGACTTGCTAGCACCCTCCCTGTGGGCAGTCGGGGCTCACACCTTGACGGCAGGCAACCAGGTGCGAGGCTTCACAGTTCCGCTCACAGTGAAACCAAATGCCCTCCCTAGAAGCCTGAGCACAGAGTATTTGGCCGTGAGGACCTCCCCGTGCGGCGTAGGATTGGGATCCACGTTCGGCGGGTGGGCGGATAGGGTGCATGCAGGGACTCTGGGCAAGGGAGGCAAGCCATGTGGGAAGTGGGTCAGTATAGTATGCTCAATGGGGGATGAATCCGACGCTGGAAGGGTGAGTGGCCAAGGGGACGAGGAGAAGCAGAGTGCCTGCGCCCTAGGTGTCACACACAGCGCCCCCGCACACTGACCCACTGGTGCGCGCGCACACAGACACAGGCGCGCACACACGGAGGCACAGGCATGGACACGAAGTTGTGTTGGGCAGTCTCTGGCCCGTGATGCCCACAGTCGGTACATCTTGCCCATTTGGGGGCCCTTTTACATTTCCGCGCACGGAAATGGCCTCCTGCAAGCAGGAGGGTTGCTTTGCCGCGTCTTTGGGTGCAGGCCTTCTTCTGCAACCCAGTAATCCTGAAGCAATATCAAGTCACCCTTCTTTCTGGCCGCTGAGACCCTAGGCGTGGATGGGGGAGAGAGTAGGACTGAGGGAAAGAGAGAGGGCAAGAGCCATGGGGAACGCAAAAGGACCGTTCCAGTGACAGAAGGAGCCCGTTTCTCGGCCGCGCTGGTCCTGTGAACTCAAGTCGACCAGAACGGGGGCTCCAGTCCCCTCCAGGCACAGGCCTTCCCTTGGGCTGTAGCTTCACTCTCAGATATCCCATATCCCGGGATAACCTCTCCTGCCCGCCGTGTTTGTCCCCGTGGCTTTTACGAGGGGTCCCTGTGATGCAGTGGGAACCAAATTCTGCAGGGGGAAGTGTGATTAGACTTGAGAAGGAGCCCAGCAGGCAGAGATCGCCGTGGATGCCAAGACAGGAGCTGGGCGTCCTGACGAACGCTTGGCTCCGGGTGCGAGGCCCAAATGGCACGGCGCGCGTGAGGGCGGGGGCTTCGCAGGGTTGCTCCCAGGGTGGTCTCGCTGATGGGACGGCGGGCGTCCGGCGCGACCAGCCCCCCGAGGCGCGAGGGGCGTGTCCAGCGGCGACTTCCTTTCTCGGCGTCCACGTGACCCGAGGTTAGGCAGGCGCCCCCTGGGACGCCGCTTGGCGGGACAACGACCCCCGAGGCGGACACGGCAAGGTGGTGCGCTCGGCAGGGGTGGGGGTGCTGAGGCTCGGCAGTCCCGGGGCTTGCGGCAGCTGCTTCCTCACACCAGGGGGCTGAGGGCCAGCGCCCGGAAGGGAGTGAGGCTGCGTTGGGAGACAGCCGGGCTCCTGAGACCGCCTGTGTGGTCTCGCTGCGGCTCGGGGGCCTTCGGGAGCTAGGGCCCCTCAGGCCACCCGGCGCAGCAGGGGCCCTTGACTCGGGCCGGTGGCGGTTGGGCGTCCCAGGACGCTATTATGTTCAGTTTGGTGCAGGAAGCTGATGACGCCCAGGAGGTAAGGGCAGAGGCGGTCCTGAGAGTGGAGGTGGTGCCGGCGATGTCGGACGTCACGGAGGTGGTGGCGTTTGTGAGTGGGGACGAGAGGTTGGCGGCAGGCCAGGAGCTTTGTCCGCATCCTGGGTTGGTGAGAGAGGAGGGGGTGCTGGCTGAGGAGCAGATCGTGCGGGACGACCAGAGTGCCCTGCAGCAGTGGGCAGAGTGTGTGGAGCCACGGGCAGAGGGTGTGGAGCCCCGGGAAGGGGAGGAGGGGGGCCTGCAGGGTGAGTTGGTGGCACAGGAGCAGGATGTGGTGCAGTGGGAGGGCGTCGTGCAGGCGGTGAGGACGGTGGCAGGGTATGACTTGTTTCTGGCCGTGGATGAGGTCTTCCCAGATCTGGAGGTGGGGAGGCACGAGCAGGTGATGAGCGAAGAGCTGTTGGTGGAGGAAGAGGATCATGAGTTTGTGCAAGGGCCAGACGGGGAGAAAGAGTGGCAGGAGGAGGAGGAAGAAGAGTGGCAGGAGGAGGAGGAGGACGAGGAGAAGCAACAGGAGGAGGAGGAGGGGGAAGAGGAGGTGGACGAGGGGGAGGATGATATGGAGGAGGCAGAGGGCAAGGCGGAGGAGGAGGAGGAGGAGGAGGAGGCGGAGGCGGAAGAGGAGGCCGAGGAGGGCTTGATTGAGCAGGAAATCATTGGCCTTGTGCAGTATGTCCTGGTGGGTCAGGATATCTTGCAGCTAGTGGAGGTGGTGGCTGAGGTTGAGCCAGAGTTAGAGGGAGAAGCAGAAGCAAAAGCTCCAGCAGAGGAGCCAGGGGAGCAGGAGCAGGCAGAGTCAGGGCAGGATAGGAAGTGCACCAGGTCCCCACTGGAGGAGCTCCAGGCCCTTCAGTTAGAGATGGAGCCCTTGAACTTGGAAGCCAGCAGGGCCTTCTGTCGGCTCAAGCGCAAGACATGGCAGAGGCGCCGTCCCTATTTAGAACTGAGGAGCACCACCATTCAGAGCATCCCCGGATTCTGGGCCAAAGCTGTATCCTTGATGGTAGACGCGCGGGCCCACAGTGTGCCCGCCCCAGTGAAGGAGAGAGCCACCAGCGCGGAGAGGTAGTTCAGCAAGGAAATAGACACACGGCAGTCAGTGTCGCGGCAGTGACCACAGTCTGATGCAAAAGCTTGGAGACGCCCTTTGAACACGCAGCTCCCACCGAACCCTTCCCGGGGTCCCAGGGGCACAGCCGCAAGTCAAAATCAAGCCCAGAAGAACGGCCGTTGTCTGCAGGCAGCTCTCGGGCCCGCAGGTCCTTCTCAGAGTCTTGCCAAGCCCAAGGGGGTCTCTGGGTCGGAGTAATGAGACATAGGCAGGAATGCGTGATGTGCAGAATTAGAGATGTCCTGTGGAGCCCTGAGCGGGCAAGGATGCAGGGCAGATCAAAGTGTGTCAGGAAGCAGAGTCAGCCTGAGTGGGGGCAGACACGTGCGGGCCTCAAGAGCCTTTGTGCTCCTAGGTCCTGTTTCGGGGATGGACGTGGGGGCCTTGCCAGAGGATAGAGGGATCGGGCCAAGCCAGGTGCTTGTATAGATGCGCAGCATGTGCTAGTTGTTTGTCGTCCAGCTTGCAGCGTGCAGGCTCCTTGACCCACAGCAGTTCGTGAACCACCCGGAATTGTCAGCCATGATGAGTGACCAAGACGAAGCCATGCTCAGCCACATGATCAATTTGAAGGTGAGCCTGCACAGACCAAGGCTAGGGAGGTAGGGGGCTTGGGAAAGTGACCTATCCCTGCCGGCAGGGAGGAGGTGGGTGTCTCCTACAGGAGACGTCTTCCCCCGCGCCCCTCCCTCCACCCACCCTTGTTCTATACAGGTGGAGGACGTGAGGCAGGCCAGCGAGGGCTGCAAGATGATGCTGTTCTTTCGCAGCAACCCCTATTTCCGCAACAGTGTGATCGTGAAGGAGTATGTCGTCAGCATCACAGGTGAGTGGAGGCTCCCCGCACGGGCGGCAGCAGGAGGCGGTTAGAAGTTGACAGGCAGTGCGCCCCTGTCCCCATACTCCTCGTGCTGCAGGATACCGGGCGTCCCATTCCACTGCCATTCATTGGCACCGGCATTATGAAAGACAGGCCTACAGACGCAGGCACCAGAACAGCAGCCTTAACTTCTTCAACTGGTTCTTTGACCACAACCTGGCCGGATCTGGCCGGATCGCTGAGGTAAGGACTCGGTGCCTAATGCCGTAAGAGAGCTTGGTGTGTTCCCCAGCGTCTGGGCTTTGTAACCAGATGCCTGCCCTGTCGAGACGAGACGTGACTCCCCCGATAGATCATCAGTGAGGACGTGTGGCGCAACCCCCTGAAGTACTATGTGAGGAGGTCGGCACCAGGAGAGGGCACGTAGAGGAGCACAGGTGAGGAGAGGCGCGCTGGGCACTCGCGGGTGGGTTGCCAGGTAACTGGGATGTTGTTTTGCCACATGGACTCCCTGTGGCTGGGAAGACTACAGCCCGGGAGGCCCGGTCGTCCGGGCATCGGGATGAGACAGGAAGTCCGGAGCACTGCAGTGCCAACTCTGTTCCGGCCGGGGAGGCTGAGGGAGGGTGTGGGAGTGTGCCTGTCCACCACCACTCAGAATCAAAGCAGGTGCATTGTCCCGCTCCTCCGAACCCGCTCTCCTGGCCACCAACCCCAACCTCGGCCTGCCCCACCCTTCCTTAACGGGACTGTCCCACCGTGTTCTTCCTACATCCCTTCGCACAATTGCCGGGCGATATTCTTCTTGCGAAGCCTGAGGCTTCTCTGCCACCACGTCCCTCTGTTGGTCCTCAGAGCCGTCATGTATGTCCTCAGGTGTCTCCTTCTTCCTACGCGGGGCATCCTGAGAACGCTGTCCGTGACAGAGGGCTTGTGGTGGGACTTGTTGAACATGGGGCTGGGGGAAGCTGAAGAGAAGCGATCCCAGTGGTACAGTGACCCCCTTGGCGGGGGAGGCCGTCGAGCCATTGTTCAGTACTCTGGCAGTGCTCAGAGGAGGCGATACGTACGAGGTGTGTGTGTTCAGGGCACCTCCCAAAGTGTGAGATACCTAGGAGGGACCGTCACTTGATTTCCAAACCCAAGTAGTGCACGGAAGGAGCTTTTGCAGATACAAATGTGTTTTCAATCAAACACCATTTTCCTGCACGTGAAACAGGTGCAGAAACAGCCTCCGGAAAGGCATTGACACCTAGAGCCACGCGGAGCGGGGAATGAAAGGGATGGAAAAAGCAAGCTCATCAACTGTATTTGTCCGTGTGTATTTGTTCCTTGGGCAAGATAAATGAAGAGCATCAAGCTGTGTGTGTCTGTGTGCTGTCCGTGGCTTGGTTTGGGCCTCTCCGTTGCCTGCCTGGGAATGTCCAGTCCCTCTGCGGTCTGGGCTTGCACAGTTGCGGAAGTGTGTTTAAGTGTTTCTAGGGGTGGGTGGGTGGCGGCGTGAGAGGGCAGAATTCTTCCCTGGTGGCTCAGGCTGGGGAGGAGGAAGAACTAGGAGAAAGTCCACTGCATAGGGTCTTCCCGTTTTCCCGAGGGAGATAAGGTAGTTCAAGGAAAAGGCTTTTGGAGCAAGGGCCTCAAGGTCCAGTGCTGGGACCTACAGGAAGATAGACTTGCTAGCACCCTCCCTGTGGGCAGTCGGGGCTCACACCTTGACGGCAGGCAACCAGGTGCGAGGCTTCACAGTTCCGCTCACAGTGAAACCAAATGCCCTCCCTAGAAGCCTGAGCACAGAGTATTTGGCCGTGAGGACCTCCCCGTGCGGCGTAGGATTGGGATCCACGTTCGGCGGGTGGGCGGATAGGGTGCATGCAGGGACTCTGGGCAAGGGAGGCAAGCCATGTGGGAAGTGGGTCAGTATAGTATGCTCAATGGGGGATGAATCCGACGCTGGAAGGGTGAGTGGCCAAGGGGACGAGGAGAAGCAGAGTGCCTGCGCCCTAGGTGTCACACACAGCGCCCCCGCACACTGACCCACTGGTGCGCGCGCACACAGACACAGGCGCGCACACACGGAGGCACAGGCATGGACACGAAGTTGTGTTGGGCAGTCTCTGGCCCGTGATGCCCACAGTCGGTACATCTTGCCCATTTGGGGGCCCTTTTACATTTCCGCGCACGGAAATGGCCTCCTGCAAGCAGGAGGGTTGCTTTGCCGCGTCTTTGGGTGCAGGCCTTCTTCTGCAACCCAGTAATCCTGAAGCAATATCAAGTCACCCTTCTTTCTGGCCGCTGAGACCCTAGGCGTGGATGGGGGAGAGAGTAGGACTGAGGGAAAGAGAGAGGGCAAGAGCCATGGGAAACGCAAAAGGACCGTTCCAGTGACAGAAGGAGCCCGTTTCTCGGCCGCGCTGGTCCTGTGAACTCAAGTCGACCAGAACGGGGGCTCCAGTCCCCTCCAGGCACAGGCCTTCCCTTGGGCTGTAGCTTCACTCTCAGATATCCCATATCCCGGGATAACCTCTCCTGCCCGCCGTGTTTGTCCCCGTGGCTTTTACGAGGGGTCCCTGTGATGCAGTGGGAACCAAATTCTGCAGGGGGAAGTGTGATTAGACTTGAGAAGGAGCCCAGCAGGCAGAGATCGCCGTGGATGCCAAGACAGGAGCTGGGCGTCCTGACGAACGCTTGGCTCCGGGTGCGAGGCCCAAATGGCACGGCGCGCGTGAGGGCGGGGGCTTCGCAGGGTTGCTCCCAGGGTGGTCTCGCTGATGGGACGGCGGGCGTCCGGCGCGACCAGCCCCCCGAGGCGCGAGGGGCGTGTCCAGCGGCGACTTCCTTTCTCGGCGTCCACGTGACCCGAGGTTAGGCAGGCGCCCCCTGGGACGCCGCTTGGCGGGACAACGACCCCCGAGGCGGACACGGCAAGGTGGTGCGCTCGGCAGGGGTGGGGGTGCTGAGGCTCGGCAGTCCCGGGGCTTGCGGCAGCTGCTTCCTCACACCACGGGGCTGAGGGCCAGCGCCCGGAAGGGAGTGAGGCTGCGTTGGGAGACAGCCGGGCTCCTGAGACCGCCTGTGTGGTCTCGCTGCGGCTCGGGGGCCTTCGGGAGCTAGGGCCCCTCAGGCCACCCGGCGCAGCAGGGGCCCTTGACTCGGGCCGGTGGCGGTTGGGCGTCCCAGGACGCTATTATGTTCAGTTTGGTGCAGGAAGCTGATGACGCCCAGGAGGTAAGGGCAGAGGCGGTCCTGAGAGTGGAGGTGGTGCCGGCGATGTCGGACGTCACGGAGGTGGTGGCGTTTGTGAGTGGGGACGAGAGGTTGGCGGCAGGCCAGGAGCTTTGTCCGCATCCTGGGTTGGTGAGAGAGGAGGGGGTGCTGGCTGAGGAGCAGATCGTGCGGGACGACCAGAGTGCCCTGCAGCAGTGGGCAGAGTGTGTGGAGCCACGGGCAGAGGGTGTGGAGCCCCGGGAAGGGGAGGAGGGGGGCCTGCAGGGTGAGTTGGTGGCACAGGAGCAGGATGTGGTGCAGTGGGAGGGCGTCGTGCAGGCGGTGAGGACGGTGGCAGGGTATGACTTGTTTCTGGCCGTGGATGAGGTCTTCCCAGATCTGGAGGTGGGGAGGCACGAGCAGGTGATGAGCGAAGAGCTGTTGGTGGAGGAAGAGGATCATGAGTTTGTGCAAGGGCCAGACGGGGAGAAAGAGTGGCAGGAGGAGGAGGAAGAAGAGTGGCAGGAGGAGGAGGAGGACGAGGAGAAGCAACAGGAGGAGGAGGAGGGGGAAGAGGAGGTGGACGAGGGGGAGGATGATATGGAGGAGGCAGAGGGCAAGGCGGAGGAGGAGGAGGAGGAGGAGGAGGCGGAGGCGGAAGAGGAGGCCGAGGAGGGCTTGATTGAGCAGGAAATCATTGGCCTTGTGCAGTATGTCCTGGTGGGTCAGGATATCTTGCAGCTAGTGGAGGTGGTGGCTGAGGTTGAGCCAGAGTTAGAGGGAGAAGCAGAAGCAAAAGCTCCAGCAGAGGAGCCAGGGGAGCAGGAGCAGGCAGAGTCAGGGCAGGATAGGAAGTGCACCAGGTCCCCACTGGAGGAGCTCCAGGCCCTTCAGTTAGAGATGGAGCCCTTGAACTTGGAAGCCAGCAGGGCCTTCTGTCGGCTCAAGCGCAAGACATGGCAGAGGCGCCGTCCCTATTTAGAACTGAGGAGCACCACCATTCAGAGCATCCCCGGATTCTGGGCCAAAGCTGTATCCTTGATGGTAGACGCGCGGGCCCACAGTGTGCCCGCCCCAGTGAAGGAGAGAGCCACCAGCGCGGAGAGGTAGTTCAGCAAGGAAATAGACACACGGCAGTCAGTGTCGCGGCAGTGACCACAGTCTGATGCAAAAGCTTGGAGACGCCCTTTGAACACGCAGCTCCCACCGAACCCTTCCCGGGGTCCCAGGGGCACAGCCGCAAGTCAAAATCAAGCCCAGAAGAACGGCCGTTGTCTGCAGGCAGCTCTCGGGCCCGCAGGTCCTTCTCAGAGTCTTGCCAAGCCCAAGGGGGTCTCTGGGTCGGAGTAATGAGACATAGGCAGGAATGCGTGATGTGCAGAATTAGAGATGTCCTGTGGAGCCCTGAGCGGGCAAGGATGCAGGGCAGATCAAAGTGTGTCAGGAAGCAGAGTCAGCCTGAGTGGGGGCAGACACGTGCGGGCCTCAAGAGCCTTTGTGCTCCTAGGTCCTGTTTCGGGGATGGACGTGGGGGCCTTGCCAGAGGATAGAGGGATCGGGCCAAGCCAGGTGCTTGTATAGATGCGCAGCATGTGCTAGTTGTTTGTCGTCCAGCTTGCAGCGTGCAGGCTCCTTGACCCACAGCAGTTCGTGAACCACCCGGAATTGTCAGCCATGATGAGTGACCAAGACGAAGCCATGCTCAGCCACATGATCAATTTGAAGGTGAGCCTGCACAGACCAAGGCTAGGGAGGTAGGGGGCTTGGGAAAGTGACCTATCCCTGCCGGCAGGGAGGAGGTGGGTGTCTCCTACAGGAGACGTCTTCCCCCGCGCCCCTCCCTCCACCCACCCTTGTTCTATACAGGTGGAGGACGTGAGGCAGGCCAGCGAGGGCTGCAAGATGATGCTGTTCTTTCGCAGCAACCCCTATTTCCGCAACAGTGTGATCGTGAAGGAGTATGTCGTCAGCATCACAGGTGAGTGGAGGCTCCCCGCACGGGCGGCAGCAGGAGGCGGTTAGAAGTTGACAGGCAGTGCGCCCCTGTCCCCATACTCCTCGTGCTGCAGGATACCGGGCGTCCCATTCCACTGCCATTCATTGGCACCGGCATTATGAAAGACAGGCCTACAGACGCAGGCACCAGAACAGCAGCCTTAACTTCTTCAACTGGTTCTTTGACCACAACCTGGCCGGATCTGGCCGGATCGCTGAGGTAAGGACTCGGTGCCTAATGCCGTAAGAGAGCTTGGTGTGTTCCCCAGCGTCTGGGCTTTGTAACCAGATGCCTGCCCTGTCGAGACGAGACGTGACTCCCCCGATAGATCATCAGTGAGGACGTGTGGCGCAACCCCCTGAAGTACTATGTGAGGAGGTCGGCACCAGGAGAGGGCACGTAGAGGAGCACAGGTGAGGAGAGGCGCGCTGGGCACTCGCGGGTGGGTTGCCAGGTAACTGGGATGTTGTTTTGCCACATGGACTCCCTGTGGCTGGGAAGACTACAGCCCGGGAGGCCCGGTCGTCCGGGCATCGGGATGAGACAGGAAGTCCGGAGCACTGCAGTGCCAACTCTGTTCCGGCCGGGGAGGCTGAGGGAGGTTGTGGGAGTGTGCCTGTCCACCACCACTCAGAATCAAAGCAGGTGCATTGTCCCGCTCCTCCGAACCCGCTCTCCTGGCCACCAACCCCAACCTCGGCCTGCCCCACCCTTCCTTAACGGGACTGTCCCACCGTGTTCTTCCTACATCCCTTCGCACAATTGCCGGGCGATATTCTTCTTGCGAAGCCTGAGGCTTCTCTGCCACCACGTCCCTCTGTTGGTCCTCAGAGCCGTCATGTATGTCCTCAGGTGTCTCCTTCTTCCTACGCGGGGCATCCTGAGAACGCTGTCCGTGACAGAGGGCTTGTGGTGGGACTTGTTGAACATGGGGCTGGGGGAAGCTGAAGAGAAGCGATCCCAGTGGTACAGTGACCCCCTTGGCGGGGGAGGCCGTCGAGCCATTGTTCAGTACTCTGGCAGTGCTCAGAGGAGGCGATACGTACGAGGTTTGCGTGTTCAGGGCACCTCCCAAAGTGTGAGATACCTAGGAGGGACCGTCACTTGATTTCCAAACCCAAGTAGTGCACGGAAGGAGCTTTTGCAGATACAAATGTGTTTTCAATCAAACACCATTTTCCTGCACGTGAAACAGGTGCAGAAACAGCCTCCGGAAAGGCATTGACACCTAGAGCCACGCGGAGCGGGGAATGAAAGGGATGGAAAAAGCAAGCTCATCAACTGTATTTGTCCGTGTGTATTTGTTCCTTGGGCAAGATAAATGAAGAGCATCAAGCTGTGTGTGTCTGTGTGCTGTCCGTGGCTTGGTTTGGGCCTCTCCGTTGCCTGCCTGGGAATGTCCAGTCCCTCTGCGGTCTGGGCTTGCACAGTTGCGGAAGTGTGTTTAAGTGTTTCTAGGGGTGGGTGGGTGGCGGCGTGAGAGGGCAGAATTCTTCCCTGGTGGCTCAGGCTGGGGAGGAGGAAGAACTAGGAGAAAGTCCACTGCATAGGGTCTTCCCGTTTTCCCGAGGGAGATAAGGTAGTTCAAGGAAAAGGCTTTTGGAGCAAGGGCCTCAAGGTCCAGTGCTGGGACCTACAGGAAGATAGACTTGCTAGCACCCTCCCTGTGGGCAGTCGGGGCTCACACCTTGACGGCAGGCAACCAGGTGCGAGGCTTCACAGTTCCGCTCACAGTGAAACCAAATGCCCTCCCTAGAAGCCTGAGCACAGAGTATTTGGCCGTGAGGACCTCCCCGTGCGGCGTAGGATTGGGATCCACGTTCGGCGGGTGGGCGGATAGGGTGCATGCAGGGACTCTGGGCAAGGGAGGCAAGCCATGTGGGAAGTGGGTCAGTATAGTATGCTCAATGGGGGATGAATCCGACGCTGGAAGGGTGAGTGGCCAAGGGGACGAGGAGAAGCAGAGTGCCTGCGCCCTAGGTGTCACACACAGCGCCCCCGCACACTGACCCACTGGTGCGCGCGCACACAGACACAGGCGCGCACACACGGAGGCACAGGCATGGACACGAAGTTGTGTTGGGCAGTCTCTGGCCCGTGATGCCCACAGTCGGTACATCTTGCCCATTTGGGGGCCCTTTTACATTTCCGCGCACGGAAATGGCCTCCTGCAAGCAGGAGGGTTGCTTTGCCGCGTCTTTGGGTGCAGGCCTTCTTCTGCAACCCAGTAATCCTGAAGCAATATCAAGTCACCCTTCTTTCTGGCCGCTGAGACCCTAGGCGTGGATGGGGGAGAGAGTAGGACTGAGGGAAAGAGAGAGGGCAAGAGCCATGGGAAACGCAAAAGGACCGTTCCAGTGACAGAAGGAGCCCGTTTCTCGGCCGCGCTGGTCCTGTGAACTCAAGTCGACCAGAACGGGGGCTCCAGTCCCCTCCAGGCACAGGCCTTCCCTTGGGCTGTAGCTTCACTCTCAGATATCCCATATCCCGGGATAACCTCTCCTGCCCGCCGTGTTTGTCCCCGTGGCTTTTACGAGGGGTCCCTGTGATGCAGTGGGAACCAAATTCTGCAGGGGGAAGTGTGATTAGACTTGAGAAGGAGCCCAGCAGGCAGAGATCGCCGTGGATGCCAAGACAGGAGCTGGGCGTCCTGACGAACGCTTGGCTCCGGGTGCGAGGCCCAAATGGCACGGCGCGCGTGAGGGCGGGGGCTTCGCAGGGTTGCTCCCAGGGTGGTCTCGCTGATGGGACGGCGGGCGTCCGGCGCGACCAGCCCCCCGAGGCGCGAGGGGCGTGTCCAGCGGCGACTTCCTTTCTCGGCGTCCACGTGACCCGAGGTTAGGCAGGCGCCCCCTGGGACGCCGCTTGGCGGGACAACGACCCCCGAGGCGGACACGGCAAGGTGGTGCGCTCGGCAGGGGTGGGGGTGCTGAGGCTCGGCAGTCCCGGGGCTTGCGGCAGCTGCTTCCTCACACCACGGGGCTGAGGGCCAGCGCCCGGAAGGGAGTGAGGCTGCGTTGGGAGACAGCCGGGCTCCTGAGACCGCCTGTGTGGTCTCGCTGCGGCTCGGGGGCCTTCGGGAGCTAGGGCCCCTCAGGCCACCCGGCGCAGCAGGGGCCCTTGACTCGGGCCGGTGGCGGTTGGGCGTCCCAGGACGCTATTATGTTCAGTTTGGTGCAGGAAGCTGATGACGCCCAGGAGGTAAGGGCAGAGGCGGTCCTGAGAGTGGAGGTGGTGCCGGCGATGTCGGACGTCACGGAGGTGGTGGCGTTTGTGAGTGGGGACGAGAGGTTGGCGGCAGGCCAGGAGCTTTGTCCGCATCCTGGGTTGGTGAGAGAGGAGGGGGTGCTGGCTGAGGAGCAGATCGTGCGGGACGACCAGAGTGCCCTGCAGCAGTGGGCAGAGTGTGTGGAGCCACGGGCAGAGGGTGTGGAGCCCCGGGAAGGGGAGGAGGGGGGCCTGCAGGGTGAGTTGGTGGCACAGGAGCAGGATGTGGTGCAGTGGGAGGGCGTCGTGCAGGCGGTGAGGACGGTGGCAGGGTATGACTTGTTTCTGGCCGTGGATGAGGTCTTCCCAGATCTGGAGGTGGGGAGGCACGAGCAGGTGATGAGCGAAGAGCTGTTGGTGGAGGAAGAGGATCATGAGTTTGTGCAAGGGCCAGACGGGGAGAAAGAGTGGCAGGAGGAGGAGGAAGAAGAGTGGCAGGAGGAGGAGGAGGACGAGGAGAAGCAACAGGAGGAGGAGGAGGGGGAAGAGGAGGTGGACGAGGGGGAGGATGATATGGAGGAGGCAGAGGGCAAGGCGGAGGAGGAGGAGGAGGAGGAGGAGGCGGAGGCGGAAGAGGAGGCCGAGGAGGGCTTGATTGAGCAGGAAATCATTGGCCTTGTGCAGTATGTCCTGGTGGGTCAGGATATCTTGCAGCTAGTGGAGGTGGTGGCTGAGGTTGAGCCAGAGTTAGAGGGAGAAGCAGAAGCAAAAGCTCCAGCAGAGGAGCCAGGGGAGCAGGAGCAGGCAGAGTCAGGGCAGGATAGGAAGTGCACCAGGTCCCCACTGGAGGAGCTCCAGGCCCTTCAGTTAGAGATGGAGCCCTTGAACTTGGAAGCCAGCAGGGCCTTCTGTCGGCTCAAGCGCAAGACATGGCAGAGGCGCCGTCCCTATTTAGAACTGAGGAGCACCACCATTCAGAGCATCCCCGGATTCTGGGCCAAAGCTGTATCCTTGATGGTAGACGCGCGGGCCCACAGTGTGCCCGCCCCAGTGAAGGAGAGAGCCACCAGCGCGGAGAGGTAGTTCAGCAAGGAAATAGACACACGGCAGTCAGTGTCGCGGCAGTGACCACAGTCTGATGCAAAAGCTTGGAGACGCCCTTTGAACACGCAGCTCCCACCGAACCCTTCCCGGGGTCCCAGGGGCACAGCCGCAAGTCAAAATCAAGCCCAGAAGAACGGCCGTTGTCTGCAGGCAGCTCTCGGGCCCGCAGGTCCTTCTCAGAGTCTTGCCAAGCCCAAGGGGGTCTCTGGGTCGGAGTAATGAGACATAGGCAGGAATGCGTGATGTGCAGAATTAGAGATGTCCTGTGGAGCCCTGAGCGGGCAAGGATGCAGGGCAGATCAAAGTGTGTCAGGAAGCAGAGTCAGCCTGAGTGGGGGCAGACACGTGCGGGCCTCAAGAGCCTTTGTGCTCCTAGGTCCTGTTTCGGGGATGGACGTGGGGGCCTTGCCAGAGGATAGAGGGATCGGGCCAAGCCAGGTGCTTGTATAGATGCGCAGCATGTGCTAGTTGTTTGTCGTCCAGCTTGCAGCGTGCAGGCTCCTTGACCCACAGCAGTTCGTGAACCACCCGGAATTGTCAGCCATGATGAGTGACCAAGACGAAGCCATGCTCAGCCACATGATCAATTTGAAGGTGAGCCTGCACAGACCAAGGCTAGGGAGGTAGGGGGCTTGGGAAAGTGACCTATCCCTGCCGGCAGGGAGGAGGTGGGTGTCTCCTACAGGAGACGTCTTCCCCCGCGCCCCTCCCTCCACCCACCCTTGTTCTATACAGGTGGAGGACGTGAGGCAGGCCAGCGAGGGCTGCAAGATGATGCTGTTCTTTCGCAGCAACCCCTATTTCCGCAACAGTGTGATCGTGAAGGAGTATGTCGTCAGCATCACAGGTGAGTGGAGGCTCCCCGCACGGGCGGCAGCAGGAGGCGGTTAGAAGTTGACAGGCAGTGCGCCCCTGTCCCCATACTCCTCGTGCTGCAGGATACCGGGCGTCCCATTCCACTGCCATTCATTGGCACCGGCATTATGAAAGACAGGCCTACAGACGCAGGCACCAGAACAGCAGCCTTAACTTCTTCAACTGGTTCTTTGACCACAACCTGGCCGGATCTGGCCGGATCGCTGAGGTAAGGACTCGGTGCCTAATGCCGTAAGAGAGCTTGGTGTGTTCCCCAGCGTCTGGGCTTTGTAACCAGATGCCTGCCCTGTCGAGACGAGACGTGACTCCCCCGATAGATCATCAGTGAGGACGTGTGGCGCAACCCCCTGAAGTACTATGTGAGGAGGTCGGCACCAGGAGAGGGCACGTAGAGGAGCACAGGTGAGGAGAGGCGCGCTGGGCACTCGCGGGTGGGTTGCCAGGTAACTGGGATGTTGTTTTGCCACATGGACTCCCTGTGGCTGGGAAGACTACAGCCCGGGAGGCCCGGTCGTCCGGGCATCGGGATGAGACAGGAAGTCCGGAGCACTGCAGTGCCAACTCTGTTCCGGCCGGGGAGGCTGAGGGAGGGTGTGGGAGTGTGCCTGTCCACCACCACTCAGAATCAAAGCAGGTGCATTGTCCCGCTCCTCCGAACCCGCTCTCCTGGCCACCAACCCCAACCTCGGCCTGCCCCACCCTTCCTTAACGGGACTGTCCCACCGTGTTCTTCCTACATCCCTTCGCACAATTGCCGGGCGATATTCTTCTTGCGAAGCCTGAGGCTTCTCTGCCACCACGTCCCTCTGTTGGTCCTCAGAGCCGTCATGTATGTCCTCAGGTGTCTCCTTCTTCCTACGCGGGGCATCCTGAGAACGCTGTCCGTGACAGAGGGCTTGTGGTGGGACTTGTTGAACATGGGGCTGGGGGAAGCTGAAGAGAAGCGATCCCAGTGGTACAGTGACCCCCTTGGCGGGGGAGGCCGTCGAGCCATTGTTCAGTACTCTGGCAGTGCTCAGAGGAGGCGATACGTACGAGGTTTGCGTGTTCAGGGCACCTCCCAAAGTGTGAGATACCTAGGAGGGACCGTCACTTGATTTCCAAACCCAAGTAGTGCACGGAAGGAGCTTTTGCAGATACAAATGTGTTTTCAATCAAACACCATTTTCCTGCACGTGAAACAGGTGCAGAAACAGCCTCCGGAAAGGCATTGACACCTAGAGCCACGCGGAGCGGGGAATGAAAGGGATGGAAAAAGCAAGCTCATCAACTGTATTTGTCCGTGTGTATTTGTTCCTTGGGCAAGATAAATGAAGAGCATCAAGCTGTGTGTGTCTGTGTGCTGTCCGTGGCTTGGTTTGGGCCTCTCCGTTGCCTGCCTGGGAATGTCCAGTCCCTCTGCGGTCTGGGCTTGCACAGTTGCGGAAGTGTGTTTAAGTGTTTCTAGGGGTGGGTGGGTGGCGGCGTGAGAGGGCAGAATTCTTCCCTGGTGGCTCAGGCTGGGGAGGAGGAAGAACTAGGAGAAAGTCCACTGCATAGGGTCTTCCCGTTTTCCCGAGGGAGATAAGGTAGTTCAAGGAAAAGGCTTTTGGAGCAAGGGCCTCAAGGTCCAGTGCTGGGACCTACAGGAAGATAGACTTGCTAGCACCCTCCCTGTGGGCAGTCGGGGCTCACACCTTGACGGCAGGCAACCAGGTGCGAGGCTTCACAGTTCCGCTCACAGTGAAACCAAATGCCCTCCCTAGAAGCCTGAGCACAGAGTATTTGGCCGTGAGGACCTCCCCGTGCGGCGTAGGATTGGGATCCACGTTCGGCGGGTGGGCGGATAGGGTGCATGCAGGGACTCTGGGCAAGGGAGGCAAGCCATGTGGGAAGTGGGTCAGTATAGTATGCTCAATGGGGGATGAATCCGACGCTGGAAGGGTGAGTGGCCAAGGGGACGAGGAGAAGCAGAGTGCCTGCGCCCTAGGTGTCACACACAGCGCCCCCGCACACTGACCCACTGGTGCGCGCGCACACAGACACAGGCGCGCACACACGGAGGCACAGGCATGGACACGAAGTTGTGTTGGGCAGTCTCTGGCCCGTGATGCCCACAGTCGGTACATCTTGCCCATTTGGGGGCCCTTTTACATTTCCGCGCACGGAAATGGCCTCCTGCAAGCAGGAGGGTTGCTTTGCCGCGTCTTTGGGTGCAGGCCTTCTTCTGCAACCCAGTAATCCTGAAGCAATATCAAGTCACCCTTCTTTCTGGCCGCTGAGACCCTAGGCGTGGATGGGGGAGAGAGTAGGACTGAGGGAAAGAGAGAGGGCAAGAGCCATGGGAAACGCAAAAGGACCGTTCCAGTGACAGAAGGAGCCCGTTTCTCGGCCGCGCTGGTCCTGTGAACTCAAGTCGACCAGAACGGGGGCTCCAGTCCCCTCCAGGCACAGGCCTTCCCTTGGGCTGTAGCTTCACTCTCAGATATCCCATATCCCGGGATAACCTCTCCTGCCCGCCGTGTTTGTCCCCGTGGCTTTTACGAGGGGTCCCTGTGATGCAGTGGGAACCAAATTCTGCAGGGGGAAGTGTGATTAGACTTGAGAAGGAGCCCAGCAGGCAGAGATCGCCGTGGATGCCAAGACAGGAGCTGGGCGTCCTGACGAACGCTTGGCTCCGGGTGCGAGGCCCAAATGGCACGGCGCGCGTGAGGGCGGGGGCTTCGCAGGGTTGCTCCCAGGGTGGTCTCGCTGATGGGACGGCGGGCGTCCGGCGCGACCAGCCCCCCGAGGCGCGAGGGGCGTGTCCAGCGGCGACTTCCTTTCTCGGCGTCCACGTGACCCGAGGTTAGGCAGGCGCCCCCTGGGACGCCGCTTGGCGGGACAACGACCCCCGAGGCGGACACGGCAAGGTGGTGCGCTCGGCAGGGGTGGGGGTGCTGAGGCTCGGCAGTCCCGGGGCTTGCGGCAGCTGCTTCCTCACACCACGGGGCTGAGGGCCAGCGCCCGGAAGGGAGTGAGGCTGCGTTGGGAGACAGCCGGGCTCCTGAGACCGCCTGTGTGGTCTCGCTGCGGCTCGGGGGCCTTCGGGAGCTAGGGCCCCTCAGGCCACCCGGCGCAGCAGGGGCCCTTGACTCGGGCCGGTGGCGGTTGGGCGTCCCAGGACGCTATTATGTTCAGTTTGGTGCAGGAAGCTGATGACGCCCAGGAGGTAAGGGCAGAGGCGGTCCTGAGAGTGGAGGTGGTGCCGGCGATGTCGGACGTCACGGAGGTGGTGGCGTTTGTGAGTGGGGACGAGAGGTTGGCGGCAGGCCAGGAGCTTTGTCCGCATCCTGGGTTGGTGAGAGAGGAGGGGGTGCTGGCTGAGGAGCAGATCGTGCGGGACGACCAGAGTGCCCTGCAGCAGTGGGCAGAGTGTGTGGAGCCACGGGCAGAGGGTGTGGAGCCCCGGGAAGGGGAGGAGGGGGGCCTGCAGGGTGAGTTGGTGGCACAGGAGCAGGATGTGGTGCAGTGGGAGGGCGTCGTGCAGGCGGTGAGGACGGTGGCAGGGTATGACTTGTTTCTGGCCGTGGATGAGGTCTTCCCAGATCTGGAGGTGGGGAGGCACGAGCAGGTGATGAGCGAAGAGCTGTTGGTGGAGGAAGAGGATCATGAGTTTGTGCAAGGGCCAGACGGGGAGAAAGAGTGGCAGGAGGAGGAGGAAGAAGAGTGGCAGGAGGAGGAGGAGGACGAGGAGAAGCAACAGGAGGAGGAGGAGGGGGAAGAGGAGGTGGACGAGGGGGAGGATGATATGGAGGAGGCAGAGGGCAAGGCGGAGGAGGAGGAGGAGGAGGAGGAGGCGGAGGCGGAAGAGGAGGCCGAGGAGGGCTTGATTGAGCAGGAAATCATTGGCCTTGTGCAGTATGTCCTGGTGGGTCAGGATATCTTGCAGCTAGTGGAGGTGGTGGCTGAGGTTGAGCCAGAGTTAGAGGGAGAAGCAGAAGCAAAAGCTCCAGCAGAGGAGCCAGGGGAGCAGGAGCAGGCAGAGTCAGGGCAGGATAGGAAGTGCACCAGGTCCCCACTGGAGGAGCTCCAGGCCCTTCAGTTAGAGATGGAGCCCTTGAACTTGGAAGCCAGCAGGGCCTTCTGTCGGCTCAAGCGCAAGACATGGCAGAGGCGCCGTCCCTATTTAGAACTGAGGAGCACCACCATTCAGAGCATCCCCGGATTCTGGGCCAAAGCTGTATCCTTGATGGTAGACGCGCGGGCCCACAGTGTGCCCGCCCCAGTGAAGGAGAGAGCCACCAGCGCGGAGAGGTAGTTCAGCAAGGAAATAGACACACGGCAGTCAGTGTCGCGGCAGTGACCACAGTCTGATGCAAAAGCTTGGAGACGCCCTTTGAACACGCAGCTCCCACCGAACCCTTCCCGGGGTCCCAGGGGCACAGCCGCAAGTCAAAATCAAGCCCAGAAGAACGGCCGTTGTCTGCAGGCAGCTCTCGGGCCCGCAGGTCCTTCTCAGAGTCTTGCCAAGCCCAAGGGGGTCTCTGGGTCGGAGTAATGAGACATAGGCAGGAATGCGTGATGTGCAGAATTAGAGATGTCCTGTGGAGCCCTGAGCGGGCAAGGATGCAGGGCAGATCAAAGTGTGTCAGGAAGCAGAGTCAGCCTGAGTGGGGGCAGACACGTGCGGGCCTCAAGAGCCTTTGTGCTCCTAGGTCCTGTTTCGGGGATGGACGTGGGGGCCTTGCCAGAGGATAGAGGGATCGGGCCAAGCCAGGTGCTTGTATAGATGCGCAGCATGTGCTAGTTGTTTGTCGTCCAGCTTGCAGCGTGCAGGCTCCTTGACCCACAGCAGTTCGTGAACCACCCGGAATTGTCAGCCATGATGAGTGACCAAGACGAAGCCATGCTCAGCCACATGATCAATTTGAAGGTGAGCCTGCACAGACCAAGGCTAGGGAGGTAGGGGGCTTGGGAAAGTGACCTATCCCTGCCGGCAGGGAGGAGGTGGGTGTCTCCTACAGGAGACGTCTTCCCCCGCGCCCCTCCCTCCACCCACCCTTGTTCTATACAGGTGGAGGACGTGAGGCAGGCCAGCGAGGGCTGCAAGATGATGCTGTTCTTTCGCAGCAACCCCTATTTCCGCAACAGTGTGATCGTGAAGGAGTATGTCGTCAGCATCACAGGTGAGTGGAGGCTCCCCGCACGGGCGGCAGCAGGAGGCGGTTAGAAGTTGACAGGCAGTGCGCCCCTGTCCCCATACTCCTCGTGCTGCAGGATACCGGGCGTCCCATTCCACTGCCATTCATTGGCACCGGCATTATGAAAGACAGGCCTACAGACGCAGGCACCAGAACAGCAGCCTTAACTTCTTCAACTGGTTCTTTGACCACAACCTGGCCGGATCTGGCCGGATCGCTGAGGTAAGGACTCGGTGCCTAATGCCGTAAGAGAGCTTGGTGTGTTCCCCAGCGTCTGGGCTTTGTAACCAGATGCCTGCCCTGTCGAGACGAGACGTGACTCCCCCGATAGATCATCAGTGAGGACGTGTGGCGCAACCCCCTGAAGTACTATGTGAGGAGGTCGGCACCAGGAGAGGGCACGTAGAGGAGCACAGGTGAGGAGAGGCGCGCTGGGCACTCGCGGGTGGGTTGCCAGGTAACTGGGATGTTGTTTTGCCACATGGACTCCCTGTGGCTGGGAAGACTACAGCCCGGGAGGCCCGGTCGTCCGGGCATCGGGATGAGACAGGAAGTCCGGAGCACTGCAGTGCCAACTCTGTTCCGGCCGGGGAGGCTGAGGGAGGGTGTGGGAGTGTGCCTGTCCACCACCACTCAGAATCAAAGCAGGTGCATTGTCCCGCTCCTCCGAACCCGCTCTCCTGGCCACCAACCCCAACCTCGGCCTGCCCCACCCTTCCTTAACGGGACTGTCCCACCGTGTTCTTCCTACATCCCTTCGCACAATTGCCGGGCGATATTCTTCTTGCGAAGCCTGAGGCTTCTCTGCCACCACGTCCCTCTGTTGGTCCTCAGAGCCGTCATGTATGTCCTCAGGTGTCTCCTTCTTCCTACGCGGGGCATCCTGAGAACGCTGTCCGTGACAGAGGGCTTGTGGTGGGACTTGTTGAACATGGGGCTGGGGGAAGCTGAAGAGAAGCGATCCCAGTGGTACAGTGACCCCCTTGGCGGGGGAGGCCGTCGAGCCATTGTTCAGTACTCTGGCAGTGCTCAGAGGAGGCGATACGTACGAGGTTTGCGTGTTCAGGGCACCTCCCAAAGTGTGAGATACCTAGGAGGGACCGTCACTTGATTTCCAAACCCAAGTAGTGCACGGAAGGAGCTTTTGCAGATACAAATGTGTTTTCAATCAAACACCATTTTCCTGCACGTGAAACAGGTGCAGAAACAGCCTCCGGAAAGGCATTGACACCTAGAGCCACGCGGAGCGGGGAATGAAAGGGATGGAAAAAGCAAGCTCATCAACTGTATTTGTCCGTGTGTATTTGTTCCTTGGGCAAGATAAATGAAGAGCATCAAGCTGTGTGTGTCTGTGTGCTGTCCGTGGCTTGGTTTGGGCCTCTCCGTTGCCTGCCTGGGAATGTCCAGTCCCTCTGCGGTCTGGGCTTGCACAGTTGCGGAAGTGTGTTTAAGTGTTTCTAGGGGTGGGTGGGTGGCGGCGTGAGAGGGCAGAATTCTTCCCTGGTGGCTCAGGCTGGGGAGGAGGAAGAACTAGGAGAAAGTCCACTGCATAGGGTCTTCCCGTTTTCCCGAGGGAGATAAGGTAGTTCAAGGAAAAGGCTTTTGGAGCAAGGGCCTCAAGGTCCAGTGCTGGGACCTACAGGAAGATAGACTTGCTAGCACCCTCCCTGTGGGCAGTCGGGGCTCACACCTTGACGGCAGGCAACCAGGTGCGAGGCTTCACAGTTCCGCTCACAGTGAAACCAAATGCCCTCCCTAGAAGCCTGAGCACAGAGTATTTGGCCGTGAGGACCTCCCCGTGCGGCGTAGGATTGGGATCCACGTTCGGCGGGTGGGCGGATAGGGTGCATGCAGGGACTCTGGGCAAGGGAGGCAAGCCATGTGGGAAGTGGGTCAGTATAGTATGCTCAATGGGGGATGAATCCGACGCTGGAAGGGTGAGTGGCCAAGGGGACGAGGAGAAGCAGAGTGCCTGCGCCCTAGGTGTCACACACAGCGCCCCCGCACACTGACCCACTGGTGCGCGCGCACACAGACACAGGCGCGCACACACGGAGGCACAGGCATGGACACGAAGTTGTGTTGGGCAGTCTCTGGCCCGTGATGCCCACAGTCGGTACATCTTGCCCATTTAGGGGCCCTTTTACATTTCCGCGCACGGAAATGGCCTCCTGCAAGCAGGAGGGTTGCTTTGCCGCGTCTTTGGGTGCAGGCCTTCTTCTGCAACCCAGTAATCCTGAAGCAATATCAAGTCACCCTTCTTTCTGGCCGCTGAGACCCTAGGCGTGGATGGGGGAGAGAGTAGGACTGAGGGAAAGAGAGAGGGCAAGAGCCATGGGAAACGCAAAAGGACCGTTCCAGTGACAGAAGGAGCCCGTTTCTCGGCCGCGCTGGTCCTGTGAACTCAAGTCGACCAGAACGGGGGCTCCAGTCCCCTCCAGGCACAGGCCTTCCCTTGGGCTGTAGCTTCACTCTCAGATATCCCATATCCCGGGATAACCTCTCCTGCCCGCCGTGTTTGTCCCCGTGGCTTTTACGAGGGGTCCCTGTGATGCAGTGGGAACCAAATTCTGCAGGGGGAAGTGTGATTAGACTTGAGAAGGAGCCCAGCAGGCAGAGATCGCCGTGGATGCCAAGACAGGAGCTGGGCGTCCTGACGAACGCTTGGCTCCGGGTGCGAGGCCCAAATGGCACGGCGCGCGTGAGGGCGGGGGCTTCGCAGGGTTGCTCCCAGGGTGGTCTCGCTGATGGGACGGCGGGCGTCCGGCGCGACCAGCCCCCCGAGGCGCGAGGGGCGTGTCCAGCGGCGACTTCCTTTCTCGGCGTCCACGTGACCCGAGGTTAGGCAGGCGCCCCCTGGGACGCCGCTTGGCGGGACAACGACCCCCGAGGCGGACACGGCAAGGTGGTGCGCTCGGCAGGGGTGGGGGTGCTGAGGCTCGGCAGTCCCGGGGCTTGCGGCAGCTGCTTCCTCACACCACGGGGCTGAGGGCCAGCGCCCGGAAGGGAGTGAGGCTGCGTTGGGAGACAGCCGGGCTCCTGAGACCGCCTGTGTGGTCTCGCTGCGGCTCGGGGGCCTTCGGGAGCTAGGGACCCTCAGGCCACCCGGCGCAGCAGGGGCCCTTGACTCGGGCCGGTGGCGGTTGGGCGTCCCAGGACGCTATTATGTTCAGTTTGGTGCAGGAAGCTGATGACGCCCAGGAGGTAAGGGCAGAGGCGGTCCTGAGAGTGGAGGTGGTGCCGGCGATGTCGGACGTCACGGAGGTGGTGGCGTTTGTGAGTGGGGACGAGAGGTTGGCGGCAGGCCAGGAGCTTTGTCCGCATCCTGGGTTGGTGAGAGAGGAGGGGGTGCTGGCTGAGGAGCAGATCGTGCGGGACGACCAGAGTGCCCTGCAGCAGTGGGCAGAGTGTGTGGAGCCACGGGCAGAGGGTGTGGAGCCCCGGGAAGGGGAGGAGGGGGGCCTGCAGGGTGAGTTGGTGGCACAGGAGCAGGATGTGGTGCAGTGGGAGGGCGTCGTGCAGGCGGTGAGGACGGTGGCAGGGTATGACTTGTTTCTGGCCGTGGATGAGGTCTTCCCAGATCTGGAGGTGGGGAGGCACGAGCAGGTGATGAGCGAAGAGCTGTTGGTGGAGGAAGAGGATCATGAGTTTGTGCAAGGGCCAGACGGGGAGAAAGAGTGGCAGGAGGAGGAGGAAGAAGAGTGGCAGGAGGAGGAGGAGGACGAGGAGAAGCAACAGGAGGAGGAGGAGGGGGAAGAGGAGGTGGACGAGGGGGAGGATAGTATGGAGGAGGCAGAGGGCAAGGCGGAGGAGGAGGAGGAGGAGGAGGAGGCGGAGGCGGAAGAGGAGGCCGAGGAGGGCTTGATTGAGCAGGAAATCATTGGCCTTGTGCAGTATGTCCTGGTGGGTCAGGATATCTTGCAGCTAGTGGAGGTGGTGGCTGAGGTTGAGCCAGAGTTAGAGGGAGAAGCAGAAGCAAAAGCTCCAGCAGAGGAGCCAGGGGAGCAGGAGCAGGCAGAGTCAGGGCAGGATAGGAAGTGCACCAGGTCCCCACTGGAGGAGCTCCAGGCCCTTCAGTTAGAGATGGAGCCCTTGAACTTGGAAGCCAGCAGGGCCTTCTGTCGGCTCAAGCGCAAGACATGGCAGAGGCGCCGTCCCTATTTAGAACTGAGGAGCACCACCATTCAGAGCATCCCCGGATTCTGGGCCAAAGCTGTATCCTTGATGGTAGACGCGCGGGCCCACAGTGTGCCCGCCCCAGTGAAGGTGAGAGCCACCAGCGGGGAGAGGTAGTTCAGCAAGGAAATAGACACACGGCAGTCAGTGTCGCGGCAGTGACCACAGTCTGATGCAAAAGCTTGGAGACGCCCTTTGAACACGCAGCTCCCACCGAAACCCTTCCCGGGGGTCCAGGGGCACAGCCGCAAGTCAGAATCAAGCCCAGAAGAACGGCCGTTGTCTGCAGGCAGCTCTCGGGCCCGCAGGTCCTTCTCAGAGTCTTGCCAAGCCCAAGGGGGTCTCTGGGTCGGAGTAATGAGACATAGGCAGGAATGCGTGATGTGCAGAATTAGAGATGTCCTGTGGAGCCCTGAGCGGGCAAGGATGCAGGGCAGATCAAAGTGTGTCAGGAAGCAGAGTCAGCCTGAGTGGGGGCAGACACGTGCGGGCCTCAAGAGCCTTTGTGCTCCTAGGTCCTGTTTCGGGGATGGACGTGGGGGCCTTGCCAGAGGATAGAGGGATCGGGCCAAGCCAGGTGCTTGTATAGATGCGCAGCATGTGCTAGTTGTTTGTCGTCCAGCTTGCAGCGTGCAGGCTCCTTGACCCACAGCAGTTCGTGAACCACCCGGAATTGTCAGCCATGATGAGTGACCAAGACGAAGCCATGCTCAGCCACATGATCAATTTGAAGGTGAGCCTGCACAGACCAAGGCTAGGGAGGTAGGGGGCTTGGGAAAGTGACCTATCCCTGCCGGCAGGGAGGAGGTGGGTGTCTCCTACAGGAGACGTCTTCCCCCGCGCCCCTCCCTCCACCCACCCTTGTTCTATACAGGTGGAGGACGTGAGGCAGGCCAGCGAGGGCTGCAAGATGATGCTGTTCTTTCGCAGCAACCCCTATTTCCGCAACAGTGTGATCGTGAAGGAGTATGTCGTCAGCATCACAGGTGAGTGGAGGCTCCCCGCACGGGCGGCAGCAGGAGGCGGTTAGAAGTTGACAGGCAGTGCGCCCCTGTCCCCATACTCCTCGTGCTGCAGGATACCGGGCGTCCCATTCCACTGCCATTCATTGGCACCGGCATTATGAAAGACAGGCCTACAGACGCAGGCACCAGAACAGCAGCCTTAACTTCTTCAACTGGTTCTTTGACCACAACCTGGCCGGATCTGGCCGGATCGCTGAGGTAAGGACTCGGTGCCTAATGCCGTAAGAGAGCTTGGTGTGTTCCCCAGCGTCTGGGCTTTGTAACCAGATGCCTGCCCTGTCGAGACGAGACGTGACTCCCCCGATAGATCATCAGTGAGGACGTGTGGCGCAACCCCCTGAAGTACTATGTGAGGAGGTCGGCACCAGGAGAGGGCACGTAGAGGAGCACAGGTGAGGAGAGGCGCGCTGGGCACTCGCGGGTGGGTTGCCAGGTAACTGGGATGTTGTTTTGCCACATGGACTCCCTGTGGCTGGGAAGACTACAGCCCGGGAGGCCCGGTCGTCCGGGCATCGGGATGAGACAGGAAGTCCGGAGCACTGCAGTGCCAACTCTGTTCCGGCCGGGGAGGCTGAGGGAGGGTGTGGGAGTGTGCCTGTCCACCACCACTCAGAATCAAAGCAGGTGCATTGTCCCGCTCCTCCGAACCCGCTCTCCTGGCCACCAACCCCAACCTCGGCCTGCCCCACCCTTCCTTAACGGGACTGTCCCACCGTGTTCTTCCTACATCCCTTCGCACAATTGCCGGGCGATATTCTTCTTGCGAAGCCTGAGGCTTCTCTGCCACCACGTCCCTCTGTTGGTCCTCAGAGCCGTCATGTATGTCCTCAGGTGTCTCCTTCTTCCTACGCGGGGCATCCTGAGAACGCTGTCCGTGACAGAGGGCTTGTGGTGGGACTTGTTGAACATGGGGCTGGGGGAAGCTGAAGAGAAGCGATCCCAGTGGTACAGTGACCCCCTTGGCGGGGGAGGCCGTCGAGCCATTGTTCAGTACTCTGGCAGTGCTCAGAGGAGGCGATACGTACGAGGTTTGCGTGTTCAGGGCACCTCCCAAAGTGTGAGATACCTAGGAGGGACCGTCACTTGATTTCCAAACCCAAGTAGTGCACGGAAGGAGCTTTTGCAGATACAAATGTGTTTTCAATCAAACACCATTTTCCTGCACGTGAAACAGGTGCAGAAACAGCCTCCGGAAAGGCATTGACACCAAGAGCCACGCGGAGCGGGGAATGAAAGGGATGGAAAAAGCAAGCTCATCAACTGTATTTGTCCGTGTGTATTTGTTCCTTGGGCAAGATAAATGAAGAGCATCAAGCTGTGTGTGTCTGTGTGCTGTCCGTGGCTTGGTTTGGGCCTCTCCGTTGCCTGCCTGGGAATGTCCAGTCCCTCTGCGGTCTGGGCTTGCACAGTTGCGGAAGTGTGTTTAAGTGTTTCTAGGGGTGGGTGGGTGGCGGCGTGAGAGGGCAGAATTCTTCCCTGGTGGCTCAGGCTGGGGAGGAGGAAGAACTAGGAGAAAGTCCACTGCATAGGGTCTTCCCGTTTTCCCGAGGGAGATAAGGTAGTTCAAGGAAAAGGCTTTTGGAGCAAGGGCCTCAAGGGCCCAGTGCTGGGACCTACAGGAAGATAGACTTGCTAGCACCCTCCCTGTGGGCAGTCGGGGCTCACACCTTGACGGCAGGCAACCAGGTGCGAGGCTTCACAGTTCCGCTCACAGTGAAACCAAATGCCCTCCCTAGAAGCCTGAGCACAGTGTATTTGGCCGTGAGGACCTCCCCGTGCGGCGTAGGATTGGGATCCACGTTCGGCGGGTGGGCGGATAGGGTGCATGCAGGGACTCTGGGCAAGGGAGGCAAGCCATGTGGGAAGTGGGTCAGTATAGTATGCTCAATGGGGGATGAATCCGACGCTGGAAGGGTGAATGGCCAAGGGGACGAGGAGAAGCAGAGTGCCTGCGCCCTAGGTGTCACACACAGCGCCCCCGCACACTGACCCACACGTGCGCGCGCACACAGACACAGGCGCGCACACACGGAGGCACAGGCATGGACACGAAGTTGTGTTGGGCAGTCTCTGGCCCGTGATGCCCACAGTCGGTACATCTTGCCCATTTGGGGGCCCTTTTACATTTCCGCGCACGGAAATGGCCTCCTGCAAGCAGGAGGGTTGCTTTGCCGCGTCTTTGGGTGCAGGCCTTCTTCTGCAACCCAGTAATCCTGAAGCAATATCAAGTCACCCTTCTTTCTGGCCGCTGAGACCCAAGGCGTGGATGGGGGAGAGAGTAGGACTGAGGGAAAGAGAGAGGGCAAGAGCCATGGGAAACGCAAAAGGACCGTTCCAGTGACAGAAGGAGCCCGTTTCTAGGCCGCGCTGGTCCTGTGAACTCAAGTCGACCAGAACGGGGGCTCCAGTCCCCTCCAGGCACAGGCCTTCCCTTGGGCTGTAGCTTCACTCTCAGATATCCCATATCCCGGGATAACCTCTCCTGCCCGCCGTGTTTGTCCCCGTGGCTTTTACGAGGGGTCCCTGTGATGCAGTGGGAACCAAATTCTGCAGGGGGAAGTGTGATTAGACTTGAGAAGGAGCCCAGCAGGCAGAGATCGCCGTGGATGCCAAGACAGGAGCTGGGCGTCCTGACGAACGCTTGGCTCCGGGTGCGAGGCCCAAATGGCACGGCGCGCGTGAGGGCGGGGTCTTCGCAGGGTTGCTCCCAGGGTGGTCTCGCTGATGGGACCGCGGGCGTCCGGCGCGACCAGCCCCCCGAGGCGCGAGGGGCGTGTCCAGCGGCGACTTCCTTTCTCCGCGTCCACGTGACCGGAGGTTAGGCAGGCGCCCCCTGGGACGCCGCTTGGCGGGACAACGACCCCCGAGGCGGACACGGCAAGGTGGTGCGCTCGGCAGGGGTGGGGGTGCTGAGGCTCGGCAGTCCCGGGGCTTGCGGCAGCTGCTTCCTCACACCACGGGGCTGAGGGCCAGCGCCCGGAAGGGAGTGAGGCTGCGTTGGGAGACAGCCGGGCTCCTGAGACCGCCTGTGTGGTCTCGCTGCGGCTCGGGGGCCTTCGGGAGCTAGGGACCCTCAGGCCACCCGGCGCAGCAGGGGCCCTTGACTCGGGCCGGTGGCGGTTGGGCGTCCCAGGACGCTATTATGTTCAGTTTGGTGCAGGAAGCTGATGACGCCCAGGAGGTAAGGGCAGAGGCGGTCCTGAGAGTGGAGGTGGTGCCGGCGATGTCGGACGTCACGGAGGTGGTGGCGTTTGTGAGTGGGGACGAGAGGTTGGCGGCAGGCCAGGAGCTTTGTCCGCATCCTGGGTTGGTGAGAGAGGAGGGGGTGCTGGCTGAGGAGCAGATCGTGCGGGACGACCAGAGTGCCCTGCAGCAGTGGGCAGAGTGTGTGGAGCCACGGGCAGAGGGTGTGGAGCCCCGGGAAGGGGAGGAGGGGGGCCTGCAGGGTGAGTTGGTGGCACAGGAGCAGGATGTGGTGCAGTGGGAGGGCGTCGTGCAGGCGGTGAGGACGGTGGCAGGGTATGACTTGTTTCTGGCCGTGGATGAGGTCTTCCCAGATCTGGAGGTGGGGAGGCACGAGCAGGTGATGAGCGAAGAGCTGTTGGTGGAGGAAGAGGATCATGAGTTTGTGCAAGGGCCAGACGGGGAGAAAGAGTGGCAGGAGGAGGAGGAAGAAGAGTGGCAGGAGGAGGAGGAGGACGAGGAGAAGCAACAGGAGGAGGAGGAGGGGGAAGAGGAGGTGGACGAGGGGGAGGATAGTATGGAGGAGGCAGAGGGCAAGGCGGAGGAGGAGGAGGAGGAGGAGGAGGCGGAGGCGGAAGAGGAGGCCGAGGAGGGCTTGATTGAGCAGGAAATCATTGGCCTTGTGCAGTATGTCCTGGTGGGTCAGGATATCTTGCAGCTAGTGGAGGTGGTGGCTGAGGTTGAGCCAGAGTTAGAGGGAGAAGCAGAAGCAAAAGCTCCAGCAGAGGAGCCAGGGGAGCAGGAGCAGGCAGAGTCAGGGCAGGATAGGAAGTGCACCAGGTCCCCACTGGAGGAGCTCCAGGCCCTTCAGTTAGAGATGGAGCCCTTGAACTTGGAAGCCAGCAGGGCCTTCTGTCGGCTCAAGCGCAAGACATGGCAGAGGCGCCGTCCCTATTTAGAACTGAGGAGCACCACCATTCAGAGCATCCCCGGATTCTGGGCCAAAGCTGTATCCTTGATGGTAGACGCGCGGGCCCACAGTGTGCCCGCCCCAGTGAAGGTGAGAGCCACCAGCGGGGAGAGGTAGTTCAGCAAGGAAATAGACACACGGCAGTCAGTGTCGCGGCAGTGACCACAGTCTGATGCAAAAGCTTGGAGACGCCCTTTGAACACGCAGCTCCCACCGAAACCCTTCCCGGGGGTCCAGGGGCACAGCCGCAAGTCAGAATCAAGCCCAGAAGAACGGCCGTTGTCTGCAGGCAGCTCTCGGGCCCGCAGGTCCTTCTCAGAGTCTTGCCAAGCCCAAGGGGGTCTCTGGGTCGGAGTAATGAGACATAGGCAGGAATGCGTGATGTGCAGAATTAGAGATGTCCTGTGGAGCCCTGAGCGGGCAAGGATGCAGGGCAGATCAAAGTGTGTCAGGAAGCAGAGTCAGCCTGAGTGGGGGCAGACACGTGCGGGCCTCAAGAGCCTTTGTGCTCCTAGGTCCTGTTTCGGGGATGGACGTGGGGGCCTTGCCAGAGGATAGAGGGATCGGGCCAAGCCAGGTGCTTGTATAGATGCGCAGCATGTGCTAGTTGTTTGTCGTCCAGCTTGCAGCGTGCAGGCTCCTTGACCCACAGCAGTTCGTGAACCACCCGGAATTGTCAGCCATGATGAGTGACCAAGACGAAGCCATGCTCAGCCACATGATCAATTTGAAGGTGAGCCTGCACAGACCAAGGCTAGGGAGGTAGGGGGCTTGGGAAAGTGACCTATCCCTGCCGGCAGGGAGGAGGTGGGTGTCTCCTACAGGAGACGTCTTCCCCCGCGCCCCTCCCTCCACCCACCCTTGTTCTATACAGGTGGAGGACGTGAGGCAGGCCAGCGAGGGCTGCAAGATGATGCTGTTCTTTCGCAGCAACCCCTATTTCCGCAACAGTGTGATCGTGAAGGAGTATGTCGTCAGCATCACAGGTGAGTGGAGGCTCCCCGCACGGGCGGCAGCAGGAGGCGGTTAGAAGTTGACAGGCAGTGCGCCCCTGTCCCCATACTCCTCGTGCTGCAGGATACCGGGCGTCCCATTCCACTGCCATTCATTGGCACCGGCATTATGAAAGACAGGCCTACAGACGCAGGCACCAGAACAGCAGCCTTAACTTCTTCAACTGGTTCTTTGACCACAACCTGGCCGGATCTGGCCGGATCGCTGAGGTAAGGACTCGGTGCCTAATGCCGTAAGAGAGCTTGGTGTGTTCCCCAGCGTCTGGGCTTTGTAACCAGATGCCTGCCCTGTCGAGACGAGACGTGACTCCCCCGATAGATCATCAGTGAGGACGTGTGGCGCAACCCCCTGAAGTACTATGTGAGGAGGTCGGCACCAGGAGAGGGCACGTAGAGGAGCACAGGTGAGGAGAGGCGCGCTGGGCACTCGCGGGTGGGTTGCCAGGTAACTGGGATGTTGTTTTGCCACATGGACTCCCTGTGGCTGGGAAGACTACAGCCCGGGAGGCCCGGTCGTCCGGGCATCGGGATGAGACAGGAAGTCCGGAGCACTGCAGTGCCAACTCTGTTCCGGCCGGGGAGGCTGAGGGAGGGTGTGGGAGTGTGCCTGTCCACCACCACTCAGAATCAAAGCAGGTGCATTGTCCCGCTCCTCCGAACCCGCTCTCCTGGCCACCAACCCCAACCTCGGCCTGCCCCACCCTTCCTTAACGGGACTGTCCCACCGTGTTCTTCCTACATCCCTTCGCACAATTGCCGGGCGATATTCTTCTTGCGAAGCCTGAGGCTTCTCTGCCACCACGTCCCTCTGTTGGTCCTCAGAGCCGTCATGTATGTCCTCAGGTGTCTCCTTCTTCCTACGCGGGGCATCCTGAGAACGCTGTCCGTGACAGAGGGCTTGTGGTGGGACTTGTTGAACATGGGGCTGGGGGAAGCTGAAGAGAAGCGATCCCAGTGGTACAGTGACCCCCTTGGCGGGGGAGGCCGTCGAGCCATTGTTCAGTACTCTGGCAGTGCTCAGAGGAGGCGATACGTACGAGGTTTGCGTGTTCAGGGCACCTCCCAAAGTGTGAGATACCTAGGAGGGACCGTCACTTGATTTCCAAACCCAAGTAGTGCACGGAAGGAGCTTTTGCAGATACAAATGTGTTTTCAATCAAACACCATTTTCCTGCACGTGAAACAGGTGCAGAAACAGCCTCCGGAAAGGCATTGACACCAAGAGCCACGCGGAGCGGGGAATGAAAGGGATGGAAAAAGCAAGCTCATCAACTGTATTTGTCCGTGTGTATTTGTTCCTTGGGCAAGATAAATGAAGAGCATCAAGCTGTGTGTGTCTGTGTGCTGTCCGTGGCTTGGTTTGGGCCTCTCCGTTGCCTGCCTGGGAATGTCCAGTCCCTCTGCGGTCTGGGCTTGCACAGTTGCGGAAGTGTGTTTAAGTGTTTCTAGGGGTGGGTGGGTGGCGGCGTGAGAGGGCAGAATTCTTCCCTGGTGGCTCAGGCTGGGGAGGAGGAAGAACTAGGAGAAAGTCCACTGCATAGGGTCTTCCCGTTTTCCCGAGGGAGATAAGGTAGTTCAAGGAAAAGGCTTTTGGAGCAAGGGCCTCAAGGGCCCAGTGCTGGGACCTACAGGAAGATAGACTTGCTAGCACCCTCCCTGTGGGCAGTCGGGGCTCACACCTTGACGGCAGGCAACCAGGTGCGAGGCTTCACAGTTCCGCTCACAGTGAAACCAAATGCCCTCCCTAGAAGCCTGAGCACAGTGTATTTGGCCGTGAGGACCTCCCCGTGCGGCGTAGGATTGGGATCCACGTTCGGCGGGTGGGCGGATAGGGTGCATGCAGGGACTCTGGGCAAGGGAGGCAAGCCATGTGGGAAGTGGGTCAGTATAGTATGCTCAATGGGGGATGAATCCGACGCTGGAAGGGTGAATGGCCAAGGGGACGAGGAGAAGCAGAGTGCCTGCGCCCTAGGTGTCACACACAGCGCCCCCGCACACTGACCCACACGTGCGCGCGCACACAGACACAGGCGCGCACACACGGAGGCACAGGCATGGACACGAAGTTGTGTTGGGCAGTCTCTGGCCCGTGATGCCCACAGTCGGTACATCTTGCCCATTTGGGGGCCCTTTTACATTTCCGCGCACGGAAATGGCCTCCTGCAAGCAGGAGGGTTGCTTTGCCGCGTCTTTGGGTGCAGGCCTTCTTCTGCAACCCAGTAATCCTGAAGCAATATCAAGTCACCCTTCTTTCTGGCCGCTGAGACCCAAGGCGTGGATGGGGGAGAGAGTAGGACTGAGGGAAAGAGAGAGGGCAAGAGCCATGGGAAACGCAAAAGGACCGTTCCAGTGACAGAAGGAGCCCGTTTCTAGGCCGCGCTGGTCCTGTGAACTCAAGTCGACCAGAACGGGGGCTCCAGTCCCCTCCAGGCACAGGCCTTCCCTTGGGCTGTAGCTTCACTCTCAGATATCCCATATCCCGGGATAACCTCTCCTGCCCGCCGTGTTTGTCCCCGTGGCTTTTACGAGGGGTCCCTGTGATGCAGTGGGAACCAAATTCTGCAGGGGGAAGTGTGATTAGACTTGAGAAGGAGCCCAGCAGGCAGAGATCGCCGTGGATGCCAAGACAGGAGCTGGGCGTCCTGACGAACGCTTGGCTCCGGGTGCGAGGCCCAAATGGCACGGCGCGCGTGAGGGCGGGGTCTTCGCAGGGTTGCTCCCAGGGTGGTCTCGCTGATGGGACCGCGGGCGTCCGGCGCGACCAGCCCCCCGAGGCGCGAGGGGCGTGTCCAGCGGCGACTTCCTTTCTCCGCGTCCACGTGACCGGAGGTTAGGCAGGCGCCCCCTGGGACGCCGCTTGGCGGGACAACGACCCCCGAGGCGGACACGGCAAGGTGGTGCGCTCGGCAGGGGTGGGGGTGCTGAGGCTCGGCAGTCCCGGGGCTTGCGGCAGCTGCTTCCTCACACCACGGGGCTGAGGGCCAGCGCCCGGAAGGGAGTGAGGCTGCGTTGGGAGACAGCCGGGCTCCTGAGACCGCCTGTGTGGTCTCGCTGCGGCTCGGGGGCCTTCGGGAGCTAGGGACCCTCAGGCCACCCGGCGCAGCAGGGGCCCTTGACTCGGGCCGGTGGCGGTTGGGCGTCCCAGGACGCTATTATGTTCAGTTTGGTGCAGGAAGCTGATGACGCCCAGGAGGTAAGGGCAGAGGCGGTCCTGAGAGTGGAGGTGGTGCCGGCGATGTCGGACGTCACGGAGGTGGTGGCGTTTGTGAGTGGGGACGAGAGGTTGGCGGCAGGCCAGGAGCTTTGTCCGCATCCTGGGTTGGTGAGAGAGGAGGGGGTGCTGGCTGAGGAGCAGATCGTGCGGGACGACCAGAGTGCCCTGCAGCAGTGGGCAGAGTGTGTGGAGCCACGGGCAGAGGGTGTGGAGCCCCGGGAAGGGGAGGAGGGGGGCCTGCAGGGTGAGTTGGTGGCACAGGAGCAGGATGTGGTGCAGTGGGAGGGCGTCGTGCAGGCGGTGAGGACGGTGGCAGGGTATGACTTGTTTCTGGCCGTGGATGAGGTCTTCCCAGATCTGGAGGTGGGGAGGCACGAGCAGGTGATGAGCGAAGAGCTGTTGGTGGAGGAAGAGGATCATGAGTTTGTGCAAGGGCCAGACGGGGAGAAAGAGTGGCAGGAGGAGGAGGAAGAAGAGTGGCAGGAGGAGGAGGAGGACGAGGAGAAGCAACAGGAGGAGGAGGAGGGGGAAGAGGAGGTGGACGAGGGGGAGGATAGTATGGAGGAGGCAGAGGGCAAGGCGGAGGAGGAGGAGGAGGAGGAGGAGGCGGAGGCGGAAGAGGAGGCCGAGGAGGGCTTGATTGAGCAGGAAATCATTGGCCTTGTGCAGTATGTCCTGGTGGGTCAGGATATCTTGCAGCTAGTGGAGGTGGTGGCTGAGGTTGAGCCAGAGTTAGAGGGAGAAGCAGAAGCAAAAGCTCCAGCAGAGGAGCCAGGGGAGCAGGAGCAGGCAGAGTCAGGGCAGGATAGGAAGTGCACCAGGTCCCCACTGGAGGAGCTCCAGGCCCTTCAGTTAGAGATGGAGCCCTTGAACTTGGAAGCCAGCAGGGCCTTCTGTCGGCTCAAGCGCAAGACATGGCAGAGGCGCCGTCCCTATTTAGAACTGAGGAGCACCACCATTCAGAGCATCCCCGGATTCTGGGCCAAAGCTGTATCCTTGATGGTAGACGCGCGGGCCCACAGTGTGCCCGCCCCAGTGAAGGTGAGAGCCACCAGCGGGGAGAGGTAGTTCAGCAAGGAAATAGACACACGGCAGTCAGTGTCGCGGCAGTGACCACAGTCTGATGCAAAAGCTTGGAGACGCCCTTTGAACACGCAGCTCCCACCGAAACCCTTCCCGGGGGTCCAGGGGCACAGCCGCAAGTCAGAATCAAGCCCAGAAGAACGGCCGTTGTCTGCAGGCAGCTCTCGGGCCCGCAGGTCCTTCTCAGAGTCTTGCCAAGCCCAAGGGGGTCTCTGGGTCGGAGTAATGAGACATAGGCAGGAATGCGTGATGTGCAGAATTAGAGATGTCCTGTGGAGCCCTGAGCGGGCAAGGATGCAGGGCAGATCAAAGTGTGTCAGGAAGCAGAGTCAGCCTGAGTGGGGGCAGACACGTGCGGGCCTCAAGAGCCTTTGTGCTCCTAGGTCCTGTTTCGGGGATGGACGTGGGGGCCTTGCCAGAGGATAGAGGGATCGGGCCAAGCCAGGTGCTTGTATAGATGCGCAGCATGTGCTAGTTGTTTGTCGTCCAGCTTGCAGCGTGCAGGCTCCTTGACCCACAGCAGTTCGTGAACCACCCGGAATTGTCAGCCATGATGAGTGACCAAGACGAAGCCATGCTCAGCCACATGATCAATTTGAAGGTGAGCCTGCACAGACCAAGGCTAGGGAGGTAGGGGGCTTGGGAAAGTGACCTATCCCTGCCGGCAGGGAGGAGGTGGGTGTCTCCTACAGGAGACGTCTTCCCCCGCGCCCCTCCCTCCACCCACCCTTGTTCTATACAGGTGGAGGACGTGAGGCAGGCCAGCGAGGGCTGCAAGATGATGCTGTTCTTTCGCAGCAACCCCTATTTCCGCAACAGTGTGATCGTGAAGGAGTATGTCGTCAGCATCACAGGTGAGTGGAGGCTCCCCGCACGGGCGGCAGCAGGAGGCGGTTAGAAGTTGACAGGCAGTGCGCCCCTGTCCCCATACTCCTCGTGCTGCAGGATACCGGGCGTCCCATTCCACTGCCATTCATTGGCACCGGCATTATGAAAGACAGGCCTACAGACGCAGGCACCAGAACAGCAGCCTTAACTTCTTCAACTGGTTCTTTGACCACAACCTGGCCGGATCTGGCCGGATCGCTGAGGTAAGGACTCGGTGCCTAATGCCGTAAGAGAGCTTGGTGTGTTCCCCAGCGTCTGGGCTTTGTAACCAGATGCCTGCCCTGTCGAGACGAGACGTGACTCCCCCGATAGATCATCAGTGAGGACGTGTGGCGCAACCCCCTGAAGTACTATGTGAGGAGGTCGGCACCAGGAGAGGGCACGTAGAGGAGCACAGGTGAGGAGAGGCGCGCTGGGCACTCGCGGGTGGGTTGCCAGGTAACTGGGATGTTGTTTTGCCACATGGACTCCCTGTGGCTGGGAAGACTACAGCCCGGGAGGCCCGGTCGTCCGGGCATCGGGATGAGACAGGAAGTCCGGAGCACTGCAGTGCCAACTCTGTTCCGGCCGGGGAGGCTGAGGGAGGGTGTGGGAGTGTGCCTGTCCACCACCACTCAGAATCAAAGCAGGTGCATTGTCCCGCTCCTCCGAACCCGCTCTCCTGGCCACCAACCCCAACCTCGGCCTGCCCCACCCTTCCTTAACGGGACTGTCCCACCGTGTTCTTCCTACATCCCTTCGCACAATTGCCGGGCGATATTCTTCTTGCGAAGCCTGAGGCTTCTCTGCCACCACGTCCCTCTGTTGGTCCTCAGAGCCGTCATGTATGTCCTCAGGTGTCTCCTTCTTCCTACGCGGGGCATCCTGAGAACGCTGTCCGTGACAGAGGGCTTGTGGTGGGACTTGTTGAACATGGGGCTGGGGGAAGCTGAAGAGAAGCGATCCCAGTGGTACAGTGACCCCCTTGGCGGGGGAGGCCGTCGAGCCATTGTTCAGTACTCTGGCAGTGCTCAGAGGAGGCGATACGTACGAGGTTTGCGTGTTCAGGGCACCTCCCAAAGTGTGAGATACCTAGGAGGGACCGTCACTTGATTTCCAAACCCAAGTAGTGCACGGAAGGAGCTTTTGCAGATACAAATGTGTTTTCAATCAAACACCATTTTCCTGCACGTGAAACAGGTGCAGAAACAGCCTCCGGAAAGGCATTGACACCTAGAGCCACGCGGAGCGGGGAATGAAAGGGATGGAAAAAGCAAGCTCATCAACTGTATTTGTCCGTGTGTATTTGTTCCTTGGGCAAGATAAATGAAGAGCATCAAGCTGTGTGTGTCTGTGTGCTGTCCGTGGCTTGGTTTGGGCCTCTCCGTTGCCTGCCTGGGAATGTCCAGTCCCTCTGCGGTCTGGGCTTGCACAGTTGCGGAAGTGTGTTTAAGTGTTTCTAGGGGTGGGTGGGTGGCGGCGTGAGAGGGCAGAATTCTTCCCTGGTGGCTCAGGCTGGGGAGGAGGAAGAACTAGGAGAAAGTCCACTGCATAGGGTCTTCCCGTTTTCCCGAGGGAGATAAGGTAGTTCAAGGAAAAGGCTTTTGGAGCAAGGGCCTCAAGGGCCCAGTGCTGGGACCTACAGGAAGATAGACTTGCTAGCACCCTCCCTGTGGGCAGTCGGGGCTCACACCTTGACGGCAGGCAACCAGGTGCGAGGCTTCACAGTTCCGCTCACAGTGAAACCAAATGCCCTCCCTAGAAGCCTGAGCACAGTGTATTTGGCCGTGAGGACCTCCCCGTGCGGCGTAGGATTGGGATCCACGTTCGGCGGGTGGGCGGATAGGGTGCATGCAGGGACTCTGGGCAAGGGAGGCAAGCCATGTGGGAAGTGGGTCAGTATAGTATGCTCAATGGGGGATGAATCCGACGCTGGAAGGGTGAATGGCCAAGGGGACGAGGAGAAGCAGAGTGCCTGCGCCCTAGGTGTCACACACAGCGCCCCCGCACACTGACCCACACGTGCGCGCGCACACAGACACAGGCGCGCACACACGGAGGCACAGGCATGGACACGAAGTTGTGTTGGGCAGTCTCTGGCCCGTGATGCCCACAGTCGGTACATCTTGCCCATTTGGGGGCCCTTTTACATTTCCGCGCACGGAAATGGCCTCCTGCAAGCAGGAGGGTTGCTTTGCCGCGTCTTTGGGTGCAGGCCTTCTTCTGCAACCCAGTAATCCTGAAGCAATATCAAGTCACCCTTCTTTCTGGCCGCTGAGACCCAAGGCGTGGATGGGGGAGAGAGTAGGACTGAGGGAAAGAGAGAGGGCAAGAGCCATGGGAAACGCAAAAGGACCGTTCCAGTGACAGAAGGAGCCCGTTTCTCGGCCGCGCTGGTCCTGTGAACTCAAGTCGACCAGAACGGGGGCTCCAGTCCCCTCCAGGCACAGGCCTTCCCTTGGGCTGTAGCTTCACTCTCAGATATCCCATATCCCGGGATAACCTCTCCTGCCCGCCGTGTTTGTCCCCGTGGCTTTTACGAGGGGTCCCTGTGATGCAGTGGGAACCAAATTCTGCAGGGGGAAGTGTGATTAGACTTGAGAAGGAGCCCAGCAGGCAGAGATCGCCGTGGATGCCAAGACAGGAGCTGGGCGTCCTGACGAACGCTTGGCTCCGGGTGCGAGGCCCAAATGGCACGGCGCGCGTGAGGGCGGGGGCTTCGCAGGGTTGCTCCCAGGGTGGTCTCGCTGATGGGACGGCGGGCGTCCGGCGCGACCAGCCCCCCGAGGCGCGAGGGGCGTGTCCAGCGGCGACTTCCTTTCTCGGCGTCCACGTGACCGGAGGTTAGGCAGGCGCCCCCTGGGACGCCGCTTGGCGGGACAACGACCCCCGAGGCGGACACGGCAAGGTGGTGCGCTCGGCAGGGGTGGGGGTGCTGAGGCTCGGCAGTCCCGGGGCTTGCGGCAGCTGCTTCCTCACACCACGGGGCTGAGGGCCAGCGCCCGGAAGGGAGTGAGGCTGCGTTGGGAGACAGCCGGGCTCCTGAGACCGCCTGTGTGGTCTCGCTGCGGCTCGGGGGCCTTCGGGAGCTAGGGCCCCTCAGGCCACCCGGCGCAGCAGGGGCCCTTGACTCGGGCCGGTGGCGGTTGGGCGTCCCAGGACGCTATTATGTTCAGTTTGGTGCAGGAAGCTGATGACGCCCAGGAGGTAAGGGCAGAGGCGGTCCTGAGAGTGGAGGTGGTGCCGGCGATGTCGGACGTCACGGAGGTGGTGGCGTTTGTGAGTGGGGACGAGAGGTTGGCGGCAGGCCAGGAGCTTTGTCCGCATCCTGGGTTGGTGAGAGAGGAGGGGGTGCTGGCTGAGGAGCAGATCGTGCGGGACGACCAGAGTGCCCTGCAGCAGTGGGCAGAGTGTGTGGAGCCACGGGCAGAGGGTGTGGAGCCCCGGGAAGGGGAGGAGGGGGGCCTGCAGGGTGAGTTGGTGGCACAGGAGCAGGATGTGGTGCAGTGGGAGGGCGTCGTGCAGGCGGTGAGGACGGTGGCAGGGTATGACTTGTTTCTGGCCGTGGATGAGGTCTTCCCAGATCTGGAGGTGGGGAGGCACGAGCAGGTGATGAGCGAAGAGCTGTTGGTGGAGGAAGAGGATCATGAGTTTGTGCAAGGGCCAGACGGGGAGAAAGAGTGGCAGGAGGAGGAGGAAGAAGAGTGGCAGGAGGAGGAGGAGGACGAGGAGAAGCAACAGGAGGAGGAGGAGGGGGAAGAGGAGGTGGACGAGGGGGAGGATGATATGGAGGAGGCAGAGGGCAAGGCGGAGGAGGAGGAGGAGGAGGAGGAGGCGGAGGCGGAAGAGGAGGCCGAGGAGGGCTTGATTGAGCAGGAAATCATTGGCCTTGTGCAGTATGTCCTGGTGGGTCAGGATATCTTGCAGCTAGTGGAGGTGGTGGCTGAGGCTGAGCCAGAGTTAGAGGGAGAAGCAGAAGCAAAAGCTCCAGCAGAGGAGCCAGGGGAGCAGGAGCAGGCAGAGTCAGGGCAGGATAGGAAGTGCACCAGGTCCCCACTGGAGGAGCTCCAGGCCCTTCAGTTAGAGATGGAGCCCTTGAACTTGGAAGCCAGCAGGGCCTTCTGTCGGCTCAAGCGCAAGACATGGCAGAGGCGCCGTCCCTATTTAGAACTGAGGAGCACCACCATTCAGAGCATCCCCGGATTCTGGGCCAAAGCTGTATCCTTGATGGTAGACGCGCGGGCCCACAGTGTGCCCGCCCCAGTGAAGGAGAGAGCCACCAGCGCGGAGAGGTAGTTCAGCAAGGAAATAGACACACGGCAGTCAGTGTCGCGGCAGTGACCACAGTCTGATGCAAAAGCTTGGAGACGCCCTTTGAACACGCAGCTCCCACCGAACCCTTCCCGGGGTCCCAGGGGCACAGCCGCAAGTCAAAATCAAGCCCAGAAGAACGGCCGTTGTCTGCAGGCAGCTCTCGGGCCCGCAGGTCCTTCTCAGAGTCTTGCCAAGCCCAAGGGGGTCTCTGGGTCGGAGTAATGAGACATAGGCAGGAATGCGTGATGTGCAGAATTAGAGATGTCCTGTGGAGCCCTGAGCGGGCAAGGATGCAGGGCAGATCAAAGTGTGTCAGGAAGCAGAGTCAGCCTGAGTGGGGGCAGACACGTGCGGGCCTCAAGAGCCTTTGTGCTCCTAGGTCCTGTTTCGGGGATGGACGTGGGGGCCTTGCCAGAGGATAGAGGGATCGGGCCAAGCCAGGTGCTTGTATAGATGCGCAGCATGTGCTAGTTGTTTGTCGTCCAGCTTGCAGCGTGCAGGCTCCTTGACCCACAGCAGTTCGTGAACCACCCGGAATTGTCAGCCATGATGAGTGACCAAGACGAAGCCATGCTCAGCCACATGATCAATTTGAAGGTGAGCCTGCACAGACCAAGGCTAGGGAGGTAGGGGGCTTGGGAAAGTGACCTATCCCTGCCGGCAGGGAGGAGGTGGGTGTCTCCTACAGGAGACGTCTTCCCCCGCGCCCCTCCCTCCACCCACCCTTGTTCTATACAGGTGGAGGACGTGAGGCAGGCCAGCGAGGGCTGCAAGATGATGCTGTTCTTTCGCAGCAACCCCTATTTCCGCAACAGTGTGATCGTGAAGGAGTATGTCGTCAGCATCACAGGTGAGTGGAGGCTCCCCGCACGGGCGGCAGCAGGAGGCGGTTAGAAGTTGACAGGCAGTGCGCCCCTGTCCCCATACTCCTCGTGCTGCAGGATACCGGGCGTCCCATTCCACTGCCATTCATTGGCACCGGCATTATGAAAGACAGGCCTACAGACGCAGGCACCAGAACAGCAGCCTTAACTTCTTCAACTGGTTCTTTGACCACAACCTGGCCGGATCTGGCCGGATCGCTGAGGTAAGGACTCGGTGCCTAATGCCGTAAGAGAGCTTGGTGTGTTCCCCAGCGTCTGGGCTTTGTAACCAGATGCCTGCCCTGTCGAGACGAGACGTGACTCCCCCGATAGATCATCAGTGAGGACGTGTGGCGCAACCCCCTGAAGTACTATGTGAGGAGGTCGGCACCAGGAGAGGGCACGTAGAGGAGCACAGGTGAGGAGAGGCGCGCTGGGCACTCGCGGGTGGGTTGCCAGGTAACTGGGATGTTGTTTTGCCACATGGACTCCCTGTGGCTGGGAAGACTACAGCCCGGGAGGCCCGGTCGTCCGGGCATCGGGATGAGACAGGAAGTCCGGAGCACTGCAGTGCCAACTCTGTTCCGGCCGGGGAGGCTGAGGGAGGGTGTGGGAGTGTGCCTGTCCACCACCACTCAGAATCAAAGCAGGTGCATTGTCCCGCTCCTCCGAACCCGCTCTCCTGGCCACCAACCCCAACCTCGGCCTGCCCCACCCTTCCTTAACGGGACTGTCCCACCGTGTTCTTCCTACATCCCTTCGCACAATTGCCGGGCGATATTCTTCTTGCGAAGCCTGAGGCTTCTCTGCCACCACGTCCCTCTGTTGGTCCTCAGAGCCGTCATGTATGTCCTCAGGTGTCTCCTTCTTCCTACGCGGGGCATCCTGAGAACGCTGTCCGTGACAGAGGGCTTGTGGTGGGACTTGTTGAACATGGGGCTGGGGGAAGCTGAAGAGAAGCGATCCCAGTGGTACAGTGACCCCCTTGGCGGGGGAGGCCGTCGAGCCATTGTTCAGTACTCTGGCAGTGCTCAGAGGAGGCGATACGTACGAGGTTTGCGTGTTCAGGGCACCTCCCAAAGTGTGAGATACCTAGGAGGGACCGTCACTTGATTTCCAAACCCAAGTAGTGCACGGAAGGAGCTTTTGCAGATACAAATGTGTTTTCAATCAAACACCATTTTCCTGCACGTGAAACAGGTGCAGAAACAGCCTCCGGAAAGGCATTGACACCTAGAGCCACGCGGAGCGGGGAATGAAAGGGATGGAAAAAGCAAGCTCATCAACTGTATTTGTCCGTGTGTATTTGTTCCTTGGGCAAGATAAATGAAGAGCATCAAGCTGTGTGTGTCTGTGTGCTGTCCGTGGCTTGGTTTGGGCCTCTCCGTTGCCTGCCTGGGAATGTCCAGTCCCTCTGCGGTCTGGGCTTGCACAGTTGCGGAAGTGTGTTTAAGTGTTTCTAGGGGTGGGTGGGTGGCGGCGTGAGAGGGCAGAATTCTTCCCTGGTGGCTCAGGCTGGGGAGGAGGAAGAACTAGGAGAAAGTCCACTGCATAGGGTCTTCCCGTTTTCCCGAGGGAGATAAGGTAGTTCAAGGAAAAGGCTTTTGGAGCAAGGGCCTCAAGGTCCAGTGCTGGGACCTACAGGAAGATAGACTTGCTAGCACCCTCCCTGTGGGCAGTCGGGGCTCACACCTTGACGGCAGGCAACCAGGTGCGAGGCTTCACAGTTCCGCTCACAGTGAAACCAAATGCCCTCCCTAGAAGCCTGAGCACAGAGTATTTGGCCGTGAGGACCTCCCCGTGCGGCGTAGGATTGGGATCCACGTTCGGCGGGTGGGCGGATAGGGTGCATGCAGGGACTCTGGGCAAGGGAGGCAAGCCATGTGGGAAGTGGGTCAGTATAGTATGCTCAATGGGGGATGAATCCGACGCTGGAAGGGTGAGTGGCCAAGGGGACGAGGAGAAGCAGAGTGCCTGCGCCCTAGGTGTCACACACAGCGCCCCCGCACACTGACCCACTGGTGCGCGCGCACACAGACACAGGCGCGCACACACGGAGGCACAGGCATGGACACGAAGTTGTGTTGGGCAGTCTCTGGCCCGTGATGCCCACAGTCGGTACATCTTGCCCATTTGGGGGCCCTTTTACATTTCCGCGCACGGAAATGGCCTCCTGCAAGCAGGAGGGTTGCTTTGCCGCGTCTTTGGGTGCAGGCCTTCTTCTGCAACCCAGTAATCCTGAAGCAATATCAAGTCACCCTTCTTTCTGGCCGCTGAGACCCTAGGCGTGGATGGGGGAGAGAGTAGGACTGAGGGAAAGAGAGAGGGCAAGAGCCATGGGAAACGCAAAAGGACCGTTCCAGTGACAGAAGGAGCCCGTTTCTCGGCCGCGCTGGTCCTGTGAACTCAAGTCGACCAGGACGGGGGCTCCAGTCCCCTCCAGGCACAGGCCTTCCCTTGGGCTGTAGCTTCACTCTCAGATATCCCATATCCCGGGATAACCTCTCCTGCCCGCCGTGTTTGTCCCCGTGGCTTTTACGAGGGGTCCCTGTGATGCAGTGGGAACCAAATTCTGCAGGGGGAAGTGTGATTAGACTTGAGAAGGAGCCCAGCAGGCAGAGATCGCCGTGGATGCCAAGACAGGAGCTGGGCGTCCTGACGAACGCTTGGCTCCGGGTGCGAGGCCCAAATGGCACGGCGCGCGTGAGGGCGGGGGCTTCGCAGGGTTGCTCCCAGGGTGGTCTCACTGATGGGACGGCGGGCGTCCGGCGAGACCAGCCCCCCGAGGCGCGAGGGGCGTGTCCAGCGGCGACTTCCTTTCTCGGCGTCCACGTGACCGGAGGTTAGGCAGGCGCCCCCTGGGACGCCGCTTGGCCGGACAACGACCCCCGAGGCGGACACGGCAAGGTGGTGCGCTCGGCAGGGGTGGGGGTGCTGAGGCTCGGCAGTCCCGGGGCTTGCGGCAGCTGCTTCCTCACACCACGGGGCTGAGGGCCAGCGCCCGGAAGGGAGTGAGGCTGCGTTGGGAGACAGCCGGGCTCCTGAGACCGCCTGTGTGGTCTCGCTGCGGCTCGGGGGCCTTCGGGAGCTAGGGCCCCTCAGGCCACCCGGCGCAGCAGGGGCCCTTGACTCGGGCCGGTGGCGGTTGGGCGTCCCAGGACGCTATTATGTTCAGTTTGGTGCAGGAAGCTGATGACGCCCAGGAGGTAAGGGCAGAGGCGGTCCTGAGAGTGGAGGTGGTGCCGGCGATGTCGGACGTCACGGAGGTGGTGGCGTTTGTGAGTGGGGACGAGAGGTTGGCGGCAGGCCAGGAGCTTTGTCCGCATCCTGGGTTGGTGAGAGAGGAGGGGGTGCTGGCTGAGGAGCAGATCGTGCGGGACGACCAGAGTGCCCTGCAGCAGTGGGCAGAGTGTGTGGAGCCACGGGCAGAGGGTGTGGAGCCCCGGGAAGGGGAGGAGGGGGGCCTGCAGGGTGAGTTGGTGGCACAGGAGCAGGATGTGGTGCAGTGGGAGGGCGTCGTGCAGGCGGTGAGGACGGTGGCAGGGTATGACTTGTTTCTGGCCGTGGATGAGGTCTTCCCAGATCTGGAGGTGGGGAGGCACGAGCAGGTGATGAGCGAAGAGCTGTTGGTGGAGGAAGAGGATCATGAGTTTGTGCAAGGGCCAGACGGGGAGAAAGAGTGGCAGGAGGAGGAGGAAGAAGAGTGGCAGGAGGAGGAGGAGGACGAGGAGAAGCAACAGGAGGAGGAGGAGGGGGAAGAGGAGGTGGACGAGGGGGAGGATGATATGGAGGAGGCAGAGGGCAAGGCGGAGGAGGAGGAGGAGGAGGAGGAGGCGGAGGCGGAAGAGGAGGCCGAGGAGGGCTTGATTGAGCAGGAAATCATTGGCCTTGTGCAGTATGTCCTGGTGGGTCAGGATATCTTGCAGCTAGTGGAGGTGGTGGCTGAGGCTGAGCCAGAGTTAGAGGGAGAAGCAGAAGCAAAAGCTCCAGCAGAGGAGCCAGGGGAGCAGGAGCAGGCAGAGTCAGGGCAGGATAGGAAGTGCACCAGGTCCCCACTGGAGGAGCTCCAGGCCCTTCAGTTAGAGATGGAGCCCTTGAACTTGGAAGCCAGCAGGGCCTTCTGTCGGCTCAAGCGCAAGACATGGCAGAGGCGCCGTCCCTATTTAGAACTGAGGAGCACCACCATTCAGAGCATCCCCGGATTCTGGGCCAAAGCTGTATCCTTGATGGTAGACGCGCGGGCCCACAGTGTGCCCGCCCCAGTGAAGGTGAGAGCCACCAGCGGGGAGAGGTAGTTCAGCAAGGAAATAGACACACGGCAGTCAGTGTCGCGGCAGTGACCACAGTCTGATGCAAAAGCTTGGAGACGCCCTTTGAACACGCAGCTCCCACCGAAACCCTTCCCGGGGGTCCAGGGGCACAGCCGCAAGTCAGAATCAAGCCCAGAAGAACGGCCGTTGTCTGCAGGCAGCTCTCGGGCCCGCAGGTCCTTCTCAGAGTCTTGCCAAGCCCAAGGGGGTCTCTGGGTCGGAGTAATGAGACATAGGCAGGAATGCGTGATGTGCAGAATTAGAGATGTCCTGTGGAGCCCTGAGCGGGCAAGGATGCAGGGCAGATCAAAGTGTGTCAGGAAGCAGAGTCAGCCTGAGTGGGGGCAGACACGTGCGGGCCTCAAGAGCCTTTGTGCTCCTAGGTCCTGTTTCGGGGATGGACGTGGGGGCCTTGCCAGAGGATAGAGGGATCGGGCCAAGCCAGGTGCTTGTATAGATGCGCAGCATGTGCTAGTTGTTTGTCGTCCAGCTTGCAGCGTGCAGGCTCCTTGACCCACAGCAGTTCGTGAACCACCCGGAATTGTCAGCCATGATGAGTGACCAAGACGAAGCCATGCTCAGCCACATGATCAATTTGAAGGTGAGCCTGCACAGACCAAGGCTAGGGAGGTAGGGGGCTTGGGAAAGTGACCTATCCCTGCCGGCAGGGAGGAGGTGGGTGTCTCCTACAGGAGACGTCTTCCCCCGCGCCCCTCCCTCCACCCACCCTTGTTCTATACAGGTGGAGGACGTGAGGCAGGCCAGCGAGGGCTGCAAGATGATGCTGTTCTTTCGCAGCAACCCCTATTTCCGCAACAGTGTGATCGTGAAGGAGTATGTCGTCAGCATCACAGGTGAGTGGAGGCTCCCCGCACGGGCGGCAGCAGGAGGCGGTTAGAAGTTGACAGGCAGTGCGCCCCTGTCCCCATACTCCTCGTGCTGCAGGATACCGGGCGTCCCATTCCACTGCCATTCATTGGCACCGGCATTATGAAAGACAGGCCTACAGACGCAGGCACCAGAACAGCAGCCTTAACTTCTTCAACTGGTTCTTTGACCACAACCTGGCCGGATCTGGCCGGATCGCTGAGGTAAGGACTCGGTGCCTAATGCCGTAAGAGAGCTTGGTGTGTTCCCCAGCGTCTGGGCTTTGTAACCAGATGCCTGCCCTGTCGAGACGAGACGTGACTCCCCCGATAGATCATCAGTGAGGACGTGTGGCGCAACCCCCTGAAGTACTATGTGAGGAGGTCGGCACCAGGAGAGGGCACGTAGAGGAGCACAGGTGAGGAGAGGCGCGCTGGGCACTCGCGGGTGGGTTGCCAGGTAACTGGGATGTTGTTTTGCCACATGGACTCCCTGTGGCTGGGAAGACTACAGCCCGGGAGGCCCGGTCGTCCGGGCATCGGGATGAGACAGGAAGTCCGGAGCACTGCAGTGCCAACTCTGTTCCGGCCGGGGAGGCTGAGGGAGGGTGTGGGAGTGTGCCTGTCCACCACCACTCAGAATCAAAGCAGGTGCATTGTCCCGCTCCTCCGAACCCGCTCTCCTGGCCACCAACCCCAACCTCGGCCTGCCCCACCCTTCCTTAACGGGACTGTCCCACCGTGTTCTTCCTACATCCCTTCGCACAATTGCCGGGCGATATTCTTCTTGCGAAGCCTGAGGCTTCTCTGCCACCACGTCCCTCTGTTGGTCCTCAGAGCCGTCATGTATGTCCTCAGGTGTCTCCTTCTTCCTACGCGGGGCATCCTGAGAACGCTGTCCGTGACAGAGGGCTTGTGGTGGGACTTGTTGAACATGGGGCTGGGGGAAGCTGAAGAGAAGCGATCCCAGTGGTACAGTGACCCCCTTGGCGGGGGAGGCCGTCGAGCCATTGTTCAGTACTCTGGCAGTGCTCAGAGGAGGCGATACGTACGAGGTTTGCGTGTTCAGGGCACCTCCCAAAGTGTGAGATACCTAGGAGGGACCGTCACTTGATTTCCAAACCCAAGTAGTGCACGGAAGGAGCTTTTGCAGATACAAATGTGTTTTCAATCAAACACCATTTTCCTGCACGTGAAACAGGTGCAGAAACAGCCTCCGGAAAGGCATTGACACCTAGAGCCACGCGGAGCGGGGAATGAAAGGGATGGAAAAAGCAAGCTCATCAACTGTATTTGTCCGTGTGTATTTGTTCCTCGGGCAAGATAAATGAAGAGCATCAAGCTGTGTGTGTCTGTGTACTGTCCGTGGCTTGGTTTGGGCCTCTCCGTTGCCTGCCTGGGAATGTCCAGTCCCTCTGCGGTCTGGGCTTGCACAGTTGCGGAAGTGTGTTTAAGTGTTTCTAGGGGTGGGTGGGTGGCGGCGTGAGAGGGCAGAATTCTTCCCTGGTGGCTCAGGCTGGGGAGGAGGAAGAACTAGGAGAAAGTCCACTGCATAGGGTCTTCCCGTTTTCCCGAGGGAGATAAGGTAGTTCAAGGAAAAGGCTTTTGGAGCAAGGGCCTCAAGGTCCAGTGCTGGGACCTACAGGAAGATAGACTTGCTAGCACCCTCCCTGTGGGCAGTCGGGGCTCACACCTTGACGGCAGGCAACCAGGTGCGAGGCTTCACAGTTCCGCTCACAGTGAAACCAAATGCCCTCCCTAGAAGCCTGAGCACAGAGTATTTGGCCGTGAGGACCTCCCCGTGCGGCGTAGGATTGGGATCCACGTTCGGCGGGTGGGCGGATAGGGTGCATGCAGGGACTCTGGGCAAGGGAGGCAAGCCATGTGGGAAGTGGGTCAGTATAGTATGCTCAATGGGGGATGAATCCGACGCTGGAAGGGTGAGTGGCCAAGGGGACGAGGAGAAGCAGAGTGCCTGCGCCCTAGGTGTCACACACAGCGCCCCCGCACACTGACCCACTGGTGCGCGCGCACACAGACACAGGCGCGCACACACGGAGGCACAGGCATGGACACGAAGTTGTGTTGGGCAGTCTCTGGCCCGTGATGCCCACAGTCGGTACATCTTGCCCATTTGGGGGCCCTTTTACATTTCCGCGCACGGAAATGGCCTCCTGCAAGCAGGAGGGTTGCTTTGCCGCGTCTTTGGGTGCAGGCCTTCTTCTGCAACCCAGTAATCCTGAAGCAATATCAAGTCACCCTTCTTTCTGGCCGCTGAGACCCTAGGCGTGGATGGGGGAGAGAGTAGGACTGAGGGAAAGAGAGAGGGCAAGAGCCATGGGAAACGCAAAAGGACCGTTCCAGTGACAGAAGGAGCCCGTTTCTCGGCCGCGCTGGTCCTGTGAACTCAAGTCGACCAGAACGGGGGCTCCAGTCCCCTCCAGGCACAGGCCTTCCCTTGGGCTGTAGCTTCACTCTCAGATATCCCATATCCCGGGATAACCTCTCCTGCCCGCCGTGTTTGTCCCCGTGGCTTTTACGAGGGGTCCCTGTGATGCAGTGGGAACCAAATTCTGCAGGGGGAAGTGTGATTAGACTTGAGAAGGAGCCCAGCAGGCAGAGATCGCCGTGGATGCCAAGACAGGAGCTGGGCGTCCTGACGAACGCTTGGCTCCGGGTGCGAGGCCCAAATGGCACGGCGCGCGTGAGGGCGGGGGCTTCGCAGGGTTGCTCCCAGGGTGGTCTCACTGATGGGACGGCGGGCGTCCGGCGAGACCAGCCCCCCGAGGCGCGAGGGGCGTGTCCAGCGGCGACTTCCTTTCTCGGCGTCCACGTGACCGGAGGTTAGGCAGGCGCCCCCTGGGACGCCGCTTGGCCGGACAACGACCCCCGAGGCGGACACGGCAAGGTGGTGCGCTCGGCAGGGGTGGGGGTGCTGAGGCTCGGCAGTCCCGGGGCTTGCGGCAGCTGCTTCCTCACACCACGGGGCTGAGGGCCAGCGCCCGGAAGGGAGTGAGGCTGCGTTGGGAGACAGCCGGGCTCCTGAGACCGCCTGTGTGGTCTCGCTGCGGCTCGGGGGCCTTCGGGAGCTAGGGCCCCTCAGGCCACCCGGCGCAGCAGGGGCCCTTGACTCGGGCCGGTGGCGGTTGGGCGTCCCAGGACGCTATTATGTTCAGTTTGGTGCAGGAAGCTGATGACGCCCAGGAGGTAAGGGCAGAGGCGGTCCTGAGAGTGGAGGTGGTGCCGGCGATGTCGGACGTCACGGAGGTGGTGGCGTTTGTGAGTGGGGACGAGAGGTTGGCGGCAGGCCAGGAGCTTTGTCCGCATCCTGGGTTGGTGAGAGAGGAGGGGGTGCTGGCTGAGGAGCAGATCGTGCGGGACGACCAGAGTGCCCTGCAGCAGTGGGCAGAGTGTGTGGAGCCACGGGCAGAGGGTGTGGAGCCCCGGGAAGGGGAGGAGGGGGGCCTGCAGGGTGAGTTGGTGGCACAGGAGCAGGATGTGGTGCAGTGGGAGGGCGTCGTGCAGGCGGTGAGGACGGTGGCAGGGTATGACTTGTTTCTGGCCGTGGATGAGGTCTTCCCAGATCTGGAGGTGGGGAGGCACGAGCAGGTGATGAGCGAAGAGCTGTTGGTGGAGGAAGAGGATCATGAGTTTGTGCAAGGGCCAGACGGGGAGAAAGAGTGGCAGGAGGAGGAGGAAGAAGAGTGGCAGGAGGAGGAGGAGGACGAGGAGAAGCAACAGGAGGAGGAGGAGGGGGAAGAGGAGGTGGACGAGGGGGAGGATGATATGGAGGAGGCAGAGGGCAAGGCGGAGGAGGAGGAGGAGGAGGAGGAGGCGGAGGCGGAAGAGGAGGCCGAGGAGGGCTTGATTGAGCAGGAAATCATTGGCCTTGTGCAGTATGTCCTGGTGGGTCAGGATATCTTGCAGCTAGTGGAGGTGGTGGCTGAGGCTGAGCCAGAGTTAGAGGGAGAAGCAGAAGCAAAAGCTCCAGCAGAGGAGCCAGGGGAGCAGGAGCAGGCAGAGTCAGGGCAGGATAGGAAGTGCACCAGGTCCCCACTGGAGGAGCTCCAGGCCCTTCAGTTAGAGATGGAGCCCTTGAACTTGGAAGCCAGCAGGGCCTTCTGTCGGCTCAAGCGCAAGACATGGCAGAGGCGCCGTCCCTATTTAGAACTGAGGAGCACCACCATTCAGAGCATCCCCGGATTCTGGGCCAAAGCTGTATCCTTGATGGTAGACGCGCGGGCCCACAGTGTGCCCGCCCCAGTGAAGGTGAGAGCCACCAGCGGGGAGAGGTAGTTCAGCAAGGAAATAGACACACGGCAGTCAGTGTCGCGGCAGTGACCACAGTCTGATGCAAAAGCTTGGAGACGCCCTTTGAACACGCAGCTCCCACCGAAACCCTTCCCGGGGGTCCAGGGGCACAGCCGCAAGTCAGAATCAAGCCCAGAAGAACGGCCGTTGTCTGCAGGCAGCTCTCGGGCCCGCAGGTCCTTCTCAGAGTCTTGCCAAGCCCAAGGGGGTCTCTGGGTCGGAGTAATGAGACATAGGCAGGAATGCGTGATGTGCAGAATTAGAGATGTCCTGTGGAGCCCTGAGCGGGCAAGGATGCAGGGCAGATCAAAGTGTGTCAGGAAGCAGAGTCAGCCTGAGTGGGGGCAGACACGTGCGGGCCTCAAGAGCCTTTGTGCTCCTAGGTCCTGTTTCGGGGATGGACGTGGGGGCCTTGCCAGAGGATAGAGGGATCGGGCCAAGCCAGGTGCTTGTATAGATGCGCAGCATGTGCTAGTTGTTTGTCGTCCAGCTTGCAGCGTGCAGGCTCCTTGACCCACAGCAGTTCGTGAACCACCCGGAATTGTCAGCCATGATGAGTGACCAAGACGAAGCCATGCTCAGCCACATGATCAATTTGAAGGTGAGCCTGCACAGACCAAGGCTAGGGAGGTAGGGGGCTTGGGAAAGTGACCTATCCCTGCCGGCAGGGAGGAGGTGGGTGTCTCCTACAGGAGACGTCTTCCCCCGCGCCCCTTCCCCCACCCACCCTTGTTCTATACAGGTGGAGGACGTGAGGCAGGCCAGCGAGGGCTGCAAGATGATGCTGTTCTTTCGCAGCAACCCCTATTTCCGCAACAGTGTGATCGTGAAGGAGTATGTCGTCAGCATCACAGGTGAGTGGAGGCTCCCCGCACGGGCGGCAGCAGGAGGCGGTTAGAAGTTGACAGGCAGTGCGCCCCTGTCCCCATACTCCTCGTGCTGCAGGATACCGGGCGTCCCATTCCACTGCCATTCATTGGCACCGGCATTATGAAAGACAGGCCTACAGACGCAGGCACCAGAACAGCAGCCTTAACTTCTTCAACTGGTTCTTTGACCACAACCTGGCCGGATCTGGCCGGATCGCTGAGGTAAGGACTCGGTGCCTAATGCCGTAAGAGAGCTTGGTGTGTTCCCCAGCGTCTGGGCTTTGTAACCAGATGCCTGCCCTGTCGAGACGAGACGTGACTCCCCCGATAGATCATCAGTGAGGACGTGTGGCGCAACCCCCTGAAGTACTATGTGAGGAGGTCGGCACCAGGAGAGGGCACGTAGAGGAGCACAGGTGAGGAGAGGCGCGCTGGGCACTCGCGGGTGGGTTGCCAGGTAACTGGGATGTTGTTTTGCCACATGGACTCCCTGTGGCTGGGAAGACTACAGCCCGGGAGGCCCGGTCGTCCGGGCATCGGGATGAGACAGGAAGTCCGGAGCACTGCAGTGCCAACTCTGTTCCGGCCGGGGAGGCTGAGGGAGGGTGTGGGAGTGTGCCTGTCCACCACCACTCAGAATCAAAGCAGGTGCATTGTCCCGCTCCTCCGAACCCGCTCTCCTGGCCACCAACCCCAACCTCGGCCTGCCCCACCCTTCCTTAACGGGACTGTCCCACCGTGTTCTTCCTACATCCCTTCGCACAATTGCCGGGCGATATTCTTCTTGCGAAGCCTGAGGCTTCTCTGCCACCACGTCCCTCTGTTGGTCCTCAGAGCCGTCATGTATGTCCTCAGGTGTCTCCTTCTTCCTACGCGGGGCATCCTGAGAACGCTGTCCGTGACAGAGGGCTTGTGGTGGGACTTGTTGAACATGGGGCTGGGGGAAGCTGAAGAGAAGCGATCCCAGTGGTACAGTGACCCCCTTGGCGGGGGAGGCCGTCGAGCCATTGTTCAGTACTCTGGCAGTGCTCAGAGGAGGCGATACGTACGAGGTTTGCGTGTTCAGGGCACCTCCCAAAGTGTGAGATACCTAGGAGGGACCGTCACTTGATTTCCAAACCCAAGTAGTGCACGGAAGGAGCTTTTGCAGATACAAATGTGTTTTCAATCAAACACCATTTTCCTGCACGTGAAACAGGTGCAGAAACAGCCTCCGGAAAGGCATTGACACCTAGAGCCACGCGGAGCGGGGAATGAAAGGGATGGAAAAAGCAAGCTCATCAACTGTATTTGTCCGTGTGTATTTGTTCCTTGGGCAAGATAAATGAAGAGCATCAAGCTGTGTGTGTCTGTGTGCTGTCCGTGGCTTGGTTTGGGCCTCTCCGTTGCCTGCCTGGGAATGTCCAGTCCCTCTGCGGCCTGGGCTTGCACAGTTGCGGAAGTGTGTTTAAGTGTTTCTAGGGGTGGGTGGGTGGCGGCGTGAGAGGGCAGAATTCTTCCCTGGTGGCTCAGGCTGGGGAGGAGGAAGAACTAGGAGAAAGTCCACTGCATAGGGTCTTCCCGTTTTCCCGAGGGAGATAAGGTAGTTCAAGGAAAAGGCTTTTGGAGCAAGGGCCTCAAGGGCCCAGTGCTGGGACCTACAGGAAGATAGACTTGCTAGCACCCTCCCTGTGGGCAGTCGGGGCTCACACCTTGACGGCAGGCAACCAGGTGCGAGGCTTCACAGTTCCGCTCACAGTGAAACCAAATGCCCTCCCTAGAAGCCTGAGCACAGTGTATTTGGCCGTGAGGACCTCCCCGTGCGGCGTAGGATTGGGATCCACGTTCGGCGGGTGGGCGGATAGGGTGCATGCAGGGACTCTGGGCAAGGGAGGCAAGCCATGTGGGAAGTGGGTCAGTATAGTATGCTCAATGGGGGATGAATCCGACGCTGGAAGGGTGAATGGCCAAGGGGACGAGGAGAAGCAGAGTGCCTGCGCCCTAGGTGTCACACACAGCGCCCCCGCACACTGACCCACACGTGCGCGCGCACACAGACACAGGCGCGCACACACGGAGGCACAGGCATGGACACGAAGTTGTGTTGGGCAGTCTCTGGCCCGTGATGCCCACAGTCGGTACATCTTGCCCATTTGGGGGCCCTTTTACATTTCCGCGCACGGAAATGGCCTCCTGCAAGCAGGAGGGTTGCTTTGCCGCGTCTTTGGGTGCAGGCCTTCTTCTGCAACCCAGTAATCCTGAAGCAATATCAAGTCACCCTTCTTTCTGGCCGCTGAGACCCAAGGCGTGGATGGGGGAGAGAGTAGGACTGAGGGAAAGAGAGAGGGCAAGAGCCATGGGAAACGCAAAAGGACCGTTCCAGTGACAGAAGGAGCCCGTTTCTAGGCCGCGCTGGTCCTGTGAACTCAAGTCGACCAGAACGGGGGCTCCAGTCCCCTCCAGGCACAGGCCTTCCCTTGGGCTGTAGCTTCACTCTCAGATATCCCATATCCCGGGATAACCTCTCCTGCCCGCCGTGTTTGTCCCCGTGGCTTTTACCAGGGCTCCCTGTGATGCAGTGGGAACCAAATTCTGCAGGGGGAAGTGTGATTAGACTTGAGAAGGAGCCCAGCAGGCAGAGATCGCCGTGGATGCCAAGACAGGAGCTGGGCGTCCTGACGAACGCTTGGCTCCGGGTGCGAGGCCCAAATGGCACGGCGCGCGTGAGGGCGGGGGCTTCGCAGGGTTGCTCCCAGGGTGGTCTCGCTGATGGGACGGCGGGCGTCCGGCGCGACCAGCCCCCCGAGGCGCGAGGGGCGTGTCCAGCGGCGACTTCCTTTCTCGGCGTCCACGTGACCGGAGGTTAGGCAGGCGCCCCCTGGGACGCCGCTTGGCGGGACAACGACCCCCGAGGCGGACACGGCAAGGTGGTGCGCTCGGCAGGGGTGGGGGTGCTGAGGCTCGGCAGTCCCGGGGCTTGCGGCAGCTGCTTCCTCACACCACGGGGCTGAGGGCCAGCGCCCGGAAGGGAGTGAGGCTGCGTTGGGAGACAGCCGGGCTCCTGAGACCGCCTGTGTGGTTCGCTGCGGCTCGGGGGCCTTCGGGAGCTAGGGCCCCTCAGGCCACCCGGCGCAGCAGGGGCCCTTGACTCGGGCCGGTGGCAGTTGGGCGTCCCAGGACGCTATTATGTTCAGTTTGGTGCAGGAAGCTGATGACGCCCAGGAGGTAAGGGCAGAGGCGGTCCTGAGAGTGGAGGTGGTGCCGGCGATGTCGGACGTCACGGAGGTGGTGGCGTTTGTGAGTGGGGACGAGAGGTTGGCGGCAGGCCAGGAGCTTTGTCCGCATCCTGGGTTGGTGAGAGAGGAGGGGGTGCTGGCTGAGGAGCAGATCGTGCGGGACGACCAGAGTGCCCTGCAGCAGTGGGCAGAGTGTGTGGAGCCACGGGCAGAGGGTGTGGAGCCCCGGGAAGGGGAGGAGGGGGGCCTGCAGGGTGAGTTGGTGGCACAGGAGCAGGATGTGGTGCAGTGGGAGGGCGTCGTGCAGGCGGTGAGGACGGTGGCAGGGTATGACTTGTTTCTGGCCGTGGATGAGGTCTTCCCAGATCTGGAGGTGGGGAGGCACGAGCAGGTGATGAGCGAAGAGCTGTTGGTGGAGGAAGAGGATCATGAGTTTGTGCAAGGGCCAGACGGGGAGAAAGAGTGGCAGGAGGAGGAGGAAGAAGAGTGGCAGGAGGAGGAGGAGGACGAGGAGAAGCAACAGGAGGAGGAGGAGGGGGAAGAGGAGGTGGACGAGGGGGAGGATGATATGGAGGAGGCAGAGGGCAAGGCGGAGGAGGAGGAGGAGGAGGAGGAGGAGGCGGAGGCGGAAGAGGAGGCCGAGGAGGGCTTGATTGAGCAGGAAATCATTGGCCTTGTGCAGTATGTCCTGGTGGGTCAGGATATCTTGCAGCTAGTGGAGGTGGTGGCTGAGGTTGAGCCAGAGTTAGAGGGAGAAGCAGAAGCAAAAGCTCCAGCAGAGGAGCCAGGGGAGCAGGAGCAGGCAGAGTCAGGGCAGGATAGGAAGTGCACCAGGTCCCCACTGGAGGAGCTCCAGGCCCTTCAGTTAGAGATGGAGCCCTTGAACTTGGAAGCCAGCAGGGCCTTCTGTCGGCTCAAGCGCAAGACATGGCAGAGGCGCCGTCCCTATTTAGAACTGAGGAGCACCACCATTCAGAGCATCCCCGGATTCTGGGCCAAAGCTGTATCCTTGATGGTAGACGCGCGGGCCCACAGTGTGCCCGCCCCAGTGAAGGTGAGAGCCACCAGCGGGGAGAGGTAGTTCAGCAAGGAAATAGACACACGGCAGTCAGTGTCGCGGCAGTGACCACAGTCTGATGCAAAAGCTTGGAGACGCCCTTTGAACACGCAGCTCCCACCGAAACCCTTCCCGGGGGTCCAGGGGCACAGCCGCAAGTCAGAATCAAGCCCAGAAGAACGGCCGTTGTCTGCAGGCAGCTCTCGGGCCCGCAGGTCCTTCTCAGAGTCTTGCCAAGCCCAAGGGGGTCTCTGGGTCGGAGTAATGAGACATAGGCAGGAATGCGTGATGTGCAGAATTAGAGATGTCCTGTGGAGCCCTGAGCGGGCAAGGATGCAGGGCAGATCAAAGTGTGTCAGGAAGCAGAGTCAGCCTGAGTGGGGGCAGACACGTGCGGGCCTCAAGAGCCTTTGTGCTCCTAGGTCCTGTTTCGGGGATGGACGTGGGGGCCTTGCCAGAGGATAGAGGGATCGGGCCAAGCCAGGTGCTTGTATAGATGCGCAGCATGTGCTAGTTGTTTGTCGTCCAGCTTGCAGCGTGCAGGCTCCTTGACCCACAGCAGTTCGTGAACCACCCGGAATTGTCAGCCATGATGAGTGACCAAGACGAAGCCATGCTCAGCCACATGATCAATTTGAAGGTGAGCCTGCACAGACCAAGGCTAGGGAGGTAGGGGGCTTGGGAAAGTGACCTATCCCTGCCGGCAGGGAGGAGGTGGGTGTCTCCTACAGGAGACGTCTTCCCCCGCGCCCCTCCCTCCACCCACCCTTGTTCTATACAGGTGGAGGACGTGAGGCAGGCCAGCGAGGGCTGCAAGATGATGCTGTTCTTTCGCAGCAACCCCTATTTCCGCAACAGTGTGATCGTGAAGGAGTATGTCGTCAGCATCACAGGTGAGTGGAGGCTCCCCGCACGGGCGGCAGCAGGAGGCGGTTAGAAGTTGACAGGCAGTGCGCCCCTGTCCCCATACTCCTCGTGCTGCAGGATACCGGGCGTCCCATTCCACTGCCATTCATTGGCACCGGCATTATGAAAGACAGGCCTACAGACGCAGGCACCAGAACAGCAGCCTTAACTTCTTCAACTGGTTCTTTGACCACAACCTGGCCGGATCTGGCCGGATCGCTGAGGTAAGGACTCGGTGCCTAATGCCGTAAGAGAGCTTGGTGTGTTCCCCAGCGTCTGGGCTTTGTAACCAGATGCCTGCCCTGTCGAGACGAGACGTGACTCCCCCGATAGATCATCAGTGAGGACGTGTGGCGCAACCCCCTGAAGTACTATGTGAGGAGGTCGGCACCAGGAGAGGGCACGTAGAGGAGCACAGGTGAGGAGAGGCGCGCTGGGCACTCGCGGGTGGGTTGCCAGGTAACTGGGATGTTGTTTTGCCACATGGACTCCCTGTGGCTGGGAAGACTACAGCCCGGGAGGCCCGGTCGTCCGGGCATCGGGATGAGACAGGAAGTCCGGAGCACTGCAGTGCCAACTCTGTTCCGGCCGGGGAGGCTGAGGGAGGGTGTGGGAGTGTGCCTGTCCACCACCACTCAGAATCAAAGCAGGTGCATTGTCCCGCTCCTCCGAACCCGCTCTCCTGGCCACCAACCCCAACCTCGGCCTGCCCCACCCTTCCTTAACGGGACTGTCCCACCGTGTTCTTCCTACATCCCTTCGCACAATTGCCGGGCGATATTCTTCTTGCGAAGCCTGAGGCTTCTCTGCCACCACGTCCCTCTGTTGGTCCTCAGAGCCGTCATGTATGTCCTCAGGTGTCTCCTTCTTCCTACGCGGGGCATCCTGAGAACGCTGTCCGTGACAGAGGGCTTGTGGTGGGACTTGTTGAACATGGGGCTGGGGGAAGCTGAAGAGAAGCGATCCCAGTGGTACAGTGACCCCCTTGGCGGGGGAGGCCGTCGAGCCATTGTTCAGTACTCTGGCAGTGCTCAGAGGAGGCGATACGTACGAGGTTTGCGTGTTCAGGGCACCTCCCAAAGTGTGAGATACCTAGGAGGGACCGTCACTTGATTTCCAAACCCAAGTAGTGCACGGAAGGAGCTTTTGCAGATACAAATGTGTTTTCAATCAAACACCATTTTCCTGCACGTGAAACAGGTGCAGAAACAGCCTCCGGAAAGGCATTGACACCTAGAGCCACGCGGAGCGGGGAATGAAAGGGATGGAAAAAGCAAGCTCATCAACTGTATTTGTCCGTGTGTATTTGTTCCTTGGGCAAGATAAATGAAGAGCATCAAGCTGTGTGTGTCTGTGTGCTGTCCGTGGCTTGGTTTGGGCCTCTCCGTTGCCTGCCTGGGAATGTCCAGTCCCTCTGCGGTCTGGGCTTGCACAGTTGCGGAAGTGTGTTTAAGTGTTTCTAGGGGTGGGTGGGTGGCGGCGTGAGAGGGCAGAATTCTTCCCTGGTGGCTCAGGCTGGGGAGGAGGAAGAACTAGGAGAAAGTCCACTGCATAGGGTCTTCCCGTTTTCCCGAGGGAGATAAGGTAGTTCAAGGAAAAGGCTTTTGGAGCAAGGGCCTCAAGGGCCCAGTGCTGGGACCTACAGGAAGATAGACTTGCTAGCACCCTCCCTGTGGGCAGTCGGGGCTCACACCTTGACGGCAGGCAACCAGGTGCGAGGCTTCACAGTTCCGCTCACAGTGAAACCAAATGCCCTCCCTAGAAGCCTGAGCACAGTGTATTTGGCCGTGAGGACCTCCCCGTGCGGCGTAGGATTGGGATCCACGTTCGGCGGGTGGGCGGATAGGGTGCATGCAGGGACTCTGGGCAAGGGAGGCAAGCCATGTGGGAAGTGGGTCAGTATAGTATGCTCAATGGGGGATGAATCCGACGCTGGAAGGGTGAATGGCCAAGGGGACGAGGAGAAGCAGAGTGCCTGCGCCCTAGGTGTCACACACAGCGCCCCCGCACACTGACCCACACGTGCGCGCGCACACAGACACAGGCGCGCACACACGGAGGCACAGGCATGGACACGAAGTTGTGTTGGGCAGTCTCTGGCCCGTGATGCCCACAGTCGGTACATCTTGCCCATTTGGGGGCCCTTTTACATTTCCGCGCACGGAAATGGCCTCCTGCAAGCAGGAGGGTTGCTTTGCCGCGTCTTTGGGTGCAGGCCTTCTTCTGCAACCCAGTAATCCTGAAGCAATATCAAGTCACCCTTCTTTCTGGCCGCTGAGACCCAAGGCGTGGATGGGGGAGAGAGTAGGACTGAGGGAAAGAGAGAGGGCAAGAGCCATGGGGAACGCAAAAGGACCGTTCCAGTGACAGAAGGAGCCCGTTTCTAGGCCGCGCTGGTCCTGTGAACTCAAGTCGACCAGAACGGGGGCTCCAGTCCCCTCCAGGCACAGGCCTTCCCTTGGGCTGTAGCTTCACTCTCAGATATCCCATATCCCGGGATAACCTCTCCTGCCCGCCGTGTTTGTCCCCGTGGCTTTTACGAGGGGTCCCTGTGATGCAGTGGGAACCAAATTCTGCAGGGGGAAGTGTGATTAGACTTGAGAAGGAGCCCAGCAGGCAGAGATCGCCGTGGATGCCAAGACAGGAGCTGGGCGTCCTGACGAACGCTTGGCTCCGGGTGCGAGGCCCAAATGGCACGGCGCGCGTGAGGGCGGAGGCTTCGCAGGGTTGCTCCCAGGGTGGTCTCGCTGATGGGACGGCGGGCGTCCGGCGCGACCAGCCCCCCGAGGCGCGAGGGGCGTGTCCAGCGGCGACTTCCTTTCTCGGCGTCCACGTGACCGGAGGTTAGGCAGGCGCCCCCTGGGACGCCGCTTGGCGGGACAACGACCCCCGAGGCGGACACGGCAAGGTGGTGCGCTCGGCAGGGGTGGGGGTGCTGAGGCTCGGCAGTCCCGGGGCTTGCGGCAGCTGCTTCCTCACACCACGGGGCTGAGGGCCAGCGCCCGGAAGGGAGTGAGGCTGCGTTGGGAGACAGCCGGGCTCCTGAGACCGCCTGTGTGGTCTCGCTGCGGCTCGGGGGCCTTCAGGAGCTAGGGACCCTCAGGCCACCCGGCGCAGCAGGGGCCCTTGACTCGGGCCGGTGGCGGTTGGGCGTCCCAGGACGCTATTATGTTCAGTTTGGTGCAGGAAGCTGATGACGCCCAGGAGGTAAGGGCAGAGGCGGTCCTGAGAGTGGAGGTGGTGCCGGCGATGTCGGACGTCACGCAGGTGGTGGCGTTTGTGAGTGGGGACGAGAGGTTGGCGGCAGGCCAGGAGCTTTGTCCGCATCCTGGGTTGGTGAGAGAGGAGGGGGTGCTGGCTGAGGAGCAGATCGTGCGGGACGACCAGAGTGCCCTGCAGCAGTGGGCAGAGTGTGTGGAGCCACGGGCAGAGGGTGTGGAGCCCCGGGAAGGGGAGGAGGGGGGCCTGCAGGGTGAGTTGGTGGCACAGGAGCAGGATGTGGTGCAGTGGGAGGGCGTCGTGCAGGCGGTGAGGACGGTGGCAGGGTATGACTTGTTTCTGGCCGTGGATGAGGTCTTCCCAGATCTGGAGGTGGGGAGGCACGAGGAGGTGATGAGCGAAGAGCTGTTGGTGGAGAAAGAGGATCATGAGTTTGAACAAGGGCCAGACGGGGAGAAAGAGTGGCAGGAGGAGGAGGAAGAAGAGTGGCAGGAGGAGGAGGAGGACGAGGAGAAGCAACAGGAGGAGGAGGAGGGGGAAGAGGAGGTGGACGAGGGGGAGGATGATATGGAGGAGGCAGAGGGCAAGGCGGAGGAGGAGGAGGAGGAGGAGGAGGCGGAGGCGGAAGAGGAGGCCGAGGAGGGCTTGATTGAGCAGGAAATCATTGGCCTTGTGCAGTATGTCCTGGTGGGTCAGGATATCTTGCAGCTAGTGGAGGTGGTGGCTGAGGCTGAGCCAGAGTTAGAGGGAGAAGCAGAAGCAAAAGCTCCAGCAGAGGAGCCAGGGGAGCAGGAGCAGGCAGAGTCAGGGCAGGATAGGAAGTGCACCAGGTCCCCACTGGAGGAGCTCCAGGCCCTTCAGTTAGAGATGGAGCCCTTGAACTTGGAAGCCAGCAGGGCCTTCTGTCGGCTCAAGCGCAAGACATGGCAGAGGCGCCGTCCCTATTTAGAACTGAGGAGCACCACCATTCAGAGCATCCCCGGATTCTGGGCCAAAGCTGTATCCTTGATGGTAGACGCGCGGGCCCACAGTGTGCCCGCCCCAGTGAAGGTGAGAGCCACCAGCGGGGAGAGGTAGTTCAGCAAGGAAATAGACACACGGCAGTCAGTGTCGCGGCAGTGACCACAGTCTGATGCAAAAGCTTGGAGACGCCCTTTGAACACGCAGCTCCCACCGAAACCCTTCCCGGGGGTCCAGGGGCACAGCCGCAAGTCAGAATCAAGCCCAGAAGAACGGCCGTTGTCTGCAGGCAGCTCTCGGGCCCGCAGGTCCTTCTCAGAGTCTTGCCAAGCCCAAGGGGGTCTCTGGGTCGGAGTAATGAGACATAGGCAGGAATGCGTGATGTGCAGAATTAGAGATGTCCTGTGGAGCCCTGAGCGGGCAAGGATGCAGGGCAGATCAAAGTGTGTCAGGAAGCAGAGTCAGCCTGAGTGGGGGCAGACACGTGCGGGCCTCAAGAGCCTTTGTGCTCCTAGGTCCTGTTTCGGGGATGGACGTGGGGGCCTTGCCAGAGGATAGAGGGATCGGGCCAAGCCAGGTGCTTGTATAGATGCGCAGCATGTGCTAGTTGTTTGTCGTCCAGCTTGCAGCGTGCAGGCTCCTTGACCCACAGCAGTTCGTGAACCACCCGGAATTGTCAGCCATGATGAGTGACCAAGACGAAGCCATGCTCAGCCACATGATCAATTTGAAGGTGAGCCTGCACAGACCAAGGCTAGGGAGGTAGGGGGCTTGGGAAAGTGACCTATCCCTGCCGGCAGGGAGGAGGTGGGTGTCTCCTACAGGAGACGTCTTCCCCCGCGCCCCTCCCTCCACCCACCCTTGTTCTATACAGGTGGAGGACGTGAGGCAGGCCAGCGAGGGCTGCAAGATGATGCTGTTCTTTCGCAGCAACCCCTATTTCCGCAACAGTGTGATCGTGAAGGAGTATGTCGTCAGCATCACAGGTGAGTGGAGGCTCCCCGCACGGGCGGCAGCAGGAGGCGGTTAGAAGTTGACAGGCAGTGCGCCCCTGTCCCCATACTCCTCGTGCTGCAGGATACCGGGCGTCCCATTCCACTGCCATTCATTGGCACCGGCATTATGAAAGACAGGCCTACAGACGCAGGCACCAGAACAGCAGCCTTAACTTCTTCAACTGGTTCTTTGACCACAACCTGGCCGGATCTGGCCGGATCGCTGAGGTAAGGACTCGGTGCCTAATGCCGTAAGAGAGCTTGGTGTGTTCCCCAGCGTCTGGGCTTTGTAACCAGATGCCTGCCCTGTCGAGACGAGACGTGACTCCCCCGATAGATCATCAGTGAGGACGTGTGGCGCAACCCCCTGAAGTACTATGTGAGGAGGTCGGCACCAGGAGAGGGCACGTAGAGGAGCACAGGTGAGGAGAGGCGCGCTGGGCACTCGCGGGTGGGTTGCCAGGTAACTGGGATGTTGTTTTGCCACATGGACTCCCTGTGGCTGGGAAGACTACAGCCCGGGAGGCCCGGTCGTCCGGGCATCGGGATGAGACAGGAAGTCCGGAGCACTGCAGTGCCAACTCTGTTCCGGCCGGGGAGGCTGAGGGAGGGTGTGGGAGTGTGCCTGTCCACCACCACTCAGAATCAAAGCAGGTGCATTGTCCCGCTCCTCCGAACCCGCTCTCCTGGCCACCAACCCCAACCTCGGCCTGCCCCACCCTTCCTTAACAGGACTGTCCCACCGTGTTCTTCCTACATCCCTTCGCACAATTGCCGGGCGATATTCTTCTTGCGAAGCCTGAGGCTTCTCTGCCACCACGTCCCTCTGTTGGTCCTCAGAGCCGTCATGTATGTCCTCAGGTGTCTCCTTCTTCCTACGCGGGGCATCCTGAGAACGCTGTCCGTGACAGAGGGCTTGTGGTGGGACTTGTTGAACATGGGGCTGGGGGAAGCTGAAGAGAAGCGATCCCAGTGGTACAGTGACCCCCTTGGCGGGGGAGGCCGTCGAGCCATTGTTCAGTACTCTGGCAGTGCTCAGAGGAGGCGATACGTACGAGGTTTGCGTGTTCAGGGCACCTCCCAAAGTGTGAGATACCTAGGAGGGACCGTCACTTGATTTCCAAACCCAAGTAGTGCACGGAAGGAGCTTTTGCAGATACAAATGTGTTTTCAATCAAACACCATTTTCCTGCACGTGAAACAGGTGCAGAAACAGCCTCCGGAAAGGCATTGACACCTAGAGCCACGCGGAGCGGGGAATGAAAGGGATGGAAAAAGCAAGCTCATCAACTGTATTTGTCCGTGTGTATTTGTTCCTTGGGCAAGATAAATGAAGAGCATCAAGCTGTGTGTGTCTGTGTGCTGTCCGTGGCTTGGTTTGGGCCTCTCCGTTGCCTGCCTGGGAATGTCCAGTCCCTCTGCGGTCTGGGCTTGCACAGTTGCGGAAGTGTGTTTAAGTGTTTCTAGGGGTGGGTGGGTGGCGGCGTGAGGGGGCAGAATTCTTCCCTGGTGGCTCAGGCTGGGGAGGAGGAAGAACTAGGAGAAAGTCCACTGCATAGGGTCTTCCCGTTTTCCCGAGGGAGATAAGGTAGTTCAAGGAAAAGGCTTTTGGAGCAAGGGCCTCAAGGGCCCAGTGCTGGGACCTACAGGAAGATAGACTTGCTAGCACCCTCCCTGTGGGCAGTCGGGGCTCACACCTTGACGGCAGGCAACCAGGTGCGAGGCTTCACAGTTCCGCTCACAGTGAAACCAAATGCCCTCCCTAGAAGCCTGAGCACAGTGTATTTGGCCGTGAGGACCTCCCCGTGCGGCGTAGGATTGGGATCCACGTTCGGCGGGTGGGCGGATAGGGTGCATGCAGGGACTCTGGGCAAGGGAGGCAAGCCATGTGGGAAGTGGGTCAGTATAGTATGCTCAATGGGGGATGAATCCGACGCTGGAAGGGTGAGTGGCCAAGGGGACGAGGAGAAGCAGAGTGCCTGCGCCCTAGGTGTCACACACAGCGCCCCCGCACACTGACCCACACGTGCGCGCGCACACAGACACAGGCGCGCACACACGGAGGCACAGGCATGGACACGAAGTTGTGTTGGGCAGTCTCTGGCCCGTGATGCCCACAGTCGGTACATCTTGCCCATTTGGGGGCCCTTTTACATTTCCGCGCACGGAAATGGCCTCCTGCAAGCAGGAGGGTTGCTTTGCCGCGTCTTTGGGTGCAGGCCTTCTTCTGCAACCCAGTAATCCTGAAGCAATATCAAGTCACCCTTCTTTCTGGCCGCTGAGACCCAAGGCGTGGATGGGGGAGAGAGTAGGACTGAGGGAAAGAGAGAGGGCAAGAGCCATGGGGAACGCAAAAGGACCGTTCCAGTGACAGAAGGAGCCCGTTTCTAGGCCGCGCTGGTCCTGTGAACTCAAGTCGACCAGAACGGGGGCTCCAGTCCCCTCCAGGCACAGGCCTTCCCTTGGGCTGTAGCTTCACTCTCAGATATCCCATATCCCGGGATAACCTCTCCTGCCCGCCGTGTTTGTCCCCGTGGCTTTTACGAGGGGTCCCTGTGATGCAGTGGGAACCAAATTCTGCAGGGGGAAGTGTGATTAGACTTGAGAAGGAGCCCAGCAGGCAGAGATCGCCGTGGATGCCAAGACAGGAGCTGGGCGTCCTGACGAACGCTTGGCTCCGGGTGCGAGGCCCAAATGGCACGGCGCGCGTGAGGGCGGGGGCTTCGCAGGGTTGCTCCCAGGGTGGTCTCGCTGATGGGACGGCGGGCGTCCGGCGCGACCAGCCCCCCGAGGCGCGAGGGGCGTGTCCAGCGGCGACTTCCTTTCTCGGCGTCCACGTGACCCGAGGTTAGGCAGGCGCCCCCTGGGACGCCGCTTGGCGGGACAACGACCCCCGAGGCGGACACGGCAAGGTGGTGCGCTCGGCAGGGGTGGGGGTGCTGAGGCTCGGCAGTCCCGGGGCTTGCGGCAGCTGCTTCCTCACACCACGGGGCTGAGGGCCAGCGCCCGGAAGGGAGTGAGGCTGCGTTGGGAGACAGCCGGGCTCCTGAGACCGCCTGTGTGGTCTCGCTGCGGCTCGGGGGCCTTCGGGAGCTAGGGCCCCTCAGGCCACCCGGCGCAGCAGGGGCCCTTGACTCGGGCCGGTGGCGGTTGGGCGTCCCAGGACGCTATTATGTTCAGTTTGGTGCAGGAAGCTGATGACGCCCAGGAGGTAAGGGCAGAGGCGGTCCTGAGAGTGGAGGTGGTGCCGGCGATGTCGGACGTCACGGAGGTGGTGGCGTTTGTGAGTGGGGACGAGAGGTTGGCGGCAGGCCAGGAGCTTTGTCCGCATCCTGGGTTGGTGAGAGAGGAGGGGGTGCTGGCTGAGGAGCAGATCGTGCGGGACGACCAGAGTGCCCTGCAGCAGTGGGCAGAGTGTGTGGAGCCACGGGCAGAGGGTGTGGAGCCCCGGGAAGGGGAGGAGGGGGGCCTGCAGGGTGAGTTGGTGGCACAGGAGCAGGATGTGGTGCAGTGGGAGGGCGTCGTGCAGGCGGTGAGGACGGTGGCAGGGTATGACTTGTTTCTGGCCGTGGATGAGGTCTTCCCAGATCTGGAGGTGGGGAGGCACGAGCAGGTGATGAGCGAAGAGCTGTTGGTGGAGGAAGAGGATCATGAGTTTGTGCAAGGGCCAGACGGGGAGAAAGAGTGGCAGGAGGAGGAGGAAGAAGAGTGGCAGGAGGAGGAGGAGGACGAGGAGAAGCAACAGGAGGAGGAGGAGGGGGAAGAGGAGGTGGACGAGGGGGAGGATGATATGGAGGAGGCAGAGGGCAAGGCGGAGGAGGAGGAGGAGGAGGAGGAGGAGGCGGAGGCGGAAGAGGAGGCCGAGGAGGGCTTGATTGAGCAGGAAATCATTGGCCTTGTGCAGTATGTCCTGGTGGGTCAGGATATCTTGCAGCTAGTGGAGGTGGTGGCTGAGGCTGAGCCAGAGTTAGAGGGAGAAGCAGAAGCAAAAGCTCCAGCAGAGGAGCCAGGGGAGCAGGAGCAGGCAGAGTCAGGGCAGGATAGGAAGTGCACCAGGTCCCCACTGGAGGAGCTCCAGGCCCTTCAGTTAGAGATGGAGCCCTTGAACTTGGAAGCCAGCAGGGCCTTCTGTCGGCTCAAGCGCAAGACATGGCAGAGGCGCCGTCCCTATTTAGAACTGAGGAGCACCACCATTCAGAGCATCCCCGGATTCTGGGCCAAAGCTGTATCCTTGATGGTAGACGCGCGGGCCCACAGTGTGCCCGCCCCAGTGAAGGTGAGAGCCACCAGCGGGGAGAGGTAGTAGAGCAAGGAAATAGACACACGGCAGTCAGTGTCGCGGCAGTGACCACAGTCTGATGCAAAAGCTTGGAGACGCCCTTTGAACACGCAGCTCCCACCGAAACCCTTCCCGGGGGTCCAGGGGCACAGCCGCAAGTCAGAATCAAGCCCAGAAGAACGGCCGTTGTCTGCAGGCAGCTCTCGGGCCCGCAGGTCCTTCTCAGAGTCTTGCCAAGCCCAAGGGGGTCTCTGGGTCGGAGTAATGAGACATAGGCAGGAATGCGTGATGTGCAGAATTAGAGATGTCCTGTGGAGCCCTGAGCGGGCAAGGATGCAGGGCAGATCAAAGTGTGTCAGGAAGCAGAGTCAGCCTGAGTGGGGGCAGACACGTGCGGGCCTCAAGAGCCTTTGTGCTCCTAGGTCCTGTTTCGGGGATGGACGTGGGGGCCTTGCCAGAGGATAGAGGGATCGGGCCAAGCCAGGTGCTTGTATAGATGCGCAGCATGTGCTAGTTGTTTGTCGTCCAGCTTGCAGCGTGCAGGCTCCTTGACCCACAGCAGTTCGTGAACCACCCTGAATTGTCAGCCATGATTTGTGACCAAGACGAAGCCATGCTCACCCACATGATCAATTTGAAGGTGAGCCTGCACAGACCAAGGCTAGGGAGGTAGGGGGCTTGGGAAAGTGACCTATCCCTGCCGGCAGGGAGGAGGTGGGTGTCTCCTACAGGAGACGTCTTCCCCCGCGCCCCTCCCTCCACCCACCCTTGTTCTATACAGGTGGAGGACGTGAGGCAGGCCAGCGAGGGCTGCAAGATGATGCTGTTCTTTCGCAGCAACCCCTACTTCCGCAACAGTGTGATCGTGAAGGAGTATGTCGTCAGCATCACAGGTGAGTGGAGGCTCCCCGCACGGGCGGCAGCAGGAGGAGGTTAGAAGTTGACAGGCAGTGCGCCCCTGTCCCCATACTCCTCGTGCTGCAGGATACCGGGCGTCCCATTCCACTGCCATTCATTGGCACCGGCATTATGAAAGACAGGCCTACAGACGCAGGCACCAGAACAGCAGCCTTAACTTCTTCAACTGGTTCTTTGACCACAACCTGGCCGGATCTGGCCGGATCGCTGAGGTAAGGACTCGGTGCCTAATGCCGTAAGAGAGCTTGGTGTGTTCCCCAGCGTCTGGGCTTTGTAACCAGATGCCTGCCCTGTCGAGACGAGACGTGACTCCCCCGATAGATCATCAGTGAGGACGTGTGGCGCAACCCCCTGAAGTACTATGTGAGGAGGTCGGCACCAGGAGAGGGCACGTAGAGGAGCACAGGTGAGGAGAGGCGCGCTGGGCACTCGCGGGTGGGTTGCCAGGTAACTGGGATGTTGTTTTGCCACATGGACTCCCTGTGGCTGGGAAGACTACAGCCCGGGAGGCCCGGTCGTCCGGGCATCGGGATGAGACAGGAAGTCCGGAGCACTGCAGTGCCAACTCTGTTCCGGCCGGGGAGGCTGAGGGAGGGTGTGGGAGTGTGCCTGTCCACCACCACTCAGAATCAAAGCAGGTGCATTGTCCCGCTCCTCCGAACCCGCTCTCCTGGCCACCAACCCCAACCTCGGCCTGCCCCACCCTTCCTTAACGGGACTGTCCCACCGTGTTCTTCCTACATCCCTTCGCACAATTGCCGGGCGATATTCTTCTTGCGAAGCCTGAGGCTTCTCTGCCACCACGTCCCTCTGTTGGTCCTCAGAGCCGTCATGTATGTCCTCAGGTGTCTCCTTCTTCCTACGCGGGGCATCCTGAGAACGCTGTCCGTGACAGAGGGCTTGTGGTGGGACTTGTTGAACATGGGGCTGGGGGAAGCTGAAGAGAAGCGATCCCAGTGGTACAGTGACCCCCTTGGCGGGGGAGGCCGTCGAGCCATTGTTCAGTACTCTGGCAGTGCTCAGAGGAGGCGATACGTACGAGGTTTGCGTGTTCAGGGCACCTCCCAAAGTGTGAGATACCTAGGAGGGACCGTCACTTGATTTCCAAACCCAAGTAGTGCACGGAAGGAGCTTTTGCAGATACAAATGTGTTTTCAATCAAACACCATTTTCCTGCACGTGAAACAGGTGCAGAAACAGCCTCCGGAAAGGCATTGACACCTAGAGCCACGCGGAGCGGGGAATGAAAGGGATGGAAAAAGCAAGCTCATCAACTGTATTTGTCCGTGTGTATTTGTTCCTTGGGCAAGATAAATGAAGAGCATCAAGCTGTGTGTGTCTGTGTGCTGTCCGTGGCTTGGTTTGGGCCTCTCCGTTGCCTGCCTGGGAATGTCCAGTCCCTCTGCGGTCTGGGCTTGCACAGTTGCGGAAGTGTGTTTAAGTGTTTCTAGGGGTGGGTGGGTGGCGGCGTGAGAGGGCAGAATTCTTCCCTGGTGGCTCAGGCTGGGGAGGAGGAAGAACTAGGAGAAAGTCCACTGCATAGGGTCTTCCCGTTTTCCCGAGGGAGATAAGGTAGTTCAAGGAAAAGGCTTTTGGAGCAAGGGCCTCAAGGTCCAGTGCTGGGACCTACAGGAAGATAGACTTGCTAGCACCCTCCCTGTGGGCAGTCGGGGCTCACACCTTGACGGCAGGCAACCAGGTGCGAGGCTTCACAGTTCCGCTCACAGTGAAACCAAATGCCCTCCCTAGAAGCCTGAGCACAGTGTATTTGGCCGTGAGGACCTCCCCGTGCGGCGTAGGATTGGGATCCACGTTCGGCGGGTGGGCGGATAGGGTGCATGCAGGGACTCTGGGCAAGGGAGGCAAGCCATGTGGGAAGTGGGTCAGTATAGTATGCTCAATGGGGGATGAATCCGACGCTGGAAGGGTGAGTGGCCAAGGGGACGAGGAGAAGCAGAGTGCCTGCGCCCTAGGTGTCACACACAGCGCCCCCGCACACTGACCCACACGTGCGCGCGCACACAGACACAGGCGCGCACACACGGAGGCACAGGCATGGACACGAAGTTGTGTTGGGCAGTCTCTGGCCCGTGATGCCCACAGTCGGTACATCTTGCCCATTTGGGGGCCCTTTTACATTTCCGCGCACGGAAATGGCCTCCTGCAAGCAGGAGGGTTGCTTTGCCGCGTCTTTGGGTGCAGGCCTTCTTCTGCAACCCAGTAATCCTGAAGCAATATCAAGTCACCCTTCTTTCTGGCCGCTGAGACCCAAGGCGTGGATGGGGGAGAGAGTAGGACTGAGGGAAAGAGAGAGGGCAAGAGCCATGGGGAACGCAAAAGGACCGTTCCAGTGACAGAAGGAGCCCGTTTCTAGGCCGCGCTGGTCCTGTGAACTCAAGTCGACCAGAACGGGGGCTCCAGTCCCCTCCAGGCACAGGCCTTCCCTTGGGCTGTAGCTTCACTCTCAGATATCCCATATCCCGGGATAACCTCTCCTGCCCGCCGTGTTTGTCCCCGTGGCTTTTACGAGGGGTCCCTGTGATGCAGTGGGAACCAAATTCTGCAGGGGGAAGTGTGATTAGACTTGAGAAGGAGCCCAGCAGGCAGAGATCGCCGTGGATGCCAAGACAGGAGCTGGGCGTCCTGACGAACGCTTGGCTCCGGGTGCGAGGCCCAAATGGCACGGCGCGCGTGAGGGCGGAGGCTTCGCAGGGTTGCTCCCACGGTGGTCTCGCTGATGGGACGGCGGGCGTCCGGCGCGACCAGCCCCCCGAGGCGCGAGGGGCGTGTCCAGCGGCGACTTCCTTTCTCGGCGTCCACGTGACCGGAGGTTAGGCAGGCGCCCCCTGGGACGCCGCTTGGCGGGACAACCACCCCCCAGGCGGACACGGCAAGGTGGTGCGCTCGGCAGGGGTGGGGGTGCTGAGGCTCGGCAGTCCCGGGGCTTGCGGCAGCTGCTTCCTCACACCACGGGGCTGAGGGCCAGCGCCCGGAAGGGAGTGAGGCTGCGTTGGGAGACAGCCGGGCTCCTGAGACCGCCTGTGTGGTCTCGCTGCGGCTCGGGGGCCTTCAGGAGCTAGGGCCCCTCAGGCCACCCGGCGCAGCAGGGGCCCTTGACTCGGGCCGGTGGCGGTTGGGCGTCCCAGGACGCTATTATGTTCAGTTTGGTGCAGGAAGCTGATGACGCCCAGGAGGTAAGGGCAGAGGCGGTCCTGAGAGTGGAGGTGGTGCCGGCGATGTCGGACGTCACGCAGGTGGTGGCGTTTGTGAGTGGGGACGAGAGGTTGGCGGCAGGCCAGGAGCTTTGTCCGCATCCTGGGTTGGTGAGAGAGGAGGGGGTGCTGGCTGAGGAGCAGATCGTGCGGGACGACCAGAGTGCCCTGCAGCAGTGGGCAGAGTGTGTGGAGCCACGGGCAGAGGGTGTGGAGCCCCGGGAAGGGGAGGAGGGGGGCCTGCAGGGTGAGTTGGTGGCACAGGAGCAGGATGTGGTGCAGTGGGAGGGCGTCGTGCAGGCGGTGAGGACGGTGGCAGGGTATGACTTGTTTCTGGCCGTGGATGAGGTCTTCCCAGATCTGGAGGTGGGGAGGCACGAGGAGGTGATGAGCGAAGAGCTGTTGGTGGAGAAAGAGGATCATGAGTTTGAACAAGGGCCAGACGGGGAGAAAGAGTGGCAGGAGGAGGAGGAAGAAGAGTGGCAGGAGGAGGAGGAGGACGAGGAGAAGCAACAGGAGGAGGAGGAGGGGGAAGAGGAGGTGGACGAGGGGGAGGATGATATGGAGGAGGCAGAGGGCAAGGCGGAGGAGGAGGAGGAGGAGGAGGAGGCGGAGGCGGAAGAGGAGGCCGAGGAGGGCTTGATTGAGCAGGAAATCATTGGCCTTGTGCAGTATGTCCTGGTGGGTCAGGATATCTTGCAGCTAGTGGAGGTGGTGGCTGAGGCTGAGCCAGAGTTAGAGGGAGAAGCAGAAGCAAAAGCTCCAGCAGAGGAGCCAGGGGAGCAGGAGCAGGCAGAGTCAGGGCAGGATAGGAAGTGCACCAGGTCCCCACTGGAGGAGCTCCAGGCCCTTCAGTTAGAGATGGAGCCCTTGAACTTGGAAGCCAGCAGGGCCTTCTGTCGGCTCAAGCGCAAGACATGGCAGAGGCGCCGTCCCTATTTAGAACTGAGGAGCACCACCATTCAGAGCATAACCGGATTCTGGGCCAAAGCTGTATCCTTGATGGTAGACGCGCGGGCCCACAGTGTGCCCGCCCCAGTGAAGGTGAGAGCCACCAGCGGGGAGAGGTAGTTCAGCAAGGAAATAGACACACGGCAGTCAGTGTCGCGGCAGTGACCACAGTCTGATGCAAAAGCTTGGAGACGCCCTTTGAACACGCAGCTCCCACCGAAACCCTTCCCGGGGTCCCAGGGGCACAACCGCAAGTCAGAATCAAGCCCAGAAGAACGGCCGTTGTCTGCAGGCAGCTCTCGGGCCCGCAGGTCCTTCTCAGAGTCTTGCCAAGCCCAAGGGGGTCTCTGGGTCGGAGTAATGAGACATAGGCAGGAATGCGTGATGTGCAGAATTAGAGATGTCCTGTGGAGCCCTGAGCGGGCAAGGATGCAGGGCAGATCAAAGTGTGTCAGGAAGCAGAGTCAGCCTGAGTGGGGGCAGACACGTGCGAGCCTCAAGAGCCTTTGTGCTCCTAGGTCCTGTTTCGGGGATGGACGTGGGGGCCTTGCCAGAGGATAGAGGGATCGGGCCAAGCCAGGTGCTTGTATAGATGCGCAGCATGTGCTAGTTGTTTGTCGTCCAGCTTGCAGCGTGCAGGCTCCTTGACCCACAGCAGTTCGTGAACCACCCGGAATTGTCAGCCATGATGAGTGACCAAGACGAAGCCATGCTCAGCCACATGATCAATTTGAAGGTGAGCCTGCACAGACCAAGGCTAGGGAGGTAGGGGGCTTGGGAAAGTGACCTATCCCTGCCGGCAGGGAGGAGGTGGGTGTCTCCTACAGGAGACGTCTTCCCCCGCGCCCCTCCCTCCACCCACCCTTGTTCTATACAGGTGGAGGACGTGAGGCAGGCCAGCGAGGGCTGCAAGATGATGCTGTTCTTTCGCAGCAACCCCTACTTCCGCAACAGTGTGATCGTGAAGGAGTATGTCGTCAGCATCACAGGTGAGTGGAGGCTCCCCGCACGGGCGGCAGCAGGAGGCGGTTAGAAGTTGACAGGCAGTGCGCCCCTGTCCCCATACTCCTCGTGCTGCAGGATACCGGGCGTCCCATTCCACTGCCATTCATTGGCACCGGCATTATGAAAGACAGGCCTACAGACGCAGGCACCAGAACAGCAGCCTTAACTTCTTCAACTGGTTCTTTGACCACAACCTGGCCGGATCTGGCCGGATCGCTGAGGTAAGGACTCGGTGCCTAATGCCGTAAGAGAGCTTGGTGTGTTCCCCAGCGTCTGGGCTTTGTAACCAGATGCCTGCCCTGTCGTGACGAGACGTGACTCCCCCGATAGATCATCAGTGAGGACGTGTGGCGCAACCCCCTGAAGTACTATGTGAGGAGGTCGGCACCAGGAGAGGGCACGTAGAGGAGCACAGGTGAGGAGAGGCGCGCTGGGCACTCGCGGGTGGGTTGCCAGGTAACTGGGATGTTGTTTTGCCACATGGACTCCCTGTGGCTGGGAAGACTACAGCCCGGGAGGCCCGGTCGTCCGGGCATCGGGATGAGACAGGAAGTCCGGAGCACTGCAGTGCCAACTCTGTTCCGGCCGGGGAGGCTGAGGGAGGGTGTGGGAGTGTGCCTGTCCACCACCACTCAGAATCAAAGCAGGTGCATTGTCCCGCTCCTCCGAACCCGCTCTCCTGGCCACCAACCCCAACCTCGGCCTGCCCCACCCTTCCTTAACGGGACTGTCCCACCGTGTTCTTCCTACATCCCTTCGCACAATTGCCGGGCGATATTCTTCTTGCGAAGCCTGAGGCTTCTCTGCCACCACGTCCCTCTGTTGGTCCTCAGAGCCGTCATGTATGTCCTCAGGTGTCTCCTTCTTCCTACGCGGGGCATCCTGAGAACGCTGTCCGTGACAGAGGGCTTGTGGTGGGACTTGTTGAACATGGGGCTGGGGGAAGCTGAAGAGAAGCGATCCCAGTGGTACAGTGACCCCCTTGGCGGGGGAGGCCGTCGAGCCATTGTTCAGTACTCTGGCAGTGCTCAGAGGAGGCGATACGTACGAGGTTTGCGTGTTCAGGGCACCTCCCAAAGTGTGAGATACCTAGGAGGGACCGTCACTTGATTTCCAAACCCAAGTAGTGCACGGAAGGAGCTTTTGCAGATACAAATGTGTTTTCAATCAAACACCATTTTCCTGCACGTGAAACAGGTGCAGAAACAGCCTCCGGAAAGGCATTGACACCTAGAGCCACGCGGAGCGGGGAATGAAAGGGATGGAAAAAGCAAGCTCATCAACTGTATTTGTCCGTGTGTATTTGTTCCTTGGGCAAGATAAATGAAGAGCATCAAGCTGTGTGTGTCTGTGTGCTGTCCGTGGCTTGGTTTGGGCCTCTCCGTTGCCTGCCTGGGAATGTCCAGTCCCTCTGCGGTCTGGGCTTGCACAGTTGCGGAAGTGTGTTTAAGTGTTTCTAGGGGTGGGTGGGTGGCGGCGTGAGAGGGCAGAATTCTTCCCTGGTGGCTCAGGCTGGGGAGGAGGAAGAACTAGGAGAAAGTCCACTGCATAGGGTCTTCCCGTTTTCCCGAGGGAGATAAGGTAGTTCAAGGAAAAGGCTTTTGGAGCAAGGGCCTCAAGGTCCAGTGCTGGGACCTACAGGAAGATAGACTTGCTAGCACCCTCCCTGTGGGCAGTCGGGGCTCACACCTTGACGGCAGGCAACCAGGTGCGAGGCTTCACAGTTCCGCTCACAGTGAAACCAAATGCCCTCCCTAGAAGCCTGAGCACAGTGTATTTGGCCGTGAGGACCTCCCCGTGCGGCGTAGGATTGGGATCCACGTTCGGCGGGTGGGCGGATAGGGTGCATGCAGGGACTCTGGGCAAGGGAGGCAAGCCATGTGGGAAGTGGGTCAGTATAGTATGCTCAATGGGGGATGAATCCGACGCTGGAAGGGTGAGTGGCCAAGGGGACGAGGAGAAGCAGAGTGCCTGCGCCCTAGGTGTCACACACAGCGCCCCCGCACACTGACCCACTGGTGCGCGCGCACACAGACACAGGCGCGCACACACGGAGGCACAGGCATGGACACGAAGTTGTGTTGGGCAGTCTCTGGCCCGTGATGCCCACAGTCGGTACATCTTGCCCATTTGGGGGCCCTTTTACATTTCCGCGCACGGAAATGGCCTCCTGCAAGCAGGAGGGTTGCTTTGCCGCGTCTTTGGGTGCAGGCCTTCTTCTGCAACCCAGTAATCCTGAAGCAATATCAAGTCACCCTTCTTTCTGGCCGCTGAGACCCAAGGCGTGGATGGGGGAGAGAGTAGGACTGAGGGAAAGAGAGAGGGCAAGAGCCATGGGGAACGCAAAAGGACCGTTCCAGTGACAGAAGGAGCCCGTTTCTAGGCCGCGCTGGTCCTGTGAACTCAAGTCGACCAGAACGGGGGCTCCAGTCCCCTCCAGGCACAGGCCTTCCCTTGGGCTGTAGCTTCACTCTCAGATATCCCATATCCCGGGATAACCTCTCCTGCCCGCCGTGTTTGTCCCCGTGGCTTTTACGAGGGCTCCCTGTGATGCAGTGGGAACCAAATTCTGCAGGGGGAAGTGTGATTAGACTTGAGAAGGAGCCCAGCAGGCAGAGATCGCCGTGGATGCCAAGACAGGAGCTGGGCGTCCTGACGAACGCTTGGCTCCGGGTGCGAGGCCCAAATGGCACGGCGCGCGTGAGGGCGGGGGCTTCGCAGGGTTGCTCCCAGGGTGGTCTCGCTGATGGGACGGCGGGCGTCCGGCGCGACCAGCCCCCCGAGGCGCGAGGGGCGTGTCCAGCGGCGACTTCCTTTCTCCGCGTCCACGTGACCGGAGGTTAGGCAGGCGCCCCCTGGGACGCCGCTTGGCGGGACAACGACCCCCGAGGCGGACACGGCAAGGTGGTGCGCTCGGCAGGGGTGGGGGTGCTGAGGCTCGGCAGTCCCGGGGCTTGCGGCAGCTGCTTCCTCACACCACGGGGCTGAGGGCCAGCGCCCGGAAGGGAGTGAGGCTGCGTTGGGAGACAGCCGGGCTCCTGAGACCGCCTGTGTGGTCTCGCTGCGGCTCGGGGGCCTTCGGGAGCTAGGGCCCCTCAGGCCACCCGGCGCAGCAGGGGCCCTTGACTCGGGCCGGTGGCGGTTGGGCGTCCCAGGACGCTATTATGTTCAGTTTGGTGCAGGAAGCTGATGACGCCCAGGAGGTAAGGGCAGAGGCGGTCCTGAGAGTGGAGGTGGTGCCGGCGATGTCGGACGTCACGGAGGTGGTGGCGTTTGTGAGTGGGGACGAGAGGTTGGCGGCAGGCCAGGAGCTTTGTCCGCATCCTGGGTTGGTGAGAGAGGAGGGGGTGCTGGCTGAGGAGCAGATCGTGCGGGACGACCAGAGTGCCCTGCAGCAGTGGGCAGAGTGTGTGGAGCCACGGGCAGAGGGTGTGGAGCCCCGGGAAGGGGAGGAGGGGGGCCTGCAGGGTGAGTTGGTGGCACAGGAGCAGGATGTGGTGCAGTGGGAGGGCGTCGTGCAGGCGGTGAGGACGGTGGCAGGGTATGACTTGTTTCTGGCCGTGGATGAGGTCTTCCCAGATCTGGAGGTGGGGAGGCACGAGCAGGTGATGAGCGAAGAGCTGTTGGTGGAGGAAGAGGATCATGAGTTTGTGCAAGGGCCAGACGGGGAGAAAGAGTGGCAGGAGGAGGAGGAAGAAGAGTGGCAGGAGGAGGAGGAGGACGAGGAGAAGCAACAGGAGGAGGAGGAGGGGGAAGAGGAGGTGGACGAGGGGGAGGATGGTATGGAGGAGGCAGAGGGCAAGGCGGAGGAGGAGGAGGAGGCGGAGGCGGAAGAGGAGGCCGAGGAGGGCTTGATTGAGCAGGAAATCATTGGCCTTGTGCAGTATGTCCTGGTGGGTCAGGATATCTTGCAGCTAGTGGAGGTGGTGGCTGAGGTTGAGCCAGAGTTAGAGGGAGAAGCAGAAGCAAAAGCTCCAGCAGAGGAGCCAGGGGAGCAGGAGCAGGCAGAGTCAGGGCAGGATAGGAAGTGCACCAGGTCCCCACTGGAGGAGCTCCAGGCCCTTCAGTTAGAGATGGAGCCCTTGAACTTGGAAGCCAGCAGGGCCTTCTGTCGGCTCAAGCGCAAGACATGGCAGAGGCGCCGTCCCTATTTAGAACTGAGGAGCACCACCATTCAGAGCATCCCCGGATTCTGGGCCAAAGCTGTATCCTTGATGGTAGACGCGCGGGCCCACAGTGTGCCCGCCCCAGTGAAGGTGAGAGCCACCAGCGGGGAGAGGTAGTTCAGCAAGGAAATAGACACACGGCAGTCAGTGTCGCGGCAGTGACCACAGTCTGATGCAAAAGCTTGGAGACGCCCTTTGAACACGCAGCTCCCACCGAAACCCTTCCCGGGGGTCCAGGGGCACAGCCGCAAGTCAGAATCAAGCCCAGAAGAACGGCCGTTGTCTGCAGGCAGCTCTCGGGCCCGCAGGTCCTTCTCAGAGTCTTGCCAAGCCCAAGGGGGTCTCTGGGTCGGAGTAATGAGACATAGGCAGGAATGCGTGATGTGCAGAATTAGAGATGTCCTGTGGAGCCCTGAGCGGGCAAGGATGCAGGGCAGATCAAAGTGTGTCAGGAAGCAGAGTCAGCCTGAGTGGGGGCAGACACGTGCGGGCCTCAAGAGCCTTTGTGCTCCTAGGTCCTGTTTCGGGGATGGACGTGGGGGCCTTGCCAGAGGATAGAGGGATCGGGCCAAGCCAGGTGCTTGTATAGATGCGCAGCATGTGCTAGTTGTTTGTCGTCCAGCTTGCAGCGTGCAGGCTCCTTGACCCACAGCAGTTCGTGAACCACCCGGAATTGTCAGCCATGATGAGTGACCAAGACGAAGCCATGCTCAGCCACATGATCAATTTGAAGGTGAGCCTGCACAGACCAAGGCTAGGGAGGTAGGGGGCTTGGGAAAGTGACCTATCCCTGCCGGCAGGGAGGAGGTGGGTGTCTCCTACAGGAGACGTCTTCCCCCGCGCCCCTCCCTCCACCCACCCTTGTTCTATACAGGTGGAGGACGTGAGGCAGGCCAGCGAGGGCTGCAAGATGATGCTGTTCTTTCGCAGCAACCCCTATTTCCGCAACAGTGTGATCGTGAAGGAGTATGTCGTCAGCATCACAGGTGAGTGGAGGCTCCCCGCACGGGCGGCAGCAGGAGGCGGTTAGAAGTTGACAGGCAGTGCGCCCCTGTCCCCATACTCCTCGTGCTGCAGGATACCGGGCGTCCCATTCCACTGCCATTCATTGGCACCGGCATTATGAAAGACAGGCCTACAGACGCAGGCACCAGAACAGCAGCCTTAACTTCTTCAACTGGTTCTTTGACCACAACCTGGCCGGATCTGGCCGGATCGCTGAGGTAAGGACTCGGTGCCTAATGCCGTAAGAGAGCTTGGTGTGTTCCCCAGCGTCTGGGCTTTGTAACCAGATGCCTGCCCTGTCGAGACGAGACGTGACTCCCCCGATAGATCATCAGTGAGGACGTGTGGCGCAACCCCCTGAAGTACTATGTGAGGAGGTCGGCACCAGGAGAGGGCACGTAGAGGAGCACAGGTGAGGAGAGGCGCGCTGGGCACTCGCGGGTGGGTTGCCAGGTAACTGGGATGTTGTTTTGCCACATGGACTCCCTGTGGCTGGGAAGACTACAGCCCGGGAGGCCCGGTCGTCCGGGCATCGGGATGAGACAGGAAGTCCGGAGCACTGCAGTGCCAACTCTGTTCCGGCCGGGGAGGCTGAGGGAGGGTGTGGGAGTGTGCCTGTCCACCACCACTCAGAATCAAAGCAGGTGCATTGTCCCGCTCCTCCGAACCCGCTCTCCTGGCCACCAACCCCAACCTCGGCCTGCCCCACCCTTCCTTAACGGGACTGTCCCACCGTGTTCTTCCTACATCCCTTCGCACAATTGCCGGGCGATATTCTTCTTGCGAAGCCTGAGGCTTCTCTGCCACCACGTCCCTCTGTTGGTCCTCAGAGCCGTCATGTATGTCCTCAGGTGTCTCCTTCTTCCTACGCGGGGCATCCTGAGAACGCTGTCCGTGACAGAGGGCTTGTGGTGGGACTTGTTGAACATGGGGCTGGGGGAAGCTGAAGAGAAGCGATCCCAGTGGTACAGTGACCCCCTTGGCGGGGGAGGCCGTCGAGCCATTGTTCAGTACTCTGGCAGTGCTCAGAGGAGGCGATACGTACGAGGTTTGCGTGTTCAGGGCACCTCCCAAAGTGTGAGATACCTAGGAGGGACCGTCACTTGATTTCCAAACCCAAGTAGTGCACGGAAGGAGCTTTTGCAGATACAAATGTGTTTTCAATCAAACACCATTTTCCTGCACGTGAAACAGGTGCAGAAACAGCCTCCGGAAAGGCATTGACACCTAGAGCCACACGGAGCGGGGAATGAAAGGGATGGAAAAAGCAAGCTCATCAACTGTATTTGTCCGTGTGTATTTGTTCCTTGGGCAAGATAAATGAAGAGCATCAAGCTGTGTGTGTCTGTGTGCTGTCCGTGGCTTGGTTTGGGCCTCTCCGTTGCCTGCCTGGGAATGTCCAGTCCCTCTGCGGTCTGGGCTTGCACAGTTGCGGAAGTGTGTTTAAGTGTTTCTAGGGGTGGGTGGGTGGCGGCGTGAGAGGGCAGAATTCTTCCCTGGTGGCTCAGGCTGGGGAGGAGGAAGAACTAGGAGAAAGTCCACTGCATAGGGTCTTCCCGTTTTCCCGAGGGAGATAAGGTAGTTCAAGGAAAAGGCTTTTGGAGCAAGGGCCTCAAGGTCCAGTGCTGGGACCTACAGGAAGATAGACTTGCTAGCACCCTCCCTGTGGGCAGTCGGGGCTCACACCTTGACGGCAGGCAACCAGGTGCGAGGCTTCACAGTTCCGCTCACAGTGAAACCAAATGCCCTCCCTAGAAGCCTGAGCACAGAGTATTTGGCCGTGAGGACCTCCCCGTGCGGCGTAGGATTGGGATCCACGTTCGGCGGGTGGGCGGATAGGGTGCATGCAGGGACTCTGGGCAAGGGAGGCAAGCCATGTGGGAAGTGGGTCAGTATAGTATGCTCAATGGGGGATGAATCCGACGCTGGAAGGGTGAGTGGCCAAGGGGACGAGGAGAAGCAGAGTGCCTGCGCCCTAGGTGTCACACACAGCGCCCCCGCACACTGACCCACTGGTGCGCGCGCACACAGACACAGGCGCGCACACACGGAGGCACAGGCATGGACACGAAGTTGTGTTGGGCAGTCTCTGGCCCGTGATGCCCACAGTCGGTACATCTTGCCCATTTGGGGGCCCTTTTACATTTCCGCGCACGGAAATGGCCTCCTGCAAGCAGGAGGGTTGCTTTGCCGCGTCTTTGGGTGCAGGCCTTCTTCTGCAACCCAGTAATCCTGAAGCAATATCAAGTCACCCTTCTTTCTGGCCGCTGAGACCCTAGGCGTGGATGGGGGAGAGAGTAGGACTGAGGGAAAGAGAGAGGGCAAGAGCCATGGGAAACGCAAAAGGACCGTTCCAGTGACAGAAGGAGCCCGTTTCTCGGCCGCGCTGGTCGTGTGAACTCAAGTCGACCAGAACGGGGGCTCCAGTCCCCTCCAGGCACAGGCCTTCCCTTGGGCTGTAGCTTCACTCTCAGATATCCCATATCCCGGGATAACCTCTCCTGCCCGCCGTGTTTGTCCCCGTGGCTTTTACGAGGGGTCCCTGTGATGCAGTGGGAACCAAATTCTGCAGGGGGAAGTGTGATTAGACTTGAGAAGGAGCCCAGCAGGCAGAGATCGCCGTGGATGCCAAGACAGGAGCTGGGCGTCCTGACGAACGCTTGGCTCCGGGTGCGAGGCCCAAATGGCACGGCGCGCGTGAGGGCGGGGGCTTCGCAGGGTTGCTCCCAGGGTGGTCTCGCTGATGGGACGGCGGGCGTCCGGCGCGACCAGCCCCCCGAGGCGCGAGGGGCGTGTCCAGCGGCGACTTCCTTTCTCGGCGTCCACGTGACCCGAGGTTAGGCAGGCGCCCCCTGGGACGCCGCTTGGCGGGACAACGACCCCCGAGGCGGACACGGCAAGGTGGTGCGCTCGGCAGGGGTGGGGGTGCTGAGGCTCGGCAGTCCCGGGGCTTGCGGCAGCTGCTTCCTCACACCACGGGGCTGAGGGCCAGCGCCCGGAAGGGAGTGAGGCTGCGTTGGGAGACAGCCGGGCTCCTGAGACCGCCTGTGTGGTCTCGCTGCGGCTCGGGGGCCTTCGGGAGCTAGGGCCCCTCAGGCCACCCGGCGCAGCAGGGGCCCTTGACTCGGGCCGGTGGCGGTTGGGCGTCCCAGGACGCTATTATGTTCAGTTTGGTGCAGGAAGCTGATGACGCCCAGGAGGTAAGGGCAGAGGCGGTCCTGAGAGTGGAGGTGGTGCCGGCGATGTCGGACGTCACGGAGGTGGTGGCGTTTGTGAGTGGGGACGAGAGGTTGGCGGCAGGCCAGGAGCTTTGTCCGCATCCTGGGTTGGTGAGAGAGGAGGGGGTGCTGGCTGAGGAGCAGATCGTGCGGGACGACCAGAGTGCCCTGCAGCAGTGGGCAGAGTGTGTGGAGCCACGGGCAGAGGGTGTGGAGCCCCGGGAAGGGGAGGAGGGGGGCCTGCAGGGTGAGTTGGTGGCACAGGAGCAGGATGTGGTGCAGTGGGAGGGCGTCGTGCAGGCGGTGAGGACGGTGGCAGGGTATGACTTGTTTCTGGCCGTGGATGAGGTCTTCCCAGATCTGGAGGTGGGGAGGCACGAGCAGGTGATGAGCGAAGAGCTGTTGGTGGAGGAAGAGGATCATGAGTTTGTGCAAGGGCCAGACGGGGAGAAAGAGTGGCAGGAGGAGGAGGAAGAAGAGTGGCAGGAGGAGGAGGAGGACGAGGAGAAGCAACAGGAGGAGGAGGAGGGGGAAGAGGAGGTGGACGAGGGGGAGGATGATATGGAGGAGGCAGAGGGCAAGGCGGAGGAGGAGGAGGAGGAGGAGGAGGCGGAGGCGGAAGAGGAGGCCGAGGAGGGCTTGATTGAGCAGGAAATCATTGGCCTTGTGCAGTATGTCCTGGTGGGTCAGGATATCTTGCAGCTAGTGGAGGTGGTGGCTGAGGTTGAGCCAGAGTTAGAGGGAGAAGCAGAAGCAAAAGCTCCAGCAGAGGAGCCAGGGGAGCAGGAGCAGGCAGAGTCAGGGCAGGATAGGAAGTGCACCAGGTCCCCACTGGAGGAGCTCCAGGCCCTTCAGTTAGAGATGGAGCCCTTGAACTTGGAAGCCAGCAGGGCCTTCTGTCGGCTCAAGCGCAAGACATGGCAGAGGCGCCGTCCCTATTTAGAACTGAGGAGCACCACCATTCAGAGCATCCCCGGATTCTGGGCCAAAGCTGTATCCTTGATGGTAGACGCGCGGGCCCACAGTGTGCCCGCCCCAGTGAAGGTGAGAGCCACCAGCGGGGAGAGGTAGTAGAGCAAGGAAATAGACACACGGCAGTCAGTGTCGCGGCAGTGACCACAGTCTGATGCAAAAGCTTGGAGACGCCCTTTGAACACGCAGCTCCCACCGAAACCCTTCCCGGGGGTCCAGGGGCACAGCCGCAAGTCAAAATCAAGCCCAGAAGAACGGCCGTTGTCTGCAGGCAGCTCTCGGGCCCGCAGGTCCTTCTCAGAGTCTTGCCAAGCCCAAGGGGGTCTCTGGGTCGGAGTAATGAGACATAGGCAGGAATGCGTGATGTGCAGAATTAGAGATGTCCTGTGGAGCCCTGAGCGGGCAAGGATGCAGGGCAGATCAAAGTGTGTCAGGAAGCAGAGTCAGCCTGAGTGGGGGCAGACACGTGCGGGCCTCAAGAGCCTTTGTGCTCCTAGGTCCTGTTTCGGGGATGGACGTGGGGGCCTTGCCAGAGGATAGAGGGATCGGGCCAAGCCAGGTGCTTGTATAGATGCGCAGCATGTGCTAGTTGTTTGTCGTCCAGCTTGCAGCGTGCAGGCTCCTTGACCCACAGCAGTTCGTGAACCACCCGGAATTGTCAGCCATGATGAGTGACCAAGACGAAGCCATGCTCAGCCACATGATCAATTTGAAGGTGAGCCTGCACAGACCAAGGCTAGGGAGGTAGGGGGCTTGGGAAAGTGACCTATCCCTGCCGGCAGGGAGGAGGTGGGTGTCTCCTACAGGAGACGTCTTCCCCCGCGCCCCTCCCTCCACCCACCCTTGTTCTATACAGGTGGAGGACGTGAGGCAGGCCAGCGAGGGCTGCAAGATGATGCTGTTCTTTCGCAGCAACCCCTATTTCCGCAACAGTGTGATCGTGAAGGAGTATGTCGTCAGCATCACAGGTGAGTGGAGGCTCCCCGCACGGGCGGCAGCAGGAGGCGGTTAGAAGTTGACAGGCAGTGCGCCCCTGTCCCCATACTCCTCGTGCTGCAGGATACCGGGCGTCCCATTCCACTGCCATTCATTGGCACCGGCATTATGAAAGACAGGCCTACAGACGCAGGCACCAGAACAGCAGCCTTAACTTCTTCAACTGGTTCTTTGACCACAACCTGGCCGGATCTGGCCGGATCGCTGAGGTAAGGACTCGGTGCCTAATGCCGTAAGAGAGCTTGGTGTGTTCCCCAGCGTCTGGGCTTTGTAACCAGATGCCTGCCCTGTCGAGACGAGACGTGACTCCCCCGATAGATCATCAGTGAGGACGTGTGGCGCAACCCCCTGAAGTACTATGTGAGGAGGTCGGCACCAGGAGAGGGCACGTAGAGGAGCACAGGTGAGGAGAGGCGCGCTGGGCACTCGCGGGTGGGTTGCCAGGTAACTGGGATGTTGTTTTGCCACATGGACTCCCTGTGGCTGGGAAGACTACAGCCCGGGAGGCCCGGTCGTCCGGGCATCGGGATGAGACAGGAAGTCCGGAGCACTGCAGTGCCAACTCTGTTCCGGCCGGGGAGGCTGAGGGAGGGTGTGGGAGTGTGCCTGTCCACCACCACTCAGAATCAAAGCAGGTGCATTGTCCCGCTCCTCCGAACCCGCTCTCCTGGCCACCAACCCCAACCTCGGCCTGCCCCACCCTTCCTTAACGGGACTGTCCCACCGTGTTCTTCCTACATCCCTTCGCACAATTGCCGGGCGATATTCTTCTTGCGAAGCCTGAGGCTTCTCTGCCACCACGTCCCTCTGTTGGTCCTCAGAGCCGTCATGTATGTCCTCAGGTGTCTCCTTCTTCCTACGCGGGGCATCCTGAGAACGCTGTCCGTGACAGAGGGCTTGTGGTGGGACTTGTTGAACATGGGGCTGGGGGAAGCTGAAGAGAAGCGATCCCAGTGGTACAGTGACCCCCTTGGCGGGGGAGGCCGTCGAGCCATTGTTCAGTACTCTGGCAGTGCTCAGAGGAGGCGATACGTACGAGGTTTGCGTGTTCAGGGCACCTCCCAAAGTGTGAGATACCTAGGAGGGACCGTCACTTGATTTCCAAACCCAAGTAGTGCACGGAAGGAGCTTTTGCAGATACAAATGTGTTTTCAATCAAACACCATTTTCCTGCACGTGAAACAGGTGCAGAAACAGCCTCCGGAAAGGCATTGACACCTAGAGCCACACGGAGCGGGGAATGAAAGGGATGGAAAAAGCAAGCTCATCAACTGTATTTGTCCGTGTGTATTTGTTCCTTGGGCAAGATAAATGAAGAGCATCAAGCTGTGTGTGTCTGTGTGCTGTCCGTGGCTTGGTTTGGGCCTCTCCGTTGCCTGCCTGGGAATGTCCAGTCCCTCTGCGGTCTGGGCTTGCACAGTTGCGGAAGTGTGTTTAAGTGTTTCTAGGGGTGGGTGGGTGGCGGCGTGAGAGGGCAGAATTCTTCCCTGGTGGCTCAGGCTGGGGAGGAGGAAGAACTAGGAGAAAGTCCACTGCATAGGGTCTTCCCGTTTTCCCGAGGGAGATAAGGTAGTTCAAGGAAAAGGCTTTTGGAGCAAGGGCCTCAAGGTCCAGTGCTGGGACCTACAGGAAGATAGACTTGCTAGCACCCTCCCTGTGGGCAGTCGGGGCTCACACCTTGACGGCAGGCAACCAGGTGCGAGGCTTCACAGTTCCGCTCACAGTGAAACCAAATGCCCTCCCTAGAAGCCTGAGCACAGAGTATTTGGCCGTGAGGACCTCCCCGTGCGGCGTAGGATTGGGATCCACGTTCGGCGGGTGGGCGGATAGGGTGCATGCAGGGACTCTGGGCAAGGGAGGCAAGCCATGTGGGAAGTGGGTCAGTATAGTATGCTCAATGGGGGATGAATCCGACGCTGGAAGGGTGAGTGGCCAAGGGGACGAGGAGAAGCAGAGTGCCTGCGCCCTAGGTGTCACACACAGCGCCCCCGCACACTGACCCACTGGTGCGCGCGCACACAGACACAGGCGCGCACACACGGAGGCACAGGCATGGACACGAAGTTGTGTTGGGCAGTCTCTGGCCCGTGATGCCCACAGTCGGTACATCTTGCCCATTTGGGGGCCCTTTTACATTTCCGCGCACGGAAATGGCCTCCTGCAAGCAGGAGGGTTGCTTTGCCGCGTCTTTGGGTGCAGGCCTTCTTCTGCAACCCAGTAATCCTGAAGCAATATCAAGTCACCCTTCTTTCTGGCCGCTGAGACCCTAGGCGTGGATGGGGGAGAGAGTAGGACTGAGGGAAAGAGAGAGGGCAAGAGCCATGGGAAACGCAAAAGGACCGTTCCAGTGACAGAAGGAGCCCGTTTCTCGGCCGCGCTGGTCGTGTGAACTCAAGTCGACCAGAACGGGGGCTCCAGTCCCCTCCAGGCACAGGCCTTCCCTTGGGCTGTAGCTTCACTCTCAGATATCCCATATCCCGGGATAACCTCTCCTGCCCGCCGTGTTTGTCCCCGTGGCTTTTACGAGGGGTCCCTGTGATGCAGTGGGAACCAAATTCTGCAGGGGGAAGTGTGATTAGACTTGAGAAGGAGCCCAGCAGGCAGAGATCGCCGTGGATGCCAAGACAGGAGCTGGGCGTCCTGACGAACGCTTGGCTCCGGGTGCGAGGCCCAAATGGCACGGCGCGCGTGAGGGCGGGGGCTTCGCAGGGTTGCTCCCAGGGTGGTCTCGCTGATGGGACGGCGGGCGTCCGGCGCGACCAGCCCCCCGAGGCGCGAGGGGCGTGTCCAGCGGCGACTTCCTTTCTCGGCGTCCACGTGACCCGAGGTTAGGCAGGCGCCCCCTGGGACGCCGCTTGGCGGGACAACGACCCCCGAGGCGGACACGGCAAGGTGGTGCGCTCGGCAGGGGTGGGGGTGCTGAGGCTCGGCAGTCCCGGGGCTTGCGGCAGCTGCTTCCTCACACCACGGGGCTGAGGGCCAGCGCCCGGAAGGGAGTGAGGCTGCGTTGGGAGACAGCCGGGCTCCTGAGACCGCCTGTGTGGTCTCGCTGCGGCTCGGGGGCCTTCGGGAGCTAGGGCCCCTCAGGCCACCCGGCGCAGCAGGGGCCCTTGACTCGGGCCGGTGGCGGTTGGGCGTCCCAGGACGCTATTATGTTCAGTTTGGTGCAGGAAGCTGATGACGCCCAGGAGGTAAGGGCAGAGGCGGTCCTGAGAGTGGAGGTGGTGCCGGCGATGTCGGACGTCACGGAGGTGGTGGCGTTTGTGAGTGGGGACGAGAGGTTGGCGGCAGGCCAGGAGCTTTGTCCGCATCCTGGGTTGGTGAGAGAGGAGGGGGTGCTGGCTGAGGAGCAGATCGTGCGGGACGACCAGAGTGCCCTGCAGCAGTGGGCAGAGTGTGTGGAGCCACGGGCAGAGGGTGTGGAGCCCCGGGAAGGGGAGGAGGGGGGCCTGCAGGGTGAGTTGGTGGCACAGGAGCAGGATGTGGTGCAGTGGGAGGGCGTCGTGCAGGCGGTGAGGACGGTGGCAGGGTATGACTTGTTTCTGGCCGTGGATGAGGTCTTCCCAGATCTGGAGGTGGGGAGGCACGAGCAGGTGATGAGCGAAGAGCTGTTGGTGGAGGAAGAGGATCATGAGTTTGTGCAAGGGCCAGACGGGGAGAAAGAGTGGCAGGAGGAGGAGGAAGAAGAGTGGCAGGAGGAGGAGGAGGACGAGGAGAAGCAACAGGAGGAGGAGGAGGGGGAAGAGGAGGTGGACGAGGGGGAGGATGATATGGAGGAGGCAGAGGGCAAGGCGGAGGAGGAGGAGGAGGAGGAGGAGGCGGAGGCGGAAGAGGAGGCCGAGGAGGGCTTGATTGAGCAGGAAATCATTGGCCTTGTGCAGTATGTCCTGGTGGGTCAGGATATCTTGCAGCTAGTGGAGGTGGTGGCTGAGGTTGAGCCAGAGTTAGAGGGAGAAGCAGAAGCAAAAGCTCCAGCAGAGGAGCCAGGGGAGCAGGAGCAGGCAGAGTCAGGGCAGGATAGGAAGTGCACCAGGTCCCCACTGGAGGAGCTCCAGGCCCTTCAGTTAGAGATGGAGCCCTTGAACTTGGAAGCCAGCAGGGCCTTCTGTCGGCTCAAGCGCAAGACATGGCAGAGGCGCCGTCCCTATTTAGAACTGAGGAGCACCACCATTCAGAGCATCCCCGGATTCTGGGCCAAAGCTGTATCCTTGATGGTAGACGCGCGGGCCCACAGTGTGCCCGCCCCAGTGAAGGAGAGAGCCACCAGCGCGGAGAGGTAGTTCAGCAAGGAAATAGACACACGGCAGTCAGTGTCGCGGCAGTGACCACAGTCTGATGCAAAAGCTTGGAGACGCCCTTTGAACACGCAGCTCCCACCGAACCCTTCCCGGGGTCCCAGGGGCACAGCCGCAAGTCAAAATCAAGCCCAGAAGAACGGCCGTTGTCTGCAGGCAGCTCTCGGGCCCGCAGGTCCTTCTCAGAGTCTTGCCAAGCCCAAGGGGGTCTCTGGGTCGGAGTAATGAGACATAGGCAGGAATGCGTGATGTGCAGAATTAGAGATGTCCTGTGGAGCCCTGAGCGGGCAAGGATGCAGGGCAGATCAAAGTGTGTCAGGAAGCAGAGTCAGCCTGAGTGGGGGCAGACACGTGCGGGCCTCAAGAGCCTTTGTGCTCCTAGGTCCTGTTTCGGGGATGGACGTGGGGGCCTTGCCAGAGGATAGAGGGATCGGGCCAAGCCAGGTGCTTGTATAGATGCGCAGCATGTGCTAGTTGTTTGTCGTCCAGCTTGCAGCGTGCAGGCTCCTTGACCCACAGCAGTTCGTGAACCACCCGGAATTGTCAGCCATGATGAGTGACCAAGACGAAGCCATGCTCAGCCACATGATCAATTTGAAGGTGAGCCTGCACAGACCAAGGCTAGGGAGGTAGGGGGCTTGGGAAAGTGACCTATCCCTGCCGGCAGGGAGGAGGTGGGTGTCTCCTACAGGAGACGTCTTCCCCCGCGCCCCTCCCTCCACCCACCCTTGTTCTATACAGGTGGAGGACGTGAGGCAGGCCAGCGAGGGCTGCAAGATGATGCTGTTCTTTCGCAGCAACCCCTATTTCCGCAACAGTGTGATCGTGAAGGAGTATGTCGTCAGCATCACAGGTGAGTGGAGGCTCCCCGCACGGGCGGCAGCAGGAGGCGGTTAGAAGTTGACAGGCAGTGCGCCCCTGTCCCCATACTCCTCGTGCTGCAGGATACCGGGCGTCCCATTCCACTGCCATTCATTGGCACCGGCATTATGAAAGACAGGCCTACAGACGCAGGCACCAGAACAGCAGCCTTAACTTCTTCAACTGGTTCTTTGACCACAACCTGGCCGGATCTGGCCGGATCGCTGAGGTAAGGACTCGGTGCCTAATGCCGTAAGAGAGCTTGGTGTGTTCCCCAGCGTCTGGGCTTTGTAACCAGATGCCTGCCCTGTCGAGACGAGACGTGACTCCCCCGATAGATCATCAGTGAGGACGTGTGGCGCAACCCCCTGAAGTACTATGTGAGGAGGTCGGCACCAGGAGAGGGCACGTAGAGGAGCACAGGTGAGGAGAGGCGCGCTGGGCACTCGCGGGTGGGTTGCCAGGTAACTGGGATGTTGTTTTGCCACATGGACTCCCTGTGGCTGGGAAGACTACAGCCCGGGAGGCCCGGTCGTCCGGGCATCGGGATGAGACAGGAAGTCCGGAGCACTGCAGTGCCAACTCTGTTCCGGCCGGGGAGGCTGAGGGAGGGTGTGGGAGTGTGCCTGTCCACCACCACTCAGAATCAAAGCAGGTGCATTGTCCCGCTCCTCCGAACCCGCTCTCCTGGCCACCAACCCCAACCTCGGCCTGCCCCACCCTTCCTTAACGGGACTGTCCCACCGTGTTCTTCCTACATCCCTTCGCACAATTGCCGGGCGATATTCTTCTTGCGAAGCCTGAGGCTTCTCTGCCACCACGTCCCTCTGTTGGTCCTCAGAGCCGTCATGTATGTCCTCAGGTGTCTCCTTCTTCCTACGCGGGGCATCCTGAGAACGCTGTCCGTGACAGAGGGCTTGTGGTGGGACTTGTTGAACATGGGGCTGGGGGAAGCTGAAGAGAAGCGATCCCAGTGGTACAGTGACCCCCTTGGCGGGGGAGGCCGTCGAGCCATTGTTCAGTACTCTGGCAGTGCTCAGAGGAGGCGATACGTACGAGGTTTGCGTGTTCAGGGCACCTCCCAAAGTGTGAGATACCTAGGAGGGACCGTCACTTGATTTCCAAACCCAAGTAGTGCACGGAAGGAGCTTTTGCAGATACAAATGTGTTTTCAATCAAACACCATTTTCCTGCACGTGAAACAGGTGCAGAAACAGCCTCCGGAAAGGCATTGACACCTAGAGCCACGCGGAGCGGGGAATGAAAGGGATGGAAAAAGCAAGCTCATCAACTGTATTTGTCCGTGTGTATTTGTTCCTTGGGCAAGATAAATGAAGAGCATCAAGCTGTGTGTGTCTGTGTGCTGTCCGTGGCTTGGTTTGGGCCTCTCCGTTGCCTGCCTGGGAATGTCCAGTCCCTCTGCGGTCTGGGCTTGCACAGTTGCGGAAGTGTGTTTAAGTGTTTCTAGGGGTGGGTGGGTGGCGGCGTGAGAGGGCAGAATTCTTCCCTGGTGGCTCAGGCTGGGGAGGAGGAAGAACTAGGAGAAAGTCCACTGCATAGGGTCTTCCCGTTTTCCCGAGGGAGATAAGGTAGTTCAAGGAAAAGGCTTTTGGAGCAAGGGCCTCAAGGTCCAGTGCTGGGACCTACAGGAAGATAGACTTGCTAGCACCCTCCCTGTGGGCAGTCGGGGCTCACACCTTGACGGCAGGCAACCAGGTGCGAGGCTTCACAGTTCCGCTCACAGTGAAACCAAATGCCCTCCCTAGAAGCCTGAGCACAGAGTATTTGGCCGTGAGGACCTCCCCGTGCGGCGTAGGATTGGGATCCACGTTCGGCGGGTGGGCGGATAGGGTGCATGCAGGGACTCTGGGCAAGGGAGGCAAGCCATGTGGGAAGTGGGTCAGTATAGTATGCTCAATGGGGGATGAATCCGACGCTGGAAGGGTGAGTGGCCAAGGGGACGAGGAGAAGCAGAGTGCCTGCGCCCTAGGTGTCACACACAGCGCCCCCGCACACTGACCCACTGGTGCGCGCGCACACAGACACAGGCGCGCACACACGGAGGCACAGGCATGGACACGAAGTTGTGTTGGGCAGTCTCTGGCCCGTGATGCCCACAGTCGGTACATCTTGCCCATTTGGGGGCCCTTTTACATTTCCGCGCACGGAAATGGCCTCCTGCAAGCAGGAGGGTTGCTTTGCCGCGTCTTTGGGTGCAGGCCTTCTTCTGCAACCCAGTAATCCTGAAGCAATATCAAGTCACCCTTCTTTCTGGCCGCTGAGACCCTAGGCGTGGATGGGGGAGAGAGTAGGACTGAGGGAAAGAGAGAGGGCAAGAGCCATGGGAAACGCAAAAGGACCGTTCCAGTGACAGAAGGAGCCCGTTTCTCGGCCGCGCTGGTCCTGTGAACTCAAGTCGACCAGGACGGGGGCTCCAGTCCCCTCCAGGCACAGGCCTTCCCTTGGGCTGTAGCTTCACTCTCAGATATCCCATATCCCGGGATAACCTCTCCTGCCCGCCGTGTTTGTCCCCGTGGCTTTTACGAGGGGTCCCTGTGATGCAGTGGGAACCAAATTCTGCAGGGGGAAGTGTGATTAGACTTGAGAAGGAGCCCAGCAGGCAGAGATCGCCGTGGATGCCAAGACAGGAGCTGGGCGTCCTGACGAACGCTTGGCTCCGGGTGCGAGGCCCAAATGGCACGGCGCGCGTGAGGGCGGGGGCTTCGCAGGGTTGCTCCCAGGGTGGTCTCACTGATGGGACGGCGGGCGTCCGGCGAGACCAGCCCCCCGAGGCGCGAGGGGCGTGTCCAGCGGCGACTTCCTTTCTCGGCGTCCACGTGACCGGAGGTTAGGCAGGCGCCCCCTGGGACGCCGCTTGGCCGGACAACGACCCCCGAGGCGGACACGGCAAGGTGGTGCGCTCGGCAGGGGTGGGGGTGCTGAGGCTCGGCAGTCCCGGGGCTTGCGGCAGCTGCTTCCTCACACCACGGGGCTGAGGGCCAGCGCCCGGAAGGGAGTGAGGCTGCGTTGGGAGACAGCCGGGCTCCTGAGACCGCCTGTGTGGTCTCGCTGCGGCTCGGGGGCCTTCGGGAGCTAGGGCCCCTCAGGCCACCCGGCGCAGCAGGGGCCCTTGACTCGGGCCGGTGGCGGTTGGGCGTCCCAGGACGCTATTATGTTCAGTTTGGTGCAGGAAGCTGATGACGCCCAGGAGGTAAGGGCAGAGGCGGTCCTGAGAGTGGAGGTGGTGCCGGCGATGTCGGACGTCACGGAGGTGGTGGCGTTTGTGAGTGGGGACGAGAGGTTGGCGGCAGGCCAGGAGCTTTGTCCGCATCCTGGGTTGGTGAGAGAGGAGGGGGTGCTGGCTGAGGAGCAGATCGTGCGGGACGACCAGAGTGCCCTGCAGCAGTGGGCAGAGTGTGTGGAGCCACGGGCAGAGGGTGTGGAGCCCCGGGAAGGGGAGGAGGGGGGCCTGCAGGGTGAGTTGGTGGCACAGGAGCAGGATGTGGTGCAGTGGGAGGGCGTCGTGCAGGCGGTGAGGACGGTGGCAGGGTATGACTTGTTTCTGGCCGTGGATGAGGTCTTCCCAGATCTGGAGGTGGGGAGGCACGAGCAGGTGATGAGCGAAGAGCTGTTGGTGGAGGAAGAGGATCATGAGTTTGTGCAAGGGCCAGACGGGGAGAAAGAGTGGCAGGAGGAGGAGGAAGAAGAGTGGCAGGAGGAGGAGGAGGACGAGGAGAAGCAACAGGAGGAGGAGGAGGGGGAAGAGGAGGTGGACGAGGGGGAGGATGATATGGAGGAGGCAGAGGGCAAGGCGGAGGAGGAGGAGGAGGAGGAGGAGGCGGAGGCGGAAGAGGAGGCCGAGGAGGGCTTGATTGAGCAGGAAATCATTGGCCTTGTGCAGTATGTCCTGGTGGGTCAGGATATCTTGCAGCTAGTGGAGGTGGTGGCTGAGGCTGAGCCAGAGTTAGAGGGAGAAGCAGAAGCAAAAGCTCCAGCAGAGGAGCCAGGGGAGCAGGAGCAGGCAGAGTCAGGGCAGGATAGGAAGTGCACCAGGTCCCCACTGGAGGAGCTCCAGGCCCTTCAGTTAGAGATGGAGCCCTTGAACTTGGAAGCCAGCAGGGCCTTCTGTCGGCTCAAGCGCAAGACATGGCAGAGGCGCCGTCCCTATTTAGAACTGAGGAGCACCACCATTCAGAGCATCCCCGGATTCTGGGCCAAAGCTGTATCCTTGATGGTAGACGCGCGGGCCCACAGTGTGCCCGCCCCAGTGAAGGTGAGAGCCACCAGCGGGGAGAGGTAGTTCAGCAAGGAAATAGACACACGGCAGTCAGTGTCGCGGCAGTGACCACAGTCTGATGCAAAAGCTTGGAGACGCCCTTTGAACACGCAGCTCCCACCGAAACCCTTCCCGGGGGTCCAGGGGCACAGCCGCAAGTCAGAATCAAGCCCAGAAGAACGGCCGTTGTCTGCAGGCAGCTCTCGGGCCCGCAGGTCCTTCTCAGAGTCTTGCCAAGCCCAAGGGGGTCTCTGGGTCGGAGTAATGAGACATAGGCAGGAATGCGTGATGTGCAGAATTAGAGATGTCCTGTGGAGCCCTGAGCGGGCAAGGATGCAGGGCAGATCAAAGTGTGTCAGGAAGCAGAGTCAGCCTGAGTGGGGGCAGACACGTGCGGGCCTCAAGAGCCTTTGTGCTCCTAGGTCCTGTTTCGGGGATGGACGTGGGGGCCTTGCCAGAGGATAGAGGGATCGGGCCAAGCCAGGTGCTTGTATAGATGCGCAGCATGTGCTAGTTGTTTGTCGTCCAGCTTGCAGCGTGCAGGCTCCTTGACCCACAGCAGTTCGTGAACCACCCGGAATTGTCAGCCATGATGAGTGACCAAGACGAAGCCATGCTCAGCCACATGATCAATTTGAAGGTGAGCCTGCACAGACCAAGGCTAGGGAGGTAGGGGGCTTGGGAAAGTGACCTATCCCTGCCGGCAGGGAGGAGGTGGGTGTCTCCTACAGGAGACGTCTTCCCCCGCGCCCCTCCCTCCACCCACCCTTGTTCTATACAGGTGGAGGACGTGAGGCAGGCCAGCGAGGGCTGCAAGATGATGCTGTTCTTTCGCAGCAACCCCTATTTCCGCAACAGTGTGATCGTGAAGGAGTATGTCGTCAGCATCACAGGTGAGTGGAGGCTCCCCGCACGGGCGGCAGCAGGAGGCGGTTAGAAGTTGACAGGCAGTGCGCCCCTGTCCCCATACTCCTCGTGCTGCAGGATACCGGGCGTCCCATTCCACTGCCATTCATTGGCACCGGCATTATGAAAGACAGGCCTACAGACGCAGGCACCAGAACAGCAGCCTTAACTTCTTCAACTGGTTCTTTGACCACAACCTGGCCGGATCTGGCCGGATCGCTGAGGTAAGGACTCGGTGCCTAATGCCGTAAGAGAGCTTGGTGTGTTCCCCAGCGTCTGGGCTTTGTAACCAGATGCCTGCCCTGTCGAGACGAGACGTGACTCCCCCGATAGATCATCAGTGAGGACATGTGGCGCAACCCCCTGAAGTACTATGTGAGGAGGTCGGCACCAGGAGAGGGCACGTAGAGGAGCACAGGTGAGGAGAGGCGCGCTGGGCACTCGCGGGTGGGTTGCCAGGTAACTGGGATGTTGTTTTGCCACATGGACTCCCTGTGGCTGGGAAGACTACAGCCCGGGAGGCCCGGTCGTCCGGGCATCGGGATGAGACAGGAAGTCCGGAGCACTGCAGTGCCAACTCTGTTCCGGCCGGGGAGGCTGAGGGAGGGTGTGGGAGTGTGCCTGTCCACCACCACTCAGAATCAAAGCAGGTGCATTGTCCCGCTCCTCCGAACCCGCTCTCCTGGCCACCAACCCCAACCTCGGCCTGCCCCACCCTTCCTTAACGGGACTGTCCCACCGTGTTCTTCCTACATCCCTTCGCACAATTGCCGGGCGATATTCTTCTTGCGAAGCCTGAGGCTTCTCTGCCACCACGTCCCTCTGTTGGTCCTCAGAGCCGTCATGTATGTCCTCAGGTGTCTCCTTCTTCCTACGCGGGGCATCCTGAGAACGCTGTCCGTGACAGAGGGCTTGTGGTGGGACTTGTTGAACATGGGGCTGGGGGAAGCTGAAGAGAAGCGATCCCAGTGGTACAGTGACCCCCTTGGCGGGGGAGGCCGTCGAGCCATTGTTCAGTACTCTGGCAGTGCTCAGAGGAGGCGATACGTACGAGGTTTGCGTGTTCAGGGCACCTCCCAAAGTGTGAGATACCTAGGAGGGACCGTCACTTGATTTCCAAACCCAAGTAGTGCACGGAAGGAGCTTTTGCAGATACAAATGTGTTTTCAATCAAACACCATTTTCCTGCACGTGAAACAGGTGCAGAAACAGCCTCCGGAAAGGCATTGACACCAAGAGCCACGCGGAGCGGGGAATGAAAGGGATGGAAAAAGCAAGCTCATCAACTGTATTTGTCCGTGTGTATTTGTTCCTTGGGCAAGATAAATGAAGAGCATCAAGCTGTGTGTGTCTGTGTGCTGTCCGTGGCTTGGTTTGGGCCTCTCCGTTGCCTGCCTGGGAATGTCCAGTCCCTCTGCGGTCTGGGCTTGCACAGTTGCGGAAGTGTGTTTAAGTGTTTCTAGGGGTGGGTGGGTGGCGGCGTGAGAGGGCAGAATTCTTCCCTGGTGGCTCAGGCTGGGGAGGAGGAAGAACTAGGAGAAAGTCCACTGCATAGGGTCTTCCCGTTTTCCCGAGGGAGATAAGGTAGTTCAAGGAAAAGGCTTTTGGAGCAAGGGCCTCAAGGGCCCAGTGCTGGGACCTACAGGAAGATAGACTTGCTAGCACCCTCCCTGTGGGCAGTCGGGGCTCACACCTTGACGGCAGGCAACCAGGTGCGAGGCTTCACAGTTCCGCTCACAGTGAAACCAAATGCCCTCCCTAGAAGCCTGAGCACAGTGTATTTGGCCGTGAGGACCTCCCCGTGCGGCGTAGGATTGGGATCCACGTTCGGCGGGTGGGCGGATAGGGTGCATGCAGGGACTCTGGGCAAGGGAGGCAAGCCATGTGGGAAGTGGGTCAGTATAGTATGCTCAATGGGGGATGAATCCGACGCTGGAAGGGTGAATGGCCAAGGGGACGAGGAGAAGCAGAGTGCCTGCGCCCTAGGTGTCACACACAGCGCCCCCGCACACTGACCCACACGTGCGCGCGCACACAGACACAGGCGCGCACACACGGAGGCACAGGCATGGACACGAAGTTGTGTTGGGCAGTCTCTGGCCCGTGATGCCCACAGTCGGTACATCTTGCCCATTTGGGGGCCCTTTTACATTTCCGCGCACGGAAATGGCCTCCTGCAAGCAGGAGGGTTGCTTTGCCGCGTCTTTGGGTGCAGGCCTTCTTCTGCAACCCAGTAATCCTGAAGCAATATCAAGTCACCCTTCTTTCTGGCCGCTGAGACCCAAGGCGTGGATGGGGGAGAGAGTAGGACTGAGGGAAAGAGAGAGGGCAAGAGCCATGGGAAACGCAAAAGGACCGTTCCAGTGACAGAAGGAGCCCGTTTCTAGGCCGCGCTGGTCCTGTGAACTCAAGTCGACCAGAACGGGGGCTCCAGTCCCCTCCAGGCACAGGCCTTCCCTTGGGCTGTAGCTTCACTCTCAGATATCCCATATCCCGGGATAACCTCTCCTGCCCGCCGTGTTTGTCCCCGTGGCTTTTACGAGGGGTCCCTGTGATGCAGTGGGAACCAAATTCTGCAGGGGGAAGTGTGATTAGACTTGAGAAGGAGCCCAGCAGGCAGAGATCGCCGTGGATGCCAAGACAGGAGCTGGGCGTCCTGACGAACGCTTGGCTCCGGGTGCGAGGCCCAAATGGCACGGCGCGCGTGAGGGCGGGGGCTTCGCAGGGTTGCTCCCAGGGTGGTCTCGCTGATGGGACGGCGGGCGTCCGGCGCGACCAGCCCCCCGAGGCGCGAGGGGCGTGTCCAGCGGCGACTTCCTTTCTCCGCGTCCACGTGACCGGAGGTTAGGCAGGCGCCCCCTGGGACGCCGCTTGGCGGGACAACGACCCCCGAGGCGGACACGGCAAGGTGGTGCGCTCGGCAGGGGTGGGGGTGCTGAGGCTCGGCAGTCCCGGGGCTTGCGGCAGCTGCTTCCTCACACCACGGGGCTGAGGGCCAGCGCCCGGAAGGGAGTGAGGCTGCGTTGGGAGACAGCCGGGCTCCTGAGACCGCCTGTGTGGTCTCGCTGCGGCTCGGGGGCCTTCGGGAGCTAGGGACCCTCAGGCCACCCGGCGCAGCAGGGGCCCTTGACTCGGGCCGGTGGCGGTTGGGCGTCCCAGGACGCTATTATGTTCAGTTTGGTGCAGGAAGCTGATGACGCCCAGGAGGTAAGGGCAGAGGCGGTCCTGAGAGTGGAGGTGGTGCCGGCGATGTCGGACGTCACGGAGGTGGTGGCGTTTGTGAGTGGGGACGAGAGGTTGGCGGCAGGCCAGGAGCTTTGTCCGCATCCTGGGTTGGTGAGAGAGGAGGGGGTGCTGGCTGAGGAGCAGATCGTGCGGGACGACCAGAGTGCCCTGCAGCAGTGGGCAGAGTGTGTGGAGCCACGGGCAGAGGGTGTGGAGCCCCGGGAAGGGGAGGAGGGGGGCCTGCAGGGTGAGTTGGTGGCACAGGAGCAGGATGTGGTGCAGTGGGAGGGCGTCGTGCAGGCGGTGAGGACGGTGGCAGGGTATGACTTGTTTCTGGCCGTGGATGAGGTCTTCCCAGATCTGGAGGTGGGGAGGCACGAGCAGGTGATGAGCGAAGAGCTGTTGGTGGAGGAAGAGGATCATGAGTTTGTGCAAGGGCCAGACGGGGAGAAAGAGTGGCAGGAGGAGGAACAAGAAGAGTGGCAGGAGGAGGAGGAGGACGAGGAGAAGCAACAGGAGGAGGAGGAGGGGGAAGAGGAGGTGGACGAGGGGGAGGATGGTATGGAGGAGGCAGAGGGCAAGGCGGAGGAGGAGGAGGAGGAGGAGGAGGCGGAGGCGGAAGAGGAGGCCGAGGAGGGCTTGATTGAGCAGGAAATCATTGGCCTTGTGCAGTATGTCCTGGTGGGTCAGGATATCTTGCAGCTAGTGGAGGTGGTGGCTGAGGCTGAGCCAGAGTTAGAGGGAGAAGCAGAAGCAAAAGCTCCAGCAGAGGAGCCAGGGGAGCAGGAGCAGGCAGAGTCAGGGCAGGATAGGAAGTGCACCAGGTCCCCACTGGAGGAGCTCCAGGCCCTTCAGTTAGAGATGGAGCCCTTGAACTTGGAAGCCAGCAGGGCCTTCTGTCGGCTCAAGCGCAAGACATGGCAGAGGCGCCGTCCCTATTTAGAACTGAGGAGCACCACCATTCAGAGCATCCCCGGATTCTGGGCCAAAGCTGTATCCTTGATGGTAGACGCGCGGGCCCACAGTGTGCCCGCCCCAGTGAAGGTGAGAGCCACCAGCGGGGAGAGGTAGTTCAGCAAGGAAATAGACACACGGCAGTCAGTGTCGCGGCAGTGACCACAGTCTGATGCAAAAGCTTGGAGACGCCCTTTGAACACGCAGCTCCCACCGAAACCCTTCCCGGGGGTCCAGGGGCACAGCCGCAAGTCAGAATCAAGCCCAGAAGAACGGCCGTTGTCTGCAGGCAGCTCTCGGGCCCGCAGGTCCTTCTCAGAGTCTTGCCAAGCCCAAGGGGGTCTCTGGGTCGGAGTAATGAGACATAGGCAGGAATGCGTGATGTGCAGAATTAGAGATGTCCTGTGGAGCCCTGAGCGGGCAAGGATGCAGGGCAGATCAAAGTGTGTCAGGAAGCAGAGTCAGCCTGAGTGGGGGCAGACACGTGCGGGCCTCAAGAGCCTTTGTGCTCCTAGGTCCTGTTTCGGGGATGGACGTGGGGGCCTTGCCAGAGGATAGAGGGATCGGGCCAAGCCAGGTGCTTGTATAGATGCGCAGCATGTGCTAGTTGTTTGTCGTCCAGCTTGCAGCGTGCAGGCTCCTTGACCCACAGCAGTTCGTGAACCACCCGGAATTGTCAGCCATGATGAGTGACCAAGACGAAGCCATGCTCAGCCACATGATCAATTTGAAGGTGAGCCTGCACAGACCAAGGCTAGGGAGGTAGGGGGCTTGGGAAAGTGACCTATCCCTGCCGGCAGGGAGGAGGTGGGTGTCTCCTACAGGAGACGTCTTCCCCCGCGCCCCTCCCTCCACCCACCCTTGTTCTATACAGGTGGAGGACGTGAGGCAGGCCAGCGAGGGCTGCAAGATGATGCTGTTCTTTCGCAGCAACCCCTATTTCCGCAACAGTGTGATCGTGAAGGAGTATGTCGTCAGCATCACAGGTGAGTGGAGGCTCCCCGCACGGGCGGCAGCAGGAGGCGGTTAGAAGTTGACAGGCAGTGCGCCCCTGTCCCCATACTCCTCGTGCTGCAGGATACCGGGCGTCCCATTCCACTGCCATTCATTGGCACCGGCATTATGAAAGACAGGCCTACAGACGCAGGCACCAGAACAGCAGCCTTAACTTCTTCAACTGGTTCTTTGACCACAACCTGGCCGGATCTGGCCGGATCGCTGAGGTAAGGACTCGGTGCCTAATGCCGTAAGAGAGCTTGGTGTGTTCCCCAGCGTCTGGGCTTTGTAACCAGATGCCTGCCCTGTCGAGACGAGACGTGACTCCCCCGATAGATCATCAGTGAGGACGTGTGGCGCAACCCCCTGAAGTACTATGTGAGGAGGTCGGCACCAGGAGAGGGCACGTAGAGGAGCACAGGTGAGGAGAGGCGCGCTGGGCACTCGCGGGTGGGTTGCCAGGTAACTGGGATGTTGTTTTGCCACATGGACTCCCTGTGGCTGGGAAGACTACAGCCCGGGAGGCCCGGTCGTCCGGGCATCGGGATGAGACAGGAAGTCCGGAGCACTGCAGTGCCAACTCTGTTCCGGCCGGGGAGGCTGAGGGAGGGTGTGGGAGTGTGCCTGTCCACCACCACTCAGAATCAAAGCAGGTGCATTGTCCCGCTCCTCCGAACCCGCTCTCCTGGCCACCAACCCCAACCTCGGCCTGCCCCACCCTTCCTTAACGGGACTGTCCCACCGTGTTCTTCCTACATCCCTTCGCACAATTGCCGGGCGATATTCTTCTTGCGAAGCCTGAGGCTTCTCTGCCACCACGTCCCTCTGTTGGTCCTCAGAGCCGTCATGTATGTCCTCAGGTGTCTCCTTCTTCCTACGCGGGGCATCCTGAGAACGCTGTCCGTGACAGAGGGCTTGTGGTGGGACTTGTTGAACATGGGGCTGGGGGAAGCTGAAGAGAAGCGATCCCAGTGGTACAGTGACCCCCTTGGCGGGGGAGGCCGTCGAGCCATTGTTCAGTACTCTGGCAGTGCTCAGAGGAGGCGATACGTACGAGGTTTGCGTGTTCAGGGCACCTCCCAAAGTGTGAGATACCTAGGAGGGACCGTCACTTGATTTCCAAACCCAAGTAGTGCACGGAAGGAGCTTTTGCAGATACAAATGTGTTTTCAATCAAACACCATTTTCCTGCACGTGAAACAGGTGCAGAAACAGCCTCCGGAAAGGCATTGACACCTAGAGCCACGCGGAGCGGGGAATGAAAGGGATGGAAAAAGCAAGCTCATCAACTGTATTTGTCCGTGTGTATTTGTTCCTTGGGCAAGATAAATGAAGAGCATCAAGCTGTGTGTGTCTGTGTGCTGTCCGTGGCTTGGTTTGGGCCTCTCCGTTGCCTGCCTGGGAATGTCCAGTCCCTCTGCGGTCTGGGCTTGCACAGTTGCGGAAGTGTGTTTAAGTGTTTCTAGGGGTGGGTGGGTGGCGGCGTGAGAGGGCAGAATTCTTCCCTGGTGGCTCAGGCTGGGGAGGAGGAAGAACTAGGAGAAAGTCCACTGCATAGGGTCTTCCCGTTTTCCCGAGGGAGATAAGGTAGTTCAAGGAAAAGGCTTTTGGAGCAAGGGCCTCAAGGTCCAGTGCTGGGACCTACAGGAAGATAGACTTGCTAGCACCCTCCCTGTGGGCAGTCGGGGCTCACACCTTGACGGCAGGCAACCAGGTGCGAGGCTTCACAGTTCCGCTCACAGTGAAACCAAATGCCCTCCCTAGAAGCCTGAGCACAGAGTATTTGGCCGTGAGGACCTCCCCGTGCGGCGTAGGATTGGGATCCACGTTCGGCGGGTGGGCGGATAGGGTGCATGCAGGGACTCTGGGCAAGGGAGGCAAGCCATGTGGGAAGTGGGTCAGTATAGTATGCTCAATGGGGGATGAATCCGACGCTGGAAGGGTGAGTGGCCAAGGGGACGAGGAGAAGCAGAGTGCCTGCGCCCTAGGTGTCACACACAGCGCCCCCGCACACTGACCCACTGGTGCGCGCGCACACAGACACAGGCGCGCACACACGGAGGCACAGGCATGGACACGAAGTTGTGTTGGGCAGTCTCTGGCCCGTGATGCCCACAGTCGGTACATCTTGCCCATTTGGGGGCCCTTTTACATTTCCGCGCACGGAAATGGCCTCCTGCAAGCAGGAGGGTTGCTTTGCCGCGTCTTTGGGTGCAGGCCTTCTTCTGCAACCCAGTAATCCTGAAGCAATATCAAGTCACCCTTCTTTCTGGCCGCTGAGACCCTAGGCGTGGATGGGGGAGAGAGTAGGACTGAGGGAAAGAGAGAGGGCAAGAGCCATGGGAAACGCAAAAGGACCGTTCCAGTGACAGAAGGAGCCCGTTTCTCGGCCGCGCTGGTCCTGTGAACTCAAGTCGACCAGAACGGGGGCTCCAGTCCCCTCCAGGCACAGGCCTTCCCTTGGGCTGTAGCTTCACTCTCAGATATCCCATATCCCGGGATAACCTCTCCTGCCCGCCGTGTTTGTCCCCGTGGCTTTTACGAGGGGTCCCTGTGATGCAGTGGGAACCAAATTCTGCAGGGGGAAGTGTGATTAGACTTGAGAAGGAGCCCAGCAGGCAGAGATCGCCGTGGATGCCAAGACAGGAGCTGGGCGTCCTGACGAACGCTTGGCTCCGGGTGCGAGGCCCAAATGGCACGGCGCGCGTGAGGGCGGGGGCTTCGCAGGGTTGCTCCCAGGGTGGTCTCACTGATGGGACGGCGGGCGTCCGGCGAGACCAGCCCCCCGAGGCGCGAGGGGCGTGTCCAGCGGCGACTTCCTTTCTCGGCGTCCACGTGACCGGAGGTTAGGCAGGCGCCCCCTGGGACGCCGCTTGGCCGGACAACGACCCCCGAGGCGGACACGGCAAGGTGGTGCGCTCGGCAGGGGTGGGGGTGCTGAGGCTCGGCAGTCCCGGGGCTTGCGGCAGCTGCTTCCTCACACCACGGGGCTGAGGGCCAGCGCCCGGAAGGGAGTGAGGCTGCGTTGGGAGACAGCCGGGCTCCTGAGACCGCCTGTGTGGTCTCGCTGCGGCTCGGGGGCCTTCGGGAGCTAGGGCCCCTCAGGCCACCCGGCGCAGCAGGGGCCCTTGACTCGGGCCGGTGGCGGTTGGGCGTCCCAGGACGCTATTATGTTCAGTTTGGTGCAGGAAGCTGATGACGCCCAGGAGGTAAGGGCAGAGGCGGTCCTGAGAGTGGAGGTGGTGCCGGCGATGTCGGACGTCACGGAGGTGGTGGCGTTTGTGAGTGGGGACGAGAGGTTGGCGGCAGGCCAGGAGCTTTGTCCGCATCCTGGGTTGGTGAGAGAGGAGGGGGTGCTGGCTGAGGAGCAGATCGTGCGGGACGACCAGAGTGCCCTGCAGCAGTGGGCAGAGTGTGTGGAGCCACGGGCAGAGGGTGTGGAGCCCCGGGAAGGGGAGGAGGGGGGCCTGCAGGGTGAGTTGGTGGCACAGGAGCAGGATGTGGTGCAGTGGGAGGGCGTCGTGCAGGCGGTGAGGACGGTGGCAGGGTATGACTTGTTTCTGGCCGTGGATGAGGTCTTCCCAGATCTGGAGGTGGGGAGGCACGAGCAGGTGATGAGCGAAGAGCTGTTGGTGGAGGAAGAGGATCATGAGTTTGTGCAAGGGCCAGACGGGGAGAAAGAGTGGCAGGAGGAGGAGGAAGAAGAGTGGCAGGAGGAGGAGGAGGACGAGGAGAAGCAACAGGAGGAGGAGGAGGGGGAAGAGGAGGTGGACGAGGGGGAGGATGATATGGAGGAGGCAGAGGGCAAGGCGGAGGAGGAGGAGGAGGAGGAGGAGGCGGAGGCGGAAGAGGAGGCCAAGGAGGGCTTGATTGAGCAGGAAATCATTGGCCTTGTGCAGTATGTCCTGGTGGGTCAGGATATCTTGCAGCTAGTGGAGGTGGTGGCTGAGGCTGAGCCAGAGTTAGAGGGAGAAGCAGAAGCAAAAGCTCCAGCAGAGGAGCCAGGGGAGCAGGAGCAGGCAGAGTCAGGGCAGGATAGGAAGTGCACCAGGTCCCCACTGGAGGAGCTCCAGGCCCTTCAGTTAGAGATGGAGCCCTTGAACTTGGAAGCCAGCAGGGCCTTCTGTCGGCTCAAGCGCAAGACATGGCAGAGGCGCCGTCCCTATTTAGAACTGAGGAGCACCACCATTCAGAGCATCCCCGGATTCTGGGCCAAAGCTGTATCCTTGATGGTAGACGCGCGGGCCCACAGTGTGCCCGCCCCAGTGAAGGTGAGAGCCACCAGCGGGGAGAGGTAGTTCAGCAAGGAAATAGACACACGGCAGTCAGTGTCGCGGCAGTGACCACAGTCTGATGCAAAAGCTTGGAGACGCCCTTTGAACACGCAGCTCCCACCGAAACCCTTCCCGGGGGTCCAGGGGCACAGCCGCAAGTCAGAATCAAGCCCAGAAGAACGGCCGTTGTCTGCAGGCAGCTCTCGGGCCCGCAGGTCCTTCTCAGAGTCTTGCCAAGCCCAAGGGGGTCTCTGGGTCGGAGTAATGAGACATAGGCAGGAATGCGTGATGTGCAGAATTAGAGATGTCCTGTGGAGCCCTGAGCGGGCAAGGATGCAGGGCAGATCAAAGTGTGTCAGGAAGCAGAGTCAGCCTGAGTGGGGGCAGACACGTGCGGGCCTCAAGAGCCTTTGTGCTCCTAGGTCCTGTTTCGGGGATGGACGTGGGGGCCTTGCCAGAGGATAGAGGGATCGGGCCAAGCCAGGTGCTTGTATAGATGCGCAGCATGTGCTAGTTGTTTGTCGTCCAGCTTGCAGCGTGCAGGCTCCTTGACCCACAGCAGTTCGTGAACCACCCGGAATTGTCAGCCATGATGAGTGACCAAGACGAAGCCATGCTCAGCCACATGATCAATTTGAAGGTGAGCCTGCACAGACCAAGGCTAGGGAGGTAGGGGGCTTGGGAAAGTGACCTATCCCTGCCGGCAGGGAGGAGGTGGGTGTCTCCTACAGGAGACGTCTTCCCCCGCGCCCCTTCCCCCACCCACCCTTGTTCTATACAGGTGGAGGACGTGAGGCAGGCCAGCGAGGGCTGCAAGATGATGCTGTTCTTTCGCAGCAACCCCTATTTCCGCAACAGTGTGATCGTGAAGGAGTATGTCGTCAGCATCACAGGTGAGTGGAGGCTCCCCGCACGGGCGGCAGCAGGAGGCGGTTAGAAGTTGACAGGCAGTGCGCCCCTGTCCCCATACTCCTCGTGCTGCAGGATACCGGGCGTCCCATTCCACTGCCATTCATTGGCACCGGCATTATGAAAGACAGGCCTACAGACGCAGGCACCAGAACAGCAGCCTTAACTTCTTCAACTGGTTCTTTGACCACAACCTGGCCGGATCTGGCCGGATCGCTGAGGTAAGGACTCGGTGCCTAATGCCGTAAGAGAGCTTGGTGTGTTCCCCAGCGTCTGGGCTTTGTAACCAGATGCCTGCCCTGTCGAGACGAGACGTGACTCCCCCGATAGATCATCAGTGAGGACGTGTGGCGCAACCCCCTGAAGTACTATGTGAGGAGGTCGGCACCAGGAGAGGGCACGTAGAGGAGCACAGGTGAGGAGAGGCGCGCTGGGCACTCGCGGGTGGGTTGCCAGGTAACTGGGATGTTGTTTTGCCACATGGACTCCCTGTGGCTGGGAAGACTACAGCCCGGGAGGCCCGGTCGTCCGGGCATCGGGATGAGACAGGAAGTCCGGAGCACTGCAGTGCCAACTCTGTTCCGGCCGGGGAGGCTGAGGGAGGGTGTGGGAGTGTGCCTGTCCACCACCACTCAGAATCAAAGCAGGTGCATTGTCCCGCTCCTCCGAACCCGCTCTCCTGGCCACCAACCCCAACCTCGGCCTGCCCCACCCTTCCTTAACGGGACTGTCCCACCGTGTTCTTCCTACATCCCTTCGCACAATTGCCGGGCGATATTCTTCTTGCGAAGCCTGAGGCTTCTCTGCCACCACGTCCCTCTGTTGGTCCTCAGAGCCGTCATGTATGTCCTCAGGTGTCTCCTTCTTCCTACGCGGGGCATCCTGAGAACGCTGTCCGTGACAGAGGGCTTGTGGTGGGACTTGTTGAACATGGGGCTGGGGGAAGCTGAAGAGAAGCGATCCCAGTGGTACAGTGACCCCCTTGGCGGGGGAGGCCGTCGAGCCATTGTTCAGTACTCTGGCAGTGCTCAGAGGAGGCGATACGTACGAGGTTTGCGTGTTCAGGGCACCTCCCAAAGTGTGAGATACCTAGGAGGGACCGTCACTTGATTTCCAAACCCAAGTAGTGCACGGAAGGAGCTTTTGCAGATACAAATGTGTTTTCAATCAAACACCATTTTCCTGCACGTGAAACAGGTGCAGAAACAGCCTCCGGAAAGGCATTGACACCTAGAGCCACGCGGAGCGGGCAATGAAAGGGATGGAAAAAGCAAGCTCATCAACTGTATTTGTCCGTGTGTATTTGTTCCTTGGGCAAGATAAATGAAGAGCATCAAGCTGTGTGTGTCTGTGTGCTGTCCGTGGCTTGGTTTGGGCCTCTCCGTTGCCTGCCTGGGAATGTCCAGTCCCTCTGCGGCCTGGGCTTGCACAGTTGCGGAAGTGTGTTTAAGTGTTTCTAGGGGTGGGTGGGTGGCGGCGTGAGAGGGCAGAATTCTTCCCTGGTGGCTCAGGCTGGGGAGGAGGAAGAACTAGGAGAAAGTCCACTGCATAGGGTCTTCCCGTTTTCCCGAGGGAGATAAGGTAGTTCAAGGAAAAGGCTTTTGGAGCAAGGGCCTCAAGGGCCCAGTGCTGGGACCTACAGGAAGATAGACTTGCTAGCACCCTCCCTGTGGGCAGTCGGGGCTCACACCTTGACGGCAGGCAACCAGGTGCGAGGCTTCACAGTTCCGCTCACAGTGAAACCAAATGCCCTCCCTAGAAGCCTGAGCACAGTGTATTTGGCCGTGAGGACCTCCCCGTGCGGCGTAGGATTGGGATCCACGTTCGGCGGGTGGGCGGATAGGGTGCATGCAGGGACTCTGGGCAAGGGAGGCAAGCCATGTGGGAAGTGGGTCAGTATAGTATGCTCAATGGGGGATGAATCCGACGCTGGAAGGGTGAATGGCCAAGGGGACGAGGAGAAGCAGAGTGCCTGCGCCCTAGGTGTCACACACAGCGCCCCCGCACACTGACCCACACGTGCGCGCGCACACAGACACAGGCGCGCACACACGGAGGCACAGGCATGGACACGAAGTTGTGTTGGGCAGTCTCTGGCCCGTGATGCCCACAGTCGGTACATCTTGCCCATTTGGGGGCCCTTTTACATTTCCGCGCACGGAAATGGCCTCCTGCAAGCAGGAGGGTTGCTTTGCCGCGTCTTTGGGTGCAGGCCTTCTTCTGCAACCCAGTAATCCTGAAGCAATATCAAGTCACCCTTCTTTCTGGCCGCTGAGACCCAAGGCGTGGATGGGGGAGAGAGTAGGACTGAGGGAAAGAGAGAGGGCAAGAGCCATGGGAAACGCAAAAGGACCGTTCCAGTGACAGAAGGAGCCCGTTTCTAGGCCGCGCTGGTCCTGTGAACTCAAGTCGACCAGAACGGGGGCTCCAGTCCCCTCCAGGCACAGGCCTTCCCTTGGGCTGTAGCTTCACTCTCAGATATCCCATATCCCGGGATAACCTCTCCTGCCCGCCGTGTTTGTCCCCGTGGCTTTTACGAGGGGTCCCTGTGATGCAGTGGGAACCAAATTCTGCAGGGGGAAGTGTGATTAGACTTGAGAAGGAGCCCAGCAGGCAGAGATCGCCGTGGATGCCAAGACAGGAGCTGGGCGTCCTGACGAACGCTTGGCTCCGGGTGCGAGGCCCAAATGGCACGGCGCGCGTGAGGGCGGGGGCTTCGCAGGGTTGCTCCCAGGGTGGTCTCGCTGATGGGACGGCGGGCGTCCGGCGCGACCAGCCCCCCGAGGCGCGAGGGGCGTGTCCAGCGGCGACTTCCTTTCTCGGCGACCACGTGACCGGAGGTTAGGCAGGCGCCCCCTGGGACGCCGCTTGGCGGGACAACGACCCCCGAGGCGGACACGGCAAGGTGGTGCGCTCGGCAGGGGTGGGGGTGCTGAGGCTCGGCAGTCCCGGGGCTTGCGGCAGCTGCTTCCTCACACCACGGGGCTGAGGGCCAGCGCCCGGAAGGGAGTGAGGCTGCGTTGGGAGACAGCCGGGCTCCTGAGACCGCCTGTGTGGTCTCGCTGCGGCTCGGGGGCCTTCGGGAGCTAGGGACCCTCAGGCCACCCGGCGCAGCAGGGGCCCTTGACTCGGGCCGGTGGCGGTTGGGCGTCCCAGGACGCTATTATGTTCAGTTTGGTGCAGGAAGCTGATGACGCCCAGGAGGTAAGGGCAGAGGCGGTCCTGAGAGTGGAGGTGGTGCCGGCGATGTCGGACGTCACGGAGGTGGTGGCGTTTGTGAGTGGGGACGAGAGGTTGGCGGCAGGCCAGGAGCTTTGTCCGCATCCTGGGTTGGTGAGAGAGGAGGGGGTGCTGGCTGAGGAGCAGATCGTGCGGGACGACCAGAGTGCCCTGCAGCAGTGGGCAGAGTGTGTGGAGCCACGGGCAGAGGGTGTGGAGCCCCGGGAAGGGGAGGAGGGGGGCCTGCAGGGTGAGTTGGTGGCACAGGAGCAGGATGTGGTGCAGTGGGAGGGCGTCGTGCAGGCGGTGAGGACGGTGGCAGGGTATGACTTGTTTCTGGCCGTGGATGAGGTCTTCCCAGATCTGGAGGTGGGGAGGCACGAGCAGGTGATGAGCGAAGAGCTGTTGGTGGAGGAAGAGGATCATGAGTTTGTGCAAGGGCCAGACGGGGAGAAAGAGTGGCAGGAGGAGGAGGAAGAAGAGTGGCAGGAGGAGGAGGAGGACGAGGAGAAGCAACAGGAGGAGGAGGAGGGGGAAGAGGAGGTGGACGAGGGGGAGGATGGTATGGAGGAGGCAGAGGGCAAGGCGGAGGAGGAGGAGGAGGAGGAGGAGGCGGAGGCGGAAGAGGAGGCCGAGGAGGGCTTGATTGAGCAGGAAATCATTGGCCTTGTGCAGTATGTCCTGGTGGGTCAGGATATCTTGCAGCTAGTGGAGGTGGTGGCTGAGGTTGAGCCAGAGTTAGAGGGAGAAGCAGAAGCAAAAGCTCCAGCAGAGGAGCCAGGGGAGCAGGAGCAGGCAGAGTCAGGGCAGGATAGGAAGTGCACCAGGTCCCCACTGGAGGAGCTCCAGGCCCTTCAGTTAGAGATGGAGCCCTTGAACTTGGAAGCCAGCAGGGACTTCTGTCGGCTCAAGCGCAAGACATGGCAGAGGCGCCGTCCCTATTTAGAACTGAGGAGCACCACCATTCAGAGCATCCCCGGATTCTGGGCCAAAGCTGTATCCTTGATGGTAGACGCGCGGGCCCACAGTGTGCCCGCCCCAGTGAAGGTGAGAGCCACCAGCGGGGAGAGGTAGTTCAGCAAGGAAATAGACACACGGCAGTCAGTGTCGCGGCAGTGACCACAGTCTGATGCAAAAGCTTGGAGACGCCCTTTGAACACGCAGCTCCCACCGAAACCCTTCCCGGGGGTCCAGGGGCACAGCCGCAAGTCAGAATCAAGCCCAGAAGAACGGCCGTTGTCTGCAGGCAGCTCTCGGGCCCGCAGGTCCTTCTCAGAGTCTTGCCAAGCCCAAGGGGGTCTCTGGGTCGGAGTAATGAGACATAGGCAGGAATGCGTGATGTGCAGAATTAGAGATGTCCTGTGGAGCCCTGAGCGGGCAAGGATGCAGGGCAGATCAAAGTGTGTCAGGAAGCAGAGTCAGCCTGAGTGGGGGCAGACACGTGCGGGCCTCAAGAGCCTTTGTGCTCCTAGGTCCTGTTTCGGGGATGGACGTGGGGGCCTTGCCAGAGGATAGAGGGATCGGGCCAAGCCAGGTGCTTGTATAGATGCGCAGCATGTGCTAGTTGTTTGTCGTCCAGCTTGCAGCGTGCAGGCTCCTTGACCCACAGCAGTTCGTGAACCACCCGGAATTGTCAGCCATGATGAGTGACCAAGACGAAGCCATGCTCAGCCACATGATCAATTTGAAGGTGAGCCTGCACAGACCAAGGCTAGGGAGGTAGGGGGCTTGGGAAAGTGACCTATCCCTGCCGGCAGGGAGGAGGTGGGTGTCTCCTACAGGAGACGTCTTCCCCCGCGCCCCTCCCTCCACCCACCCTTGTTCTATACAGGTGGAGGACGTGAGGCAGGCCAGCGAGGGCTGCAAGATGATGCTGTTCTTTCGCAGCAACCCCTATTTCCGCAACAGTGTGATCGTGAAGGAGTATGTCGTCAGCATCACAGGTGAGTGGAGGCTCCCCGCACGGGCGGCAGCAGGAGGCGGTTAGAAGTTGACAGGCAGTGCGCCCCTGTCCCCATACTCCTCGTGCTGCAGGATACCGGGCGTCCCATTCCACTGCCATTCATTGGCACCGGCATTATGAAAGACAGGCCTACAGACGCAGGCACCAGAACAGCAGCCTTAACTTCTTCAACTGGTTCTTTGACCACAACCTGGCCGGATCTGGCCGGATCGCTGAGGTAAGGACTCGGTGCCTAATGCCGTAAGAGAGCTTGGTGTGTTCCCCAGCGTCTGGGCTTTGTAACCAGATGCCTGCCCTGTCGAGACGAGACGTGACTCCCCCGATAGATCATCAGTGAGGACATGTGGCGCAACCCCCTGAAGTACTATGTGAGGAGGTCGGCACCAGGAGAGGGCACGTAGAGGAGCACAGGTGAGGAGAGGCGCGCTGGGCACTCGCGGGTGGGTTGCCAGGTAACTGGGATGTTGTTTTGCCACATGGACTCCCTGTGGCTGGGAAGACTACAGCCCGGGAGGCCCGGTCGTCCGGGCATCGGGATGAGACAGGAAGTCCGGAGCACTGCAGTGCCAACTCTGTTCCGGCCGGGGAGGCTGAGGGAGGGTGTGGGAGTGTGCCTGTCCACCACCACTCAGAATCAAAGCAGGTGCATTGTCCCGCTCCTCCGAACCCGCTCTCCTGGCCACCAACCCCAACCTCGGCCTGCCCCACCCTTCCTTAACGGGACTGTCCCACCGTGTTCTTCCTACATCCCTTCGCACAATTGCCGGGCGATATTCTTCTTGCGAAGCCTGAGGCTTCTCTGCCACCACGTCCCTCTGTTGGTCCTCAGAGCCGTCATGTATGTCCTCAGGTGTCTCCTTCTTCCTACGCGGGGCATCCTGAGAACGCTGTCCGTGACAGAGGGCTTGTGGTGGGACTTGTTGAACATGGGGCTGGGGGAAGCTGAAGAGAAGCGATCCCAGTGGTACAGTGACCCCCTTGGCGGGGGAGGCCGTCGAGCCATTGTTCAGTACTCTGGCAGTGCTCAGAGGAGGCGATACGTACGAGGTTTGCGTGTTCAGGGCACCTCCCAAAGTGTGAGATACCTAGGAGGGACCGTCACTTGATTTCCAAACCCAAGTAGTGCACGGAAGGAGCTTTTGCAGATACAAATGTGTTTTCAATCAAACACCATTTTCCTGCACGTGAAACAGGTGCAGAAACAGCCTCCGGAAAGGCATTGACACCTAGAGCCACGCGGAGCGGGGAATGAAAGGGATGGAAAAAGCAAGCTCATCAACTGTATTTGTCCGTGTGTATTTGTTCCTTGGGCAAGATAAATGAAGAGCATCAAGCTGTGTGTGTCTGTGTGCTGTCCGTGGCTTGGTTTGGGCCTCTCCGTTGCCTGCCTGGGAATGTCCAGTCCCTCTGCGGTCTGGGCTTGCACAGTTGCGGAAGTGTGTTTAAGTGTTTCTAGGGGTGGGTGGGTGGCGGCGTGAGAGGGCAGAATTCTTCCCTGGTGGCTCAGGCTGGGGAGGAGGAAGAACTAGGAGAAAGTCCACTGCATAGGGTCTTCCCGTTTTCCCGAGGGAGATAAGGTAGTTCAAGGAAAAGGCTTTTGGAGCAAGGGCCTCAAGGGCCCAGTGCTGGGACCTACAGGAAGATAGACTTGCTAGCACCCTCCCTGTGGGCAGTCGGGGCTCACACCTTGACGGCAGGCAACCAGGTGCGAGGCTTCACAGTTCCGCTCACAGTGAAACCAAATGCCCTCCCTAGAAGCCTGAGCACAGTGTATTTGGCCGTGAGGACCTCCCCGTGCGGCGTAGGATTGGGATCCACGTTCGGCGGGTGGGCGGATAGGGTGCATGCAGGGACTCTGGGCAAGGGAGGCAAGCCATGTGGGAAGTGGGTCAGTATAGTATGCTCAATGGGGGATGAATCCGACGCTGGAAGGGTGAATGGCCAAGGGGACGAGGAGAAGCAGAGTGCCTGCGCCCTAGGTGTCACACACAGCGCCCCCGCACACTGACCCACACGTGCGCGCGCACACAGACACAGGCGCGCACACACGGAGGCACAGGCATGGACACGAAGTTGTGTTGGGCAGTCTCTGGCCCGTGATGCCCACAGTCGGTACATCTTGCCCATTTGGGGGCCCTTTTACATTTCCGCGCACGGAAATGGCCTCCTGCAAGCAGGAGGGTTGCTTTGCCGCGTCTTTGGGTGCAGGCCTTCTTCTGCAACCCAGTAATCCTGAAGCAATATCAAGTCACCCTTCTTTCTGGCCGCTGAGACCCAAGGCGTGGATGGGGGAGAGAGTAGGACTGAGGGAAAGAGAGAGGGCAAGAGCCATGGGAAACGCAAAAGGACCGTTCCAGTGACAGAAGGAGCCCGTTTCTAGGCCGCGCTGGTCCTGTGAACTCAAGTCGACCAGAACGGGGGCTCCAGTCCCCTCCAGGCACAGGCCTTCCCTTGGGCTGTAGCTTCACTCTCAGATATCCCATATCCCGGGATAACCTCTCCTGCCCGCCGTGTTTGTCCCCGTGGCTTTTACGAGGGGTCCCTGTGATGCAGTGGGAACCAAATTCTGCAGGGGGAAGTGTGATTAGACTTGAGAAGGAGCCCAGCAGGCAGAGATCGCCGTGGATGCCAAGACAGGAGCTGGGCGTCCTGACGAACGCTTGGCTCCGGGTGCGAGGCCCAAATGGCACGGCGCGCGTGAGGGCGGGGGCTTCGCAGGGTTGCTCCCAGGGTGGTCTCGCTGATGGGACGGCGGGCGTCCGGCGCGACCAGCCCCCGGAGGCGCGAGGGGCGTGTCCAGCGGCGACTTCCTTTCTCCGCGTCCACGTGACCGGAGGTTAGGCAGGCGCCCCCTGGGACGCCGCTTGGCCGGACAACGACCCCCGAGGCGGACACGGCAAGGTGGTGCGCTCGGCAGGGGTGGGGGTGCTGAGGCTCGGCAGTCCCGGGGCTTGCGGCAGCTGCTTCCTCACACCACGGGGCTGAGGGCCAGCGCCCGGAAGGGAGTGAGGCTGCGTTGGGAGACAGCCGGGCTCCTGAGACCGCCTGTGTGGTCTCGCTGCGGCTCGGGGGCCTTCAGGAGCTAGGGCCCCTCAGGCCACCCGGCGCAGCAGGGGCCCTTGACTCGGGCCGGTGGCGGTTGGGCGTCCCAGGACGCTATTATGTTCAGTTTGGTGCAGGAAGCTGATGACGCCCAGGAGGTAAGGGCAGAGGCGGTCCTGAGAGTGGAGGTGGTGCCGGCGATGTCGGACGTCACGGAGGTGGTGGCGTTTGTGAGTGGGGACGAGAGGTTGGCGGCAGGCCAGGAGCTTTGTCCGCATCCTGGGTTGGTGAGAGAGGAGGGGGTGCTGGCTGAGGAGCAGATCGTGCGGGACGACCAGAGTGCCCTGCAGCAGTGGGCAGAGTGTGTGGAGCCACGGGCAGAGGGTGTGGAGCCCCGGGAAGGGGAGGAGGGGGGCCTGCAGGGTGAGTTGGTGGCACAGGAGCAGGATGTGGTGCAGTGGGAGGGCGTCGTGCAGGCGGTGAGGACGGTGGCAGGGTATGACTTGTTTCTGGCCGTGGATGAGGTCTTCCCAGATCTGGAGGTGGGGAGGCACGAGCAGGTGATGAGCGAAGAGCTGTTGGTGGAGGAAGAGGATCATGAGTTTGTGCAAGGGCCAGACGGGGAGAAAGAGTGGCAGGAGGAGGAGGAAGAAGAGTGGCAGGAGGAGGAGGAGGACGAGGAGAAGCAACAGGAGGAGGAGGAGGGGGAAGAGGAGGTGGACGAGGGGGAGGATGATATGGAGGAGGCAGAGGGCAAGGCGGAGGAGGAGGAGGAGGAGGAGGAGGAGGCGGAGGCGGAAGAGGAGGCCGAGGAGGGCTTGATTGAGCAGGAAATCATTGGCCTTGTGCAGTATGTCCTGGTGGGTCAGGATATCTTGCAGCTAGTGGAGGTGGTGGCTGAGGTTGAGCCAGAGTTAGAGGGAGAAGCAGAAGCAAAAGCTCCAGCAGAGGAGCCAGGGGAGCAGGAGCAGGCAGAGTCAGGGCAGGATAGGAAGTGCACCAGGTCCCCACTGGAGGAGCTCCAGGCCCTTCAGTTAGAGATGGAGCCCTTGAACTTGGAAGCCAGCAGGGCCTTCTGTCGGCTCAAGCGCAAGACATGGCAGAGGCGCCGTCCCTATTTAGAACTGAGGAGCACCACCATTCAGAGCATCCCCGGATTCTGGGCCAAAGCTGTATCCTTGATGGTAGACGCGCGGGCCCACAGTGTGCCCGCCCCAGTGAAGGTGAGAGCCACCAGCGGGGAGAGGTAGTAGAGCAAGGAAATAGACACACGGCAGTCAGTGTCGCGGCAGTGACCACAGTCTGATGCAAAAGCTTGGAGACGCCCTTTGAACACGCAGCTCCCACCGAAACCCTTCCCGGGGGTCCAGGGGCACAGCCGCAAGTCAGAATCAAGCCCAGAAGAACGGCCGTTGTCTGCAGGCAGCTCTCGGGCCCGCAGGTCCTTCTCAGAGTCTTGCCAAGCCCAAGGGGGTCTCTGGGTCGGAGTAATGAGACATAGGCAGGAATGCGTGATGTGCAGAATTAGAGATGTCCTGTGGAGCCCTGAGCGGGCAAGGATGCAGGGCAGATCAAAGTGTGTCAGGAAGCAGAGTCAGCCTGAGTGGGGGCAGACACGTGCGGGCCTCAAGAGCCTTTGTGCTCCTAGGTCCTGTTTCGGGGATGGACGTGGGGGCCTTGCCAGAGGATAGAGGGATCGGGCCAAGCCAGGTGCTTGTATAGATGCGCAGCATGTGCTAGTTGTTTGTCGTCCAGCTTGCAGCGTGCAGGCTCCTTGACCCACAGCAGTTCGTGAACCACCCGGAATTGTCAGCCATGATGAGTGACCAAGACGAAGCCATGCTCAGCCACATGATCAATTTGAAGGTGAGCCTGCACAGACCAAGGCTAGGGAGGTAGGGGGCTTGGGAAAGTGACCTATCCCTGCCGGCAGGGAGGAGGTGGGTGTCTCCTACAGGAGACGTCTTCCCCCGCGCCCCTCCCTCCACCCACCCTTGTTCTATACAGGTGGAGGACGTGAGGCAGGCCAGCGAGGGCTGCAAGATGATGCTGTTCTTTCGCAGCAACCCCTATTTCCGCAACAGTGTGATCGTGAAGGAGTATGTCGTCAGCATCACAGGTGAGTGGAGGCTCCCCGCACGGGCGGCAGCAGGAGGCGGTTAGAAGTTGACAGGCAGTGCGCCCCTGTCCCCATACTCCTCGTGCTGCAGGATACCGGGCGTCCCATTCCACTGCCATTCATTGGCACCGGCATTATGAAAGACAGGCCTACAGACGCAGGCACCAGAACAGCAGCCTTAACTTCTTCAACTGGTTCTTTGACCACAACCTGGCCGGATCTGGCCGGATCGCTGAGGTAAGGACTCGGTGCCTAATGCCGTAAGAGAGCTTGGTGTGTTCCCCAGCGTCTGGGCTTTGTAACCAGATGCCTGCCCTGTCGAGACGAGACGTGACTCCCCCGATAGATCATCAGTGAGGACGTGTGGCGCAACCCCCTGAAGTACTATGTGAGGAGGTCGGCACCAGGAGAGGGCACGTAGAGGAGCACAGGTGAGGAGAGGCGCGCTGGGCACTCGCGGGTGGGTTGCCAGGTAACTGGGATGTTGTTTTGCCACATGGACTCCCTGTGGCTGGGAAGACTACAGCCCGGGAGGCCCGGTCGTCCGGGCATCGGGATGAGACAGGAAGTCCGGAGCACTGCAGTGCCAACTCTGTTCCGGCCGGGGAGGCTGAGGGAGGGTGTGGGAGTGTGCCTGTCCACCACCACTCAGAATCAAAGCAGGTGCATTGTCCCGCTCCTCCGAACCCGCTCTCCTGGCCACCAACCCCAACCTCGGCCTGCCCCACCCTTCCTTAACGGGACTGTCCCACCGTGTTCTTCCTACATCCCTTCGCACAATTGCCGGGCGATATTCTTCTTGCGAAGCCTGAGGCTTCTCTGCCACCACGTCCCTCTGTTGGTCCTCAGAGCCGTCATGTATGTCCTCAGGTGTCTCCTTCTTCCTACGCGGGGCATCCTGAGAACGCTGTCCGTGACAGAGGGCTTGTGGTGGGACTTGTTGAACATGGGGCTGGGGGAAGCTGAAGAGAAGCGATCCCAGTGGTACAGTGACCCCCTTGGCGGGGGAGGCCGTCGAGCCATTGTTCAGTACTCTGGCAGTGCTCAGAGGAGGCGATACGTACGAGGTTTGCGTGTTCAGGGCACCTCCCAAAGTGTGAGATACCTAGGAGGGACCGTCACTTGATTTCCAAACCCAAGTAGTGCACGGAAGGAGCTTTTGCAGATACAAATGTGTTTTCAATCAAACACCATTTTCCTGCACGTGAAACAGGTGCAGAAACAGCCTCCGGAAAGGCATTGACACCTAGAGCCACGCGGAGCGGGGAATGAAAGGGATGGAAAAAGCAAGCTCATCAACTGTATTTGTCCGTGTGTATTTGTTCCTTGGGCAAGATAAATGAAGAGCATCAAGCTGTGTGTGTCTGTGTGCTGTCCGTGGCTTGGTTTGGGCCTCTCCGTTGCCTGCCTGGGAATGTCCAGTCCCTCTGCGGTCTGGGCTTGCACAGTTGCGGAAGTGTGTTTAAGTGTTTCTAGGGGTGGGTGGGTGGCGGCGTGAGAGGGCAGAATTCTTCCCTGGTGGCTCAGGCTGGGGAGGAGGAAGAACTAGGAGAAAGTCCACTGCATAGGGTCTTCCCGTTTTCCCGAGGGAGATAAGGTAGTTCAAGGAAAAGGCTTTTGGAGCAAGGGCCTCAAGGGCCCAGTGCTGGGACCTACAGGAAGATAGACTTGCTAGCACCCTCCCTGTGGGCAGTCGGGGCTCACACCTTGACGGCAGGCAACCAGGTGCGAGGCTTCACAGTTCCGCTCACAGTGAAACCAAATGCCCTCCCTAGAAGCCTGAGCACAGTGTATTTGGCCGTGAGGACCTCCCCGTGCGGCGTAGGATTGGGATCCACGTTCGGCGGGTGGGCGGATAGGGTGCATGCAGGGACTCTGGGCAAGGGAGGCAAGCCATGTGGGAAGTGGGTCAGTATAGTATGCTCAATGGGGGATGAATCCGACGCTGGAAGGGTGAATGGCCAAGGGGACGAGGAGAAGCAGAGTGCCTGCGCCCTAGGTGTCACACACAGCGCCCCCGCACACTGACCCACACGTGCGCGCGCACACAGACACAGGCGCGCACACACGGAGGCACAGGCATGGACACGAAGTTGTGTTGGGCAGTCTCTGGCCCGTGATGCCCACAGTCGGTACATCTTGCCCATTTGGGGGCCCTTTTACATTTCCGCGCACGGAAATGGCCTCCTGCAAGCAGGAGGGTTGCTTTGCCGCGTCTTTGGGTGCAGGCCTTCTTCTGCAACCCAGTAATCCTGAAGCAATATCAAGTCACCCTTCTTTCTGGCCGCTGAGACCCAAGGCGTGGATGGGGGAGAGAGTAGGACTGAGGGAAAGAGAGAGGGCAAGAGCCATGGGAAACGCAAAAGGACCGTTCCAGTGACAGAAGGAGCCCGTTTCTAGGCCGCGCTGGTCCTGTGAACTCAAGTCGACCAGAACGGGGGCTCCAGTCCCCTCCAGGCACAGGCCTTCCCTTGGGCTGTAGCTTCACTCTCAGATATCCCATATCCCGGGATAACCTCTCCTGCCCGCCGTGTTTGTCCCCGTGGCTTTTACGAGGGGTCCCTGTGATGCAGTGGGAACCAAATTCTGCAGGGGGAAGTGTGATTAGACTTGAGAAGGAGCCCAGCAGGCAGAGATCGCCGTGGATGCCAAGACAGGAGCTGGGCGTCCTGACGAACGCTTGGCTCCGGGTGCGAGGCCCAAATGGCACGGCGCGCGTGAGGGCGGGGGCTTCGCAGGGTTGCTCCCAGGGTGGTCTCGCTGATGGGACGGCGGGCGTCCGGCGCGACCAGCCCCCCGAGGCGCGAGGGGCGTGTCCAGCGGCGACTTCCTTTCTCCGCGTCCACGTGACCGGAGGTTAGGCAGGCGCCCCCTGGGACGCCGCTTGGCGGGACAACGACCCCCGAGGCGGACACGGCAAGGTGGTGCGCTCGGCAGGGGTGGGGGTGCTGAGGCTCGGCAGTCCCGGGGCTTGCGGCAGCTGCTTCCTCACACCACGGGGCTGAGGGCCAGCGCCCGGAAGGGAGTGAGGCTGCGTTGGGAGACAGCCGGGCTCCTGAGACCGCCTGTGTGGTCTCGCTGCGGCTCGGGGGCCTTCGGGAGCTAGGGCCCCTCAGGCCACCCGGCGCAGCAGGGGCCCTTGACTCGGGCCGGTGGCAGTTGGGCGTCCCAGGACGCTATTATGTTCAGTTTGGTGCAGGAAGCTGATGACGCCCAGGAGGTAAGGGCAGAGGCGGTCCTGAGAGTGGAGGTGGTGCCGGCGATGTCGGACGTCACGGAGGTGGTGGCGTTTGTGAGTGGGGACGAGAGGTTGGCGGCAGGCCAGGAGCTTTGTCCGCATCCTGGGTTGGTGAGAGAGGAGGGGGTGCTGGCTGAGGAGCAGATCGTGCGGGACGACCAGAGTGCCCTGCAGCAGTGGGCAGAGTGTGTGGAGCCACGGGCAGAGGGTGTGGAGCCCCGGGAAGGGGAGGAGGGGGGCCTGCAGGGTGAGTTGGTGGCACAGGAGCAGGATGTGGTGCAGTGGGAGGGCGTCGTGCAGGCGGTGAGGACGGTGGCAGGGTATGACTTGTTTCTGGCCGTGGATGAGGTCTTCCCAGATCTGGAGGTGGGGAGGCACGAGCAGGTGATGAGCGAAGAGCTGTTGGTGGAGGAAGAGGATCATGAGTTTGTGCAAGGGCCAGACGGGGAGAAAGAGTGGCAGGAGGAGGAGGAAGAAGAGTGGCAGGAGGAGGAGGAGGACGAGGAGAAGCAACAGGAGGAGGAGGAGGGGGAAGAGGAGGTGGACGAGGGGGAGGATGGTATGGAGGAGGCAGAGGGCAAGGCGGAGGAGGAGGAGGAGGAGGCGGAGGCGGAAGAGGAGGCCGAGGAGGGCTTGATTGAGCAGGAAATCATTGGCCTTGTGCAGTATGTCCTGGTGGGTCAGGATATCTTGCAGCTAGTGGAGGTGGTGGCTGAGGTTGAGCCAGAGTTAGAGGGAGAAGCAGAAGCAAAAGCTCCAGCAGAGGAGCCAGGGGAGCAGGAGCAGGCAGAGTCAGGGCAGGATAGGAAGTGCACCAGGTCCCCACTGGAGGAGCTCCAGGCCCTTCAGTTAGAGATGGAGCCCTTGAACTTGGAAGCCAGCAGGGCCTTCTGTCGGCTCAAGCGCAAGACATGGCAGAGGCGCCGTCCCTATTTAGAACTGAGGAGCACCACCATTCAGAGCATCCCCGGATTCTGGGCCAAAGCTGTATCCTTGATGGTAGACGCGCGGGCCCACAGTGTGCCCGCCCCAGTGAAGGTGAGAGCCACCAGCGGGGAGAGGTAGTTCAGCAAGGAAATAGACACACGGCAGTCAGTGTCGCGGCAGTGACCACAGTCTGATGCAAAAGCTTGGAGACGCCCTTTGAACACGCAGCTCCCACCGAAACCCTTCCCGGGGGTCCAGGGGCACAGCCGCAAGTCAGAATCAAGCCCAGAAGAACGGCCGTTGTCTGCAGGCAGCTCTCGGGCCCGCAGGTCCTTCTCAGAGTCTTGCCAAGCCCAAGGGGGTCTCTGGGTCGGAGTAATGAGACATAGGCAGGAATGCGTGATGTGCAGAATTAGAGATGTCCTGTGGAGCCCTGAGCGGGCAAGGATGCAGGGCAGATCAAAGTGTGTCAGGAAGCAGAGTCAGCCTGAGTGGGGGCAGACACGTGCGGGCCTCAAGAGCCTTTGTGCTCCTAGGTCCTGTTTCGGGGATGGACGTGGGGGCCTTGCCAGAGGATAGAGGGATCGGGCCAAGCCAGGTGCTTGTATAGATGCGCAGCATGTGCTAGTTGTTTGTCGTCCAGCTTGCAGCGTGCAGGCTCCTTGACCCACAGCAGTTCGTGAACCACCCGGAATTGTCAGCCATGATGAGTGACCAAGACGAAGCCATGCTCAGCCACATGATCAATTTGAAGGTGAGCCTGCACAGACCAAGGCTAGGGAGGTAGGGGGCTTGGGAAAGTGACCTATCCCTGCCGGCAGGGAGGAGGTGGGTGTCTCCTACAGGAGACGTCTTCCCCCGCGCCCCTCCCTCCACCCACCCTTGTTCTATACAGGTGGAGGACGTGAGGCAGGCCAGCGAGGGCTGCAAGATGATGCTGTTCTTTCGCAGCAACCCCTATTTCCGCAACAGTGTGATCGTGAAGGAGTATGTCGTCAGCATCACAGGTGAGTGGAGGCTCCCCGCACGGGCGGCAGCAGGAGGCGGTTAGAAGTTGACAGGCAGTGCGCCCCTGTCCCCATACTCCTCGTGCTGCAGGATACCGGGCGTCCCATTCCACTGCCATTCATTGGCACCGGCATTATGAAAGACAGGCCTACAGACGCAGGCACCAGAACAGCAGCCTTAACTTCTTCAACTGGTTCTTTGACCACAACCTGGCCGGATCTGGCCGGATCGCTGAGGTAAGGACTCGGTGCCTAATGCCGTAAGAGAGCTTGGTGTGTTCCCCAGCGTCTGGGCTTTGTAACCAGATGCCTGCCCTGTCGAGACGAGACGTGACTCCCCCGATAGATCATCAGTGAGGACATGTGGCGCAACCCCCTGAAGTACTATGTGAGGAGGTCGGCACCAGGAGAGGGCACGTAGAGGAGCACAGGTGAGGAGAGGCGCGCTGGGCACTCGCGGGTGGGTTGCCAGGTAACTGGGATGTTGTTTTGCCACATGGACTCCCTGTGGCTGGGAAGACTACAGCCCGGGAGGCCCGGTCGTCCGGGCATCGGGATGAGACAGGAAGTCCGGAGCACTGCAGTGCCAACTCTGTTCCGGCCGGGGAGGCTGAGGGAGGGTGTGGGAGTGTGCCTGTCCACCACCACTCAGAATCAAAGCAGGTGCATTGTCCCGCTCCTCCGAACCCGCTCTCCTGGCCACCAACCCCAACCTCGGCCTGCCCCACCCTTCCTTAACGGGACTGTCCCACCGTGTTCTTCCTACATCCCTTCGCACAATTGCCGGGCGATATTCTTCTTGCGAAGCCTGAGGCTTCTCTGCCACCACGTCCCTCTGTTGGTCCTCAGAGCCGTCATGTATGTCCTCAGGTGTCTCCTTCTTCCTACGCGGGGCATCCTGAGAACGCTGTCCGTGACAGAGGGCTTGTGGTGGGACTTGTTGAACATGGGGCTGGGGGAAGCTGAAGAGAAGCGATCCCAGTGGTACAGTGACCCCCTTGGCGGGGGAGGCCGTCGAGCCATTGTTCAGTACTCTGGCAGTGCTCAGAGGAGGCGATACGTACGAGGTTTGCGTGTTCAGGGCACCTCCCAAAGTGTGAGATACCTAGGAGGGACCGTCACTTGATTTCCAAACCCAAGTAGTGCACGGAAGGAGCTTTTGCAGATACAAATGTGTTTTCAATCAAACACCATTTTCCTGCACGTGAAACAGGTGCAGAAACAGCCTCCGGAAAGGCATTGACACCAAGAGCCACGCGGAGCGGGGAATGAAAGGGATGGAAAAAGCAAGCTCATCAACTGTATTTGTCCGTGTGTATTTGTTCCTTGGGCAAGATAAATGAAGAGCATCAAGCTGTGTGTGTCTGTGTGCTGTCCGTGGCTTGGTTTGGGCCTCTCCGTTGCCTGCCTGGGAATGTCCAGTCCCTCTGCGGTCTGGGCTTGCACAGTTGTGGAAGTGTGTTTAAGTGTTTCTAGGGGTGGGTGGGTGGCGGCGTGAGAGGGCAGAATTCTTCCCTGGTGGCTCAGGCTGGGGAGGAGGAAGAACTAGGAGAAAGTCCACTGCATAGGGTCTTCCCGTTTTCCCGAGGGAGATAAGGTAGTTCAAGGAAAAGGCTTTTGGAGCAAGGGCCTCAAGGGCCCAGTGCTGGGACCTACAGGAAGATAGACTTGCTAGCACCCTCCCTGTGGGCAGTCGGGGCTCACACCTTGACGGCAGGCAACCAGGTGCGAGGCTTCACAGTTCCGCTCACAGTGAAACCAAATGCCCTCCCTAGAAGCCTGAGCACAGTGTATTTGGCCGTGAGGACCTCCCCGTGCGGCGTAGGATTGGGATCCACGTTCGGCGGGTGGGCGGATAGGGTGCATGCAGGGACTCTGGGCAAGGGAGGCAAGCCATGTGGGAAGTGGGTCAGTATAGTATGCTCAATGGGGGATGAATCCGACGCTGGAAGGGTGAGTGGCCAAGGGGACGAGGAGAAGCAGAGTGCCTGCGCCCTAGGTGTCACACACAGCGCCCCCGCACACTGACCCACACGTGCGCGCGCACACAGACACAGGCGCGCACACACGGAGGCACAGGCATGGACACGAAGTTGTGTTGGGCAGTCTCTGGCCCGTGATGCCCACAGTCGGTACATCTTGCCCATTTGGGGGCCCTTTTACATTTCCGCGCACGGAAATGGCCTCCTGCAAGCAGGAGGGTTGCTTTGCCGCGTCTTTGGGTGCAGGCCTTCTTCTGCAACCCAGTAATCCTGAAGCAATATCAAGTCACCCTTCTTTCTGGCCGCTGAGACCCAAGGCGTGGATGGGGGAGAGAGTAGGACTGAGGGAAAGAGAGAGGGCAAGAGCCATGGGGAACGCAAAAGGACCGTTCCAGTGACAGAAGGAGCCCGTTTCTAGGCCGCGCTGGTCCTGTGAACTCAAGTCGACCAGAACGGGGGCTCCAGTCCCCTCCAGGCACAGGCCTTCCCTTGGGCTGTAGCTTCACTCTCAGATATCCCATATCCCGGGATAACCTCTCCTGCCCGCCGTGTTTGTCCCCGTGGCTTTTACGAGGGGTCCCTGTGATGCAGTGGGAACCAAATTCTGCAGGGGGAAGTGTGATTAGACTTGAGAAGGAGCCCAGCAGGCAGAGATCGCCGTGGATGCCAAGACAGGAGCTGGGCGTCCTGACGAACGCTTGGCTCCGGGTGCGAGGCCCAAATGGCACGGCGCGCGTGAGGGCGGGGGCTTCGCAGGGTTGCTCCCAGGGTGGTCTCGCTGATGGGACGGCGGGCGTCCGGCGCGACCAGCCCCCGGAGGCGCGAGGGGTGTGTCCAGCGGCGACTTCCTTTCTCCGCGTCCACGTGACCGGAGGTTAGGCAGGCGCCCCCTGGGACGCCGCTTGGCCGGACAACGACCCCCGAGGCGGACACGGCAAGGTGGTGCGCTCGGCAGGGGTGGGGGTGCTGAGGCTCGGCAGTCCCGGGGCTTGCGGCAGCTGCTTCCTCACACCACGGGGCTGAGGGCCAGCGCCCGGAAGGGAGTGAGGCTGCGTTGGGAGACAGCCGGGCTCCTGAGACCGCCTGTGTGGTCTCGCTGCGGCTCGGGGGCCTTCAGGAGCTAGGGCCCCTCAGGCCACCCGGCGCAGCAGGGGCCCTTGACTCGGGCCGGTGGCGGTTGGGCGTCCCAGGACGCTATTATGTTCAGTTTGGTGCAGGAAGCTGATGACGCCCAGGAGGTAAGGGCAGAGGCGGTCCTGAGAGTGGAGGTGGTGCCGGCGATGTCGGACGTCACGGAGGTGGTGGCGTTTGTGAGTGGGGACGAGAGGTTGGCGGCAGGCCAGGAGCTTTGTCCGCATCCTGGGTTGGTGAGAGAGGAGGGGGTGCTGGCTGAGGAGCAGATCGTGCGGGACGACCAGAGTGCCCTGCAGCAGTGGGCAGAGTGTGTGGAGCCACGGGCAGAGGGTGTGGAGCCCCGGGAAGGGGAGGAGGGGGGCCTGCAGGGTGAGTTGGTGGCACAGGAGCAGGATGTGGTGCAGTGGGAGGGCGTCGTGCAGGCGGTGAGGACGGTGGCAGGGTATGACTTGTTTCTGGCCGTGGATGAGGTCTTCCCAGATCTGGAGGTGGGGAGGCACGAGCAGGTGATGAGCGAAGAGCTGTTGGTGGAGGAAGAGGATCATGAGTTTGTGCAAGGGCCAGACGGGGAGAAAGAGTGGCAGGAGGAGGAGGAAGAAGAGTGGCAGGAGGAGGAGGAGGACGAGGAGAAGCAACAGGAGGAGGAGGAGGGGGAAGAGGAGGTGGACGAGGGGGAGGATGATATGGAGGAGGCAGAGGGCAAGGCGGAGGAGGAGGAGGAGGAGGAGGAGGCGGAGGCGGAAGAGGAGGCCGAGGAGGGCTTGATTGAGCAGGAAATCATTGGCCTTGTGCAGTATGTCCTGGTGGGTCAGGATATCTTGCAGCTAGTGGAGGTGGTGGCTGAGGCTGAGCCAGAGTTAGAGGGAGAAGCAGAAGCAAAAGCTCCAGCAGAGGAGCCAGGGGAGCAGGAGCAGGCAGAGTCAGGGCAGGATAGGAAGTGCACCAGGTCCCCACTGGAGGAGCTCCAGGCCCTTCAGTTAGAGATGGAGCCCTTGAACTTGGAAGCCAGCAGGGCCTTCTGTCGGCTCAAGCGCAAGACATGGCAGAGGCGCCGTCCCTATTTAGAACTGAGGAGCACCACCATTCAGAGCATCCCCGGATTCTGGGCCAAAGCTGTATCCTTGATGGTAGACGCGCGGGCCCACAGTGTGCCCGCCCCAGTGAAGGTGAGAGCCACCAGCGGGGAGAGGTAGTTCAGCAAGGAAATAGACACACGGCAGTCAGTGTCGCGGCAGTGACCACAGTCTGATGCAAAAGCTTGGAGACGCCCTTTGAACACGCAGCTCCCACCGAAACCCTTCCCGGGGGTCCAGGGGCACAGCCGCAAGTCAGAATCAAGCCCAGAAGAACGGCCGTTGTCTGCAGGCAGCTCTTGGGCCCGCAGGTCCTTCTCAGAGTCTTGCCAAGCCCAAGGGGGTCTCTGGGTCGGAGTAATGAGACATAGGCAGGAATGCGTGATGTGCAGAATTAGAGATGTCCTGTGGAGCCCTGAGCGGGCAAGGATGCAGGGCAGATCAAAGTGTGTCAGGAAGCAGAGTCAGCCTGAGTGGGGGCAGACACGTGCGGGCCTCAAGAGCCTTTGTGCTCCTAGGTCCTGTTTCGGGGATGGACGTGGGGGCCTTGCCAGAGGATAGAGGGATCGGGCCAAGCCAGGTGCTTGTATAGATGCGCAGCATGTGCTAGTTGTTTGTCGTCCAGCTTGCAGCGTGCAGGCTCCTTGACCCACAGCAGTTCGTGAACCACCCGGAATTGTCAGCCATGATGAGTGACCAAGACGAAGCCATGCTCAGCCACATGATCAATTTGAAGGTGAGCCTGCACAGACCAAGGCTAGGGAGGTAGGGGGCTTGGGAAAGTGACCTATCCCTGCCGGCAGGGAGGAGGTGGGTGTCTCCTACAGGAGACGTCTTCCCCCGCGCCCCTCCCTCCACCCACCCTTGTTCTATACAGGTGGAGGACGTGAGGCAGGCCAGCGAGGGCTGCAAGATGATGCTGTTCTTTCGCAGCAACCCCTATTTCCGCAACAGTGTGATCGTGAAGGAGTATGTCGTCAGCATCACAGGTGAGTGGAGGCTCCCCGCACGGGCGGCAGCAGGAGGCGGTTAGAAGTTGACAGGCAGTGCGCCCCTGTCCCCATACTCCTCGTGCTGCAGGATACCGGGCGTCCCATTCCACTGCCATTCATTGGCACCGGCATTATGAAAGACAGGCCTACAGACGCAGGCACCAGAACAGCAGCCTTAACTTCTTCAACTGGTTCTTTGACCACAACCTGGCCGGATCTGGCCGGATCGCTGAGGTAAGGACTCGGTGCCTAATGCCGTAAGAGAGCTTGGTGTGTTCCCCAGCGTCTGGGCTTTGTAACCAGATGCCTGCCCTGTCGAGACGAGACGTGACTCCCCCGATAGATCATCAGTGAGGACATGTGGCGCAACCCCCTGAAGTACTATGTGAGGAGGTCGGCACCAGGAGAGGGCACGTAGAGGAGCACAGGTGAGGAGAGGCGCGCTGGGCACTCGCGGGTGGGTTGCCAGGTAACTGGGATGTTGTTTTGCCACATGGACTCCCTGTGGCTGGGAAGACTACAGCCCGGGAGGCCCGGTCGTCCGGGCATCGGGATGAGACAGGAAGTCCGGAGCACTGCAGTGCCAACTCTGTTCCGGCCGGGGAGGCTGAGGGAGGGTGTGGGAGTGTGCCTGTCCACCACCACTCAGAATCAAAGCAGGTGCATTGTCCCGCTCCTCCGAACCCGCTCTCCTGGCCACCAACCCCAACCTCGGCCTGCCCCACCCTTCCTTAACGGGACTGTCCCACCGTGTTCTTCCTACATCCCTTCGCACAATTGCCGGGCGATATTCTTCTTGCGAAGCCTGAGGCTTCTCTGCCACCACGTCCCTCTGTTGGTCCTCAGAGCCGTCATGTATGTCCTCAGGTGTCTCCTTCTTCCTACGCGGGGCATCCTGAGAACGCTGTCCGTGACAGAGGGCTTGTGGTGGGACTTGTTGAACATGGGGCTGGGGGAAGCTGAAGAGAAGCGATCCCAGTGGTACAGTGACCCCCTTGGCGGGGGAGGCCGTCGAGCCATTGTTCAGTACTCTGGCAGTGCTCAGAGGAGGCGATACGTACGAGGTTTGCGTGTTCAGGGCACCTCCCAAAGTGTGAGATACCTAGGAGGGACCGTCACTTGATTTCCAAACCCAAGTAGTGCACGGAAGGAGCTTTTGCAGATACAAATGTGTTTTCAATCAAACACCATTTTCCTGCACGTGAAACAGGTGCAGAAACAGCCTCCGGAAAGGCATTGACACCTAGAGCCACGCGGAGCGGGGAATGAAAGGGATGGAAAAAGCAAGCTCATCAACTGTATTTGTCCGTGTGTATTTGTTCCTTGGGCAAGATAAATGAAGAGCATCAAGCTGTGTGTGTCTGTGTGCTGTCCGTGGCTTGGTTTGGGCCTCTCCGTTGCCTGCCTGGGAATGTCCAGTCCCTCTGCGGTCTGGGCTTGCACAGTTGCGGAAGTGTGTTTAAGTGTTTCTAGGGGTGGGTGGGTGGCGGCGTGAGAGGGCAGAATTCTTCCCTGGTGGCTCAGGCTGGGGAGGAGGAAGAACTAGGAGAAAGTCCACTGCATAGGGTCTTCCCGTTTTCCCGAGGGAGATAAGGTAGTTCAAGGAAAAGGCTTTTGGAGCAAGGGCCTCAAGGGCCCAGTGCTGGGACCTACAGGAAGATAGACTTGCTAGCACCCTCCCTGTGGGCAGTCGGGGCTCACACCTTGACGGCAGGCAACCAGGTGCGAGGCTTCACAGTTCCGCTCACAGTGAAACCAAATGCCCTCCCTAGAAGCCTGAGCACAGTGTATTTGGCCGTGAGGACCTCCCCGTGCGGCGTAGGATTGGGATCCACGTTCGGCGGGTGGGCGGATAGGGTGCATGCAGGGACTCTGGGCAAGGGAGGCAAGCCATGTGGGAAGTGGGTCAGTATAGTATGCTCAATGGGGGATGAATCCGACGCTGGAAGGGTGAATGGCCAAGGGGACGAGGAGAAGCAGAGTGCCTGCGCCCTAGGTGTCACACACAGCGCCCCCGCACACTGACCCACACGTGCGCGCGCACACAGACACAGGCGCGCACACACGGAGGCACAGGCATGGACACGAAGTTGTGTTGGGCAGTCTCTGGCCCGTGATGCCCACAGTCGGTACATCTTGCCCATTTGGGGGCCCTTTTACATTTCCGCGCACGGAAATGGCCTCCTGCAAGCAGGAGGGTTGCTTTGCCGCGTCTTTGGGTGCAGGCCTTCTTCTGCAACCCAGTAATCCTGAAGCAATATCAAGTCACCCTTCTTTCTGGCCGCTGAGACCCAAGGCGTGGATGGGGGAGAGAGTAGGACTGAGGGAAAGAGAGAGGGCAAGAGCCATGGGAAACGCAAAAGGACCGTTCCAGTGACAGAAGGAGCCCGTTTCTAGGCCGCGCTGGTCCTGTGAACTCAAGTCGACCAGAACGGGGGCTCCAGTCCCCTCCAGGCACAGGCCTTCCCTTGGGCTGTAGCTTCACTCTCAGATATCCCATATCCCGGGATAACCTCTCCTGCCCGCCGTGTTTGTCCCCGTGGCTTTTACGAGGGCTCCCTGTGATGCAGTGGGAACCAAATTCTGCAGGGGGAAGTGTGATTAGACTTGAGAAGGAGCCCAGCAGGCAGAGATCGCCGTGGATGCCAAGACAGGAGCTGGGCGTCCTGACGAACGCTTGGCTCCGGGTGCGAGGCCCAAATGGCACGGCGCGCGTGAGGGCGGGGGCTTCGCAGGGTTGCTCCCAGGGTGGTCTCGCTGATGGGACGGCGGGCGTCCGGCGCGACCAGCCCCCGGAGGCGCGAGGGGCGTGTCCAGCGGCGACTTCCTTTCTCCGCGTCCACGTGACCGGAGGTTAGGCAGGCGCCCCCTGGGACGCCGCTTGGCCGGACAACGACCCCCGAGGCGGACACGGCAAGGTGGTGCGCTCGGCAGGGGTGGGGGTGCTGAGGCTCGGCAGTCCCGGGGCTTGCGGCAGCTGCTTCCTCACACCACGGGGCTGAGGGCCAGCGCCCGGAAGGGAGTGAGGCTGCGTTGGGAGACACCCGGGCTCCTGAGACCGCCTGTGTGGTCTCGCTGCGGCTCGGGGGCCTTCGGGAGCTAGGGCCCCTCAGGCCACCCGGCGCAGCAGGGGCCCTTGACTCGGGCCGGTGGCGGTTGGGCGTCCCAGGACGCTATTATGTTCAGTTTGGTGCAGGAAGCTGATGACGCCCAGGAGGTAAGGGCAGAGGCGGTCCTGAGAGTGGAGGTGGTGCCGGCGATGTCGGACGTCACGGAGGTGGTGGCGTTTGTGAGTGGGGACGAGAGGTTGGCGGCAGGCCAGGAGCTTTGTCCGCATCCTGGGTTGGTGAGAGAGGAGGGGGTGCTGGCTGAGGAGCAGATCGTGCGGGACGACCAGAGTGCCCTGCAGCAGTGGGCAGAGTGTGTGGAGCCACGGGCAGAGGGTGTGGAGCCCCGGGAAGGGGAGGAGGGGGGCCTGCAGGGTGAGTTGGTGGCACAGGAGCAGGATGTGGTGCAGTGGGAGGGCGTCGTGCAGGCGGTGAGGACGGTGGCAGGGTATGACTTGTTTCTGGCCGTGGATGAGGTCTTCCCAGATCTGGAGGTGGGGAGGCACGAGCAGGTGATGAGCGAAGAGCTGTTGGTGGAGGAAGAGGATCATGAGTTTGTGCAAGGGCCAGACGGGGAGAAAGAGTGGCAGGAGGAGGAGGAAGAAGAGTGGCAGGAGGAGGAGGAGGACGAGGAGAAGCAACAGGAGGAGGAGGAGGGGGAAGAGGAGGTGGACGAGGGGGAGGATGATATGGAGGAGGCAGAGGGCAAGGCGGAGGAGGAGGAGGAGGAGGAGGAGGCGGAGGCGGAAGAGGAGGCCGAGGAGGGCTTGATTGAGCAGGAAATCATTGGCCTTGTGCAGTATGTCCTGGTGGGTCAGGATATCTTGCAGCTAGTGGAGGTGGTGGCTGAGGCTGAGCCAGAGTTAGAGGGAGAAGCAGAAGCAAAAGCTCCAGCAGAGGAGCCAGGGGAGCAGGAGCAGGCAGAGTCAGGGCAGGATAGGAAGTGCACCAGGTCCCCACTGGAGGAGCTCCAGGCCCTTCAGTTAGAGATGGAGCCCTTGAACTTGGAAGCCAGCAGGGCCTTCTGTCGGCTCAAGCGCAAGACATGGCAGAGGCGCCGTCCCTATTTAGAACTGAGGAGCACCACCATTCAGAGCATCCCCGGATTCTGGGCCAAAGCTGTATCCTTGATGGTAGACGCGCGGGCCCACAGTGTGCCCGCCCCAGTGAAGGTGAGAGCCACCAGCGGGGAGAGGTAGTTCAGCAAGGAAATAGACACACGGCAGTCAGTGTCGCGGCAGTGACCACAGTCTGATGCAAAAGCTTGGAGACGCCCTTTGAACACGCAGCTCCCACCGAAACCCTTCCCGGGGGTCCAGGGGCACAGCCGCAAGTCAGAATCAAGCCCAGAAGAACGGCCGTTGTCTGCAGGCAGCTCTCGGGCCCGCAGGTCCTTCTCAGAGTCTTGCCAAGCCCAAGGGGGTCTCTGGGTCGGAGTAATGAGACATAGGCAGGAATGCGTGATGTGCAGAATTAGAGATGTCCTGTGGAGCCCTGAGCGGGCAAGGATGCAGGGCAGATCAAAGTGTGTCAGGAAGCAGAGTCAGCCTGAGTGGGGGCAGACACGTGCGGGCCTCAAGAGCCTTTGTGCTCCTAGGTCCTGTTTCGGGGATGGACGTGGGGGCCTTGCCAGAGGATAGAGGGATCGGGCCAAGCCAGGTGCTTGTATAGATGCGCAGCATGTGCTAGTTGTTTGTCGTCCAGCTTGCAGCGTGCAGGCTCCTTGACCCACAGCAGTTCGTGAACCACCCGGAATTGTCAGCCATGATGAGTGACCAAGACGAAGCCATGCTCAGCCACATGATCAATTTGAAGGTGAGCCTGCACAGACCAAGGCTAGGGAGGTAGGGGGCTTGGGAAAGTGACCTATCCCTGCCGGCAGGGAGGAGGTGGGTGTCTCCTACAGGAGACGTCTTCCCCCGCGCCCCTCCCTCCACCCACCCTTGTTCTATACAGGTGGAGGACGTGAGGCAGGCCAGCGAGGGCTGCAAGATGATGCTGTTCTTTCGCAGCAACCCCTATTTCCGCAACAGTGTGATCGTGAAGGAGTATGTCGTCAGCATCACAGGTGAGTGGAGGCTCCCCGCACGGGCGGCAGCAGGAGGCGGTTAGAAGTTGACAGGCAGTGCGCCCCTGTCCCCATACTCCTCGTGCTGCAGGATACCGGGCGTCCCATTCCACTGCCATTCATTGGCACCGGCATTATGAAAGACAGGCCTACAGACGCAGGCACCAGAACAGCAGCCTTAACTTCTTCAACTGGTTCTTTGACCACAACCTGGCCGGATCTGGCCGGATCGCTGAGGTAAGGACTCGGTGCCTAATGCCGTAAGAGAGCTTGGTGTGTTCCCCAGCGTCTGGGCTTTGTAACCAGATGCCTGCCCTGTCGAGACGAGACGTGACACCCCCGATAGATCATCAGTGAGGACGTGTGGCGCAACCCCCTGAAGTACTATGTGAGGAGGTCGGCACCAGGAGAGGGCACGTAGAGGAGCACAGGTGAGGAGAGGCGCGCTGGGCACTCGCGGGTGGGTTGCCAGGTAACTGGGATGTTGTTTTGCCACATGGACTCCCTGTGGCTGGGAAGACTACAGCCCGGGAGGCCCGGTCGTCCGGGCATCGGGATGAGACAGGAAGTCCGGAGCACTGCAGTGCCAACTCTGTTCCGGCCGGGGAGGCTGAGGGAGGGTGTGGGAGTGTGCCTGTCCACCACCACTCAGAATCAAAGCAGGTGCATTGTCCCGCTCCTCCGAACCCGCTCTCCTGGCCACCAACCCCAACCTCGGCCTGCCCCACCCTTCCTTAACGGGACTGTCCCACCGTGTTCTTCCTACATCCCTTCGCACAATTGCCGGGCGATATTCTTCTTGCGAAGCCTGAGGCTTCTCTGCCACCACGTCCCTCTGTTGGTCCTCAGAGCCGTCATGTATGTCCTCAGGTGTCTCCTTCTTCCTACGCGGGGCATCCTGAGAACGCTGTCCGTGACAGAGGGCTTGTGGTGGGACTTGTTGAACATGGGGCTGGGGGAAGCTGAAGAGAAGCGATCCCAGTGGTACAGTGACCCCCTTGGCGGGGGAGGCCGTCGAGCCATTGTTCAGTACTCTGGCAGTGCTCAGAGGAGGCGATACGTACGAGGTTTGCGTGTTCAGGGCACCTCCCAAAGTGTGAGATACCTAGGAGGGACCGTCACTTGATTTCCAAACCCAAGTAGTGCACGGAAGGAGCTTTTGCAGATACAAATGTGTTTTCAATCAAACACCATTTTCCTGCACGTGAAACAGGTGCAGAAACAGCCTCCGGAAAGGCATTGACACCTAGAGCCACGCGGAGCGGGGAATGAAAGGGATGGAAAAAGCAAGCTCATCAACTGTATTTGTCCGTGTGTATTTGTTCCTTGGGCAAGATAAATGAAGAGCATCAAGCTGTGTGTGTCTGTGTGCTGTCCGTGGCTTGGTTTGGGCCTCTCCGTTGCCTGCCTGGGAATGTCCAGTCCCTCTGCGGTCTGGGCTTGCACAGTTGCGGAAGTGTGTTTAAGTGTTTCTAGGGGTGGGTGGGTGGCGGCGTGAGAGGGCAGAATTCTTCCCTGGTGGCTCAGGCTGGGGAGGAGGAAGAACTAGGAGAAAGTCCACTGCATAGGGTCTTCCCGTTTTCCCGAGGGAGATAAGGTAGTTCAAGGAAAAGGCTTTTGGAGCAAGGGCCTCAAGGGCCCAGTGCTGGGACCTACAGGAAGATAGACTTGCTAGCACCCTCCCTGTGGGCAGTCGGGGCTCACACCTTGACGGCAGGCAACCAGGTGCGAGGCTTCACAGTTCCGCTCACAGTGAAACCAAATGCCCTCCCTAGAAGCCTGAGCACAGTGTATTTGGCCGTGAGGACCTCCCCGTGCGGCGTAGGATTGGGATCCACGTTCGGCGGGTGGGCGGATAGGGTGCATGCAGGGACTCTGGGCAAGGGAGGCAAGCCATGTGGGAAGTGGGTCAGTATAGTATGCTCAATGGGGGATGAATCCGACGCTGGAAGGGTGAATGGCCAAGGGGACGAGGAGAAGCAGAGTGCCTGCGCCCTAGGTGTCACACACAGCGCCCCCGCACACTGACCCACACGTGCGCGCGCACACAGACACAGGCGCGCACACACGGAGGCACAGGCATGGACACGAAGTTGTGTTGGGCAGTCTCTGGCCCGTGATGCCCACAGTCGGTACATCTTGCCCATTTGGGGGCCCTTTTACATTTCCGCGCACGGAAATGGCCTCCTGCAAGCAGGAGGGTTGCTTTGCCGCGTCTTTGGGTGCAGGCCTTCTTCTGCAACCCAGTAATCCTGAAGCAATATCAAGTCACCCTTCTTTCTGGCCGCTGAGACCCAAGGCGTGGATGGGGGAGAGAGTAGGACTGAGGGAAAGAGAGAGGGCAAGAGCCATGGGAAACGCAAAAGGACCGTTCCAGTGACAGAAGGAGCCCGTTTCTAGGCCGCGCTGGTCCTGTGAACTCAAGTCGACCAGAACGGGGGCTCCAGTCCCCTCCAGGCACAGGCCTTCCCTTGGGCTGTAGCTTCACTCTCAGATATCCCATATCCCGGGATAACCTCTCCTGCCCGCCGTGTTTGTCCCCGTGGCTTTTACGAGGGCTCCCTGTGATGCAGTGGGAACCAAATTCTGCAGGGGGAAGTGTGATTAGACTTGAGAAGGAGCCCAGCAGGCAGAGATCGCCGTGGATGCCAAGACAGGAGCTGGGCGTCCTGACGAACGCTTGGCTCCGGGTGCGAGGCCCAAATGGCACGGCGCGCGTGAGGGCGGGGGCTTCGCAGGGTTGCTCCCAGGGTGGTCTCGCTGATGGGACGGCGGGCGTCCGGCGCGACCAGCCCCCGGAGGCGCGAGGGGCGTGTCCAGCGGCGACTTCCTTTCTCCGCGTCCACGTGACCGGAGGTTAGGCAGGCGCCCCCTGGGACGCCGCTTGGCCGGACAACGACCCCCGAGGCGGACACGGCAAGGTGGTGCGCTCGGCAGGGGTGGGGGTGCTGAGGCTCGGCAGTCCCGGGGCTTGCGGCAGCTGCTTCCTCACACCACGGGGCTGAGGGCCAGCGCCCGGAAGGGAGTGAGGCTGCGTTGGGAGACAGCCGGGCTCCTGAGACCGCCTGTGTGGTCTCGCTGCGGCTCGGGGGCCTTCGGGAGCTAGGGCCCCTCAGGCCACCCGGCGCAGCAGGGGCCCTTGACTCGGGCCGGTGGCGGTTGGGCGTCCCAGGACGCTATTATGTTCAGTTTGGTGCAGGAAGCTGATGACGCCCAGGAGGTAAGGGCAGAGGCGGTCCTGAGAGTGGAGGTGGTGCCGGCGATGTCGGACGTCACGGAGGTGGTGGCGTTTGTGAGTGGGGACGAGAGGTTGGCGGCAGGCCAGGAGCTTTGTCCGCATCCTGGGTTGGTGAGAGAGGAGGGGGTGCTGGCTGAGGAGCAGATCGTGCGGGACGACCAGAGTGCCCTGCAGCAGTGGGCAGAGTGTGTGGAGCCACGGGCAGAGGGTGTGGAGCCCCGGGAAGGGGAGGAGGGGGGCCTGCAGGGTGAGTTGGTGGCACAGGAGCAGGATGTGGTGCAGTGGGAGGGCGTCGTGCAGGCGGTGAGGACGGTGGCAGGGTATGACTTGTTTCTGGCCGTGGATGAGGTCTTCCCAGATCTGGAGGTGGGGAGGCACGAGCAGGTGATGAGCGAAGAGCTGTTGGTGGAGGAAGAGGATCATGAGTTTGTGCAAGGGCCAGACGGGGAGAAAGAGTGGCAGGAGGAGGAGGAAGAAGAGTGGCAGGAGGAGGAGGAGGACGAGGAGAAGCAACAGGAGGAGGAGGAGGGGGAAGAGGAGGTGGACGAGGGGGAGGATGATATGGAGGAGGCAGAGGGCAAGGCGGAGGAGGAGGAGGAGGAGGAGGAGGCGGAGGCGGAAGAGGAGGCCGAGGAGGGCTTGATTGAGCAGGAAATCATTGGCCTTGTGCAGTATGTCCTGGTGGGTCAGGATATCTTGCAGCTAGTGGAGGTGGTGGCTGAGGCTGAGCCAGAGTTAGAGGGAGAAGCAGAAGCAAAAGCTCCAGCAGAGGAGCCAGGGGAGCAGGAGCAGGCAGAGTCAGGGCAGGATAGGAAGTGCACCAGGTCCCCACTGGAGGAGCTCCAGGCCCTTCAGTTAGAGATGGAGCCCTTGAACTTGGAAGCCAGCAGGGCCTTCTGTCGGCTCAAGCGCAAGACATGGCAGAGGCGCCGTCCCTATTTAGAACTGAGGAGCACCACCATTCAGAGCATCCCCGGATTCTGGGCCAAAGCTGTATCCTTGATGGTAGACGCGCGGGCCCACAGTGTGCCCGCCCCAGTGAAGGTGAGAGCCACCAGCGGGGAGAGGTAGTTCAGCAAGGAAATAGACACACGGCAGTCAGTGTCGCGGCAGTGACCACAGTCTGATGCAAAAGCTTGGAGACGCCCTTTGAACACGCAGCTCCCACCGAAACCCTTCCCGGGGGTCCAGGGGCACAGCCGCAAGTCAGAATCAAGCCCAGAAGAACGGCCGTTGTCTGCAGGCAGCTCTCGGGCCCGCAGGTCCTTCTCAGAGTCTTGCCAAGCCCAAGGGGGTCTCTGGGTCGGAGTAATGAGACATAGGCAGGAATGCGTGATGTGCAGAATTAGAGATGTCCTGTGGAGCCCTGAGCGGGCAAGGATGCAGGGCAGATCAAAGTGTGTCAGGAAGCAGAGTCAGCCTGAGTGGGGGCAGACACGTGCGGGCCTCAAGAGCCTTTGTGCTCCTAGGTCCTGTTTCGGGGATGGACGTGGGGGCCTTGCCAGAGGATAGAGGGATCGGGCCAAGCCAGGTGCTTGTATAGATGCGCAGCATGTGCTAGTTGTTTGTCGTCCAGCTTGCAGCGTGCAGGCTCCTTGACCCACAGCAGTTCGTGAACCACCCGGAATTGTCAGCCATGATGAGTGACCAAGACGAAGCCATGCTCAGCCACATGATCAATTTGAAGGTGAGCCTGCACAGACCAAGGCTAGGGAGGTAGGGGGCTTGGGAAAGTGACCTATCCCTGCCGGCAGGGAGGAGGTGGGTGTCTCCTACAGGAGACGTCTTCCCCCGCGCCCTTCCCCCACCCACCCTTGTTCTATACAGGTGGAGGACGTGAGGCAGGCCAGCGAGGGCTGCAAGATGATGCTGTTCTTTCGCAGCAACCCCTATTTCCGCAACAGTGTGATCGTGAAGGAGTATGTCGTCAGCATCACAGGTGAGTGGAGGCTCCCCGCACGGGCGGCAGCAGGAGGCGGTTAGAAGTTGACAGGCAGTGCGCCCCTGTCCCCATACTCCTCGTGCTGCAGGATACCGGGCGTCCCATTCCACTGCCATTCATTGGCACCGGCATTATGAAAGACAGGCCTACAGACGCAGGCACCAGAACAGCAGCCTTAACTTCTTCAACTGGTTCTTTGACCACAACCTGGCCGGATCTGGCCGGATCGCTGAGGTAAGGACTCGGTGCCTAATGCCGTAAGAGAGCTTGGTGTGTTCCCCAGCGTCTGGGCTTTGTAACCAGATGCCTGCCCTGTCGAGACGAGACGTGACACCCCCGATAGATCATCAGTGAGGACGTGTGGCGCAACCCCCTGAAGTACTATGTGAGGAGGTCGGCACCAGGAGAGGGCACGTAGAGGAGCACAGGTGAGGAGAGGCGCGCTGGGCACTCGCGGGTGGGTTGCCAGGTAACTGGGATGTTGTTTTGCCACATGGACTCCCTGTGGCTGGGAAGACTACAGCCCGGGAGGCCCGGTCGTCCGGGCATCGGGATGAGACAGGAAGTCCGGAGCACTGCAGTGCCAACTCTGTTCCGGCCGGGGAGGCTGAGGGAGGGTGTGGGAGTGTGCCTGTCCACCACCACTCAGAATCAAAGCAGGTGCATTGTCCCGCTCCTCCGAACCCGCTCTCCTGGCCACCAACCCCAACCTCGGCCTGCCCCACCCTTCCTTAACGGGACTGTCCCACCGTGTTCTTCCTACATCCCTTCGCACAATTGCCGGGCGATATTCTTCTTGCGAAGCCTGAGGCTTCTCTGCCACCACGTCCCTCTGTTGGTCCTCAGAGCCGTCATGTATGTCCTCAGGTGTCTCCTTCTTCCTACGCGGGGCATCCTGAGAACGCTGTCCGTGACAGAGGGCTTGTGGTGGGACTTGTTGAACATGGGGCTGGGGGAAGCTGAAGAGAAGCGATCCCAGTGGTACAGTGACCCCCTTGGCGGGGGAGGCCGTCGAGCCATTGTTCAGTACTCTGGCAGTGCTCAGAGGAGGCGATACGTACGAGGTTTGCGTGTTCAGGGCACCTCCCAAAGTGTGAGATACCTAGGAGGGACCGTCACTTGATTTCCAAACCCAAGTAGTGCACGGAAGGAGCTTTTGCAGATACAAATGTGTTTTCAATCAAACACCATTTTCCTGCACGTGAAACAGGTGCAGAAACAGCCTCCGGAAAGGCATTGACACCTAGAGCCACGCGGAGCGGGGAATGAAAGGGATGGAAAAAGCAAGCTCATCAACTGTATTTGTCCGTGTGTATTTGTTCCTTGGGCAAGATAAATGAAGAGCATCAAGCTGTGTGTGTCTGTGTGCTGTCCGTGGCTTGGTTTAGGCCTCTCCGTTGCCTGCCTGGGAATGTCCAGTCCCTCTGCGGTCTGGGCTTGCACAGTTGCGGAAGTGTGTTTAAGTGTTTCTAGGGGTGGGTGGGTGGCGGCATGAGAGGGCAGAATTCTTCCCTGGTGGCTCAGGCTGGGGAGGAGGAAGAACTAGGAGAAAGTCCACTGCATAGGGTCTTCCCGTTTTCCCGAGGGAGATAAGGTAGTTCAAGGAAAAGGCTTTTGGAGCAAGGGCCTCAAGGGCCCAGTGCTGGGACCTACAGGAAGATAGACTTGCTAGCACCCTCCCTGTGGGCAGTCGGGGCTCACACCTTGACGGCAGGCAACCAGGTGCGAGGCTTCACAGTTCCGCTCACAGTGAAACCAAATGCCCTCCCTAGAAGCCTGAGCACAGTGTATTTGGCCGTGAGGACCTCCCCGTGCGGCGTAGGATTGGGATCCACGTTCGGCGGGTGGGCGGATAGGGTGCATGCAGGGACTCTGGGCAAGGGAGGCAAGCCATGTGGGAAGTGGGTCAGTATAGTATGCTCAATGGGGGATGAATCCGACGCTGGAAGGGTGAATGGCCAAGGGGACGAGGAGAAGCAGAGTGCCTGCGCCCTAGGTGTCACACACAGCGCCCCCGCACACTGACCCACACGTGCGCGCGCACACAGACACAGGCGCGCACACACGGAGGCACAGGCATGGACACGAAGTTGTGTTGGGCAGTCTCTGGCCCGTGATGCCCACAGTCGGTACATCTTGCCCATTTGGGGGCCCTTTTACATTTCCGCGCACGGAAATGGCCTCCTGCAAGCAGGAGGGTTGCTTTGCCGCGTCTTTGGGTGCAGGCCTTCTTCTGCAACCCAGTAATCCTGAAGCAATATCAAGTCACCCTTCTTTCTGGCCGCTGATGGGGGATGGGGGAGAGAGTAGGACTGAGGGAAAGAGAGAGGGCAAGAGCCATGGGAAACGCAAAAGGACCGTTCCAGTGACAGAAGGAGCCCGTTTCTAGGCCGCGCTGGTCCTGTGAACTCAAGTCGACCAGAACGGGGGCTCCAGTCCCCTCCAGGCACAGGCCTTCCCTTGGGCTGTAGCTTCACTCTCAGATATCCCATATCCCGGGATAACCTCTCCTGCCCGCCGTGTTTGTCCCCGTGGCTTTTACGAGGGCTCCCTGTGATGCAGTGGGAACCAAATTCTGCAGGGGGAAGTGTGATTAGACTTGAGAAGGAGCCCAGCAGGCAGAGATCGCCGTGGATGCCAAGACAGGAGCTGGGCGTCCTGACGAACGCTTGGCTCCGGGTGCGAGGCCCAAATGGCACGGCGCGCGTGAGGGCGGGGGCTTCGCAGGGTTGCTCCCAGGGTGGTCTCGCTGATGGGACGGCGGGCGTCCGGCGCGACCAGCCCCCCGAGGCGCGAGGGGCGTGTCCAGCGGCGACTTCCTTTCTCGGCGTCCACGTGACCGGAGGTTAGGCAGGCGCCCCCTGGGACGCCGCTTGGCGGGACAACGACCCCCGAGGCGGACACGGCAAGGTGGTGCGCTCGGCAGGGGTGGGGGTGCTGAGGCTCGGCAGTCCCGGGGCTTGCGGCAGCTGCTTCCTCACACCACGGGGCTGAGGGCCAGCGCCCGGAAGGGAGTGAGGCTGCGTTGGGAGACAGCCGGGCTCCTGAGACCGCCTGTGTGGTCTCGCTGCGGCTCGGGGGCCTTCGGGAGCTAGGGCCCCTCAGGCCACCCGGCGCAGCAGGGGCCCTTGACTCGGGCCGGTGGCAGTTGGGCGTCCCAGGACGCTATTATGTTCAGTTTGGTGCAGGAAGCTGATGACGCCCAGGAGGTAAGGGCAGAGGCGGTCCTGAGAGTGGAGGTGGTGCCGGCGATGTCGGACGTCACGGAGGTGGTGGCGTTTGTGAGTGGGGACGAGAGGTTGGCGGCAGGCCAGGAGCTTTGTCCGCATCCTGGGTTGGTGAGAGAGGAGGGGGTGCTGGCTGAGGAGCAGATCGTGCGGGACGACCAGAGTGCCCTGCAGCAGTGGGCAGAGTGTGTGGAGCCACGGGCAGAGGGTGTGGAGCCCCGGGAAGGGGAGGAGGGGGGCCTGCAGGGTGAGTTGGTGGCACAGGAGCAGGATGTGGTGCAGTGGGAGGGCGTCGTGCAGGCGGTGAGGACGGTGGCAGGGTATGACTTGTTTCTGGCCGTGGATGAGGTCTTCCCAGATCTGGAGGTGGGGAGGCACGAGCAGGTGATGAGCGAAGAGCTGTTGGTGGAGGAAGAGGATCATGAGTTTGTGCAAGGGCCAGACGGGGAGAAAGAGTGGCAGGAGGAGGAGGAAGAAGAGTGGCAGGAGGAGGAGGAGGACGAGGAGAAGCAACAGGAGGAGGAGGAGGGGGAAGAGGAGGTGGACGAGGGGGAGGATGATATGGAGGAGGCAGAGGGCAAGGCGGAGGAGGAGGAGGAGGAGGAGGAGGAGGCGGAGGCGGAAGAGGAGGCCGAGGAGGGCTTGATTGAGCAGGAAATCATTGGCCTTGTGCAGTATGTCCTGGTGGGTCAGGATATCTTGCAGCTAGTGGAGGTGGTGGCTGAGGTTGAGCCAGAGTTAGAGGGAGAAGCAGAAGCAAAAGCTCCAGCAGAGGAGCCAGGGGAGCAGGAGCAGGCAGAGTCAGGGCAGGATAGGAAGTGCACCAGGTCCCCACTGGAGGAGCTCCAGGCCCTTCAGTTAGAGATGGAGCCCTTGAACTTGGAAGCCAGCAGGGCCTTCTGTCGGCTCAAGCGCAAGACATGGCAGAGGCGCCGTCCCTATTTAGAACTGAGGAGCACCACCATTCAGAGCATCCCCGGATTCTGGGCCAAAGCTGTATCCTTGATGGTAGACGCGCGGGCCCACAGTGTGCCCGCCCCAGTGAAGGTGAGAGCCACCAGCGGGGAGAGGTAGTTCAGCAAGGAAATAGACACACGGCAGTCAGTGTCGCGGCAGTGACCACAGTCTGATGCAAAAGCTTGGAGACGCCCTTTGAACACGCAGCTCCCACCGAAACCCTTCCCGGGGGTCCAGGGGCACAGCCGCAAGTCAGAATCAAGCCCAGAAGAACGGCCGTTGTCTGCAGGCAGCTCTCGGGCCCGCAGGTCCTTCTCAGAGTCTTGCCAAGCCCAAGGGGGTCTCTGGGTCGGAGTAATGAGACATAGGCAGGAATGCGTGATGTGCAGAATTAGAGATGTCCTGTGGAGCCCTGAGCGGGCAAGGATGCAGGGCAGATCAAAGTGTGTCAGGAAGCAGAGTCAGCCTGAGTGGGGGCAGACACGTGCGGGCCTCAAGAGCCTTTGTGCTCCTAGGTCCTGTTTCGGGGATGGACGTGGGGGCCTTGCCAGAGGATAGAGGGATCGGGCCAAGCCAGGTGCTTGTATAGATGCGCAGCATGTGCTAGTTGTTTGTCGTCCAGCTTGCAGCGTGCAGGCTCCTTGACCCACAGCAGTTCGTGAACCACCCGGAATTGTCAGCCATGATGAGTGACCAAGACGAAGCCATGCTCAGCCACATGATCAATTTGAAGGTGAGCCTGCACAGACCAAGGCTAGGGAGGTAGGGGGCTTGGGAAAGTGACCTATCCCTGCCGGCAGGGAGGAGGTGGGTGTCTCCTACAGGAGACGTCTTCCCCCGCGCCCCTCCCTCCACCCACCCTTGTTCTATACAGGTGGAGGACGTGAGGCAGGCCAGCGAGGGCTGCAAGATGATGCTGTTCTTTCGCAGCAACCCCTATTTCCGCAACAGTGTGATCGTGAAGGAGTATGTCGTCAGCATCACAGGTGAGTGGAGGCTCCCCGCACGGGCGGCAGCAGGAGGCGGTTAGAAGTTGACAGGCAGTGCGCCCCTGTCCCCATACTCCTCGTGCTGCAGGATACCGGGCGTCCCATTCCACTGCCATTCATTGGCACCGGCATTATGAAAGACAGGCCTACAGACGCAGGCACCAGAACAGCAGCCTTAACTTCTTCAACTGGTTCTTTGACCACAACCTGGCCGGATCTGGCCGGATCGCTGAGGTAAGGACTCGGTGCCTAATGCCGTAAGAGAGCTTGGTGTGTTCCCCAGCGTCTGGGCTTTGTAACCAGATGCCTGCCCTGTCGAGACGAGACGTGACTCCCCCGATAGATCATCAGTGAGGACGTGTGGCGCAACCCCCTGAAGTACTATGTGAGGAGGTCGGCACCAGGAGAGGGCACGTAGAGGAGCACAGGTGAGGAGAGGCGCGCTGGGCACTCGCGGGTGGGTTGCCAGGTAACTGGGATGTTGTTTTGCCACATGGACTCCCTGTGGCTGGGAAGACTACAGCCCGGGAGGCCCGGTCGTCCGGGCATCGGGATGAGACAGGAAGTCCGGAGCACTGCAGTGCCAACTCTGTTCCGGCCGGGGAGGCTGAGGGAGGGTGTGGGAGTGTGCCTGTCCACCACCACTCAGAATCAAAGCAGGTGCATTGTCCCGCTCCTCCGAACCCGCTCTCCTGGCCACCAACCCCAACCTCGGCCTGCCCCACCCTTCCTTAACGGGACTGTCCCACCGTGTTCTTCCTACATCCCTTCGCACAATTGCCGGGCGATATTCTTCTTGCGAAGCCTGAGGCTTCTCTGCCACCACGTCCCTCTGTTGGTCCTCAGAGCCGTCATGTATGTCCTCAGGTGTCTCCTTCTTCCTACGCGGGGCATCCTGAGAACGCTGTCCGTGACAGAGGGCTTGTGGTGGGACTTGTTGAACATGGGGCTGGGGGAAGCTGAAGAGAAGCGATCCCAGTGGTACAGTGACCCCCTTGGCGGGGGAGGCCGTCGAGCCATTGTTCAGTACTCTGGCAGTGCTCAGAGGAGGCGATACGTACGAGGTGTGTGTGTTCAGGGCACCTCCCAAAGTGTGAGATACCTAGGAGGGACCGTCACTTGATTTCCAAACCCAAGTAGTGCACGGAAGGAGCTTTTGCAGATACAAATGTGTTTTCAATCAAACACCATTTTCCTGCACGTGAAACAGGTGCAGAAACAGCCTCCGGAAAGGCATTGACACCTAGAGCCACGCGGAGCGGGGAATGAAAGGGATGGAAAAAGCAAGCTCATCAACTGTATTTGTCCGTGTGTATTTGTTCCTTGGGCAAGATAAATGAAGAGCATCAAGCTGTGTGTGTCTGTGTGCTGTCCGTGGCTTGGTTTGGGCCTCTCCGTTGCCTGCCTGGGAATGTCCAGTCCCTCTGCGGCCTGGGCTTGCACAGTTGCGGAAGTGTGTTTAAGTGTTTCTAGGGGTGGGTGGGTGGCGGCGTGAGAGGGCAGAATTCTTCCCTGGTGGCTCAGGCTGGGGAGGAGGAAGAACTAGGAGAAAGTCCACTGCATAGGGTCTTCCCGTTTTCCCGAGGGAGATAAGGTAGTTCAAGGAAAAGGCTTTTGGAGCAAGGGCCTCAAGGGCCCAGTGCTGGGACCTACAGGAAGATAGACTTGCTAGCACCCTCCCTGTGGGCAGTCGGGGCTCACACCTTGACGGCAGGCAACCAGGTGCGAGGCTTCACAGTTCCGCTCACAGTGAAACCAAATGCCCTCCCTAGAAGCCTGAGCACAGTGTATTTGGCCGTGAGGACCTCCCCGTGCGGCGTAGGATTGGGATCCACGTTCGGCGGGTGGGCGGATAGGGTGCATGCAGGGACTCTGGGCAAGGGAGGCAAGCCATGTGGGAAGTGGGTCAGTATAGTATGCTCAATGGGGGATGAATCCGACGCTGGAAGGGTGAATGGCCAAGGGGACGAGGAGAAGCAGAGTGCCTGCGCCCTAGGTGTCACACACAGCGCCCCCGCACACTGACCCACACGTGCGCGCGCACACAGACACAGGCGCGCACACACGGAGGCACAGGCATGGACACGAAGTTGTGTTGGGCAGTCTCTGGCCCGTGATGCCCACAGTCGGTACATCTTGCCCATTTGGGGGCCCTTTTACATTTCCGCGCACGGAAATGGCCTCCTGCAAGCAGGAGGGTTGCTTTGCCGCGTCTTTGGGTGCAGGCCTTCTTCTGCAACCCAGTAATCCTGAAGCAATATCAAGTCACCCTTCTTTCTGGCCGCTGAGACCCAAGGCGTGGATGGGGGAGAGAGTAGGACTGAGGGAAAGAGAGAGGGCAAGAGCCATGGGAAACGCAAAAGGACCGTTCCAGTGACAGAAGGAGCCCGTTTCTAGGCCGCGCTGGTCCTGTGAACTCAAGTCGACCAGAACGGGGGCTCCAGTCCCCTCCAGGCACAGGCCTTCCCTTGGGCTGTAGCTTCACTCTCAGATATCCCATATCCCGGGATAACCTCTCCTGCCCGCCGTGTTTGTCCCCGTGGCTTTTACGAGGGCTCCCTGTGATGCAGTGGGAACCAAATTCTGCAGGGGGAAGTGTGATTAGACTTGAGAAGGAGCCCAGCAGGCAGAGATCGCCGTGGATGCCAAGACAGGAGCTGGGCGTCCTGACGAACGCTTGGCTCCGGGTGCGAGGCCCAAATGGCACGGCGCGCGTGAGGGCGGGGGCTTCGCAGGGTTGCTCCCAGGGTGGTCTCGCTGATGGGACGGCGGGCGTCCGGCGCGACCAGCCCCCGGAGGCGCGAGGGGCGTGTCCAGCGGCGACTTCCTTTCTCCGCGTCCACGTGACCGGAGGTTAGGCAGGCGCCCCCTGGGACGCCGCTTGGCCGGACAACGACCCCCGAGGCGGACACGGCAAGGTGGTGCGCTCGGCAGGGGTGGGGGTGCTGAGGCTCGGCAGTCCCGGGGCTTGCGGCAGCTGCTTCCTCACACCACGGGGCTGAGGGCCAGCGCCCGGAAGGGAGTGAGGCTGCGTTGGGAGACAGCCGGGCTCCTGAGACCGCCTGTGTGGTCTCGCTGCGGCTCGGGGGCCTTCAGGAGCTAGGGCCCCTCAGGCCACCCGGCGCAGCAGGGGCCCTTGACTCGGGCCGGTGGCGGTTGGGCGTCCCAGGACGCTATTATGTTCAGTTTGGTGCAGGAAGCTGATGACGCCCAGGAGGTAAGGGCAGAGGCGGTCCTGAGAGTGGAGGTGGTGCCGGCGATGTCGGACGTCACGGAGGTGGTGGCGTTTGTGAGTGGGGACGAGAGGTTGGCGGCAGGCCAGGAGCTTTGTCCGCATCCTGGGTTGGTGAGAGAGGAGGGGGTGCTGGCTGAGGAGCAGATCGTGCGGGACGACCAGAGTGCCCTGCAGCAGTGGGCAGAGTGTGTGGAGCCACGGGCAGAGGGTGTGGAGCCCCGGGAAGGGGAGGAGGGGGGCCTGCAGGGTGAGTTGGTGGCACAGGAGCAGGATGTGGTGCAGTGGGAGGGCGTCGTGCAGGCGGTGAGGACGGTGGCAGGGTATGACTTGTTTCTGGCCGTGGATGAGGTCTTCCCAGATCTGGAGGTGGGGAGGCACGAGCAGGTGATGAGCGAAGAGCTGTTGGTGGAGGAAGAGGATCATGAGTTTGTGCAAGGGCCAGACGGGGAGAAAGAGTGGCAGGAGGAGGAGGAAGAAGAGTGGCAGGAGGAGGAGGAGGACGAGGAGAAGCAACAGGAGGAGGAGGAGGGGGAAGAGGAGGTGGACGAGGGGGAGGATGATATGGAGGAGGCAGAGGGCAAGGCGGAGGAGGAGGAGGAGGAGGAGGAGGAGGCGGAGGCGGAAGAGGAGGCCGAGGAGGGCTTGATTGAGCAGGAAATCATTGGCCTTGTGCAGTATGTCCTGGTGGGTCAGGATATCTTGCAGCTAGTGGAGGTGGTGGCTGAGGTTGAGCCAGAGTTAGAGGGAGAAGCAGAAGCAAAAGCTCCAGCAGAGGAGCCAGGGGAGCAGGAGCAGGCAGAGTCAGGGCAGGATAGGAAGTGCACCAGGTCCCCACTGGAGGAGCTCCAGGCCCTTCAGTTAGAGATGGAGCCCTTGAACTTGGAAGCCAGCAGGGCCTTCTGTCGGCTCAAGCGCAAGACATGGCAGAGGCGCCGTCCCTATTTAGAACTGAGGAGCACCACCATTCAGAGCATCCCCGGATTCTGGGCCAAAGCTGTATCCTTGATGGTAGACGCGCGGGCCCACAGTGTGCCCGCCCCAGTGAAGGTGAGAGCCACCAGCGGGGAGAGGTAGTAGAGCAAGGAAATAGACACACGGCAGTCAGTGTCGCGGCAGTGACCACAGTCTGATGCAAAAGCTTGGAGACGCCCTTTGAACACGCAGCTCCCACCGAAACCCTTCCCGGGGGTCCAGGGGCACAGCCGCAAGTCAGAATCAAGCCCAGAAGAACGGCCGTTGTCTGCAGGCAGCTCTCGGGCCCGCAGGTCCTTCTCAGAGTCTTGCCAAGCCCAAGGGGGTCTCTGGGTCGGAGTAATGAGACATAGGCAGGAATGCGTGATGTGCAGAATTAGAGATGTCCTGTGGAGCCCTGAGCGGGCAAGGATGCAGGGCAGATCAAAGTGTGTCAGGAAGCAGAGTCAGCCTGAGTGGGGGCAGACACGTGCGGGCCTCAAGAGCCTTTGTGCTCCTAGGTCCTGTTTCGGGGATGGACGTGGGGGCCTTGCCAGAGGATAGAGGGATCGGGCCAAGCCAGGTGCTTGTATAGATGCGCAGCATGTGCTAGTTGTTTGTCGTCCAGCTTGCAGCGTGCAGGCTCCTTGACCCACAGCAGTTCGTGAACCACCCGGAATTGTCAGCCATGATGAGTGACCAAGACGAAGCCATGCTCAGCCACATGATCAATTTGAAGGTGAGCCTGCACAGACCAAGGCTAGGGAGGTAGGGGGCTTGGGAAAGTGACCTATCCCTGCCGGCAGGGAGGAGGTGGGTGTCTCCTACAGGAGACGTCTTCCCCCGCGCCCCTCCCTCCACCCACCCTTGTTCTATACAGGTGGAGGACGTGAGGCAGGCCAGCGAGGGCTGCAAGATGATGCTGTTCTTTCGCAGCAACCCCTATTTCCGCAACAGTGTGATCGTGAAGGAGTATGTCGTCAGCATCACAGGTGAGTGGAGGCTCCCCGCACGGGCGGCAGCAGGAGGCGGTTAGAAGTTGACAGGCAGTGCGCCCCTGTCCCCATACTCCTCGTGCTGCAGGATACCGGGCGTCCCATTCCACTGCCATTCATTGGCACCGGCATTATGAAAGACAGGCCTACAGACGCAGGCACCAGAACAGCAGCCTTAACTTCTTCAACTGGTTCTTTGACCACAACCTGGCCGGATCTGGCCGGATCGCTGAGGTAAGGACTCGGTGCCTAATGCCGTAAGAGAGCTTGGTGTGTTCCCCAGCGTCTGGGCTTTGTAACCAGATGCCTGCCCTGTCGAGACGAGACGTGACACCCCCGATAGATCATCAGTGAGGACGTGTGGCGCAACCCCCTGAAGTACTATGTGAGGAGGTCGGCACCAGGAGAGGGCACGTAGAGGAGCACAGGTGAGGAGAGGCGCGCTGGGCACTCGCGGGTGGGTTGCCAGGTAACTGGGATGTTGTTTTGCCACATGGACTCCCTGTGGCTGGGAAGACTACAGCCCGGGAGGCCCGGTCGTCCGGGCATCGGGATGAGACAGGAAGTCCGGAGCACTGCAGTGCCAACTCTGTTCCGGCCGGGGAGGCTGAGGGAGGGTGTGGGAGTGTGCCTGTCCACCACCACTCAGAATCAAAGCAGGTGCATTGTCCCGCTCCTCCGAACCCGCTCTCCTGGCCACCAACCCCAACCTCGGCCTGCCCCACCCTTCCTTAACGGGACTGTCCCACCGTGTTCTTCCTACATCCCTTCGCACAATTGCCGGGCGATATTCTTCTTGCGAAGCCTGAGGCTTCTCTGCCACCACGTCCCTCTGTTGGTCCTCAGAGCCGTCATGTATGTCCTCAGGTGTCTCCTTCTTCCTACGCGGGGCATCCTGAGAACGCTGTCCGTGACAGAGGGCTTGTGGTGGGACTTGTTGAACATGGGGCTGGGGGAAGCTGAAGAGAAGCGATCCCAGTGGTACAGTGACCCCCTTGGCGGGGGAGGCCGTCGAGCCATTGTTCAGTACTCTGGCAGTGCTCAGAGGAGGCGATACGTACGAGGTTTGCGTGTTCAGGGCACCTCCCAAAGTGTGAGATACCTAGGAGGGACCGTCACTTGATTTCCAAACCCAAGTAGTGCACGGAAGGAGCTTTTGCAGATACAAATGTGTTTTCAATCAAACACCATTTTCCTGCACGTGAAACAGGTGCAGAAACAGCCTCCGGAAAGGCATTGACACCTAGAGCCACGCGGAGCGGGGAATGAAAGGGATGGAAAAAGCAAGCTCATCAACTGTATTTGTCCGTGTGTATTTGTTCCTTGGGCAAGATAAATGAAGAGCATCAAGCTGTGTGTGTCTGTGTGCTGTCCGTGGCTTGGTTTGGGCCTCTCCGTTGCCTGCCTGGGAATGTCCAGTCCCTCTGCGGTCTGGGCTTGCACAGTTGCGGAAGTGTGTTTAAGTGTTTCTAGGGGTGGGTGGGTGGCGGCGTGAGAGGGCAGAATTCTTCCCTGGTGGCTCAGGCTGGGGAGGAGGAAGAACTAGGAGAAAGTCCACTGCATAGGGTCTTCCCGTTTTCCCGAGGGAGATAAGGTAGTTCAAGGAAAAGGCTTTTGGAGCAAGGGCCTCAAGGGCCCAGTGCTGGGACCTACAGGAAGATAGACTTGCTAGCACCCTCCCTGTGGGCAGTCGGGGCTCACACCTTGACGGCAGGCAACCAGGTGCGAGGCTTCACAGTTCCGCTCACAGTGAAACCAAATGCCCTCCCTAGAAGCCTGAGCACAGTGTATTTGGCCGTGAGGACCTCCCCGTGCGGCGTAGGATTGGGATCCACGTTCGGCGGGTGGGCGGATAGGGTGCATGCAGGGACTCTGGGCAAGGGAGGCAAGCCATGTGGGAAGTGGGTCAGTATAGTATGCTCAATGGGGGATGAATCCGACGCTGGAAGGGTGAATGGCCAAGGGGACGAGGAGAAGCAGAGTGCCTGCGCCCTAGGTGTCACACACAGCGCCCCCGCACACTGACCCACACGTGCGCGCGCACACAGACACAGGCGCGCACACACGGAGGCACAGGCATGGACACGAAGTTGTGTTGGGCAGTCTCTGGCCCGTGATGCCCACAGTCGGTACATCTTGCCCATTTGGGGGCCCTTTTACATTTCCGCGCACGGAAATGGCCTCCTGCAAGCAGGAGGGTTGCTTTGCCGCGTCTTTGGGTGCAGGCCTTCTTCTGCAACCCAGTAATCCTGAAGCAATATCAAGTCACCCTTCTTTCTGGCCGCTGAGACCCAAGGCGTGGATGGGGGAGAGAGTAGGACTGAGGGAAAGAGAGAGGGCAAGAGCCATGGGAAACGCAAAAGGACCGTTCCAGTGACAGAAGGAGCCCGTTTCTAGGCCGCGCTGGTCCTGTGAACTCAAGTCGACCAGAACGGGGGCTCCAGTCCCCTCCAGGCACAGGCCTTCCCTTGGGCTGTAGCTTCACTCTCAGATATCCCATATCCCGGGATAACCTCTCCTGCCCGCCGTGTTTGTCCCCGTGGCTTTTACGAGGGGTCCCTGTGATGCAGTGGGAACCAAATTCTGCAGGGGGAAGTGTGATTAGACTTGAGAAGGAGCCCAGCAGGCAGAGATCGCCGTGGATGCCAAGACAGGAGCTGGGCGTCCTGACGAACGCTTGGCTCCGGGTGCGAGGCCCAAATGGCACGGCGCGCGTGAGGGCGGGGGCTTCGCAGGGTTGCTCCCAGGGTGGTCTCGCTGATGGGACGGCGGGCGTCCGGCGCGACCAGCCCCCGGAGGCGCGAGGGGCGTGTCCAGCGGCGACTTCCTTTCTCCGCGTCCACGTGACCGGAGGTTAGGCAGGCGCCCCCTGGGACGCCGCTTGGCCGGACAACGACCCCCGAGGCGGACACGGCAAGGTGGTGCGCTCGGCAGGGGTGGGGGTGCTGAGGCTCGGCAGTCCCGGGGCTTGCGGCAGCTGCTTCCTCACACCACGGGGCTGAGGGCCAGCGCCCGGAAGGGAGTGAGGCTGCGTTGGGAGACAGCCGGGCTCCTGAGACCGCCTGTGTGGTCTCGCTGCGGCTCGGGGGCCTTCAGGAGCTAGGGCCCCTCAGGCCACCCGGCGCAGCAGGGGCCCTTGACTCGGGCCGGTGGCGGTTGGGCGTCCCAGGACGCTATTATGTTCAGTTTGGTGCAGGAAGCTGATGACGCCCAGGAGGTAAGGGCAGAGGCGGTCCTGAGAGTGGAGGTGGTGCCGGCGATGTCGGACGTCACGGAGGTGGTGGCGTTTGTGAGTGGGGACGAGAGGTTGGCGGCAGGCCAGGAGCTTTGTCCGCATCCTGGGTTGGTGAGAGAGGAGGGGGTGCTGGCTGAGGAGCAGATCGTGCGGGACGACCAGAGTGCCCTGCAGCAGTGGGCAGAGTGTGTGGAGCCACGGGCAGAGGGTGTGGAGCCCCGGGAAGGGGAGGAGGGGGGCCTGCAGGGTGAGTTGGTGGCACAGGAGCAGGATGTGGTGCAGTGGGAGGGCGTCGTGCAGGCGGTGAGGACGGTGGCAGGGTATGACTTGTTTCTGGCCGTGGATGAGGTCTTCCCAGATCTGGAGGTGGGGAGGCACGAGCAGGTGATGAGCGAAGAGCTGTTGGTGGAGGAAGAGGATCATGAGTTTGTGCAAGGGCCAGACGGGGAGAAAGAGTGGCAGGAGGAGGAGGAAGAAGAGTGGCAGGAGGAGGAGGAGGACGAGGAGAAGCAACAGGAGGAGGAGGAGGGGGAAGAGGAGGTGGACGAGGGGGAGGATGATATGGAGGAGGCAGAGGGCAAGGCGGAGGAGGAGGAGGAGGAGGAGGAGGAGGCGGAGGCGGAAGAGGAGGCCGAGGAGGGCTTGATTGAGCAGGAAATCATTGGCCTTGTGCAGTATGTCCTGGTGGGTCAGGATATCTTGCAGCTAGTGGAGGTGGTGGCTGAGGTTGAGCCAGAGTTAGAGGGAGAAGCAGAAGCAAAAGCTCCAGCAGAGGAGCCAGGGGAGCAGGAGCAGGCAGAGTCAGGGCAGGATAGGAAGTGCACCAGGTCCCCACTGGAGGAGCTCCAGGCCCTTCAGTTAGAGATGGAGCCCTTGAACTTGGAAGCCAGCAGGGCCTTCTGTCGGCTCAAGCGCAAGACATGGCAGAGGCGCCGTCCCTATTTAGAACTGAGGAGCACCACCATTCAGAGCATCCCCGGATTCTGGGCCAAAGCTGTATCCTTGATGGTAGACGCGCGGGCCCACAGTGTGCCCGCCCCAGTGAAGGTGAGAGCCACCAGCGCGGAGAGGTAGTTCAGCAAGGAAATAGACACACGGCAGTCAGTGTCGCGGCAGTGACCACAGTCTGATGCAAAAGCTTGGAGACGCCCTTTGAACACGCAGCTCCCACCGAAACCCTTCCCGGGGGTCCAGGGGCACAGCCGCAAGTCAGAATCAAGCCCAGAAGAACGGCCGTTGTCTGCAGGCAGCTCTCGGGCCCGCAGGTCCTTCTCAGAGTCTTGCCAAGCCCAAGGGGGTCTCTGGGTCGGAGTAATGAGACATAGGCAGGAATGCGTGATGTGCAGAATTAGAGATGTCCTGTGGAGCCCTGAGCGGGCAAGGATGCAGGGCAGATCAAAGTGTGTCAGGAAGCAGAGTCAGCCTGAGTGGGGGCAGACACGTGCGGGCCTCAAGAGCCTTTGTGCTCCTAGGTCCTGTTTCGGGGATGGACGTGGGGGCCTTGCCAGAGGATAGAGGGATCGGGCCAAGCCAGGTGCTTGTATAGATGCGCAGCATGTGCTAGTTGTTTGTCGTCCAGCTTGCAGCGTGCAGGCTCCTTGACCCACAGCAGTTCGTGAACCACCCGGAATTGTCAGCCATGATGAGTGACCAAGACGAAGCCATGCTCAGCCACATGATCAATTTGAAGGTGAGCCTGCACAGACCAAGGCTAGGGAGGTAGGGGGCTTGGGAAAGTGACCTATCCCTGCCGGCAGGGAGGAGGTGGGTGTCTCCTACAGGAGACGTCTTCCCCCGCGCCCCTCCCTCCACCCACCCTTGTTCTATACAGGTGGAGGACGTGAGGCAGGCCAGCGAGGGCTGCAAGATGATGCTGTTCTTTCGCAGCAACCCCTATTTCCGCAACAGTGTGATCGTGAAGGAGTATGTCGTCAGCATCACAGGTGAGTGGAGGCTCCCCGCACGGGCGGCAGCAGGAGGCGGTTAGAAGTTGACAGGCAGTGCGCCCCTGTCCCCATACTCCTCGTGCTGCAGGATACCGGGCGTCCCATTCCACTGCCATTCATTGGCACCGGCATTATGAAAGACAGGCCTACAGACGCAGGCACCAGAACAGCAGCCTTAACTTCTTCAACTGGTTCTTTGACCACAACCTGGCCGGATCTGGCCGGATCGCTGAGGTAAGGACTCGGTGCCTAATGCCGTAAGAGAGCTTGGTGTGTTCCCCAGCGTCTGGGCTTTGTAACCAGATGCCTGCCCTGTCGAGACGAGACGTGACTCCCCCGATAGATCATCAGTGAGGACATGTGGCGCAACCCCCTGAAGTACTATGTGAGGAGGTCGGCACCAGGAGAGGGCACGTAGAGGAGCACAGGTGAGGAGAGGCGCGCTGGGCACTCGCGGGTGGGTTGCCAGGTAACTGGGATGTTGTTTTGCCACATGGACTCCCTGTGGCTGGGAAGACTACAGCCCGGGAGGCCCGGTCGTCCGGGCATCGGGATGAGACAGGAAGTCCGGAGCACTGCAGTGCCAACTCTGTTCCGGCCGGGGAGGCTGAGGGAGGGTGTGGGAGTGTGCCTGTCCACCACAACTCAGAATCAAAGCAGGTGCATTGTCCCGCTCCTCCGAACCCGCTCTCCTGGCCACCAACCCCAACCTCGGCCTGCCCCACCCTTCCTTAACGGGACTGTCCCACCGTGTTCTTCCTACATCCCTTCGCACAATTGCCGGGCGATATTCTTCTTGCGAAGCCTGAGGCTTCTCTGCCACCACGTCCCTCTGTTGGTCCTCAGAGCCGTCATGTATGTCCTCAGGTGTCTCCTTCTTCCTACGCGGGGCATCCTGAGAACGCTGTCCGTGACAGAGGGCTTGTGGTGGGACTTGTTGAACATGGGGCTGGGGGAAGCTGAAGAGAAGCGATCCCAGTGGTACAGTGACCCCCTTGGCGGGGGAGGCCGTCGAGCCATTGTTCAGTACTCTGGCAGTGCTCAGAGGAGGCGATACGTACGAGGTTTGCGTGTTCAGGGCACCTCCCAAAGTGTGAGATACCTAGGAGGGACCGTCACTTGATTTCCAAACCCAAGTAGTGCACGGAAGGAGCTTTTGCAGATACAAATGTGTTTTCAATCAAACACCATTTTCCTGCACGTGAAACAGGTGCAGAAACAGCCTCCGGAAAGGCATTGACACCTAGAGCCACGCGGAGCGGGGAATGAAAGGGATGGAAAAAGCAAGCTCATCAACTGTATTTGTCCGTGTGTATTTGTTCCTTGGGCAAGATAAATGAAGAGCATCAAGCTGTGTGTGTCTGTGTGCTGTCCGTGGCTTGGTTTGGGCCTCTCCGTTGCCTGCCTGGGAATGTCCAGTCCCTCTGCGGTCTGGGCTTGCACAGTTGCGGAAGTGTGTTTAAGTGTTTCTAGGGGTGGGTGGGTGGCGGCGTGAGAGGGCAGAATTCTTCCCTGGTGGCTCAGGCTGGGGAGGAGGAAGAACTAGGAGAAAGTCCACTGCATAGGGTCTTCCCGTTTTCCCGAGGGAGATAAGGTAGTTCAAGGAAAAGGCTTTTGGAGCAAGGGCCTCAAGGGCCCAGTGCTGGGACCTACAGGAAGATAGACTTGCTAGCACCCTCCCTGTGGGCAGTCGGGGCTCACACCTTGACGGCAGGCAACCAGGTGCGAGGCTTCACAGTTCCGCTCACAGTGAAACCAAATGCCCTCCCTAGAAGCCTGAGCACAGTGTATTTGGCCGTGAGGACCTCCCCGTGCGGCGTAGGATTGGGATCCACGTTCGGCGGGTGGGCGGATAGGGTGCATGCAGGGACTCTGGGCAAGGGAGGCAAGCCATGTGGGAAGTGGGTCAGTATAGTATGCTCAATGGGGGATGAATCCGACGCTGGAAGGGTGAATGGCCAAGGGGACGAGGAGAAGCAGAGTGCCTGCGCCCTAGGTGTCACACACAGCGCCCCCGCACACTGACCCACACGTGCGCGCGCACACAGACACAGGCGCGCACACACGGAGGCACAGGCATGGACACGAAGTTGTGTTGGGCAGTCTCTGGCCCGTGATGCCCACAGTCGGTACATCTTGCCCATTTGGGGGCCCTTTTACATTTCCGCGCACGGAAATGGCCTCCTGCAAGCAGGAGGGTTGCTTTGCCGCGTCTTTGGGTGCAGGCCTTCTTCTGCAACCCAGTAATCCTGAAGCAATATCAAGTCACCCTTCTTTCTGGCCGCTGAGACCCAAGGCGTGGATGGGGGAGAGAGTAGGACTGAGGGAAAGAGAGAGGGCAAGAGCCATGGGAAACGCAAAAGGACCGTTCCAGTGACAGAAGGAGCCCGTTTCTAGGCCGCGCTGGTCCTGTGAACTCAAGTCGACCAGAACGGGGGCTCCAGTCCCCTCCAGGCACAGGCCTTCCCTTGGGCTGTAGCTTCACTCTCAGATATCCCATATCCCGGGATAACCTCTCCTGCCCGCCGTGTTTGTCCCCGTGGCTTTTACGAGGGCTCCCTGTGATGCAGTGGGAACCAAATTCTGCAGGGGGAAGTGTGATTAGACTTGAGAAGGAGCCCAGCAGGCAGAGATCGCCGTGGATGCCAAGACAGGAGCTGGGCGTCCTGACGAACGCTTGGCTCCGGGTGCGAGGCCCAAATGGCACGGCGCGCGTGAGGGCGGGGGCTTCGCAGGGTTGCTCCCAGGGTGGTCTCGCTGATGGGACGGCGGGCGTCCGGCGCGACCAGCCCCCGGAGGCGCGAGGGGCGTGTCCAGCGGCGACTTCCTTTCTCCGCGTCCACGTGACCGGAGGTTAGGCAGGCGCCCCCTGGGACGCCGCTTGGCCGGACAACGACCCCCGAGGCGGACACGGCAAGGTGGTGCGCTCGGCAGGGGTGGGGGTGCTGAGGCTCGGCAGTCCCGGGGCTTGCGGCAGCTGCTTCCTCACACCACGGGGCTGAGGGCCAGCGCCCGGAAGGGAGTGAGGCTGCGTTGGGAGACAGCCGGGCTCCTGAGACCGCCTGTGTGGTCTCGCTGCGGCTCGGGGGCCTTCAGGAGCTAGGGCCCCTCAGGCCACCCGGCGCAGCAGGGGCCCTTGACTCGGGCCGGTGGCGGTTGGGCGTCCCAGGACGCTATTATGTTCAGTTTGGTGCAGGAAGCTGATGACGCCCAGGAGGTAAGGGCAGAGGCGGTCCTGAGAGTGGAGGTGGTGCCGGCGATGTCGGACGTCACGGAGGTGGTGGCGTTTGTGAGTGGGGACGAGAGGTTGGCGGCAGGCCAGGAGCTTTGTCCGCATCCTGGGTTGGTGAGAGAGGAGGGGGTGCTGGCTGAGGAGCAGATCGTGCGGGACGACCAGAGTGCCCTGCAGCAGTGGGCAGAGTGTGTGGAGCCACGGGCAGAGGGTGTGGAGCCCCGGGAAGGGGAGGAGGGGGGCCTGCAGGGTGAGTTGGTGGCACAGGAGCAGGATGTGGTGCAGTGGGAGGGCGTCGTGCAGGCGGTGAGGACGGTGGCAGGGTATGACTTGTTTCTGGCCGTGGATGAGGTCTTCCCAGATCTGGAGGTGGGGAGGCACGAGCAGGTGATGAGCGAAGAGCTGTTGGTGGAGGAAGAGGATCATGAGTTTGTGCAAGGGCCAGACGGGGAGAAAGAGTGGCAGGAGGAGGAGGAAGAAGAGTGGCAGGAGGAGGAGGAGGACGAGGAGAAGCAACAGGAGGAGGAGGAGGGGGAAGAGGAGGTGGACGAGGGGGAGGATGATATGGAGGAGGCAGAGGGCAAGGCGGAGGAGGAGGAGGAGGAGGAGGCGGAGGCGGAAGAGGAGGCCGAGGAGGGCTTGATTGAGCAGGAAATCATTGGCCTTGTGCAGTATGTCCTGGTGGGTCAGGATATCTTGCAGCTAGTGGAGGTGGTGGCTGAGGTTGAGCCAGAGTTAGAGGGAGAAGCAGAAGCAAAAGCTCCAGCAGAGGAGCCAGGGGAGCAGGAGCAGGCAGAGTCAGGGCAGGATAGGAAGTGCACCAGGTCCCCACTGGAGGAGCTCCAGGCCCTTCAGTTAGAGATGGAGCCCTTGAACTTGGAAGCCAGCAGGGCCTTCTGTCGGCTCAAGCGCAAGACATGGCAGAGGCGCCGTCCCTATTTAGAACTGAGGAGCACCACCATTCAGAGCATCCCCGGATTCTGGGCCAAAGCTGTATCCTTGATGGTAGACGCGCGGGCCCACAGTGTGCCCGCCCCAGTGAAGGTGAGAGCCACCAGCGGGGAGAGGTAGTAGAGCAAGGAAATAGACACACGGCAGTCAGTGTCGCGGCAGTGACCACAGTCTGATGCAAAAGCTTGGAGACGCCCTTTGAACACGCAGCTCCCACCGAAACCCTTCCCGGGGGTCCAGGGGCACAGCCGCAAGTCAGAATCAAGCCCAGAAGAACGGCCGTTGTCTGCAGGCAGCTCTCGGGCCCGCAGGTCCTTCTCAGAGTCTTGCCAAGCCCAAGGGGGTCTCTGGGTCGGAGTAATGAGACATAGGCAGGAATGCGTGATGTGCAGAATTAGAGATGTCCTGTGGAGCCCTGAGCGGGCAAGGATGCAGGGCAGATCAAAGTGTGTCAGGAAGCAGAGTCAGCCTGAGTGGGGGCAGACACGTGCGGGCCTCAAGAGCCTTTGTGCTCCTAGGTCCTGTTTCGGGGATGGACGTGGGGGCCTTGCCAGAGGATAGAGGGATCGGGCCAAGCCAGGTGCTTGTATAGATGCGCAGCATGTGCTAGTTGTTTGTCGTCCAGCTTGCAGCGTGCAGGCTCCTTGACCCACAGCAGTTCGTGAACCACCCGGAATTGTCAGCCATGATGAGTGACCAAGACGAAGCCATGCTCAGCCACATGATCAATTTGAAGGTGAGCCTGCACAGACCAAGGCTAGGGAGGTAGGGGGCTTGGGAAAGTGACCTATCCCTGCCGGCAGGGAGGAGGTGGGTGTCTCCTACAGGAGACGTCTTCCCCCGCGCCCCTCCCTCCACCCACCCTTGTTCTATACAGGTGGAGGACGTGAGGCAGGCCAGCGAGGGCTGCAAGATGATGCTGTTCTTTCGCAGCAACCCCTATTTCCGCAACAGTGTGATCGTGAAGGAGTATGTCGTCAGCATCACAGGTGAGTGGAGGCTCCCCGCACGGGCGGCAGCAGGAGGCGGTTAGAAGTTGACAGGCAGTGCGCCCCTGTCCCCATACTCCTCGTGCTGCAGGATACCGGGCGTCCCATTCCACTGCCATTCATTGGCACCGGCATTATGAAAGACAGGCCTACAGACGCAGGCACCAGAACAGCAGCCTTAACTTCTTCAACTGGTTCTTTGACCACAACCTGGCCGGATCTGGCCGGATCGCTGAGGTAAGGACTCGGTGCCTAATGCCGTAAGAGAGCTTGGTGTGTTCCCCAGCGTCTGGGCTTTGACCAGATGCCTGCCCTGTCGAGACGAGACGTGACTCCCCCGATAGATCATCAGTGAGGACATGTGGCGCAACCCCCTGAAGTACTATGTGAGGAGGTCGGCACCAGGAGAGGGCACGTAGAGGAGCACAGGTGAGGAGAGGCGCGCTGGGCACTCGCGGGTGGGTTGCCAGGTAACTGGGATGTTGTTTTGCCACATGGACTCCCTGTGGCTGGGAAGACTACAGCCCGGGAGGCCCGGTCGTCCGGGCATCGGGATGAGACAGGAAGTCCGGAGCACTGCAGTGCCAACTCTGTTCCGGCCGGGGAGGCTGAGGGAGGGTGTGGGAGTGTGCCTGTCCACCACCACTCAGAATCAAAGCAGGTGCATTGTCCCGCTCCTCCGAACCCGCTCTCCTGGCCACCAACCCCAACCTCGGCCTGCCCCACCCTTCCTTAACGGGACTGTCCCACCGTGTTCTTCCTACATCCCTTCGCACAATTGCCGGGCGATATTCTTCTTGCGAAGCCTGAGGCTTCTCTGCCACCACGTCCCTCTGTTGGTCCTCAGAGCCGTCATGTATGTCCTCAGGTGTCTCCTTCTTCCTACGCGGGGCATCCTGAGAACGCTGTCCGTGACAGAGGGCTTGTGGTGGGACTTGTTGAACATGGGGCTGGGGGAAGCTGAAGAGAAGCGATCCCAGTGGTACAGTGACCCCCTTGGCGGGGGAGGCCGTCGAGCCATTGTTCAGTACTCTGGCAGTGCTCAGAGGAGGCGATACGTACGAGGTTTGCGTGTTCAGGGCACCTCCCAAAGTGTGAGATACCTAGGAGGGACCGTCACTTGATTTCCAAACCCAAGTAGTGCACGGAAGGAGCTTTTGCAGATACAAATGTGTTTTCAATCAAACACCATTTTCCTGCACGTGAAACAGGTGCAGAAACAGCCTCCGGAAAGGCATTGACACCTAGAGCCACGCGGAGCGGGGAATGAAAGGGATGGAAAAAGCAAGCTCATCAACTGTATTTGTCCGTGTGTATTTGTTCCTTGGGCAAGATAAATGAAGAGCATCAAGCTGTGTGTGTCTGTGTGCTGTCCGTGGCTTGGTTTGGGCCTCTCCGTTGCCTGCCTGGGAATGTCCAGTCCCTCTGCGGTCTGGGCTTGCACAGTTGCGGAAGTGTGTTTAAGTGTTTCTAGGGGTGGGTGGGTGGCGGCGTGAGAGGGCAGAATTCTTCCCTGGTGGCTCAGGCTGGGGAGGAGGAAGAACTAGGAGAAAGTCCACTGCATAGGGTCTTCCCGTTTTCCCGAGGGAGATAAGGTAGTTCAAGGAAAAGGCTTTTGGAGCAAGGGCCTCAAGGTCCAGTGCTGGGACCTACAGGAAGATAGACTTGCTAGCACCCTCCCTGTGGGCAGTCGGGGCTCACACCTTGACGGCAGGCAACCAGGTGCGAGGCTTCACAGTTCCGCTCACAGTGAAACCAAATGCCCTCCCTAGAAGCCTGAGCACAGAGTATTTGGCCGTGAGGACCTCCCCGTGCGGCGTAGGATTGGGATCCACGTTCGGCGGGTGGGCGGATAGGGTGCATGCAGGGACTCTGGGCAAGGGAGGCAAGCCATGTGGGAAGTGGGTCAGTATAGTATGCTCAATGGGGGATGAATCCGACGCTGGAAGGGTGAGTGGCCAAGGGGACGAGGAGAAGCAGAGTGCCTGCGCCCTAGGTGTCACACACAGCGCCCCCGCACACTGACCCACTGGTGCGCGCGCACACAGACACAGGCGCGCACACACGGAGGCACAGGCATGGACACGAAGTTGTGTTGGGCAGTCTCTGGCCCGTGATGCCCACAGTCGGTACATCTTGCCCATTTGGGGGCCCTTTTACATTTCCGCGCACGGAAATGGCCTCCTGCAAGCAGGAGGGTTGCTTTGCCGCGTCTTTGGGTGCAGGCCTTCTTCTGCAACCCAGTAATCCTGAAGCAATATCAAGTCACCCTTCTTTCTGGCCGCTGAGACCCTAGGCGTGGATGGGGGAGAGAGTAGGACTGAGGGAAAGAGAGAGGGCAAGAGCCATGGGAAACGCAAAAGGACCGTTCCAGTGACAGAAGGAGCCCGTTTCTCGGCCGCGCTGGTCCTGTGAACTCAAGTCGACCAGAACGGGGGTCCAGTCCCCTCCAGGCACAGGCCTTCCCTTGGGCTGTAGCTTCACTCTCAGATATCCCATATCCCGGGATAACCTCTCCTGCCCGCCGTGTTTGTCCCCGTGGCTTTTACGAGGGGTCCCTGTGATGCAGTGGGAACCAAATTCTGCAGGGGGAAGTGTGATTAGACTTGAGAAGGAGCCCAGCAGGCAGAGATCGCCGTGGATGCCAAGACAGGAGCTGGGCGTCCTGACGAACGCTTGGCTCCGGGTGCGAGGCCCAAATGGCACGGCGCGCGTGAGGGCGGGGGCTTCGCAGGGTTGCTCCCAGGGTGGTCTCACTGATGGGACGGCGGGCGTCCGGCGCGACCAGCCCCCCGAGGCGCGAGGGGCGTGTCCAGCGGCGACTTCCTTTCTCGGCGTCCACGTGACCGGAGGTTAGGCAGGCGCCCCCTGGGACGCCGCTTGGCGGGACAACGACCCCCGAGGCGGACACGGCAAGGTGGTGCGCTCGGCAGGGGTGGGGGTGCTGAGGCTCGGCAGTCCCGGGGCTTGCGGCAGCTGCTTCCTCACACCACGGGGCTGAGGGCCAGCGCCCGGAAGGGAGTGAGGCTGCGTTGGGAGACAGCCGGGCTCCTGAGACCGCCTGTGTGGTCTCGCTGCGGCTCGGGGGCCTTCGGGAGCTAGGGCCCCTCAGGCCACCCGGCGCAGCAGGGGCCCTTGACTCGGGCCGGTGGCGGTTGGGCGTCCCAGGACGCTATTATGTTCAGTTTGGTGCAGGAAGCTGATGACGCCCAGGAGGTAAGGGCAGAGGCGGTCCTGAGAGTGGAGGTGGTGCCGGCGATGTCGGACGTCACGGAGGTGGTGGCGTTTGTGAGTGGGGACGAGAGGTTGGCGGCAGGCCAGGAGCTTTGTCCGCATCCTGGGTTGGTGAGAGAGGAGGGGGTGCTGGCTGAGGAGCAGATCGTGCGGGACGACCAGAGTGCCCTGCAGCAGTGGGCAGAGTGTGTGGAGCCACGGGCAGAGGGTGTGGAGCCCCGGGAAGGGGAGGAGGGGGGCCTGCAGGGTGAGTTGGTGGCACAGGAGCAGGATGTGGTGCAGTGGGAGGGCGTCGTGCAGGCGGTGAGGACGGTGGCAGGGTATGACTTGTTTCTGGCCGTGGATGAGGTCTTCCCAGATCTGGAGGTGGGGAGGCACGAGCAGGTGATGAGCGAAGAGCTGTTGGTGGAGGAAGAGGATCATGAGTTTGTGCAAGGGCCAGACGGGGAGAAAGAGTGGCAGGAGGAGGAGGAAGAAGAGTGGCAGGAGGAGGAGGAGGACGAGGAGAAGCAACAGGAGGAGGAGGAGGGGGAAGAGGAGGTGGACGAGGGGGAGGATGATATGGAGGAGGCAGAGGGCAAGGCGGAGGAGGAGGAGGAGGAGGAGGAGGCGGAGGCGGAAGAGGAGGCCGAGGAGGGCTTGATTGAGCAGGAAATCATTGGCCTTGTGCAGTATGTCCTGGTGGGTCAGGATATCTTGCAGCTAGTGGAGGTGGTGGCTGAGGCTGAGCCAGAGTTAGAGGGAGAAGCAGAAGCAAAAGCTCCAGCAGAGGAGCCAGGGGAGCAGGAGCAGGCAGAGTCAGGGCAGGATAGGAAGTGCACCAGGTCCCCACTGGAGGAGCTCCAGGCCCTTCAGTTAGAGATGGAGCCCTTGAACTTGGAAGCCAGCAGGGCCTTCTGTCGGCTCAAGCGCAAGACATGGCAGAGGCGCCGTCCCTATTTAGAACTGAGGAGCACCACCATTCAGAGCATCCCCGGATTCTGGGCCAAAGCTGTATCCTTGATGGTAGACGCGCGGGCCCACAGTGTGCCCGCCCCAGTGAAGGTGAGAGCCACCAGCGGGGAGAGGTAGTTCAGCAAGGAAATAGACACACGGCAGTCAGTGTCGCGGCAGTGACCACAGTCTGATGCAAAAGCTTGGAGACGCCCTTTGAACACGCAGCTCCCACCGAAACCCTTCCCGGGGGTCCAGGGGCACAGCCGCAAGTCAGAATCAAGCCCAGAAGAACGGCCGTTGTCTGCAGGCAGCTCTCGGGCCCGCAGGTCCTTCTCAGAGTCTTGCCAAGCCCAAGGGGGTCTCTGGGTCGGAGTAATGAGACATAGGCAGGAATGCGTGATGTGCAGAATTAGAGATGTCCTGTGGAGCCCTGAGCGGGCAAGGATGCAGGGCAGATCAAAGTGTGTCAGGAAGCAGAGTCAGCCTGAGTGGGGGCAGACACGTGCGGGCCTCAAGAGCCTTTGTGCTCCTAGGTCCTGTTTCGGGGATGGACGTGGGGGCCTTGCCAGAGGATAGAGGGATCGGGCCAAGCCAGGTGCTTGTATAGATGCGCAGCATGTGCTAGTTGTTTGTCGTCCAGCTTGCAGCGTGCAGGCTCCTTGACCCACAGCAGTTCGTGAACCACCCGGAATTGTCAGCCATGATGAGTGACCAAGACGAAGCCATGCTCAGCCACATGATCAATTTGAAGGTGAGCCTGCACAGACCAAGGCTAGGGAGGTAGGGGGCTTGGGAAAGTGACCTATCCCTGCCGGCAGGGAGGAGGTGGGTGTCTCCTACAGGAGACGTCTTCCCCCGCGCCCCTCCCTCCACCCACCCTTGTTCTATACAGGTGGAGGACGTGAGGCAGGCCAGCGAGGGCTGCAAGATGATGCTGTTCTTTCGCAGCAACCCCTATTTCCGCAACAGTGTGATCGTGAAGGAGTATGTCGTCAGCATCACAGGTGAGTGGAGGCTCCCCGCACGGGCGGCAGCAGGAGGCGGTTAGAAGTTGACAGGCAGTGCGCCCCTGTCCCCATACTCCTCGTGCTGCAGGATACCGGGCGTCCCATTCCACTGCCATTCATTGGCACCGGCATTATGAAAGACAGGCCTACAGACGCAGGCACCAGAACAGCAGCCTTAACTTCTTCAACTGGTTCTTTGACCACAACCTGGCCGGATCTGGCCGGATCGCTGAGGTAAGGACTCGGTGCCTAATGCCGTAAGAGAGCTTGGTGTGTTCCCCAGCGTCTGGGCTTTGACCAGATGCCTGCCCTGTCGAGACGAGACGTGACTCCCCCGATAGATCATCAGTGAGGACATGTGGCGCAACCCCCTGAAGTACTATGTGAGGAGGTCGGCACCAGGAGAGGGCACGTAGAGGAGCACAGGTGAGGAGAGGCGCGCTGGGCACTCGCGGGTGGGTTGCCAGGTAACTGGGATGTTGTTTTGCCACATGGACTCCCTGTGGCTGGGAAGACTACAGCCCGGGAGGCCCGGTCGTCCGGGCATCGGGATGAGACAGGAAGTCCGGAGCACTGCAGTGCCAACTCTGTTCCGGCCGGGGAGGCTGAGGGAGGGTGTGGGAGTGTGCCTGTCCACCACCACTCAGAATCAAAGCAGGTGCATTGTCCCGCTCCTCCGAACCCGCTCTCCTGGCCACCAACCCCAACCTCGGCCTGCCCCACCCTTCCTTAACGGGACTGTCCCACCGTGTTCTTCCTACATCCCTTCGCACAATTGCCGGGCGATATTCTTCTTGCGAAGCCTGAGGCTTCTCTGCCACCACGTCCCTCTGTTGGTCCTCAGAGCCGTCATGTATGTCCTCAGGTGTCTCCTTCTTCCTACGCGGGGCATCCTGAGAACGCTGTCCGTGACAGAGGGCTTGTGGTGGGACTTGTTGAACATGGGGCTGGGGGAAGCTGAAGAGAAGCGATCCCAGTGGTACAGTGACCCCCTTGGCGGGGGAGGCCGTCGAGCCATTGTTCAGTACTCTGGCAGTGCTCAGAGGAGGCGATACGTACGAGGTTTGCGTGTTCAGGGCACCTCCCAAAGTGTGAGATACCTAGGAGGGACCGTCACTTGATTTCCAAACCCAAGTAGTGCACGGAAGGAGCTTTTGCAGATACAAATGTGTTTTCAATCAAACACCATTTTCCTGCACGTGAAACAGGTGCAGAAACAGCCTCCGGAAAGGCATTGACACCTAGAGCCACGCGGAGCGGGGAATGAAAGGGATGGAAAAAGCAAGCTCATCAACTGTATTTGTCCGTGTGTATTTGTTCCTTGGGCAAGATAAATGAAGAGCATCAAGCTGTGTGTGTCTGTGTGCTGTCCGTGGCTTGGTTTGGGCCTCTCCGTTGCCTGCCTGGGAATGTCCAGTCCCTCTGCGGTCTGGGCTTGCACAGTTGCGGAAGTGTGTTTAAGTGTTTCTAGGGGTGGGTGGGTGGCGGCGTGAGAGGGCAGAATTCTTCCCTGGTGGCTCAGGCTGGGGAGGAGGAAGAACTAGGAGAAAGTTCACTGCATAGGGTCTTCCCGTTTTCCCGAGGGAGATAAGGTAGTTCAAGGAAAAGGCTTTTGGAGCAAGGGCCTCAAGGTCCAGTGCTGGGACCTACAGGAAGATAGACTTGCTAGCACCCTCCCTGTGGGCAGTCGGGGCTCACACCTTGACGGCAGGCAACCAGGTGCGAGGCTTCACAGTTCCGCTCACAGTGAAACCAAATGCCCTCCCTAGAAGCCTGAGCACAGAGTATTTGGCCGTGAGGACCTCCCCGTGCGGCGTAGGATTGGGATCCACGTTCGGCGGGTGGGCGGATAGGGTGCATGCAGGGACTCTGGGCAAGGGAGGCAAGCCATGTGGGAAGTGGGTCAGTATAGTATGCTCAATGGGGGATGAATCCGACGCTGGAAGGGTGAGTGGCCAAGGGGACGAGGAGAAGCAGAGTGCCTGCGCCCTAGGTGTCACACACAGCGCCCCCGCACACTGACCCACTGGTGCGCGCGCACACAGACACAGGCGCGCACACACGGAGGCACAGGCATGGACACGAAGTTGTGTTGGGCAGTCTCTGGCCCGTGATGCCCACAGTCGGTACATCTTGCCCATTTGGGGGCCCTTTTACATTTCCGCGCACGGAAATGGCCTCCTGCAAGCAGGAGGGTTGCTTTGCCGCGTCTTTGGGTGCAGGCCTTCTTCTGCAACCCAGTAATCCTGAAGCAATATCAAGTCACCCTTCTTTCTGGCCGCTGAGACCCTAGGCGTGGATGGGGGAGAGAGTAGGACTGAGGGAAAGAGAGAGGGCAAGAGCCATGGGAAACGCAAAAGGACCGTTCCAGTGACAGAAGGAGCCCGTTTCTCGGCCGCGCTGGTCCTGTGAACTCAAGTCGACCAGAACGGGGGTCCAGTCCCCTCCAGGCACAGGCCTTCCCTTGGGCTGTAGCTTCACTCTCAGATATCCCATATCCCGGGATAACCTCTCCTGCCCGCCGTGTTTGTCCCCGTGGCTTTTACGAGGGGTCCCTGTGATGCAGTGGGAACCAAATTCTGCAGGGGGAAGTGTGATTAGACTTGAGAAGGAGCCCAGCAGGCAGAGATCGCCGTGGATGCCAAGACAGGAGCTGGGCGTCCTGACGAACGCTTGGCTCCGGGTGCGAGGCCCAAATGGCACGGCGCGCGTGAGGGCGGGGGCTTCGCAGGGTTGCTCCCAGGGTGGTCTCACTGATGGGACGGCGGGCGTCCGGCGAGACCAGCCCCCCGAGGCGCGAGTGGCGTGTCCAGCGGCGACTTCCTTTCTCGGCGTCCACGTGACCGGAGGTTAGGCAGGCGCCCCCTGGGACGCCGCTTGGCCGGACAACGACCCCCGAGGCGGACACGGCAAGGTGGTGCGCTCGGCAGGGGTGGGGGTGCTGAGGCTCGGCAGTCCCGGGGCTTGCGGCAGCTGCTTCCTCACACCACGGGGCTGAGGGCCAGCGCCCGGAAGGGAGTGAGGCTGCGTTGGGAGACAGCCGGGCTCCTGAGACCGCCTGTGTGGTCTCGCTGCGGCTCGGGGGCCTTCGGGAGCTAGGGCCCCTCAGGCCACCCGGCGCAGCAGGGGCCCTTGACTCGGGCCGGTGGCGGTTGGGCGTCCCAGGACGCTATTATGTTCAGTTTGGTGCAGGAAGCTGATGACGCCCAGGAGGTAAGGGCAGAGGCGGTCCTGAGAGTGGAGGTGGTGCCGGCGATGTCGGACGTCACGGAGGTGGTGGCGTTTGTGAGTGGGGACGAGAGGTTGGCGGCAGGCCAGGAGCTTTGTCCGCATCCTGGGTTGGTGAGAGAGGAGGGGGTGCTGGCTGAGGAGCAGATCGTGCGGGACGACCAGAGTGCCCTGCAGCAGTGGGCAGAGTGTGTGGAGCCACGGGCAGAGGGTGTGGAGCCCCGGGAAGGGGAGGAGGGGGGCCTGCAGGGTGAGTTGGTGGCACAGGAGCAGGATGTGGTGCAGTGGGAGGGCGTCGTGCAGGCGGTGAGGACGGTGGCAGGGTATGACTTGTTTCTGGCCGTGGATGAGGTCTTCCCAGATCTGGAGGTGGGGAGGCACGAGCAGGTGATGAGCGAAGAGCTGTTGGTGGAGGAAGAGGATCATGAGTTTGTGCAAGGGCCAGACGGGGAGAAAGAGTGGCAGGAGGAGGAGGAAGAAGAGTGGCAGGAGGAGGAGGAGGACGAGGAGAAGCAACAGGAGGAGGAGGAGGGGGAAGAGGAGGTGGACGAGGGGGAGGATGATATGGAGGAGGCAGAGGGCAAGGCGGAGGAGGAGGAGGAGGAGGAGGAGGCGGAGGCGGAAGAGGAGGCCGAGGAGGGCTTGATTGAGCAGGAAATCATTGGCCTTGTGCAGTATGTCCTGGTGGGTCAGGATATCTTGCAGCTAGTGGAGGTGGTGGCTGAGGCTGAGCCAGAGTTAGAGGGAGAAGCAGAAGCAAAAGCTCCAGCAGAGGAGCCAGGGGAGCAGGAGCAGGCAGAGTCAGGGCAGGATAGGAAGTGCACCAGGTCCCCACTGGAGGAGCTCCAGGCCCTTCAGTTAGAGATGGAGCCCTTGAACTTGGAAGCCAGCAGGGCCTTCTGTCGGCTCAAGCGCAAGACATGGCAGAGGCGCCGTCCCTATTTAGAACTGAGGAGCACCACCATTCAGAGCATCCCCGGATTCTGGGCCAAAGCTGTATCCTTGATGGTAGAGGCGCGGGCCCACAGTGTGCCCGCCCCAGTGAAGGTGAGAGCCACCAGCGGGGAGAGGTAGTTCAGCAAGGAAATAGACACACGGCAGTCAGTGTCGCGGCAGTGACCACAGTCTGATGCAAAAGCTTGGAGACGCCCTTTGAACACGCAGCTCCCACCGAAACCCTTCCCGGGGGTCCAGGGGCACAGCCGCAAGTCAGAATCAAGCCCAGAAGAACGGCCGTTGTCTGCAGGCAGCTCTCGGGCCCGCAGGTCCTTCTCAGAGTCTTGCCAAGCCCAAGGGGGTCTCTGGGTCGGAGTAATGAGACATAGGCAGGAATGCGTGATGTGCAGAATTAGAGATGTCCTGTGGAGCCCTGAGCGGGCAAGGATGCAGGGCAGATCAAAGTGTGTCAGGAAGCAGAGTCAGCCTGAGTGGGGGCAGACACGTGCGGGCCTCAAGAGCCTTTGTGCTCCTAGGTCCTGTTTCGGGGATGGACGTGGGGGCCTTGCCAGAGGATAGAGGGATCGGGCCAAGCCAGGTGCTTGTATAGATGCGCAGCATGTGCTAGTTGTTTGTCGTCCAGCTTGCAGCGTGCAGGCTCCTTGACCCACAGCAGTTCGTGAACCACCCGGAATTGTCAGCCATGATGAGTGACCAAGACGAAGCCATGCTCAGCCACATGATCAATTTGAAGGTGAGCCTGCACAGACCAAGGCTAGGGAGGTAGGGGGCTTGGGAAAGTGACCTATCCCTGCCGGCAGGGAGGAGGTGGGTGTCTCCTACAGGAGACGTCTTCCCCCGCGCCCCTTCCCCCACCCACCCTTGTTCTATACAGGTGGAGGACGTGAGGCAGGCCAGCGAGGGCTGCAAGATGATGCTGTTCTTTCGCAGCAACCCCTATTTCCGCAACAGTGTGATCGTGAAGGAGTATGTCGTCAGCATCACAGGTGAGTGGAGGCTCCCCGCACGGGCGGCAGCAGGAGGCGGTTAGAAGTTGACAGGCAGTGCGCCCCTGTCCCCATACTCCTCGTGCTGCAGGATACCGGGCGTCCCATTCCACTGCCATTCATTGGCACCGGCATTATGAAAGACAGGCCTACAGACGCAGGCACCAGAACAGCAGCCTTAACTTCTTCAACTGGTTCTTTGACCACAACCTGGCCGGATCTGGCCGGATCGCTGAGGTAAGGACTCGGTGCCTAATGCCGTAAGAGAGCTTGGTGTGTTCCCCAGCGTCTGGGCTTTGTAACCAGATGCCTGCCCTGTCGAGACGAGACGTGACTCCCCCGATAGATCATCAGTGAGGACGTGTGGCGCAACCCCCTGAAGTACTATGTGAGGAGGTCGGCACCAGGAGAGGGCACGTAGAGGAGCACAGGTGAGGAGAGGCGCGCTGGGCACTCGCGGGTGGGTTGCCAGGTAACTGGGATGTTGTTTTGCCACATGGACTCCCTGTGGCTGGGAAGACTACAGCCCGGGAGGCCCGGTCGTCCGGGCATCGGGATGAGACAGGAAGTCCGGAGCACTGCAGTGCCAACTCTGTTCCGGCCGGGGAGGCTGAGGGAGGGTGTGGGAGTGTGCCTGTCCACCACCACTCAGAATCAAAGCAGGTGCATTGTCCCGCTCCTCCGAACCCGCTCTCCTGGCCACCAACCCCAACCTCGGCCTGCCCCACCCTTCCTTAACGGGACTGTCCCACCGTGTTCTTCCTACATCCCTTCGCACAATTGCCGGGCGATATTCTTCTTGCGAAGCCTGAGGCTTCTCTGCCACCACGTCCCTCTGTTGGTCCTCAGAGCCGTCATGTATGTCCTCAGGTGTCTCCTTCTTCCTACGCGGGGCATCCTGAGAACGCTGTCCGTGACAGAGGGCTTGTGGTGGGACTTGTTGAACATGGGGCTGGGGGAAGCTGAAGAGAAGCGATCCCAGTGGTACAGTGACCCCCTTGGCGGGGGAGGCCGTCGAGCCATTGTTCAGTACTCTGGCAGTGCTCAGAGGAGGCGATACGTACGAGGTTTGCGTGTTCAGGGCACCTCCCAAAGTGTGAGATACCTAGGAGGGACCGTCACTTGATTTCCAAACCCAAGTAGTGCACGGAAGGAGCTTTTGCAGATACAAATGTGTTTTCAATCAAACACCATTTTCCTGCACGTGAAACAGGTGCAGAAACAGCCTCCGGAAAGGCATTGACACCTAGAGCCACGCGGAGCGGGGAATGAAAGGGATGGAAAAAGCAAGCTCATCAACTGTATTTGTCCGTGTGTATTTGTTCCTTGGGCAAGATAAATGAAGAGCATCAAGCTGTGTGTGTCTGTGTGCTGTCCGTGGCTTGGTTTGGGCCTCTCCGTTGCCTGCCTGGGAATGTCCAGTCCCTCTGCGGTCTGGGCTTGCACAGTTGCGGAAGTGTGTTTAAGTGTTTCTAGGGGTGGGTGGGTGGCGGCGTGAGAGGGCAGAATTCTTCCCTGGTGGCTCAGGCTGGGGAGGAGGAAGAACTAGGAGAAAGTCCACTGCATAGGGTCTTCCCGTTTTCCCGAGGGAGATAAGGTAGTTCAAGGAAAAGGCTTTTGGAGCAAGGGCCTCAAGGGCCCAGTGCTGGGACCTACAGGAAGATAGACTTGCTAGCACCCTCCCTGTGGGCAGTCGGGGCTCACACCTTGACGGCAGGCAACCAGGTGCGAGGCTTCACAGTTCCGCTCACAGTGAAACCAAATGCCCTCCCTAGAAGCCTGAGCACAGTGTATTTGGCCGTGAGGACCTCCCCGTGCGGCGTAGGATTGGGATCCACGTTCGGCGGGTGGGCGGATAGGGTGCATGCAGGGACTCTGGGCAAGGGAGGCAAGCCATGTGGGAAGTGGGTCAGTATAGTATGCTCAATGGGGGATGAATCCGACGCTGGAAGGGTGAATGGCCAAGGGGACGAGGAGAAGCAGAGTGCCTGCGCCCTAGGTGTCACACACAGCGCCCCCGCACACTGACCCACACGTGCGCGCGCACACAGACACAGGCGCGCACACACGGAGGCACAGGCATGGACACGAAGTTGTGTTGGGCAGTCTCTGGCCCGTGATGCCCACAGTCGGTACATCTTGCCCATTTGGGGGCCCTTTTACATTTCCGCGCACGGAAATGGCCTCCTGCAAGCAGGAGGGTTGCTTTGCCGCGTCTTTGGGTGCAGGCCTTCTTCTGCAACCCAGTAATCCTGAAGCAATATCAAGTCACCCTTCTTTCTGGCCGCTGAGACCCACGGCGTGGATGGGGGAGAGAGTAGGACTGAGGGAAAGAGAGAGGGCAAGAGCCATGGGAAACGCAAAAGGACCGTTCCAGTGACAGAAGGAGCCCGTTTCTAGGCCGCGCTGGTCCTGTGAACTCAAGTCGACCAGAACGGGGGCTCCAGTCCCCTCCAGGCACAGGCCTTCCCTTGGGCTGTAGCTTCACTCTCAGATATCCCATATCCCGGGATAACCTCTCCTGCCCGCCGTGTTTGTCCCCGTGGCTTTTACGAGGGCTCCCTGTGATGCAGTGGGAACCAAATTCTGCAGGGGGAAGTGTGATTAGACTTGAGAAGGAGCCCAGCAGGCAGAGATCGCCGTGGATGCCAAGACAGGAGCTGGGCGTCCTGACGAACGCTTGGCTCCGGGTGCGAGGCCCAAATGGCACGGCGCGCGTGAGGGCGGGGGCTTCGCAGGGTTGCTCCCAGGGTGGTCTCGCTGATGGGACGGCGGGCGTCCGGCGCGACCAGCCCCCCGAGGCGCGAGGGGCGTGTCCAGCGGCGACTTCCTTTCTCGGCGTCCACGTGACCGGAGGTTAGGCAGGCGCCCCCTGGGACGCCGCTTGGCGGGACAACGACCCCCGAGGCGGACACGGCAAGGTGGTGCGCTCGGCAGGGGTGGGGGTGCTGAGGCTCGGCAGTCCCGGGGCTTGCGGCAGCTGCTTCCTCACACCACGGGGCTGAGGGCCAGCGCCCGGAAGGGAGTGAGGCTGCGTTGGGAGACAGCCGGGCTCCTGAGACCGCCTGTGTGGTCTCGCTGCGGCTCGGGGGCCTTCGGGAGCTAGGGCCCCTCAGGCCACCCGGCGCAGCAGGGGCCCTTGACTCGGGCCGGTGGCAGTTGGGCGTCCCAGGACGCTATTATGTTCAGTTTGGTGCAGGAAGCTGATGACGCCCAGGAGGTAAGGGCAGAGGCGGTCCTGAGAGTGGAGGTGGTGCCGGCGATGTCGGACGTCACGGAGGTGGTGGCGTTTGTGAGTGGGGACGAGAGGTTGGCGGCAGGCCAGGAGCTTTGTCCGCATCCTGGGTTGGTGAGAGAGGAGGGGGTGCTGGCTGAGGAGCAGATCGTGCGGGACGACCAGAGTGCCCTGCAGCAGTGGGCAGAGTGTGTGGAGCCACGGGCAGAGGGTGTGGAGCCCCGGGAAGGGGAGGAGGGGGGCCTGCAGGGTGAGTTGGTGGCACAGGAGCAGGATGTGGTGCAGTGGGAGGGCGTCGTGCAGGCGGTGAGGACGGTGGCAGGGTATGACTTGTTTCTGGCCGTGGATGAGGTCTTCCCAGATCTGGAGGTGGGGAGGCACGAGCAGGTGATGAGCGAAGAGCTGTTGGTGGAGGAAGAGGATCATGAGTTTGTGCAAGGGCCAGACGGGGAGAAAGAGTGGCAGGAGGAGGAGGAAGAAGAGTGGCAGGAGGAGGAGGAGGACGAGGAGAAGCAACAGGAGGAGGAGGAGGGGGAAGAGGAGGTGGACGAGGGGGAGGATGATATGGAGGAGGCAGAGGGCAAGGCGGAGGAGGAGGAGGAGGAGGAGGAGGAGGCGGAGGCGGAAGAGGAGGCCGAGGAGGGCTTGATTGAGCAGGAAATCATTGGCCTTGTGCAGTATGTCCTGGTGGGTCAGGATATCTTGCAGCTAGTGGAGGTGGTGGCTGAGGCTGAGCCAGAGTTAGAGGGAGAAGCAGAAGCAAAAGCTCCAGCAGAGGAGCCAGGGGAGCAGGAGCAGGCAGAGTCAGGGCAGGATAGGAAGTGCACCAGGTCCCCACTGGAGGAGCTCCAGGCCCTTCAGTTAGAGATGGAGCCCTTGAACTTGGAAGCCAGCAGGGCCTTCTGTCGGCTCAAGCGCAAGACATGGCAGAGGCGCCGTCCCTATTTAGAACTGAGGAGCACCACCATTCAGAGCATCCCCGGATTCTGGGCCAAAGCTGTATCCTTGATGGTAGACGCGCGGGCCCACAGTGTGCCCGCCCCAGTGAAGGTGAGAGCCACCAGCGGGGAGAGGTAGTTCAGCAAGGAAATAGACACACGGCAGTCAGTGTCGCGGCAGTGACCACAGTCTGATGCAAAAGCTTGGAGACGCCCTTTGAACACGCAGCTCCCACCGAAACCCTTCCCGGGGGTCCAGGGGCACAGCCGCAAGTCAGAATCAAGCCCAGAAGAACGGCCGTTGTCTGCAGGCAGCTCTCGGGCCCGCAGGTCCTTCTCAGAGTCTTGCCAAGCCCAAGGGGGTCTCTGGGTCGGAGTAATGAGACATAGGCAGGAATGCGTGATGTGCAGAATTAGAGATGTCCTGTGGAGCCCTGAGCGGGCAAGGATGCAGGGCAGATCAAAGTGTGTCAGGAAGCAGAGTCAGCCTGAGTGGGGGCAGACACGTGCGGGCCTCAAGAGCCTTTGTGCTCCTAGGTCCTGTTTCGGGGATGGACGTGGGGGCCTTGCCAGAGGATAGAGGGATCGGGCCAAGCCAGGTGCTTGTATAGATGCGCAGCATGTGCTAGTTGTTTGTCGTCCAGCTTGCAGCGTGCAGGCTCCTTGACCCACAGCAGTTCGTGAACCACCCGGAATTGTCAGCCATGATGAGTGACCAAGACGAAGCCATGCTCAGCCACATGATCAATTTGAAGGTGAGCCTGCACAGACCAAGGCTAGGGAGGTAGGGGGCTTGGGAAAGTGACCTATCCCTGCCGGCAGGGAGGAGGTGGGTGTCTCCTACAGGAGACGTCTTCCCCCGCGCCCCTCCCTCCACCCACCCTTGTTCTATACAGGTGGAGGACGTGAGGCAGGCCAGCGAGGGCTGCAAGATGATGCTGTTCTTTCGCAGCAACCCCTATTTCCGCAACAGTGTGATCGTGAAGGAGTATGTCGTCAGCATCACAGGTGAGTGGAGGCTCCCCGCACGGGCGGCAGCAGGAGGCGGTTAGAAGTTGACAGGCAGTGCGCCCCTGTCCCCATACTCCTCGTGCTGCAGGATACCGGGCGTCCCATTCCACTGCCATTCATTGGCACCGGCATTATGAAAGACAGGCCTACAGACGCAGGCACCAGAACAGCAGCCTTAACTTCTTCAACTGGTTCTTTGACCACAACCTGGCCGGATCTGGCCGGATCGCTGAGGTAAGGACTCGGTGCCTAATGCCGTAAGAGAGCTTGGTGTGTTCCCCAGCGTCTGGGCTTTGACCAGATGCCTGCCCTGTCGAGACGAGACGTGACTCCCCCGATAGATCATCAGTGAGGACATGTGGCGCAACCCCCTGAAGTACTATGTGAGGAGGTCGGCACCAGGAGAGGGCACGTAGAGGAGCACAGGTGAGGAGAGGCGCGCTGGGCACTCGCGGGTGGGTTGCCAGGTAACTGGGATGTTGTTTTGCCACATGGACTCCCTGTGGCTGGGAAGACTACAGCCCGGGAGGCCCGGTCGTCCGGGCATCGGGATGAGACAGGAAGTCCGGAGCACTGCAGTGCCAACTCTGTTCCGGCCGGGGAGGCTGAGGGAGGGTGTGGGAGTGTGCCTGTCCACCACCACTCAGAATCAAAGCAGGTGCATTGTCCCGCTCCTCCGAACCCGCTCTCCTGGCCACCAACCCCAACCTCGGCCTGCCCCACCCTTCCTTAACGGGACTGTCCCACCGTGTTCTTCCTACATCCCTTCGCACAATTGCCGGGCGATATTCTTCTTGCGAAGCCTGAGGCTTCTCTGCCACCACGTCCCTCTGTTGGTCCTCAGAGCCGTCATGTATGTCCTCAGGTGTCTCCTTCTTCCTACGCGGGGCATCCTGAGAACGCTGTCCGTGACAGAGGGCTTGTGGTGGGACTTGTTGAACATGGGGCTGGGGGAAGCTGAAGAGAAGCGATCCCAGTGGTACAGTGACCCCCTTGGCGGGGGAGGCCGTCGAGCCATTGTTCAGTACTCTGGCAGTGCTCAGAGGAGGCGATACGTACGAGGTTTGCGTGTTCAGGGCACCTCCCAAAGTGTGAGATACCTAGGAGGGACCGTCACTTGATTTCCAAACCCAAGTAGTGCACGGAAGGAGCTTTTGCAGATACAAATGTGTTTTCAATCAAACACCATTTTCCTGCACGTGAAACAGGTGCAGAAACAGCCTCCGGAAAGGCATTGACACCTAGAGCCACGCGGAGCGGGGAATGAAAGGGATGGAAAAAGCAAGCTCATCAACTGTATTTGTCCGTGTGTATTTGTTCCTTGGGCAAGATAAATGAAGAGCATCAAGCTGTGTGTGTCTGTGTGCTGTCCGTGGCTTGGTTTGGGCCTCTCCGTTGCCTGCCTGGGAATGTCCAGTCCCTCTGCGGTCTGGGCTTGCACAGTTGCGGAAGTGTGTTTAAGTGTTTCTAGGGGTGGGTGGGTGGCGGCGTGAGAGGGCAGAATTCTTCCCTGGTGGCTCAGGCTGGGGAGGAGGAAGAACTAGGAGAAAGTCCACTGCATAGGGTCTTCCCGTTTTCCCGAGGGAGATAAGGTAGTTCAAGGAAAAGGCTTTTGGAGCAAGGGCCTCAAGGTCCAGTGCTGGGACCTACAGGAAGATAGACTTGCTAGCACCCTCCCTGTGGGCAGTCGGGGCTCACACCTTGACGGCAGGCAACCAGGTGCGAGGCTTCACAGTTCCGCTCACAGTGAAACCAAATGCCCTCCCTAGAAGCCTGAGCACAGAGTATTTGGCCGTGAGGACCTCCCCGTGCGGCGTAGGATTGGGATCCACGTTCGGCGGGTGGGCGGATAGGGTGCATGCAGGGACTCTGGGCAAGGGAGGCAAGCCATGTGGGAAGTGGGTCAGTATAGTATGCTCAATGGGGGATGAATCCGACGCTGGAAGGGTGAGTGGCCAAGGGGACGAGGAGAAGCAGAGTGCCTGCGCCCTAGGTGTCACACACAGCGCCCCCGCACACTGACCCACTGGTGCGCGCGCACACAGACACAGGCGCGCACACACGGAGGCACAGGCATGGACACGAAGTTGTGTTGGGCAGTCTCTGGCCCGTGATGCCCACAGTCGGTACATCTTGCCCATTTGGGGGCCCTTTTACATTTCCGCGCACGGAAATGGCCTCCTGCAAGCAGGAGGGTTGCTTTGCCGCGTCTTTGGGTGCAGGCCTTCTTCTGCAACCCAGTAATCCTGAAGCAATATCAAGTCACCCTTCTTTCTGGCCGCTGAGACCCTAGGCGTGGATGGGGGAGAGAGTAGGACTGAGGGAAAGAGAGAGGGCAAGAGCCATGGGAAACGCAAAAGGACCGTTCCAGTGACAGAAGGAGCCCGTTTCTCGGCCGCGCTGGTCCTGTGAACTCAAGTCGACCAGAACGGGGGTCCAGTCCCCTCCAGGCACAGGCCTTCCCTTGGGCTGTAGCTTCACTCTCAGATATCCCATATCCCGGGATAACCTCTCCTGCCCGCCGTGTTTGTCCCCGTGGCTTTTACGAGGGGTCCCTGTGATGCAGTGGGAACCAAATTCTGCAGGGGGAAGTGTGATTAGACTTGAGAAGGAGCCCAGCAGGCAGAGATCGCCGTGGATGCCAAGACAGGAGCTGGGCGTCCTGACGAACGCTTGGCTCCGGGTGCGAGGCCCAAATGGCACGGCGCGCGTGAGGGCGGGGGCTTCGCAGGGTTGCTCCCAGGGTGGTCTCACTGATGGGACGGCGGGCGTCCGGCGCGACCAGCCCCCCGAGGCGCGAGGGGCGTGTCCAGCGGCGACTTCCTTTCTCGGCGTCCACGTGACCGGAGGTTAGGCAGGCGCCCCCTGGGACGCCGCTTGGCGGGACAACGACCCCCGAGGCGGACACGGCAAGGTGGTGCGCTCGGCAGGGGTGGGGGTGCTGAGGCTCGGCAGTCCCGGGGCTTGCGGCAGCTGCTTCCTCACACCACGGGGCTGAGGGCCAGCGCCCGGAAGGGAGTGAGGCTGCGTTGGGAGACAGCCGGGCTCCTGAGACCGCCTGTGTGGTCTCGCTGCGGCTCGGGGGCCTTCGGGAGCTAGGGCCCCTCAGGCCACCCGGCGCAGCAGGGGCCCTTGACTCGGGCCGGTGGCGGTTGGGCGTCCCAGGACGCTATTATGTTCAGTTTGGTGCAGGAAGCTGATGACGCCCAGGAGGTAAGGGCAGAGGCGGTCCTGAGAGTGGAGGTGGTGCCGGCGATGTCGGACGTCACGGAGGTGGTGGCGTTTGTGAGTGGGGACGAGAGGTTGGCGGCAGGCCAGGAGCTTTGTCCGCATCCTGGGTTGGTGAGAGAGGAGGGGGTGCTGGCTGAGGAGCAGATCGTGCGGGACGACCAGAGTGCCCTGCAGCAGTGGGCAGAGTGTGTGGAGCCACGGGCAGAGGGTGTGGAGCCCCGGGAAGGGGAGGAGGGGGGCCTGCAGGGTGAGTTGGTGGCACAGGAGCAGGATGTGGTGCAGTGGGAGGGCGTCGTGCAGGCGGTGAGGACGGTGGCAGGGTATGACTTGTTTCTGGCCGTGGATGAGGTCTTCCCAGATCTGGAGGTGGGGAGGCACGAGCAGGTGATGAGCGAAGAGCTGTTGGTGGAGGAAGAGGATCATGAGTTTGTGCAAGGGCCAGACGGGGAGAAAGAGTGGCAGGAGGAGGAGGAAGAAGAGTGGCAGGAGGAGGAGGAGGACGAGGAGAAGCAACAGGAGGAGGAGGAGGGGGAAGAGGAGGTGGACGAGGGGGAGGATGATATGGAGGAGGCAGAGGGCAAGGCGGAGGAGGAGGAGGAGGAGGAGGAGGCGGAGGCGGAAGAGGAGGCCGAGGAGGGCTTGATTGAGCAGGAAATCATTGGCCTTGTGCAGTATGTCCTGGTGGGTCAGGATATCTTGCAGCTAGTGGAGGTGGTGGCTGAGGCTGAGCCAGAGTTAGAGGGAGAAGCAGAAGCAAAAGCTCCAGCAGAGGAGCCAGGGGAGCAGGAGCAGGCAGAGTCAGGGCAGGATAGGAAGTGCACCAGGTCCCCACTGGAGGAGCTCCAGGCCCTTCAGTTAGAGATGGAGCCCTTGAACTTGGAAGCCAGCAGGGCCTTCTGTCGGCTCAAGCGCAAGACATGGCAGAGGCGCCGTCCCTATTTAGAACTGAGGAGCACCACCATTCAGAGCATCCCCGGATTCTGGGCCAAAGCTGTATCCTTGATGGTAGACGCGCGGGCCCACAGTGTGCCCGCCCCAGTGAAGGTGAGAGCCACCAGCGGGGAGAGGTAGTTCAGCAAGGAAATAGACACACGGCAGTCAGTGTCGCGGCAGTGACCACAGTCTGATGCAAAAGCTTGGAGACGCCCTTTGAACACGCAGCTCCCACCGAAACCCTTCCCGGGGGTCCAGGGGCACAGCCGCAAGTCAGAATCAAGCCCAGAAGAACGGCCGTTGTCTGCAGGCAGCTCTCGGGCCCGCAGGTCCTTCTCAGAGTCTTGCCAAGCCCAAGGGGGTCTCTGGGTCGGAGTAATGAGACATAGGCAGGAATGCGTGATGTGCAGAATTAGAGATGTCCTGTGGAGCCCTGAGCGGGCAAGGATGCAGGGCAGATCAAAGTGTGTCAGGAAGCAGAGTCAGCCTGAGTGGGGGCAGACACGTGCGGGCCTCAAGAGCCTTTGTGCTCCTAGGTCCTGTTTCGGGGATGGACGTGGGGGCCTTGCCAGAGGATAGAGGGATCGGGCCAAGCCAGGTGCTTGTATAGATGCGCAGCATGTGCTAGTTGTTTGTCGTCCAGCTTGCAGCGTGCAGGCTCCTTGACCCACAGCAGTTCGTGAACCACCCGGAATTGTCAGCCATGATGAGTGACCAAGACGAAGCCATGCTCAGCCACATGATCAATTTGAAGGTGAGCCTGCACAGACCAAGGCTAGGGAGGTAGGGGGCTTGGGAAAGTGACCTATCCCTGCCGGCAGGGAGGAGGTGGGTGTCTCCTACAGGAGACGTCTTCCCCCGCGCCCCTCCCTCCACCCACCCTTGTTCTATACAGGTGGAGGACGTGAGGCAGGCCAGCGAGGGCTGCAAGATGATGCTGTTCTTTCGCAGCAACCCCTATTTCCGCAACAGTGTGATCGTGAAGGAGTATGTCGTCAGCATCACAGGTGAGTGGAGGCTCCCCGCACGGGCGGCAGCAGGAGGCGGTTAGAAGTTGACAGGCAGTGCGCCCCTGTCCCCATACTCCTCGTGCTGCAGGATACCGGGCGTCCCATTCCACTGCCATTCATTGGCACCGGCATTATGAAAGACAGGCCTACAGACGCAGGCACCAGAACAGCAGCCTTAACTTCTTCAACTGGTTCTTTGACCACAACCTGGCCGGATCTGGCCGGATCGCTGAGGTAAGGACTCGGTGCCTAATGCCGTAAGAGAGCTTGGTGTGTTCCCCAGCGTCTGGGCTTTGACCAGATGCCTGCCCTGTCGAGACGAGACGTGACTCCCCCGATAGATCATCAGTGAGGACATGTGGCGCAACCCCCTGAAGTACTATGTGAGGAGGTCGGCACCAGGAGAGGGCACGTAGAGGAGCACAGGTGAGGAGAGGCGCGCTGGGCACTCGCGGGTGGGTTGCCAGGTAACTGGGATGTTGTTTTGCCACATGGACTCCCTGTGGCTGGGAAGACTACAGCCCGGGAGGCCCGGTCGTCCGGGCATCGGGATGAGACAGGAAGTCCGGAGCACTGCAGTGCCAACTCTGTTCCGGCCGGGGAGGCTGAGGGAGGGTGTGGGAGTGTGCCTGTCCACCACCACTCAGAATCAAAGCAGGTGCATTGTCCCGCTCCTCCGAACCCGCTCTCCTGGCCACCAACCCCAACCTCGGCCTGCCCCACCCTTCCTTAACGGGACTGTCCCACCGTGTTCTTCCTACATCCCTTCGCACAATTGCCGGGCGATATTCTTCTTGCGAAGCCTGAGGCTTCTCTGCCACCACGTCCCTCTGTTGGTCCTCAGAGCCGTCATGTATGTCCTCAGGTGTCTCCTTCTTCCTACGCGGGGCATCCTGAGAACGCTGTCCGTGACAGAGGGCTTGTGGTGGGACTTGTTGAACATGGGGCTGGGGGAAGCTGAAGAGAAGCGATCCCAGTGGTACAGTGACCCCCTTGGCGGGGGAGGCCGTCGAGCCATTGTTCAGTACTCTGGCAGTGCTCAGAGGAGGCGATACGTACGAGGTTTGCGTGTTCAGGGCACCTCCCAAAGTGTGAGATACCTAGGAGGGACCGTCACTTGATTTCCAAACCCAAGTAGTGCACGGAAGGAGCTTTTGCAGATACAAATGTGTTTTCAATCAAACACCATTTTCCTGCACGTGAAACAGGTGCAGAAACAGCCTCCGGAAAGGCATTGACACCTAGAGCCACGCGGAGCGGGGAATGAAAGGGATGGAAAAAGCAAGCTCATCAACTGTATTTGTCCGTGTGTATTTGTTCCTTGGGCAAGATAAATGAAGAGCATCAAGCTGTGTGTGTCTGTGTGCTGTCCGTGGCTTGGTTTGGGCCTCTCCGTTGCCTGCCTGGGAATGTCCAGTCCCTCTGCGGTCTGGGCTTGCACAGTTGCGGAAGTGTGTTTAAGTGTTTCTAGGGGTGGGTGGGTGGCGGCGTGAGAGGGCAGAATTCTTCCCTGGTGGCTCAGGCTGGGGAGGAGGAAGAACTAGGAGAAAGTCCACTGCATAGGGTCTTCCCGTTTTCCCGAGGGAGATAAGGTAGTTCAAGGAAAAGGCTTTTGGAGCAAGGGCCTCAAGGTCCAGTGCTGGGACCTACAGGAAGATAGACTTGCTAGCACCCTCCCTGTGGGCAGTCGGGGCTCACACCTTGACGGCAGGCAACCAGGTGCGAGGCTTCACAGTTCCGCTCACAGTGAAACCAAATGCCCTCCCTAGAAGCCTGAGCACAGAGTATTTGGCCGTGAGGACCTCCCCGTGCGGCGTAGGATTGGGATCCACGTTCGGCGGGTGGGCGGATAGGGTGCATGCAGGGACTCTGGGCAAGGGAGGCAAGCCATGTGGGAAGTGGGTCAGTATAGTATGCTCAATGGGGGATGAATCCGACGCTGGAAGGGTGAGTGGCCAAGGGGACGAGGAGAAGCAGAGTGCCTGCGCCCTAGGTGTCACACACAGCGCCCCCGCACACTGACCCACTGGTGCGCGCGCACACAGACACAGGCGCGCACACACGGAGGCACAGGCATGGACACGAAGTTGTGTTGGGCAGTCTCTGGCCCGTGATGCCCACAGTCGGTACATCTTGCCCATTTGGGGGCCCTTTTACATTTCCGCGCACGGAAATGGCCTCCTGCAAGCAGGAGGGTTGCTTTGCCGCGTCTTTGGGTGCAGGCCTTCTTCTGCAACCCAGTAATCCTGAAGCAATATCAAGTCACCCTTCTTTCTGGCCGCTGAGACCCTAGGCGTGGATGGGGGAGAGAGTAGGACTGAGGGAAAGAGAGAGGGCAAGAGCCATGGGAAACGCAAAAGGACCGTTCCAGTGACAGAAGGAGCCCGTTTCTCGGCCGCGCTGGTCCTGTGAACTCAAGTCGACCAGAACGGGGGTCCAGTCCCCTCCAGGCACAGGCCTTCCCTTGGGCTGTAGCTTCACTCTCAGATATCCCATATCCCGGGATAACCTCTCCTGCCCGCCGTGTTTGTCCCCGTGGCTTTTACGAGGGGTCCCTGTGATGCAGTGGGAACCAAATTCTGCAGGGGGAAGTGTGATTAGACTTGAGAAGGAGCCCAGCAGGCAGAGATCGCCGTGGATGCCAAGACAGGAGCTGGGCGTCCTGACGAACGCTTGGCTCCGGGTGCGAGGCCCAAATGGCACGGCGCGCGTGAGGGCGGGGGCTTCGCAGGGTTGCTCCCAGGGTGGTCTCACTGATGGGACGGCGGGCGTCCGGCGCGACCAGCCCCCCGAGGCGCGAGGGGCGTGTCCAGCGGCGACTTCCTTTCTCGGCGTCCACGTGACCGGAGGTTAGGCAGGCGCCCCCTGGGACGCCGCTTGGCCGGACAACGACCCCCGAGGCGGACACGGCAAGGTGGTGCGCTCGGCAGGGGTGGGGGTGCTGAGGCTCGGCAGTCCCGGGGCTTGCGGCAGCTGCTTCCTCACACCACGGGGCTGAGGGCCAGCGCCCGGAAGGGAGTGAGGCTGCGTTGGGAGACAGCCGGGCTCCTGAGACCGCCTGTGTGGTCTCGCTGCGGCTCGGGGGCCTTCGGGAGCTAGGGCCCCTCAGGCCACCCGGCGCAGCAGGGGCCCTTGACTCGGGCCGGTGGCGGTTGGGCGTCCCAGGACGCTATTATGTTCAGTTTGGTGCAGGAAGCTGATGACGCCCAGGAGGTAAGGGCAGAGGCGGTCCTGAGAGTGGAGGTGGTGCCGGCGATGTCGGACGTCACGGAGGTGGTGGCGTTTGTGAGTGGGGACGAGAGGTTGGCGGCAGGCCAGGAGCTTTGTCCGCATCCTGGGTTGGTGAGAGAGGAGGGGGTGCTGGCTGAGGAGCAGATCGTGCGGGACGACCAGAGTGCCCTGCAGCAGTGGGCAGAGTGTGTGGAGCCACGGGCAGAGGGTGTGGAGCCCCGGGAAGGGGAGGAGGGGGGCCTGCAGGGTGAGTTGGTGGCACAGGAGCAGGATGTGGTGCAGTGGGAGGGCGTCGTGCAGGCGGTGAGGACGGTGGCAGGGTATGACTTGTTTCTGGCCGTGGATGAGGTCTTCCCAGATCTGGAGGTGGGGAGGCACGAGCAGGTGATGAGCGAAGAGCTGTTGGTGGAGGAAGAGGATCATGAGTTTGTGCAAGGGCCAGACGGGGAGAAAGAGTGGCAGGAGGAGGAGGAAGAAGAGTGGCAGGAGGAGGAGGAGGACGAGGAGAAGCAACAGGAGGAGGAGGAGGGGGAAGAGGAGGTGGACGAGGGGGAGGATGATATGGAGGAGGCAGAGGGCAAGGCGGAGGAGGAGGAGGAGGAGGAGGAGGAGGCGGAGGCGGAAGAGGAGGCCGAGGAGGGCTTGATTGAGCAGGAAATCATTGGCCTTGTGCAGTATGTCCTGGTGGGTCAGGATATCTTGCAGCTAGTGGAGGTGGTGGCTGAGGCTGAGCCAGAGTTAGAGGGAGAAGCAGAAGCAAAAGCTCCAGCAGAGGAGCCAGGGGAGCAGGAGCAGGCAGAGTCAGGGCAGGATAGGAAGTGCACCAGGTCCCCACTGGAGGAGCTCCAGGCCCTTCAGTTAGAGATGGAGCCCTTGAACTTGGAAGCCAGCAGGGCCTTCTGTCGGCTCAAGCGCAAGACATGGCAGAGGCGCCGTCCCTATTTAGAACTGAGGAGCACCACCATTCAGAGCATCCCCGGATTCTGGGCCAAAGCTGTATCCTTGATGGTAGACGCGCGGGCCCACAGTGTGCCCGCCCCAGTGAAGGTGAGAGCCACCAGCGGGGAGAGGTAGTTCAGCAAGGAAATAGACACACGGCAGTCAGTGTCGCGGCAGTGACCACAGTCTGATGCAAAAGCTTGGAGACGCCCTTTGAACACGCAGCTCCCACCGAAACCCTTCCCGGGGGTCCAGGGGCACAGCCGCAAGTCAGAATCAAGCCCAGAAGAACGGCCGTTGTCTGCAGGCAGCTCTCGGGCCCGCAGGTCCTTCTCAGAGTCTTGCCAAGCCCAAGGGGGTCTCTGGGTCGGAGTAATGAGACATAGGCAGGAATGCGTGATGTGCAGAATTAGAGATGTCCTGTGGAGCCCTGAGCGGGCAAGGATGCAGGGCAGATCAAAGTGTGTCAGGAAGCAGAGTCAGCCTGAGTGGGGGCAGACACGTGCGGGCCTCAAGAGCCTTTGTGCTCCTAGGTCCTGTTTCGGGGATGGACGTGGGGGCCTTGCCAGAGGATAGAGGGATCGGGCCAAGCCAGGTGCTTGTATAGATGCGCAGCATGTGCTAGTTGTTTGTCGTCCAGCTTGCAGCGTGCAGGCTCCTTGACCCACAGCAGTTCGTGAACCACCCGGAATTGTCAGCCATGATGAGTGACCAAGACGAAGCCATGCTCAGCCACATGATCAATTTGAAGGTGAGCCTGCACAGACCAAGGCTAGGGAGGTAGGGGGCTTGGGAAAGTGACCTATCCCTGCCGGCAGGGAGGAGGTGGGTGTCTCCTACAGGAGACGTCTTCCCCCGCGCCCCTCCCTCCACCCACCCTTGTTCTATACAGGTGGAGGACGTGAGGCAGGCCAGCGAGGGCTGCAAGATGATGCTGTTCTTTCGCAGCAACCCCTATTTCCGCAACAGTGTGATCGTGAAGGAGTATGTCGTCAGCATCACAGGTGAGTGGAGGCTCCCCGCACGGGCGGCAGCAGGAGGCGGTTAGAAGTTGACAGGCAGTGCGCCCCTGTCCCCATACTCCTCGTGCTGCAGGATACCGGGCGTCCCATTCCACTGCCATTCATTGGCACCGGCATTATGAAAGACAGGCCTACAGACGCAGGCACCAGAACAGCAGCCTTAACTTCTTCAACTGGTTCTTTGACCACAACCTGGCCGGATCTGGCCGGATCGCTGAGGTAAGGACTCGGTGCCTAATGCCGTAAGAGAGCTTGGTGTGTTCCCCAGCGTCTGGGCTTTGTAACCAGATGCCTGCCCTGTCGAGACGAGACGTGACTCCCCCGATAGATCATCAGTGAGGACGTGTGGCGCAACCCCCTGAAGTACTATGTGAGGAGGTCGGCACCAGGAGAGGGCACGTAGAGGAGCACAGGTGAGGAGAGGCGCGCTGGGCACTCGCGGGTGGGTTGCCAGGTAACTGGGATGTTGTTTTGCCACATGGACTCCCTGTGGCTGGGAAGACTACAGCCCGGGAGGCCCGGTCGTCCGGGCATCGGGATGAGACAGGAAGTCCGGAGCACTGCAGTGCCAACTCTGTTCCGGCCGGGGAGGCTGAGGGAGGGTGTGGGAGTGTGCCTGTCCACCACCACTCAGAATCAAAGCAGGTGCATTGTCCCGCTCCTCCGAACCCGCTCTCCTGGCCACCAACCCCAACCTCGGCCTGCCCCACCCTTCCTTAACGGGACTGTCCCACCGTGTTCTTCCTACATCCCTTCGCACAATTGCCGGGCGATATTCTTCTTGCGAAGCCTGAGGCTTCTCTGCCACCACGTCCCTCTGTTGGTCCTCAGAGCCGTCATGTATGTCCTCAGGTGTCTCCTTCTTCCTACGCGGGGCATCCTGAGAACGCTGTCCGTGACAGAGGGCTTGTGGTGGGACTTGTTGAACATGGGGCTGGGGGAAGCTGAAGAGAAGCGATCCCAGTGGTACAGTGACCCCCTTGGCGGGGGAGGCCGTCGAGCCATTGTTCAGTACTCTGGCAGTGCTCAGAGGAGGCGATACGTACGAGGTTTGCGTGTTCAGGGCACCTCCCAAAGTGTGAGATACCTAGGAGGGACCGTCACTTGATTTCCAAACCCAAGTAGTGCACGGAAGGAGCTTTTGCAGATACAAATGTGTTTTCAATCAAACACCATTTTCCTGCACGTGAAACAGGTGCAGAAACAGCCTCCGGAAAGGCATTGACACCTAGAGCCACGCGGAGCGGGGAATGAAAGGGATGGAAAAAGCAAGCTCATCAACTGTATTTGTCCGTGTGTATTTGTTCCTTGGGCAAGATAAATGAAGAGCATCAAGCTGTGTGTGTCTGTGTGCTGTCCGTGGCTTGGTTTGGGCCTCTCCGTTGCCTGCCTGGGAATGTCCAGTCCCTCTGCGGTCTGGGCTTGCACAGTTGCGGAAGTGTGTTTAAGTGTTTCTAGGGGTGGGTGGGTGGCGGCGTGAGAGGGCAGAATTCTTCCCTGGTGGCTCAGGCTGGGGAGGAGGAAGAACTAGGAGAAAGTCCACTGCATAGGGTCTTCCCGTTTTCCCGAGGGAGATAAGGTAGTTCAAGGAAAAGGCTTTTGGAGCAAGGGCCTCAAGGGCCCAGTGCTGGGACCTACAGGAAGATAGACTTGCTAGCACCCTCCCTGTGGGCAGTCGGGGCTCACACCTTGACGGCAGGCAACCAGGTGCGAGGCTTCACAGTTCCGCTCACAGTGAAACCAAATGCCCTCCCTAGAAGCCTGAGCACAGTGTATTTGGCCGTGAGGACCTCCCCGTGCGGCGTAGGATTGGGATCCACGTTCGGCGGGTGGGCGGATAGGGTGCATGCAGGGACTCTGGGCAAGGGAGGCAAGCCATGTGGGAAGTGGGTCAGTATAGTATGCTCAATGGGGGATGAATCCGACGCTGGAAGGGTGAATGGCCAAGGGGACGAGGAGAAGCAGAGTGCCTGCGCCCTAGGTGTCACACACAGCGCCCCCGCACACTGACCCACACGTGCGCGCGCACACAGACACAGGCGCGCACACACGGAGGCACAGGCATGGACACGAAGTTGTGTTGGGCAGTCTCTGGCCCGTGATGCCCACAGTCGGTACATCTTGCCCATTTGGGGGCCCTTTTACATTTCCGCGCACGGAAATGGCCTCCTGCAAGCAGGAGGGTTGCTTTGCCGCGTCTTTGGGTGCAGGCCTTCTTCTGCAACCCAGTAATCCTGAAGCAATATCAAGTCACCCTTCTTTCTGGCCGCTGAGACCCACGGCGTGGATGGGGGAGAGAGTAGGACTGAGGGAAAGAGAGAGGGCAAGAGCCATGGGAAACGCAAAAGGACCGTTCCAGTGACAGAAGGAGCCCGTTTCTAGGCCGCGCTGGTCCTGTGAACTCAAGTCGACCAGAACGGGGGCTCCAGTCCCCTCCAGGCACAGGCCTTCCCTTGGGCTGTAGCTTCACTCTCAGATATCCCATATCCCGGGATAACCTCTCCTGCCCGCCGTGTTTGTCCCCGTGGCTTTTACGAGGGCTCCCTGTGATGCAGTGGGAACCAAATTCTGCAGGGGGAAGTGTGATTAGACTTGAGAAGGAGCCCAGCAGGCAGAGATCGCCGTGGATGCCAAGACAGGAGCTGGGCGTCCTGACGAACGCTTGGCTCCGGGTGCGAGGCCCAAATGGCACGGCGCGCGTGAGGGCGGGGGCTTCGCAGGGTTGCTCCCAGGGTGGTCTCGCTGATGGGACGGCGGGCGTCCGGCGCGACCAGCCCCCCGAGGCGCGAGGGGCGTGTCCAGCGGCGACTTCCTTTCTCGGCGTCCACGTGACCGGAGGTTAGGCAGGCGCCCCCTGGGACGCCGCTTGGCGGGACAACCACCCCCGAGGCGGACACGGCAAGGTGGTGCGCTCGGCAGGGGTGGGGGTGCTGAGGCTCGGCAGTCCCGGGGCTTGCGGCAGCTGCTTCCTCACACCACGGGGCTGAGGGCCAGCGCCCGGAAGGGAGTGAGGCTGCGTTGGGAGACAGCCGGGCTCCTGAGACCGCCTGTGTGGTCTCGCTGCGGCTCGGGGGCCTTCGGGAGCTAGGGCCCCTCAGGCCACCCGGCGCAGCAGGGGCCCTTGACTCGGGCCGGTGGCAGTTGGGCGTCCCAGGACGCTATTATGTTCAGTTTGGTGCAGGAAGCTGATGACGCCCAGGAGGTAAGGGCAGAGGCGGTCCTGAGAGTGGAGGTGGTGCCGGCGATGTCGGACGTCACGGAGGTGGTGGCGTTTGTGAGTGGGGACGAGAGGTTGGCGGCAGGCCAGGAGCTTTGTCCGCATCCTGGGTTGGTGAGAGAGGAGGGGGTGCTGGCTGAGGAGCAGATCGTGCGGGACGACCAGAGTGCCCTGCAGCAGTGGGCAGAGTGTGTGGAGCCACGGGCAGAGGGTGTGGAGCCCCGGGAAGGGGAGGAGGGGGGCCTGCAGGGTGAGTTGGTGGCACAGGAGCAGGATGTGGTGCAGTGGGAGGGCGTCGTGCAGGCGGTGAGGACGGTGGCAGGGTATGACTTGTTTCTGGCCGTGGATGAGGTCTTCCCAGATCTGGAGGTGGGGAGGCACGAGCAGGTGATGAGCGAAGAGCTGTTGGTGGAGGAAGAGGATCATGAGTTTGTGCAAGGGCCAGACGGGGAGAAAGAGTGGCAGGAGGAGGAGGAAGAAGAGTGGCAGGAGGAGGAGGAGGACGAGGAGAAGCAACAGGAGGAGGAGGAGGGGGAAGAGGAGGTGGACGAGGGGGAGGATGATATGGAGGAGGCAGAGGGCAAGGCGGAGGAGGAGGAGGAGGAGGAGGAGGAGGCGGAGGCGGAAGAGGAGGCCGAGGAGGGCTTGATTGAGCAGGAAATCATTGGCCTTGTGCAGTATGTCCTGGTGGGTCAGGATATCTTGCAGCTAGTGGAGGTGGTGGCTGAGGCTGAGCCAGAGTTAGAGGGAGAAGCAGAAGCAAAAGCTCCAGCAGAGGAGCCAGGGGAGCAGGAGCAGGCAGAGTCAGGGCAGGATAGGAAGTGCACCAGGTCCCCACTGGAGGAGCTCCAGGCCCTTCAGTTAGAGATGGAGCCCTTGAACTTGGAAGCCAGCAGGGCCTTCTGTCGGCTCAAGCGCAAGACATGGCAGAGGCGCCGTCCCTATTTAGAACTGAGGAGCACCACCATTCAGAGCATCCCCGGATTCTGGGCCAAAGCTGTATCCTTGATGGTAGACGCGCGGGCCCACAGTGTGCCCGCCCCAGTGAAGGTGAGAGCCACCAGCGGGGAGAGGTAGTTCAGCAAGGAAATAGACACACGGCAGTCAGTGTCGCGGCAGTGACCACAGTCTGATGCAAAAGCTTGGAGACGCCCTTTGAACACGCAGCTCCCACCGAAACCCTTCCCGGGGGTCCAGGGGCACAGCCGCAAGTCAGAATCAAGCCCAGAAGAACGGCCGTTGTCTGCAGGCAGCTCTCGGGCCCGCAGGTCCTTCTCAGAGTCTTGCCAAGCCCAAGGGGGTCTCTGGGTCGGAGTAATGAGACATAGGCAGGAATGCGTGATGTGCAGAATTAGAGATGTCCTGTGGAGCCCTGAGCGGGCAAGGATGCAGGGCAGATCAAAGTGTGTCAGGAAGCAGAGTCAGCCTGAGTGGGGGCAGACACGTGCGGGCCTCAAGAGCCTTTGTGCTCCTAGGTCCTGTTTCGGGGATGGACGTGGGGGCCTTGCCAGAGGATAGAGGGATCGGGCCAAGCCAGGTGCTTGTATAGATGCGCAGCATGTGCTAGTTGTTTGTCGTCCAGCTTGCAGCGTGCAGGCTCCTTGACCCACAGCAGTTCGTGAACCACCCGGAATTGTCAGCCATGATGAGTGACCAAGACGAAGCCATGCTCAGCCACATGATCAATTTGAAGGTGAGCCTGCACAGACCAAGGCTAGGGAGGTAGGGGGCTTGGGAAAGTGACCTATCCCTGCCGGCAGGGAGGAGGTGGGTGTCTCCTACAGGAGACGTCTTCCCCCGCGCCCCTCCCTCCACCCACCCTTGTTCTATACAGGTGGAGGACGTGAGGCAGGCCAGCGAGGGCTGCAAGATGATGCTGTTCTTTCGCAGCAACCCCTATTTCCGCAACAGTGTGATCGTGAAGGAGTATGTCGTCAGCATCACAGGTGAGTGGAGGCTCCCCGCACGGGCGGCAGCAGGAGGCGGTTAGAAGTTGACAGGCAGTGCGCCCCTGTCCCCATACTCCTCGTGCTGCAGGATACCGGGCGTCCCATTCCACTGCCATTCATTGGCACCGGCATTATGAAAGACAGGCCTACAGACGCAGGCACCAGAACAGCAGCCTTAACTTCTTCAACTGGTTCTTTGACCACAACCTGGCCGGATCTGGCCGGATCGCTGAGGTAAGGACTCGGTGCCTAATGCCGTAAGAGAGCTTGGTGTGTTCCCCAGCGTCTGGGCTTTGTAACCAGATGCCTGCCCTGTCGAGACGAGACGTGACTCCCCCGATAGATCATCAGTGAGGACGTGTGGCGCAACCCCCTGAAGTACTATGTGAGGAGGTCGGCACCAGGAGAGGGCACGTAGAGGAGCACAGGTGAGGAGAGGCGCGCTGGGCACTCGCGGGTGGGTTGCCAGGTAACTGGGATGTTGTTTTGCCACATGGACTCCCTGTGGCTGGGAAGACTACAGCCCGGGAGGCCCGGTCGTCCGGGCATCGGGATGAGACAGGAAGTCCGGAGCACTGCAGTGCCAACTCTGTTCCGGCCGGGGAGGCTGAGGGAGGGTGTGGGAGTGTGCCTGTCCACCACCACTCAGAATCAAAGCAGGTGCATTGTCCCGCTCCTCCGAACCCGCTCTCCTGGCCACCAACCCCAACCTCGGCCTGCCCCACCCTTCCTTAACGGGACTGTCCCACCGTGTTCTTCCTACATCCCTTCGCACAATTGCCGGGCGATATTCTTCTTGCGAAGCCTGAGGCTTCTCTGCCACCACGTCCCTCTGTTGGTCCTCAGAGCCGTCATGTATGTCCTCAGGTGTCTCCTTCTTCCTACGCGGGGCATCCTGAGAACGCTGTCCGTGACAGAGGGCTTGTGGTGGGACTTGTTGAACATGGGGCTGGGGGAAGCTGAAGAGAAGCGATCCCAGTGGTACAGTGACCCCCTTGGCGGGGGAGGCCGTCGAGCCATTGTTCAGTACTCTGGCAGTGCTCAGAGGAGGCGATACGTACGAGGTGTGCGTGTTCAGGGCACCTCCCAAAGTGTGAGATACCTAGGAGGGACCGTCACTTGATTTCCAAACCCAAGTAGTGCACGGAAGGAGCTTTTGCAGATACAAATGTGTTTTCAATCAAACACCATTTTCCTGCACGTGAAACAGGTGCAGAAACAGCCTCCGGAAAGGCATTGACACCTAGAGCCACGCGGAGCGGGGAATGAAAGGGATGGAAAAAGCAAGCTCATCAACTGTATTTGTCCGTGTGTATTTGTTCCTTGGGCAAGATAAATGAAGAGCATCAAGCTGTGTGTGTCTGTGTGCTGTCCGTGGCTTGGTTTGGGCCTCTCCGTTGCCTGCCTGGGAATGTCCAGTCCCTCTGCGGCCTGGGCTTGCACAGTTGCGGAAGTGTGTTTAAGTGTTTCTAGGGGTGGGTGGGTGGCGGCGTGAGAGGGCAGAATTCTTCCCTGGTGGCTCAGGCTGGGGAGGAGGAAGAACTAGGAGAAAGTCCACTGCATAGGGTCTTCCCGTTTTCCCGAGGGAGATAAGGTAGTTCAAGGAAAAGGCTTTTGGAGCAAGGGCCTCAAGGGCCCAGTGCTGGGACCTACAGGAAGATAGACTTGCTAGCACCCTCCCTGTGGGCAGTCGGGGCTCACACCTTGACGGCAGGCAACCAGGTGCGAGGCTTCACAGTTCCGCTCACAGTGAAACCAAATGCCCTCCCTAGAAGCCTGAGCACAGTGTATTTGGCCGTGAGGACCTCCCCGTGCGGCGTAGGATTGGGATCCACGTTCGGCGGGTGGGCGGATAGGGTGCATGCAGGGACTCTGGGCAAGGGAGGCAAGCCATGTGGGAAGTGGGTCAGTATAGTATGCTCAATGGGGGATGAATCCGACGCTGGAAGGGTGAATGGCCAAGGGGACGAGGAGAAGCAGAGTGCCTGCGCCCTAGGTGTCACACACAGCGCCCCCGCACACTGACCCACACGTGCGCGCGCACACAGACACAGGCGCGCACACACGGAGGCACAGGCATGGACACGAAGTTGTGTTGGGCAGTCTCTGGCCCGTGATGCCCACAGTCGGTACATCTTGCCCATTTGGGGGCCCTTTTACATTTCCGCGCACGGAAATGGCCTCCTGCAAGCAGGAGGGTTGCTTTGCCGCGTCTTTGGGTGCAGGCCTTCTTCTGCAACCCAGTAATCCTGAAGCAATATCAAGTCACCCTTCTTTCTGGCCGCTGAGACCCAAGGCGTGGATGGGGGAGAGAGTAGGACTGAGGGAAAGAGAGAGGGCAAGAGCCATGGGAAACGCAAAAGGACCGTTCCAGTGACAGAAGGAGCCCGTTTCTAGGCCGCGCTGGTCCTGTGAACTCAAGTCGACCAGAACGGGGGCTCCAGTCCCCTCCAGGCACAGGCCTTCCCTTGGGCTGTAGCTTCACTCTCAGATATCCCATATCCCGGGATAACCTCTCCTGCCCGCCGTGTTTGTCCCCGTGGCTTTTACGAGGGGTCCCTGTGATGCAGTGGGAACCAAATTCTGCAGGGGGAAGTGTGATTAGACTTGAGAAGGAGCCCAGCAGGCAGAGATCGCCGTGGATGCCAAGACAGGAGCTGGGCGTCCTGACGAACGCTTGGCTCCGGGTGCGAGGCCCAAATGGCACGGCGCGCGTGAGGGCGGGGGCTTCGCAGGGTTGCTCCCAGGGTGGTCTCGCTGATGGGACGGCGGGCGTCCGGCGCGACCAGCCCCCGGAGGCGCGAGGGGCGTGTCCAGCGGCGACTTCCTTTCTCCGCGTCCACGTGACCGGAGGTTAGGCAGGCGCCCCCTGGGACGCCGCTTGGCCGGACAACGACCCCCGAGGCGGACACGGCAAGGTGGTGCGCTCGGCAGGGGTGGGGGTGCTGAGGCTCGGCAGTCCCGGGGCTTGCGGCAGCTGCTTCCTCACACCACGGGGCTGAGGGCCAGCGCCCGGAAGGGAGTGAGGCTGCGTTGGGAGACAGCCGGGCTCCTGAGACCGCCTGTGTGGTCTCGCTGCGGCTCGGGGGCCTTCAGGAGCTAGGGCCCCTCAGGCCACCCGGCGCAGCAGGGGCCCTTGACTCGGGCCGGTGGCGGTTGGGCGTCCCAGGACGCTATTATGTTCAGTTTGGTGCAGGAAGCTGATGACGCCCAGGAGGTAAGGGCAGAGGCGGTCCTGAGAGTGGAGGTGGTGCCGGCGATGTCGGACGTCACGGAGGTGGTGGCGTTTGTGAGTGGGGACGAGAGGTTGGCGGCAGGCCAGGAGCTTTGTCCGCATCCTGGGTTGGTGAGAGAGGAGGGGGTGCTGGCTGAGGAGCAGATCGTGCGGGACGACCAGAGTGCCCTGCAGCAGTGGGCAGAGTGTGTGGAGCCACGGGCAGAGGGTGTGGAGCCCCGGGAAGGGGAGGAGGGGGGCCTGCAGGGTGAGTTGGTGGCACAGGAGCAGGATGTGGTGCAGTGGGAGGGCGTCGTGCAGGCGGTGAGGACGGTGGCAGGGTATGACTTGTTTCTGGCCGTGGATGAGGTCTTCCCAGATCTGGAGGTGGGGAGGCACGAGCAGGTGATGAGCGAAGAGCTGTTGGTGGAGGAAGAGGATCATGAGTTTGTGCAAGGGCCAGACGGGGAGAAAGAGTGGCAGGAGGAGGAGGAAGAAGAGTGGCAGGAGGAGGAGGAGGACGAGGAGAAGCAACAGGAGGAGGAGGAGGGGGAAGAGGAGGTGGACGAGGGGGAGGATGATATGGAGGAGGCAGAGGGCAAGGCGGAGGAGGAGGAGGAGGAGGAGGAGGAGGCGGAGGCGGAAGAGGAGGCCGAGGAGGGCTTGATTGAGCAGGAAATCATTGGCCTTGTGCAGTATGTCCTGGTGGGTCAGGATATCTTGCAGCTAGTGGAGGTGGTGGCTGAGGTTGAGCCAGAGTTAGAGGGAGAAGCAGAAGCAAAAGCTCCAGCAGAGGAGCCAGGGGAGCAGGAGCAGGCAGAGTCAGGGCAGGATAGGAAGTGCACCAGGTCCCCACTGGAGGAGCTCCAGGCCCTTCAGTTAGAGATGGAGCCCTTGAACTTGGAAGCCAGCAGGGCCTTCTGTCGGCTCAAGCGCAAGACATGGCAGAGGCGCCGTCCCTATTTAGAACTGAGGAGCACCACCATTCAGAGCATCCCCGGATTCTGGGCCAAAGCTGTATCCTTGATGGTAGACGCGCGGGCCCACAGTGTGCCCGCCCCAGTGAAGGTGAGAGCCACCAGCGGGGAGAGGTAGTAGAGCAAGGAAATAGACACACGGCAGTCAGTGTCGCGGCAGTGACCACAGTCTGATGCAAAAGCTTGGAGACGCCCTTTGAACACGCAGCTCCCACCGAAACCCTTCCCGGGGGTCCAGGGGCACAGCCGCAAGTCAGAATCAAGCCCAGAAGAACGGCCGTTGTCTGCAGGCAGCTCTCGGGCCCGCAGGTCCTTCTCAGAGTCTTGCCAAGCCCAAGGGGGTCTCTGGGTCGGAGTAATGAGACATAGGCAGGAATGCGTGATGTGCAGAATTAGAGATGTCCTGTGGAGCCCTGAGCGGGCAAGGATGCAGGGCAGATCAAAGTGTGTCAGGAAGCAGAGTCAGCCTGAGTGGGGGCAGACACGTGCGGGCCTCAAGAGCCTTTGTGCTCCTAGGTCCTGTTTCGGGGATGGACGTGGGGGCCTTGCCAGAGGATAGAGGGATCGGGCCAAGCCAGGTGCTTGTATAGATGCGCAGCATGTGCTAGTTGTTTGTCGTCCAGCTTGCAGCGTGCAGGCTCCTTGACCCACAGCAGTTCGTGAACCACCCGGAATTGTCAGCCATGATGAGTGACCAAGACGAAGCCATGCTCAGCCACATGATCAATTTGAAGGTGAGCCTGCACAGACCAAGGCTAGGGAGGTAGGGGGCTTGGGAAAGTGACCTATCCCTGCCGGCAGGGAGGAGGTGGGTGTCTCCTACAGGAGACGTCTTCCCCCGCGCCCCTCCCTCCACCCACCCTTGTTCTATACAGGTGGAGGACGTGAGGCAGGCCAGCGAGGGCTGCAAGATGATGCTGTTCTTTCGCAGCAACCCCTATTTCCGCAACAGTGTGATCGTGAAGGAGTATGTCGTCAGCATCACAGGTGAGTGGAGGCTCCCCGCACGGGCGGCAGCAGGAGGCGGTTAGAAGTTGACAGGCAGTGCGCCCCTGTCCCCATACTCCTCGTGCTGCAGGATACCGGGCGTCCCATTCCACTGCCATTCATTGGCACCGGCATTATGAAAGACAGGCCTACAGACGCAGGCACCAGAACAGCAGCCTTAACTTCTTCAACTGGTTCTTTGACCACAACCTGGCCGGATCTGGCCGGATCGCTGAGGTAAGGACTCGGTGCCTAATGCCGTAAGAGAGCTTGGTGTGTTCCCCAGCGTCTGGGCTTTGTAACCAGATGCCTGCCCTGTCGAGACGAGACGTGACTCCCCCGATAGATCATCAGTGAGGACGTGTGGCGCAACCCCCTGAAGTACTATGTGAGGAGGTCGGCACCAGGAGAGGGCACGTAGAGGAGCACAGGTGAGGAGAGGCGCGCTGGGCACTCGCGGGTGGGTTGCCAGGTAACTGGGATGTTGTTTTGCCACATGGACTCCCTGTGGCTGGGAAGACTACAGCCCGGGAGGCCCGGTCGTCCGGGCATCGGGATGAGACAGGAAGTCCGGAGCACTGCAGTGCCAACTCTGTTCCGGCCGGGGAGGCTGAGGGAGGGTGTGGGAGTGTGCCTGTCCACCACCACTCAGAATCAAAGCAGGTGCATTGTCCCGCTCCTCCGAACCCGCTCTCCTGGCCACCAACCCCAACCTCGGCCTGCCCCACCCTTCCTTAACGGGACTGTCCCACCGTGTTCTTCCTACATCCCTTCGCACAATTGCCGGGCGATATTCTTCTTGCGAAGCCTGAGGCTTCTCTGCCACCACGTCCCTCTGTTGGTCCTCAGAGCCGTCATGTATGTCCTCAGGTGTCTCCTTCTTCCTACGCGGGGCATCCTGAGAACGCTGTCCGTGACAGAGGGCTTGTGGTGGGACTTGTTGAACATGGGGCTGGGGGAAGCTGAAGAGAAGCGATCCCAGTGGTACAGTGACCCCCTTGGCGGGGGAGGCCGTCGAGCCATTGTTCAGTACTCTGGCAGTGCTCAGAGGAGGCGATACGTACGAGGTTTGCGTGTTCAGGGCACCTCCCAAAGTGTGAGATACCTAGGAGGGACCGTCACTTGATTTCCAAACCCAAGTAGTGCACGGAAGGAGCTTTTGCAGATACAAATGTGTTTTCAATCAAACACCATTTTCCTGCACGTGAAACAGGTGCAGAAACAGCCTCCGGAAAGGCATTGACACCTAGAGCCACGCGGAGCGGGGAATGAAAGGGATGGAAAAAGCAAGCTCATCAACTGTATTTGTCCGTGTGTATTTGTTCCTTGGGCAAGATAAATGAAGAGCATCAAGCTGTGTGTGTCTGTGTGCTGTCCGTGGCTTGGTTTGGGCCTCTCCGTTGCCTGCCTGGGAATGTCCAGTCCCTCTGCGGTCTGGGCTTGCACAGTTGCGGAAGTGTGTTTAAGTGTTTCTAGGGGTGGGTGGGTGGCGGCGTGAGAGGGCAGAATTCTTCCCTGGTGGCTCAGGCTGGGGAGGAGGAAGAACTAGGAGAAAGTCCACTGCATAGGGTCTTCCCGTTTTCCCGAGGGAGATAAGGTAGTTCAAGGAAAAGGCTTTTGGAGCAAGGGCCTCAAGGGCCCAGTGCTGGGACCTACAGGAAGATAGACTTGCTAGCACCCTCCCTGTGGGCAGTCGGGGCTCACACCTTGACGGCAGGCAACCAGGTGCGAGGCTTCACAGTTCCGCTCACAGTGAAACCAAATGCCCTCCCTAGAAGCCTGAGCACAGTGTATTTGGCCGTGAGGACCTCCCCGTGCGGCGTAGGATTGGGATCCACGTTCGGCGGGTGGGCGGATAGGGTGCATGCAGGGACTCTGGGCAAGGGAGGCAAGCCATGTGGGAAGTGGGTCAGTATAGTATGCTCAATGGGGGATGAATCCGACGCTGGAAGGGTGAATGGCCAAGGGGACGAGGAGAAGCAGAGTGCCTGCGCCCTAGGTGTCACACACAGCGCCCCCGCACACTGACCCACACGTGCGCGCGCACACAGACACAGGCGCGCACACACGGAGGCACAGGCATGGACACGAAGTTGTGTTGGGCAGTCTCTGGCCCGTGATGCCCACAGTCGGTACATCTTGCCCATTTGGGGGCCCTTTTACATTTCCGCGCACGGAAATGGCCTCCTGCAAGCAGGAGGGTTGCTTTGCCGCGTCTTTGGGTGCAGGCCTTCTTCTGCAACCCAGTAATCCTGAAGCAATATCAAGTCACCCTTCTTTCTGGCCGCTGAGACCCACGGCGTGGATGGGGGAGAGAGTAGGACTGAGGGAAAGAGAGAGGGCAAGAGCCATGGGAAACGCAAAAGGACCGTTCCAGTGACAGAAGGAGCCCGTTTCTAGGCCGCGCTGGTCCTGTGAACTCAAGTCGACCAGAACGGGGGCTCCAGTCCCCTCCAGGCACAGGCCTTCCCTTGGGCTGTAGCTTCACTCTCAGATATCCCATATCCCGGGATAACCTCTCCTGCCCGCCGTGTTTGTCCCCGTGGCTTTTACGAGGGCTCCCTGTGATGCAGTGGGAACCAAATTCTGCAGGGGGAAGTGTGATTAGACTTGAGAAGGAGCCCAGCAGGCAGAGATCGCCGTGGATGCCAAGACAGGAGCTGGGCGTCCTGACGAACGCTTGGCTCCGGGTGCGAGGCCCAAATGGCACGGCGCGCGTGAGGGCGGGGGCTTCGCAGGGTTGCTCCCAGGGTGGTCTCGCTGATGGGACGGCGGGCGTCCGGCGCGACCAGCCCCCCGAGGCGCGAGGGGCGTGTCCAGCGGCGACTTCCTTTCTCGGCGTCCACGTGACCGGAGGTTAGGCAGGCGCCCCCTGGGACGCCGCTTGGCGGGACAACGACCCCCGAGGCGGACACGGCAAGGTGGTGCGCTCGGCAGGGGTGGGGGTGCTGAGGCTCGGCAGTCCCGGGGCTTGCGGCAGCTGCTTCCTCACACCACGGGGCTGAGGGCCAGCGCCCGGAAGGGAGTGAGGCTGCGTTGGGAGACAGCCGGGCTCCTGAGACCGCCTGTGTGGTCTCGCTGCGGCTCGGGGGCCTTCGGGAGCTAGGGCCCCTCAGGCCACCCGGCGCAGCAGGGGCCCTTGACTCGGGCCGGTGGCAGTTGGGCGTCCCAGGACGCTATTATGTTCAGTTTGGTGCAGGAAGCTGATGACGCCCAGGAGGTAAGGGCAGAGGCGGTCCTGAGAGTGGAGGTGGTGCCGGCGATGTCGGACGTCACGGAGGTGGTGGCGTTTGTGAGTGGGGACGAGAGGTTGGCGGCAGGCCAGGAGCTTTGTCCGCATCCTGGGTTGGTGAGAGAGGAGGGGGTGCTGGCTGAGGAGCAGATCGTGCGGGACGACCAGAGTGCCCTGCAGCAGTGGGCAGAGTGTGTGGAGCCACGGGCAGAGGGTGTGGAGCCCCGGGAAGGGGAGGAGGGGGGCCTGCAGGGTGAGTTGGTGGCACAGGAGCAGGATGTGGTGCAGTGGGAGGGCGTCGTGCAGGCGGTGAGGACGGTGGCAGGGTATGACTTGTTTCTGGCCGTGGATGAGGTCTTCCCAGATCTGGAGGTGGGGAGGCACGAGCAGGTGATGAGCGAAGAGCTGTTGGTGGAGGAAGAGGATCATGAGTTTGTGCAAGGGCCAGACGGGGAGAAAGAGTGGCAGGAGGAGGAGGAAGAAGAGTGGCAGGAGGAGGAGGAGGACGAGGAGAAGCAACAGGAGGAGGAGGAGGGGGAAGAGGAGGTGGACGAGGGGGAGGATGATATGGAGGAGGCAGAGGGCAAGGCGGAGGAGGAGGAGGAGGAGGAGGAGGAGGCGGAGGCGGAAGAGGAGGCCGAGGAGGGCTTGATTGAGCAGGAAATCATTGGCCTTGTGCAGTATGTCCTGGTGGGTCAGGATATCTTGCAGCTAGTGGAGGTGGTGGCTGAGGCTGAGCCAGAGTTAGAGGGAGAAGCAGAAGCAAAAGCTCCAGCAGAGGAGCCAGGGGAGCAGGAGCAGGCAGAGTCAGGGCAGGATAGGAAGTGCACCAGGTCCCCACTGGAGGAGCTCCAGGCCCTTCAGTTAGAGATGGAGCCCTTGAACTTGGAAGCCAGCAGGGCCTTCTGTCGGCTCAAGCGCAAGACATGGCAGAGGCGCCGTCCCTATTTAGAACTGAGGAGCACCACCATTCAGAGCATCCCCGGATTCTGGGCCAAAGCTGTATCCTTGATGGTAGACGCGCGGGCCCACAGTGTGCCCGCCCCAGTGAAGGTGAGAGCCACCAGCGGGGAGAGGTAGTTCAGCAAGGAAATAGACACACGGCAGTCAGTGTCGCGGCAGTGACCACAGTCTGATGCAAAAGCTTGGAGACGCCCTTTGAACACGCAGCTCCCACCGAAACCCTTCCCGGGGGTCCAGGGGCACAGCCGCAAGTCAGAATCAAGCCCAGAAGAACGGCCGTTGTCTGCAGGCAGCTCTCGGGCCCGCAGGTCCTTCTCAGAGTCTTGCCAAGCCCAAGGGGGTCTCTGGGTCGGAGTAATGAGACATAGGCAGGAATGCGTGATGTGCAGAATTAGAGATGTCCTGTGGAGCCCTGAGCGGGCAAGGATGCAGGGCAGATCAAAGTGTGTCAGGAAGCAGAGTCAGCCTGAGTGGGGGCAGACACGTGCGGGCCTCAAGAGCCTTTGTGCTCCTAGGTCCTGTTTCGGGGATGGACGTGGGGGCCTTGCCAGAGGATAGAGGGATCGGGCCAAGCCAGGTGCTTGTATAGATGCGCAGCATGTGCTAGTTGTTTGTCGTCCAGCTTGCAGCGTGCAGGCTCCTTGACCCACAGCAGTTCGTGAACCACCCGGAATTGTCAGCCATGATGAGTGACCAAGACGAAGCCATGCTCAGCCACATGATCAATTTGAAGGTGAGCCTGCACAGACCAAGGCTAGGGAGGTAGGGGGCTTGGGAAAGTGACCTATCCCTGCCGGCAGGGAGGAGGTGGGTGTCTCCTACAGGAGACGTCTTCCCCCGCGCCCCTCCCTCCACCCACCCTTGTTCTATACAGGTGGAGGACGTGAGGCAGGCCAGCGAGGGCTGCAAGATGATGCTGTTCTTTCGCAGCAACCCCTATTTCCGCAACAGTGTGATCGTGAAGGAGTATGTCGTCAGCATCACAGGTGAGTGGAGGCTCCCCGCACGGGCGGCAGCAGGAGGCGGTTAGAAGTTGACAGGCAGTGCGCCCCTGTCCCCATACTCCTCGTGCTGCAGGATACCGGGCGTCCCATTCCACTGCCATTCATTGGCACCGGCATTATGAAAGACAGGCCTACAGACGCAGGCACCAGAACAGCAGCCTTAACTTCTTCAACTGGTTCTTTGACCACAACCTGGCCGGATCTGGCCGGATCGCTGAGGTAAGGACTCGGTGCCTAATGCCGTAAGAGAGCTTGGTGTGTTCCCCAGCGTCTGGGCTTTGTAACCAGATGCCTGCCCTGTCGAGACGAGACGTGACTCCCCCGATAGATCATCAGTGAGGACGTGTGGCGCAACCCCCTGAAGTACTATGTGAGGAGGTCGGCACCAGGAGAGGGCACGTAGAGGAGCACAGGTGAGGAGAGGCGCGCTGGGCACTCGCGGGTGGGTTGCCAGGTAACTGGGATGTTGTTTTGCCACATGGACTCCCTGTGGCTGGGAAGACTACAGCCCGGGAGGCCCGGTCGTCCGGGCATCGGGATGAGACAGGAAGTCCGGAGCACTGCAGTGCCAACTCTGTTCCGGCCGGGGAGGCTGAGGGAGGGTGTGGGAGTGTGCCTGTCCACCACCACTCAGAATCAAAGCAGGTGCATTGTCCCGCTCCTCCGAACCCGCTCTCCTGGCCACCAACCCCAACCTCGGCCTGCCCCACCCTTCCTTAACGGGACTGTCCCACCGTGTTCTTCCTACATCCCTTCGCACAATTGCCGGGCGATATTCTTCTTGCGAAGCCTGAGGCTTCTCTGCCACCACGTCCCTCTGTTGGTCCTCAGAGCCGTCATGTATGTCCTCAGGTGTCTCCTTCTTCCTACGCGGGGCATCCTGAGAACGCTGTCCGTGACAGAGGGCTTGTGGTGGGACTTGTTGAACATGGGGCTGGGGGAAGCTGAAGAGAAGCGATCCCAGTGGTACAGTGACCCCCTTGGCGGGGGAGGCCGTCGAGCCATTGTTCAGTACTCTGGCAGTGCTCAGAGGAGGCGATACGTACGAGGTGTGCGTGTTCAGGGCACCTCCCAAAGTGTGAGATACCTAGGAGGGACCGTCACTTGATTTCCAAACCCAAGTAGTGCACGGAAGGAGCTTTTGCAGATACAAATGTGTTTTCAATCAAACACCATTTTCCTGCACGTGAAACAGGTGCAGAAACAGCCTCCGGAAAGGCATTGACACCTAGAGCCACGCGGAGCGGGGAATGAAAGGGATGGAAAAAGCAAGCTCATCAACTGTATTTGTCCGTGTGTATTTGTTCCTTGGGCAAGATAAATGAAGAGCATCAAGCTGTGTGTGTCTGTGTGCTGTCCGTGGCTTGGTTTGGGCCTCTCCGTTGCCTGCCTGGGAATGTCCAGTCCCTCTGCGGCCTGGGCTTGCACAGTTGCGGAAGTGTGTTTAAGTGTTTCTAGGGGTGGGTGGGTGGCGGCGTGAGAGGGCAGAATTCTTCCCTGGTGGCTCAGGCTGGGGAGGAGGAAGAACTAGGAGAAAGTCCACTGCATAGGGTCTTCCCGTTTTCCCGAGGGAGATAAGGTAGTTCAAGGAAAAGGCTTTTGGAGCAAGGGCCTCAAGGGCCCAGTGCTGGGACCTACAGGAAGATAGACTTGCTAGCACCCTCCCTGTGGGCAGTCGGGGCTCACACCTTGACGGCAGGCAACCAGGTGCGAGGCTTCACAGTTCCGCTCACAGTGAAACCAAATGCCCTCCCTAGAAGCCTGAGCACAGTGTATTTGGCCGTGAGGACCTCCCCGTGCGGCGTAGGATTGGGATCCACGTTCGGCGGGTGGGCGGATAGGGTGCATGCAGGGACTCTGGGCAAGGGAGGCAAGCCATGTGGGAAGTGGGTCAGTATAGTATGCTCAATGGGGGATGAATCCGACGCTGGATGGGTGAATGGCCAAGGGGACGAGGAGAAGCAGAGTGCCTGCGCCCTAGGTGTCACACACAGCGCCCCCGCACACTGACCCACTGGTGCGCGCGCACACAGACACAGGCGCGCACACACGGAGGCACAGGCATGGACACGAAGTTGTGTTGGGCAGTCTCTGGCCCGTGATGCCCACAGTCGGTACATCTTGCCCATTTGGGGGCCCTTTTACATTTCCGCGCACGGAAATGGCCTCCTGCAAGCAGGAGGGTTGCTTTGCCGCGTCTTTGGGTGCAGGCCTTCTTCTGCAACCCAGTAATCCTGAAGCAATATCAAGTCACCCTTCTTTCTGGCCGCTGAGACCCAAGGCGTGGATGGGGGAGAGAGTAGGACTGAGGGAAAGAGAGAGGGCAAGAGCCATGGGAAACGCAAAAGGACCGTTCCAGTGACAGAAGGAGCCCGTTTCTAGGCCGCGCTGGTCCTGTGAACTCAAGTCGACCAGAACGGGGGCTCCAGTCCCCTCCAGGCACAGGCCTTCCCTTGGGCTGTAGCTTCACTCTCAGATATCCCATATCCCGGGATAACCTCTCCTGCCCGCCGTGTTTGTCCCCGTGGCTTTTACGAGGGGTCCCTGTGATGCAGTGGGAACCAAATTCTGCAGGGGGAAGTGTGATTAGACTTGAGAAGGAGCCCAGCAGGCAGAGATCGCCGTGGATGCCAAGACAGGAGCTGGGCGTCCTGACGAACGCTTGGCTCCGGGTGCGAGGCCCAAATGGCACGGCGCGCGTGAGGGCGGGGGCTTCGCAGGGTTGCTCCCAGGGTGGTCTCGCTGATGGGACGGCGGGCGTCCGGCGCGACCAGCCCCCGGAGGCGCGAGGGGCGTGTCCAGCGGCGACTTCCTTTCTCCGCGTCCACGTGACCGGAGGTTAGGCAGGCGCCCCCTGGGACGCCGCTTGGCCGGACAACGACCCCCGAGGCGGACACGGCAAGGTGGTGCGCTCGGCAGGGGTGGGGGTGCTGAGGCTCGGCAGTCCCGGGGCTTGCGGCAGCTGCTTCCTCACACCACGGGGCTGAGGGCCAGCGCCCGGAAGGGAGTGAGGCTGCGTTGGGAGACAGCCGGGCTCCTGAGACCGCCTGTGTGGTCTCGCTGCGGCTCGGGGGCCTTCAGGAGCTAGGGCCCCTCAGGCCACCCGGCGCAGCAGGGGCCCTTGACTCGGGCCGGTGGCGGTTGGGCGTCCCAGGACGCTATTATGTTCAGTTTGGTGCAGGAAGCTGATGACGCCCAGGAGGTAAGGGCAGAGGCGGTCCTGAGAGTGGAGGTGGTGCCGGCGATGTCGGACGTCACGGAGGTGGTGGCGTTTGTGAGTGGGGACGAGAGGTTGGCGGCAGGCCAGGAGCTTTGTCCGCATCCTGGGTTGGTGAGAGAGGAGGGGGTGCTGGCTGAGGAGCAGATCGTGCGGGACGACCAGAGTGCCCTGCAGCAGTGGGCAGAGTGTGTGGAGCCACGGGCAGAGGGTGTGGAGCCCCGGGAAGGGGAGGAGGGGGGCCTGCAGGGTGAGTTGGTGGCACAGGAGCAGGATGTGGTGCAGTGGGAGGGCGTCGTGCAGGCGGTGAGGACGGTGGCAGGGTATGACTTGTTTCTGGCCGTGGATGAGGTCTTCCCAGATCTGGAGGTGGGGAGGCACGAGCAGGTGATGAGCGAAGAGCTGTTGGTGGAGGAAGAGGATCATGAGTTTGTGCAAGGGCCAGACGGGGAGAAAGAGTGGCAGGAGGAGGAGGAAGAAGAGTGGCAGGAGGAGGAGGAGGACGAGGAGAAGCAACAGGAGGAGGAGGAGGGGGAAGAGGAGGTGGACGAGGGGGAGGATGATATGGAGGAGGCAGAGGGCAAGGCGGAGGAGGAGGAGGAGGAGGAGGAGGAGGCGGAGGCGGAAGAGGAGGCCGAGGAGGGCTTGATTGAGCAGGAAATCATTGGCCTTGTGCAGTATGTCCTGGTGGGTCAGGATATCTTGCAGCTAGTGGAGGTGGTGGCTGAGGTTGAGCCAGAGTTAGAGGGAGAAGCAGAAGCAAAAGCTCCAGCAGAGGAGCCAGGGGAGCAGGAGCAGGCAGAGTCAGGGCAGGATAGGAAGTGCACCAGGTCCCCACTGGAGGAGCTCCAGGCCCTTCAGTTAGAGATGGAGCCCTTGAACTTGGAAGCCAGCAGGGCCTTCTGTCGGCTCAAGCGCAAGACATGGCAGAGGCGCCGTCCCTATTTAGAACTGAGGAGCACCACCATTCAGAGCATCCCCGGATTCTGGGCCAAAGCTGTATCCTTGATGGTAGACGCGCGGGCCCACAGTGTGCCCGCCCCAGTGAAGGTGAGAGCCACCAGCGGGGAGAGGTAGTAGAGCAAGGAAATAGACACACGGCAGTCAGTGTCGCGGCAGTGACCACAGTCTGATGCAAAAGCTTGGAGACGCCCTTTGAACACGCAGCTCCCACCGAAACCCTTCCCGGGGGTCCAGGGGCACAGCCGCAAGTCAGAATCAAGCCCAGAAGAACGGCCGTTGTCTGCAGGCAGCTCTCGGGCCCGCAGGTCCTTCTCAGAGTCTTGCCAAGCCCAAGGGGGTCTCTGGGTCGGAGTAATGAGACATAGGCAGGAATGCGTGATGTGCAGAATTAGAGATGTCCTGTGGAGCCCTGAGCGGGCAAGGATGCAGGGCAGATCAAAGTGTGTCAGGAAGCAGAGTCAGCCTGAGTGGGGGCAGACACGTGCGGGCCTCAAGAGCCTTTGTGCTCCTAGGTCCTGTTTCGGGGATGGACGTGGGGGCCTTGCCAGAGGATAGAGGGATCGGGCCAAGCCAGGTGCTTGTATAGATGCGCAGCATGTGCTAGTTGTTTGTCGTCCAGCTTGCAGCGTGCAGGCTCCTTGACCCACAGCAGTTCGTGAACCACCCGGAATTGTCAGCCATGATGAGTGACCAAGACGAAGCCATGCTCAGCCACATGATCAATTTGAAGGTGAGCCTGCACAGACCAAGGCTAGGGAGGTAGGGGGCTTGGGAAAGTGACCTATCCCTGCCGGCAGGGAGGAGGTGGGTGTCTCCTACAGGAGACGTCTTCCCCCGCGCCCCTCCCTCCACCCACCCTTGTTCTATACAGGTGGAGGACGTGAGGCAGGCCAGCGAGGGCTGCAAGATGATGCTGTTCTTTCGCAGCAACCCCTATTTCCGCAACAGTGTGATCGTGAAGGAGTATGTCGTCAGCATCACAGGTGAGTGGAGGCTCCCCGCACGGGCGGCAGCAGGAGGCGGTTAGAAGTTGACAGGCAGTGCGCCCCTGTCCCCATACTCCTCGTGCTGCAGGATACCGGGCGTCCCATTCCACTGCCATTCATTGGCACCGGCATTATGAAAGACAGGCCTACAGACGCAGGCACCAGAACAGCAGCCTTAACTTCTTCAACTGGTTCTTTGACCACAACCTGGCCGGATCTGGCCGGATCGCTGAGGTAAGGACTCGGTGCCTAATGCCGTAAGAGAGCTTGGTGTGTTCCCCAGCGTCTGGGCTTTGTAACCAGATGCCTGCCCTGTCGAGACGAGACGTGACACCCCCGATAGATCATCAGTGAGGACGTGTGGCGCAACCCCCTGAAGTACTATGTGAGGAGGTCGGCACCAGGAGAGGGCACGTAGAGGAGCACAGGTGAGGAGAGGCGCGCTGGGCACTCGCGGGTGGGTTGCCAGGTAACTGGGATGTTGTTTTGCCACATGGACTCCCTGTGGCTGGGAAGACTACAGCCCGGGAGGCCCGGTCGTCCGGGCATCGGGATGAGACAGGAAGTCCGGAGCACTGCAGTGCCAACTCTGTTCCGGCCGGGGAGGCTGAGGGAGGGTGTGGGAGTGTGCCTGTCCACCACCACTCAGAATCAAAGCAGGTGCATTGTCCCGCTCCTCCGAACCCGCTCTCCTGGCCACCAACCCCAACCTCGGCCTGCCCCACCCTTCCTTAACGGGACTGTCCCACCGTGTTCTTCCTACATCCCTTCGCACAATTGCCGGGCGATATTCTTCTTGCGAAGCCTGAGGCTTCTCTGCCACCACGTCCCTCTGTTGGTCCTCAGAGCCGTCATGTATGTCCTCAGGTGTCTCCTTCTTCCTACGCGGGGCATCCTGAGAACGCTGTCCGTGACAGAGGGCTTGTGGTGGGACTTGTTGAACATGGGGCTGGGGGAAGCTGAAGAGAAGCGATCCCAGTGGTACAGTGACCCCCTTGGCGGGGGAGGCCGTCGAGCCATTGTTCAGTACTCTGGCAGTGCTCAGAGGAGGCGATACGTACGAGGTTTGCGTGTTCAGGACACCTCCCAAAGTGTGAGATACCTAGGAGGGACCGTCACTTGATTTCCAAACCCAAGTAGTGCACGGAAGGAGCTTTTGCAGATACAAATGTGTTTTCAATCAAACACCATTTTCCTGCACGTGAAACAGGTGCAGAAACAGCCTCCGGAAAGGCATTGACACCTAGAGCCACGCGGAGCGGGGAATGAAAGGGATGGAAAAAGCAAGCTCATCAACTGTATTTGTCCGTGTGTATTTGTTCCTTGGGCAAGATAAATGAAGAGCATCAAGCTGTGTGTGTCTGTGTGCTGTCCGTGGCTTGGTTTGGGCCTCTCCGTTGCCTGCCTGGGAATGTCCAGTCCCTCTGCGGTCTGGGCTTGCACAGTTGCGGAAGTGTGTTTAAGTGTTTCTAGGGGTGGGTGGGTGGCGGCGTGAGAGGGCAGAATTCTTCCCTGGTGGCTCAGGCTGGGGAGGAGGAAGAACTAGGAGAAAGTCCACTGCATAGGGTCTTCCCGTTTTCCCGAGGGAGATAAGGTAGTTCAAGGAAAAGGCTTTTGGAGCAAGGGCCTCAAGGGCCCAGTGCTGGGACCTACAGGAAGATAGACTTGCTAGCACCCTCCCTGTGGGCAGTCGGGGCTCACACCTTGACGGCAGGCAACCAGGTGCGAGGCTTCACAGTTCCGCTCACAGTGAAACCAAATGCCCTCCCTAGAAGCCTGAGCACAGTGTATTTGGCCGTGAGGACCTCCCCGTGCGGCGTAGGATTGGGATCCACGTTCGGCGGGTGGGCGGATAGGGTGCATGCAGGGACTCTGGGCAAGGGAGGCAAGCCATGTGGGAAGTGGGTCAGTATAGTATGCTCAATGGGGGATGAATCCGACGCTGGATGGGTGAATGGCCAAGGGGACGAGGAGAAGCAGAGTGCCTGCGCCCTAGGTGTCACACACAGCGCCCCCGCACACTGACCCACACGTGCGCGCGCACACAGACACAGGCGCGCACACACGGAGGCACAGGCATGGACACGAAGTTGTGTTGGGCAGTCTCTGGCCCGTGATGCCCACAGTCGGTACATCTTGCCCATTTGGGGGCCCTTTTACATTTCCGCGCACGGAAATGGCCTCCTGCAAGCAGGAGGGTTGCTTTGCCGCGTCTTTGGGTGCAGGCCTTCTTCTGCAACCCAGTAATCCTGAAGCAATATCAAGTCACCCTTCTTTCTGGCCGCTGAGACCCAAGGCGTGGATGGGGGAGAGAGTAGGACTGAGGGAAAGAGAGAGGGCAAGAGCCATGGGAAACGCAAAAGGACCGTTCCAGTGACAGAAGGAGCCCGTTTCTAGGCCGCGCTGGTCCTGTGAACTCAAGTCGACCAAAACGGGGGCTCCAGTCCCCTCCAGGCACAGGCGTTCCCTTGGGCTGTAGCTTCACTCTCAGATATCCCATATCCCGGGATAACCTCTCCTGCCCGCCGTGTTTGTCCCCGTGGCTTTTACGAGGGCTCCCTGTGATGCAGTGGGAACCAAATTCTGCAGGGGGAAGTGTGATTAGACTTGAGAAGGAGCCCAGCAGGCAGAGATCGCCGTGGATGCCAAGACAGGAGCTGGGCGTCCTGACGAACGCTTGGCTCCGGGTGCGAGGCCCAAATGGCACGGCGCGCGTGAGGGCGGGGGCTTCGCAGGGTTGCTCCCAGGGTGGTCTCGCTGATGGGACGGCGGGCGTCCGGCGCGACCAGCCCCCCGAGGCGCGAGGGGCGTGTCCAGCGGCGACTTCCTTTCTCCGCGTCCACGTGACCGGAGGTTAGGCAGGCGCCCCCTGGGACGCCGCTTGGCGGGACAACGACCCCCGAGGCGGACACGGCAAGGTGGTGCGCTCGGCAGGGGTGGGGGTGCTGAGGCTCGGCAGTCCCGGGGCTTGCGGCAGCTGCTTCCTCACACCACGGGGCTGAGGGCCAGCGCCCGGAAGGGAGTGAGGCTGCGTTGGGAGACAGCCGGGCTCCTGAGACCGCCTGTGTGGTCTCGCTGCGGCTCGGGGGCCTTCGGGAGCTAGGGCCCCTCAGGCCACCCGGCGCAGCAGGGGCCCTTGACTCGGGCCGGTGGCAGTTGGGCGTCCCAGGACGCTATTATGTTCAGTTTGGTGCAGGAAGCTGATGACGCCCAGGAGGTAAGGGCAGAGGCGGTCCTGAGAGTGGAGGTGGTGCCGGCGATGTCGGACGTCACGGAGGTGGTGGCGTTTGTGAGTGGGGACGAGAGGTTGGCGGCAGGCCAGGAGCTTTGTCCGCATCCTGGGTTGGTGAGAGAGGAGGGGGTGCTGGCTGAGGAGCATATCGTGCGGGACGACCAGAGTGCCCTGCAGCAGTGGGCAGAGTGTGTGGAGCCACGGGCAGAGGGTGTGGAGCCCCGGGAAGGGGAGGAGGGGGGCCTGCAGGGTGAGTTGGTGGCACAGGAGCAGGATGTGGTGCAGTGGGAGGGCGTCGTGCAGGCGGTGAGGACGGTGGCAGGGTATGACTTGTTTCTGGCCGTGGATGAGGTCTTCCCAGATCTGGAGGTGGGGAGGCACGAGCAGGTGATGAGCGAAGAGCTGTTGGTGGAGGAAGAGGATCATGAGTTTGTGCAAGGGCCAGACGGGGAGAAAGAGTGGCAGGAGGAGGAGGAAGAAGAGTGGCAGGAGGAGGAGGAGGACGAGGAGAAGCAACAGGAGGAGGAGGAGGGGGAAGAGGAGGTGGACGAGGGGGAGGATGATATGGAGGAGGCAGAGGGCAAGGCGGAGGAGGAGGAGGAGGAGGAGGAGGCGGAGGCGGAAGAGGAGGCCGAGGAGGGCTTGATTGAGCAGGAAATCATTGGCCTTGTGCAGTATGTCCTGGTGGGTCAGGATATCTTGCAGCTAGTGGAGGTGGTGGCTGAGGCTGAGCCAGAGTTAGAGGGAGAAGCAGAAGCAAAAGCTCCAGCAGAGGAGCCAGGGGAGCAGGAGCAGGCAGAGTCAGGGCAGGATAGGAAGTGCACCAGGTCCCCACTGGAGGAGCTCCAGGCCCTTCAGTTAGAGATGGAGCCCTTGAACTTGGAAGCCAGCAGGGCCTTCTGTCGGCTCAAGCGCAAGACATGGCAGAGGCGCCGTCCCTATTTAGAACTGAGGAGCACCACCATTCAGAGCATCCCCGGATTCTGGGCCAAAGCTGTATCCATGATGGTAGACGCGCGGGCCCACAGTGTGCCCGCCCCAGTGAAGGTGAGAGCCACCAGCGGGGAGAGGTAGTTCAGCAAGGAAATAGACACACGGCAGTCAGTGTCGCGGCAGTGACCACAGTCTGATGCAAAAGCTTGGAGACGCCCTTTGAACACGCAGCTCCCACCGAAACCCTTCCCGGGGGTCCAGGGGCACAGCCGCAAGTCAGAATCAAGCCCAGAAGAACGGCCGTTGTCTGCAGGCAGCTCTCGGGCCCGCAGGTCCTTCTCAGAGTCTTGCCAAGCCCAAGGGGGTCTCTGGGTCGGAGTAATGAGACATAGGCAGGAATGCGTGATGTGCAGAATTAGAGATGTCCTGTGGAGCCCTGAGCGGGCAAGGATGCAGGGCAGATCAAAGTGTGTCAGGAAGCAGAGTCAGCCTGAGTGGGGGCAGACACGTGCGGGCCTCAAGAGCCTTTGTGCTCCTAGGTCCTGTTTCGGGGATGGACGTGGGGGCCTTGCCAGAGGATAGAGGGATCGGGCCAAGCCAGGTGCTTGTATAGATGCGCAGCATGTGCTAGTTGTTTGTCGTCCAGCTTGCAGCGTGCAGGCTCCTTGACCCACAGCAGTTCGTGAACCACCCGGAATTGTCAGCCATGATGAGTGACCAAGACGAAGCCATGCTCAGCCACATGATCAATTTGAAGGTGAGCCTGCACAGACCAAGGCTAGGGAGGTAGGGGGCTTGGGAAAGTGACCTATCCCTGCCGGCAGGGAGGAGGTGGGTGTCTCCTACAGGAGACGTCTTCCCCCGCGCCCCTCCCTCCACCCACCCTTGTTCTATACAGGTGGAGGACGTGAGGCAGGCCAGCGAGGGCTGCAAGATGATGCTGTTCTTTCGCAGCAACCCCTATTTCCGCAACAGTGTGATCGTGAAGGAGTATGTCGTCAGCATCACAGGTGAGTGGAGGCTCCCCGCACGGGCGGCAGCAGGAGGCGGTTAGAAGTTGACAGGCAGTGCGCCCCTGTCCCCATACTCCTCGTGCTGCAGGATACCGGGCGTCCCATTCCACTGCCATTCATTGGCACCGGCATTATGAAAGACAGGCCTACAGACGCAGGCACCAGAACAGCAGCCTTAACTTCTTCAACTGGTTCTTTGACCACAACCTGGCCGGATCTGGCCGGATCGCTGAGGTAAGGACTCGGTGCCTAATGCCGTAAGAGAGCTTGGTGTGTTCCCCAGCGTCTGGGCTTTGTAACCAGATGCCTGCCCTGTCGAGACGAGACGTGACTCCCCCGATAGATCATCAGTGAGGACGTGTGGCGCAACCCCCTGAAGTACTATGTGAGGAGGTCGGCACCAGGAGAGGGCACGTAGAGGAGCACAGGTGAGGAGAGGCGCGCTGGGCACTCGCGGGTGGGTTGCCAGGTAACTGGGATGTTGTTTTGCCACATGGACTCCCTGTGGCTGGGAAGACTACAGCCCGGGAGGCCCGGTCGTCCGGGCATCGGGATGAGACAGGAAGTCCGGAGCACTGCAGTGCCAACTCTGTTCCGGCCGGGGAGGCTGAGGGAGGGTGTGGGAGTGTGCCTGTCCACCACCACTCAGAATCAAAGCAGGTGCATTGTCCCGCTCCTCCGAACCCGCTCTCCTGGCCACCAACCCCAACCTCGGCCTGCCCCACCCTTCCTTAACGGGACTGTCCCACCGTGTTCTTCCTACATCCCTTCGCACAATTGCCGGGCGATATTCTTCTTGCGAAGCCTGAGGCTTCTCTGCCACCACGTCCCTCTGTTGGTCCTCAGAGCCGTCATGTATGTCCTCAGGTGTCTCCTTCTTCCTACGCGGGGCATCCTGAGAGCGCTGTCCGTGACAGAGGGCTTGTGGTGGGACTTGTTGAACATGGGGCTGGGGGAAGCTGAAGAGAAGCGATCCCAGTGGTACAGTGACCCCCTTGGCGGGGGAGGCCGTCGAGCCATTGTTCAGTACTCTGGCAGTGCTCAGAGGAGGCGATACGTACGAGGTTTGCGTGTTCAGGGCACCTCCCAAAGTGTGAGATACCTAGGAGGGACCGTCACTTGATTTCCAAACCCAAGTAGTGCACGGAAGGAGCTTTTGCAGATACAAATGTGTTTTCAATCAAACACCATTTTCCTGCACGTGAAACAGGTGCAGAAACAGCCTCCGGAAAGGCATTGACACCTAGAGCCACGCGGAGCGGGGAATGAAAGGGATGGAAAAAGCAAGCTCATCAACTGTATTTGTCCGTGTGTATTTGTTCCTTGGGCAAGATAAATGAAGAGCATCAAGCTGTGTGTGTCTGTGTGCTGTCCGTGGCTTGGTTTGGGCCTCTCCGTTGCCTGCCTGGGAATGTCCAGTCCCTCTGCGGCCTGGGCTTGCACAGTTGCGGAAGTGTGTTTAAGTGTTTCTAGGGGTGGGTGGGTGGCGGCGTGAGAGGGCAGAATTCTTCCCTGGTGGCTCAGGCTGGGGAGGAGGAAGAACTAGGAGAAAGTCCACTGCATAGGGTCTTCCCGTTTTCCCGAGGGAGATAAGGTAGTTCAAGGAAAAGGCTTTTGGAGCAAGGGCCTCAAGGGCCCAGTGCTGGGACCTACAGGAAGATAGACTTGCTAGCACCCTCCCTGTGGGCAGTCGGGGCTCACACCTTGACGGCAGGCAACCAGGTGCGAGGCTTCACAGTTCCGCTCACAGTGAAACCAAATGCCCTCCCTAGAAGCCTGAGCACAGTGTATTTGGCCGTGAGGACCTCCCCGTGCGGCGTAGGATTGGGATCCACGTTCGGCGGGTGGGCGGATAGGGTGCATGCAGGGACTCTGGGCAAGGGAGGCAAGCCATGTGGGAAGTGGGTCAGTATAGTATGCTCAATGGGGGATGAATCCGACGCTGGATGGGTGAATGGCCAAGGGGACGAGGAGAAGCAGAGTGCCTGCGCCCTAGGTGTCACACACAGCGCCCCCGCACACTGACCCACTGGTGCGCGCGCACACAGACACAGGCGCGCACACACGGAGGCACAGGCATGGACACGAAGTTGTGTTGGGCAGTCTCTGGCCCGTGATGCCCACAGTCGGTACATCTTGCCCATTTGGGGGCCCTTTTACATTTCCGCGCACGGAAATGGCCTCCTGCAAGCAGGAGGGTTGCTTTGCCGCGTCTTTGGGTGCAGGCCTTCTTCTGCAACCCAGTAATCCTGAAGCAATATCAAGTCACCCTTCTTTCTGGCCGCTGAGACCCAAGGCGTGGATGGGGGAGAGAGTAGGACTGAGGGAAAGAGAGAGGGCAAGAGCCATGGGAAACGCAAAAGGACCGTTCCAGTGACAGAAGGAGCCCGTTTCTAGGCCGCGCTGGTCCTGTGAACTCAAGTCGACCAGAACGGGGGCTCCAGTCCCCTCCAGGCACAGGCCTTCCCTTGGGCTGTAGCTTCACTCTCAGATATCCCATATCCCGGGATAACCTCTCCTGCCCGCCGTGTTTGTCCCCGTGGCTTTTACGAGGGCTCCCTGTGATGCAGTGGGAACCAAATTCTGCAGGGGGAAGTGTGATTAGACTTGAGAAGGAGCCCAGCAGGCAGAGATCGCCGTGGATGCCAAGACAGGAGCTGGGCGTCCTGACGAACGCTTGGCTCCGGGTGCGAGGCCCAAATGGCACGGCGCGCGTGAGGGCGGGGGCTTCGCAGGGTTGCTCCCAGGGTGGTCTCGCTGATGGGACGGCGGGCGTCCGGCGCGACCAGCCCCCCGAGGCGCGAGGGGCGTGTCCAGCGGCGACTTCCTTTCTCCGCGTCCACGTGACCGGAGGTTAGGCAGGCGCCCCCTGGGACGCCGCTTGGCGGGACAACGACCCCCGAGGCGGACACGGCAAGGTGGTGCGCTCGGCAGGGGTGGGGGTGCTGAGGCTCGGCAGTCCCGGGGCTTGCGGCAGCTGCTTCCTCACACCACGGGGCTGAGGGCCAGCGCCCGGAAGGGAGTGAGGCTGCGTTGGGAGACAGCCGGGCTCCTGAGACCGCCTGTGTGGTCTCGCTGCGGCTCGGGGGCCTTCGGGAGCTAGGGACCCTCAGGCCACCCGGCGCAGCAGGGGCCCTTGACTCGGGCCGGTGGCGGTTGGGCGTCCCAGGACGCTATTATGTTCAGTTTGGTGCAGGAAGCTGATGACGCCCAGGAGGTAAGGGCAGAGGCGGTCCTGAGAGTGGAGGTGGTGCCGGCGATGTCGGACGTCACGGAGGTGGTGGCGTTTGTGAGTGGGGACGAGAGGTTGGCGGCAGGCCAGGAGCTTTGTCCGCATCCTGGGTTGGTGAGAGAGGAGGGGGTGCTGGCTGAGGAGCAGATCGTGCGGGACGACCAGAGTGCCCTGCAGCAGTGGGCAGAGTGTGTGGAGCCACGGGCAGAGGGTGTGGAGCCCCGGGAAGGGGAGGAGGGGGGCCTGCAGGGTGAGTTGGTGGCACAGGAGCAGGATGTGGTGCAGTGGGAGGGCGTCGTGCAGGCGGTGAGGACGGTGGCAGGGTATGACTTGTTTCTGGCCGTGGATGAGGTCTTCCCAGATCTGGAGGTGGGGAGGCACGAGCAGGTGATGAGCGAAGAGCTGTTGGTGGAGGAAGAGGATCATGAGTTTGTGCAAGGGCCAGACGGGGAGAAAGAGTGGCAGGAGGAGGAGGAAGAAGAGTGGCAGGAGGAGGAGGAGGACGAGGAGAAGCAACAGGAGGAGGAGGAGGGGGAAGAGGAGGTGGACGAGGGGGAGGATGATATGGAGGAGGCAGAGGGCAAGGCGGAGGAGGAGGAGGAGGAGGAGGAGGAGGCGGAGGCGGAAGAGGAGGCCGAGGAGGGCTTGATTGAGCAGGAAATCATTGGCCTTGTGCAGTATGTCCTGGTGGGTCAGGATATCTTGCAGCTAGTGGAGGTGGTGGCTGAGGTTGAGCCAGAGTTAGAGGGAGAAGCAGAAGCAAAAGCTCCAGCAGAGGAGCCAGGGGAGCAGGAGCAGGCAGAGTCAGGGCAGGATAGGAAGTGCACCAGGTCCCCACTGGAGGAGCTCCAGGCCCTTCAGTTAGAGATGGAGCCCTTGAACTTGGAAGCCAGCAGGGCCTTCTGTCGGCTCAAGCGCAAGACATGGCAGAGGCGCCGTCCCTATTTAGAACTGAGGAGCACCACCATTCAGAGCATCCCCGGATTCTGGGCCAAAGCTGTATCCTTGATGGTAGACGCGCGGGCCCACAGTGTGCCCGCCCCAGTGAAGGTGAGAGCCACCAGCGGGGAGAGGTAGTTCAGCAAGGAAATAGACACACGGCAGTCAGTGTCGCGGCAGTGACCACAGTCTGATGCAAAAGCTTGGAGACGCCCTTTGAACACGCAGCTCCCACCGAAACCCTTCCCGGGGGTCCAGGGGCACAGCCGCAAGTCAGAATCAAGCCCAGAAGAACGGCCGTTGTCTGCAGGCAGCTCTCGGGCCCGCAGGTCCTTCTCAGAGTCTTGCCAAGCCCAAGGGGGTCTCTGGGTCGGAGTAATGAGACATAGGCAGGAATGCGTGATGTGCAGAATTAGAGATGTCCTGTGGAGCCCTGAGCGGGCAAGGATGCAGGGCAGATCAAAGTGTGTCAGGAAGCAGAGTCAGCCTGAGTGGGGGCAGACACGTGCGGGCCTCAAGAGCCTTTGTGCTCCTAGGTCCTGTTTCGGGGATGGACGTGGGGGCCTTGCCAGAGGATAGAGGGATCGGGCCAAGCCAGGTGCTTGTATAGATGCGCAGCATGTGCTAGTTGTTTGTCGTCCAGCTTGCAGCGTGCAGGCTCCTTGACCCACAGCAGTTCGTGAACCACCCGGAATTGTCAGCCATGATGAGTGACCAAGACGAAGCCATGCTCAGCCACATGATCAATTTGAAGGTGAGCCTGCACAGACCAAGGCTAGGGAGGTAGGGGGCTTGGGAAAGTGACCTATCCCTGCCGGCAGGGAGGAGGTGGGTGTCTCCTACAGGAGACGTCTTCCCCCGCGCCCCTCCCTCCACCCACCCTTGTTCTATACAGGTGGAGGACGTGAGGCAGGCCAGCGAGGGCTGCAAGATGATGCTGTTCTTTCGCAGCAACCCCTATTTCCGCAACAGTGTGATCGTGAAGGAGTATGTCGTCAGCATCACAGGTGAGTGGAGGCTCCCCGCACGGGCGGCAGCAGGAGGCGGTTAGAAGTTGACAGGCAGTGCGCCCCTGTCCCCATACTCCTCGTGCTGCAGGATACCGGGCGTCCCATTCCACTGCCATTCATTGGCACCGGCATTATGAAAGACAGGCCTACAGACGCAGGCACCAGAACAGCAGCCTTAACTTCTTCAACTGGTTCTTTGACCACAACCTGGCCGGATCTGGCCGGATCGCTGAGGTAAGGACTCGGTGCCTAATGCCGTAAGAGAGCTTGGTGTGTTCCCCAGCGTCTGGGCTTTGTAACCAGATGCCTGCCCTGTCGAGACGAGACGTGACTCCCCCGATAGATCATCAGTGAGGACGTGTGGCGCAACCCCCTGAAGTACTATGTGAGGAGGTCGGCACCAGGAGAGGGCACGTAGAGGAGCACAGGTGAGGAGAGGCGCGCTGGGCACTCGCGGGTGGGTTGCCAGGTAACTGGGATGTTGTTTTGCCACATGGACTCCCTGTGGCTGGGAAGACTACAGCCCGGGAGGCCCGGTCGTCCGGGCATCGGGATGAGACAGGAAGTCCGGAGCACTGCAGTGCCAACTCTGTTCCGGCCGGGGAGGCTGAGGGAGGGTGTGGGAGTGTGCCTGTCCACCACCACTCAGAATCAAAGCAGGTGCATTGTCCCGCTCCTCCGAACCCGCTCTCCTGGCCACCAACCCCAACCTCGGCCTGCCCCACCCTTCCTTAACGGGACTGTCCCACCGTGTTCTTCCTACATCCCTTCGCACAATTGCCGGGCGATATTCTTCTTGCGAAGCCTGAGGCTTCTCTGCCACCACGTCCCTCTGTTGGTCCTCAGAGCCGTCATGTATGTCCTCAGGTGTCTCCTTCTTCCTACGCGGGGCATCCTGAGAGCGCTGTCCGTGACAGAGGGCTTGTGGTGGGACTTGTTGAACATGGGGCTGGGGGAAGCTGAAGAGAAGCGATCCCAGTGGTACAGTGACCCCCTTGGCGGGGGAGGCCGTCGAGCCATTGTTCAGTACTCTGGCAGTGCTCAGAGGAGGCGATACGTACGAGGTTTGCGTGTTCAGGGCACCTCCCAAAGTGTGAGATACCTAGGAGGGACCGTCACTTGATTTCCAAACCCAAGTAGTGCACGGAAGGAGCTTTTGCAGATACAAATGTGTTTTCAATCAAACACCATTTTCCTGCACGTGAAACAGGTGCAGAAACAGCCTCCGGAAAGGCATTGACACCTAGAGCCACGCGGAGCGGGGAATGAAAGGGATGGAAAAAGCAAGCTCATCAACTGTATTTGTCCGTGTGTATTTGTTCCTTGGGCAAGATAAATGAAGAGCATCAAGCTGTGTGTGTCTGTGTGCTGTCCGTGGCTTGGTTTGGGCCTCTCCGTTGCCTGCCTGGGAATGTCCAGTCCCTCTGCGGTCTGGGCTTGCACAGTTGCGGAAGTGTGTTTAAGTGTTTCTAGGGGTGGGTGGGTGGCGGCGTGAGAGGGCAGAATTCTTCCCTGGTGGCTCAGGCTGGGGAGGAGGAAGAACTAGGAGAAAGTCCACTGCATAGGGTCTTCCCGTTTTCCCGAGGGAGATAAGGTAGTTCAAGGAAAAGGCTTTTGGAGCAAGGGCCTCAAGGGCCCAGTGCTGGGACCTACAGGAAGATAGACTTGCTAGCACCCTCCCTGTGGGCAGTCGGGGCTCACACCTTGACGGCAGGCAACCAGGTGCGAGGCTTCACAGTTCCGCTCACAGTGAAACCAAATGCCCTCCCTAGAAGCCTGAGCACAGTGTATTTGGCCGTGAGGACCTCCCCGTGCGGCGTAGGATTGGGATCCACGTTCGGCGGGTGGGCGGATAGGGTGCATGCAGGGACTCTGGGCAAGGGAGGCAAGCCATGTGGGAAGTGGGTCAGTATAGTATGCTCAATGGGGGATGAATCCGACGCTGGATGGGTGAATGGCCAAGGGGACGAGGAGAAGCAGAGTGCCTGCGCCCTAGGTGTCACACACAGCGCCCCCGCACACTGACCCACACGTGCGCGCGCACACAGACACAGGCGCGCACACACGGAGGCACAGGCATGGACACGAAGTTGTGTTGGGCAGTCTCTGGCCCGTGATGCCCACAGTCGGTACATCTTGCCCATTTGGGGGCCCTTTTACATTTCCGCGCACGGAAATGGCCTCCTGCAAGCAGGAGGGTTGCTTTGCCGCGTCTTTGGGTGCAGGCCTTCTTCTGCAACCCAGTAATCCTGAAGCAATATCAAGTCACCCTTCTTTCTGGCCGCTGAGACCCAAGGCGTGGATGGGGGAGAGAGTAGGACTGAGGGAAAGAGAGAGGGCAAGAGCCATGGGAAACGCAAAAGGACCGTTCCAGTGACAGAAGGAGCCCGTTTCTAGGCCGCGCTGGTCCTGTGAACTCAAGTCGACCAGAACGGGGGCTCCAGTCCCCTCCAGGCACAGGCCTTCCCTTGGGCTGTAGCTTCACTCTCAGATATCCCATATCCCGGGATAACCTCTCCTGCCCGCCGTGTTTGTCCCCGTGGCTTTTACGAGGGCTCCCTGTGATGCAGTGGGAACCAAATTCTGCAGGGGGAAGTGTGATTAGACTTGAGAAGGAGCCCAGCAGGCAGAGATCGCCGTGGATGCCAAGACAGGAGCTGGGCGTCCTGACGAACGCTTGGCTCCGGGTGCGAGGCCCAAATGGCACGGCGCGCGTGAGGGCGGGGGCTTCGCAGGGTTGCTCCCAGGGTGGTCTCGCTGATGGGACGGCGGGCGTCCGGCGCGACCAGCCCCCCGAGGCGCGAGGGGCGTGTCCAGCGGCGACTTCCTTTCTCCGCGTCCACGTGACCGGAGGTTAGGCAGGCGCCCCCTGGGACGCCGCTTGGCGGGACAACGACCCCCGAGGCGGACACGGCAAGGTGGTGCGCTCGGCAGGGGTGGGGGTGCTGAGGCTCGGCAGTCCCGGGGCTTGCGGCAGCTGCTTCCTCACACCACGGGGCTGAGGGCCAGCGCCCGGAAGGGAGTGAGGCTGCGTTGGGAGACAGCCGGGCTCCTGAGACCGCCTGTGTGGTCTCGCTGCGGCTCGGGGGCCTTCGGGAGCTAGGGACCCTCAGGCCACCCGGCGCAGCAGGGGCCCTTGACTCGGGCCGGTGGCGGTTGGGCGTCCCAGGACGCTATTATGTTCAGTTTGGTGCAGGAAGCTGATGACGCCCAGGAGGTAAGGGCAGAGGCGGTCCTGAGAGTGGAGGTGGTGCCGGCGATGTCGGACGTCACGGAGGTGGTGGCGTTTGTGAGTGGGGACGAGAGGTTGGCGGCAGGCCAGGAGCTTTGTCCGCATCCTGGGTTGGTGAGAGAGGAGGGGGTGCTGGCTGAGGAGCAGATCGTGCGGGACGACCAGAGTGCCCTGCAGCAGTGGGCAGAGTGTGTGGAGCCACGGGCAGAGGGTGTGGAGCCCCGGGAAGGGGAGGAGGGGGGCCTGCAGGGTGAGTTGGTGGCACAGGAGCAGGATGTGGTGCAGTGGGAGGGCGTCGTGCAGGCGGTGAGGACGGTGGCAGGGTATGACTTGTTTCTGGCCGTGGATGAGGTCTTCCCAGATCTGGAGGTGGGGAGGCACGAGCAGGTGATGAGCGAAGAGCTGTTGGTGGAGGAAGAGGATCATGAGTTTGTGCAAGGGCCAGACGGGGAGAAAGAGTGGCAGGAGGAGGAGGAAGAAGAGTGGCAGGAGGAGGAGGAGGACGAGGAGAAGCAACAGGAGGAGGAGGAGGGGGAAGAGGAGGTGGACGAGGGGGAGGATGATATGGAGGAGGCAGAGGGCAAGGCGGAGGAGGAGGAGGAGGAGGAGGAGGCGGAGGCGGAAGAGGAGGCCGAGGAGGGCTTGATTGAGCAGGAAATCATTGGCCTTGTGCAGTATGTCCTGGTGGGTCAGGATATCTTGCAGCTAGTGGAGGTGGTGGCTGAGGCTGAGCCAGAGTTAGAGGGAGAAGCAGAAGCAAAAGCTCCAGCAGAGGAGCCAGGGGAGCAGGAGCAGGCAGAGTCAGGGCAGGATAGGAAGTGCACCAGGTCCCCACTGGAGGAGCTCCAGGCCCTTCAGTTAGAGATGGAGCCCTTGAACTTGGAAGCCAGCAGGGCCTTCTGTCGGCTCAAGCGCAAGACATGGCAGAGGCGCCGTCCCTATTTAGAACTGAGGAGCACCACCATTCAGAGCATCCCCGGATTCTGGGCCAAAGCTGTATCCATGATGGTAGACGCGCGGGCCCACAGTGTGCCCGCCCCAGTGAAGGTGAGAGCCACCAGCGGGGAGAGGTAGTTCAGCAAGGAAATAGACACACGGCAGTCAGTGTCGCGGCAGTGACCACAGTCTGATGCAAAAGCTTGGAGACGCCCTTTGAACACGCAGCTCCCACCGAAACCCTTCCCGGGGGTCCAGGGGCACAGCCGCAAGTCAGAATCAAGCCCAGAAGAACGGCCGTTGTCTGCAGGCAGCTCTCGGGCCCGCAGGTCCTTCTCAGAGTCTTGCCAAGCCCAAGGGGGTCTCTGGGTCGGAGTAATGAGACATAGGCAGGAATGCGTGATGTGCAGAATTAGAGATGTCCTGTGGAGCCCTGAGCGGGCAAGGATGCAGGGCAGATCAAAGTGTGTCAGGAAGCAGAGTCAGCCTGAGTGGGGGCAGACACGTGCGGGCCTCAAGAGCCTTTGTGCTCCTAGGTCCTGTTTCGGGGATGGACGTGGGGGCCTTGCCAGAGGATAGAGGGATCGGGCCAAGCCAGGTGCTTGTATAGATGCGCAGCATGTGCTAGTTGTTTGTCGTCCAGCTTGCAGCGTGCAGGCTCCTTGACCCACAGCAGTTCGTGAACCACCCGGAATTGTCAGCCATGATGAGTGACCAAGACGAAGCCATGCTCAGCCACATGATCAATTTGAAGGTGAGCCTGCACAGACCAAGGCTAGGGAGGTAGGGGGCTTGGGAAAGTGACCTATCCCTGCCGGCAGGGAGGAGGTGGGTGTCTCCTACAGGAGACGTCTTCCCCCGCGCCCCTTCCCCCACCCACCCTTGTTCTATACAGGTGGAGGACGTGAGGCAGGCCAGCGAGGGCTGCAAGATGATGCTGTTCTTTCGCAGCAACCCCTATTTCCGCAACAGTGTGATCGTGAAGGAGTATGTCGTCAGCATCACAGGTGAGTGGAGGCTCCCCGCACGGGCGGCAGCAGGAGGCGGTTAGAAGTTGACAGGCAGTGCGCCCCTGTCCCCATACTCCTCGTGCTGCAGGATACCGGGCGTCCCATTCCACTGCCATTCATTGGCACCGGCATTATGAAAGACAGGCCTACAGACGCAGGCACCAGAACAGCAGCCTTAACTTCTTCAACTGGTTCTTTGACCACAACCTGGCCGGATCTGGCCGGATCGCTGAGGTAAGGACTCGGTGCCTAATGCCGTAAGAGAGCTTGGTGTGTTCCCCAGCGTCTGGGCTTTGTAACCAGATGCCTGCCCTGTCGAGACGAGACGTGACTCCCCCGATAGATCATCAGTGAGGACGTGTGGCGCAACCCCCTGAAGTACTATGTGAGGAGGTCGGCACCAGGAGAGGGCACGTAGAGGAGCACAGGTGAGGAGAGGCGCGCTGGGCACTCGCGGGTGGGTTGCCAGGTAACTGGGATGTTGTTTTGCCACATGGACTCCCTGTGGCTGGGAAGACTACAGCCCGGGAGGCCCGGTCGTCCGGGCATCGGGATGAGACAGGAAGTCCGGAGCACTGCAGTGCCAACTCTGTTCCGGCCGGGGAGGCTGAGGGAGGGTGTGGGAGTGTGCCTGTCCACCACCACTCAGAATCAAAGCAGGTGCATTGTCCCGCTCCTCCGAACCCGCTCTCCTGGCCACCAACCCCAACCTCGGCCTGCCCCACCCTTCCTTAACGGGACTGTCCCACCGTGTTCTTCCTACATCCCTTCGCACAATTGCCGGGCGATATTCTTCTTGCGAAGCCTGAGGCTTCTCTGCCACCACGTCCCTCTGTTGGTCCTCAGAGCCGTCATGTATGTCCTCAGGTGTCTCCTTCTTCCTACGCGGGGCATCCTGAGAGCGCTGTCCGTGACAGAGGGCTTGTGGTGGGACTTGTTGAACATGGGGCTGGGGGAAGCTGAAGAGAAGCGATCCCAGTGGTACAGTGACCCCCTTGGCGGGGGAGGCCGTCGAGCCATTGTTCAGTACTCTGGCAGTGCTCAGAGGAGGCGATACGTACGAGGTTTGCGTGTTCAGGGCACCTCCCAAAGTGTGAGATACCTAGGAGGGACCGTCACTTGATTTCCAAACCCAAGTAGTGCACGGAAGGAGCTTTTGCAGATACAAATGTGTTTTCAATCAAACACCATTTTCCTGCACGTGAAACAGGTGCAGAAACAGCCTCCGGAAAGGCATTGACACCTAGAGCCACGCGGAGCGGGGAATGAAAGGGATGGAAAAAGCAAGCTCATCAACTGTATTTGTCCGTGTGTATTTGTTCCTTGGGCAAGATAAATGAAGAGCATCAAGCTGTGTGTGTCTGTGTGCTGTCCGTGGCTTGGTTTGGGCCTCTCCGTTGCCTGCCTGGGAATGTCCAGTCCCTCTGCGGTCTGGGCTTGCACAGTTGCGGAAGTGTGTTTAAGTGTTTCTAGGGGTGGGTGGGTGGCGGCGTGAGAGGGCAGAATTCTTCCCTGGTGGCTCAGGCTGGGGAGGAGGAAGAACTAGGAGAAAGTCCACTGCATAGGGTCTTCCCGTTTTCCCGAGGGAGATAAGGTAGTTCAAGGAAAAGGCTTTTGGAGCAAGGGCCTCAAGGGCCCAGTGCTGGGACCTACAGGAAGATAGACTTGCTAGCACCCTCCCTGTGGGCAGTCGGGGCTCACACCTTGACGGCAGGCAACCAGGTGCGAGGCTTCACAGTTCCGCTCACAGTGAAACCAAATGCCCTCCCTAGAAGCCTGAGCACAGTGTATTTGGCCGTGAGGACCTCCCCGTGCGGCGTAGGATTGGGATCCACGTTCGGCGGGTGGGCGGATAGGGTGCATGCAGGGACTCTGGGCAAGGGAGGCAAGCCATGTGGGAAGTGGGTCAGTATAGTATGCTCAATGGGGGATGAATCCGACGCTGGATGGGTGAATGGCCAAGGGGACGAGGAGAAGCAGAGTGCCTGCGCCCTAGGTGTCACACACAGCGCCCCCGCACACTGACCCACACGTGCGCGCGCACACAGACACAGGCGCGCACACACGGAGGCACAGGCATGGACACGAAGTTGTGTTGGGCAGTCTCTGGCCCGTGATGCCCACAGTCGGTACATCTTGCCCATTTGGGGGCCCTTTTACATTTCCGCGCACGGAAATGGCCTCCTGCAAGCAGGAGGGTTGCTTTGCCGCGTCTTTGGGTGCAGGCCTTCTTCTGCAACCCAGTAATCCTGAAGCAATATCAAGTCACCCTTCTTTCTGGCCGCTGAGACCCAAGGCGTGGATGGGGGAGAGAGTAGGACTGAGGGAAAGAGAGAGGGCAAGAGCCATGGGAAACGCAAAAGGACCGTTCCAGTGACAGAAGGAGCCCGTTTCTAGGCCGCGCTGGTCCTGTGAACTCAAGTCGACCAGAACGGGGGCTCCAGTCCCCTCCAGGCACAGGCCTTCCCTTGGGCTGTAGCTTCACTCTCAGATATCCCATATCCCGGGATAACCTCTCCTGCCCGCCGTGTTTGTCCCCGTGGCTTTTACGAGGGCTCCCTGTGATGCAGTGGGAACCAAATTCTGCAGGGGGAAGTGTGATTAGACTTGAGAAGGAGCCCAGCAGGCAGAGATCGCCGTGGATGCCAAGACAGGAGCTGGGCGTCCTGACGAACGCTTGGCTCCGGGTGCGAGGCCCAAATGGCACGGCGCGCGTGAGGGCGGGGGCTTCGCAGGGTTGCTCCCAGGGTGGTCTCGCTGATGGGACGGCGGGCGTCCGGCGCGACCAGCCCCCCGAGGCGCGAGGGGCGTGTCCAGCGGCGACTTCCTTTCTCCGCGTCCACGTGACCGGAGGTTAGGCAGGCGCCCCCTGGGACGCCGCTTGGCGGGACAACGACCCCCGAGGCGGACACGGCAAGGTGGTGCGCTCGGCAGGGGTGGGGGTGCTGAGGCTCGGCAGTCCCGGGGCTTGCGGCAGCTGCTTCCTCACACCACGGGGCTGAGGGCCAGCGCCCGGAAGGGAGTGAGGCTGCGTTGGGAGACAGCCGGGCTCCTGAGACCGCCTGTGTGGTCTCGCTGCGGCTCGGGGGCCTTCGGGAGCTAGGGACCCTCAGGCCACCCGGCGCAGCAGGGGCCCTTGACTCGGGCCGGTGGCGGTTGGGCGTCCCAGGACGCTATTATGTTCAGTTTGGTGCAGGAAGCTGATGACGCCCAGGAGGTAAGGGCAGAGGCGGTCCTGAGAGTGGAGGTGGTGCCGGCGATGTCGGACGTCACGGAGGTGGTGGCGTTTGTGAGTGGGGACGAGAGGTTGGCGGCAGGCCAGGAGCTTTGTCCGCATCCTGGGTTGGTGAGAGAGGAGGGGGTGCTGGCTGAGGAGCAGATCGTGCGGGACGACCAGAGTGCCCTGCAGCAGTGGGCAGAGTGTGTGGAGCCACGGGCAGAGGGTGTGGAGCCCCGGGAAGGGGAGGAGGGGGGCCTGCAGGGTGAGTTGGTGGCACAGGAGCAGGATGTGGTGCAGTGGGAGGGCGTCGTGCAGGCGGTGAGGACGGTGGCAGGGTATGACTTGTTTCTGGCCGTGGATGAGGTCTTCCCAGATCTGGAGGTGGGGAGGCACGAGCAGGTGATGAGCGAAGAGCTGTTGGTGGAGGAAGAGGATCATGAGTTTGTGCAAGGGCCAGACGGGGAGAAAGAGTGGCAGGAGGAGGAGGAAGAAGAGTGGCAGGAGGAGGAGGAGGACGAGGAGAAGCAACAGGAGGAGGAGGAGGGGGAAGAGGAGGTGGACGAGGGGGAGGATGATATGGAGGAGGCAGAGGGCAAGGCGGAGGAGGAGGAGGAGGAGGAGGAGGAGGCGGAGGCGGAAGAGGAGGCCGAGGAGGGCTTGATTGAGCAGGAAATCATTGGCCTTGTGCAGTATGTCCTGGTGGGTCAGGATATCTTGCAGCTAGTGGAGGTGGTGGCTGAGGTTGAGCCAGAGTTAGAGGGAGAAGCAGAAGCAAAAGCTCCAGCAGAGGAGCCAGGGGAGCAGGAGCAGGCAGAGTCAGGGCAGGATAGGAAGTGCACCAGGTCCCCACTGGAGGAGCTCCAGGCCCTTCAGTTAGAGATGGAGCCCTTGAACTTGGAAGCCAGCAGGGCCTTCTGTCAGCTCAAGCGCAAGACATGGCAGAGGCGCCGTCCCTATTTAGAACTGAGGAGCACCACCATTCAGAGCATCCCCGGATTCTGGGCCAAAGCTGTATCCTTGATGGTAGACGCGCGGGCCCACAGTGTGCCCGCCCCAGTGAAGGTGAGAGCCACCAGCGGGGAGAGGTAGTTCAGCAAGGAAATAGACACACGGCAGTCAGTGTCGCGGCAGTGACCACAGTCTGATGCAAAAGCTTGGAGACGCCCTTTGAACACGCAGCTCCCACCGAAACCCTTCCCGGGGGTCCAGGGGCACAGCCGCAAGTCAGAATCAAGCCCAGAAGAACGGCCGTTGTCTGCAGGCAGCTCTCGGGCCCGCAGGTCCTTCTCAGAGTCTTGCCAAGCCCAAGGGGGTCTCTGGGTCGGAGTAATGAGACATAGGCAGGAATGCGTGATGTGCAGAATTAGAGATGTCCTGTGGAGCCCTGAGCGGGCAAGGATGCAGGGCAGATCAAAGTGTGTCAGGAAGCAGAGTCAGCCTGAGTGGGGGCAGACACGTGCGGGCCTCAAGAGCCTTTGTGCTCCTAGGTCCTGTTTCGGGGATGGACGTGGGGGCCTTGCCAGAGGATAGAGGGATCGGGCCAAGCCAGGTGCTTGTATAGATGCGCAGCATGTGCTAGTTGTTTGTCGTCCAGCTTGCAGCGTGCAGGCTCCTTGACCCACAGCAGTTCGTGAACCACCCGGAATTGTCAGCCATGATGAGTGACCAAGACGAAGCCATGCTCAGCCACATGATCAATTTGAAGGTGAGCCTGCACAGACCAAGGCTAGGGAGGTAGGGGGCTTGGGAAAGTGACCTATCCCTGCCGGCAGGGAGGAGGTGGGTGTCTCCTACAGGAGACGTCTTCCCCCGCGCCCCTCCCTCCACCCACCCTTGTTCTATACAGGTGGAGGACGTGAGGCAGGCCAGCGAGGGCTGCAAGATGATGCTGTTCTTTCGCAGCAACCCCTATTTCCGCAACAGTGTGATCGTGAAGGAGTATGTCGTCAGCATCACAGGTGAGTGGAGGCTCCCCGCACGGGCGGCAGCAGGAGGCGGTTAGAAATTGACAGGCAGTGCGCCCCTGTCCCCATACTCCTCGAGCTGCAGGATACCGGGCGTCCCATTCCACTGCCATTCATTGGCACCGGCATTATGAAAGACAGGCCTACAGACGCAGGCACCAGAACAGCAGCCTTAACTTCTTCAACTGGTTCTTTGACCACAACCTGGCCGGATCTGGCCGGATCGCTGAGGTAAGGACTCGGTGCCTAATGCCGTAAGAGAGCTTGGTGTGTTCCCCAGCGTCTGGGCTTTGTAACCAGATGCCTGCCCTGTCGTGCCGAGACGTGACTCCCCCGATAGATCATCAGTGAGGACGTGTGGCGCAACCCCCTGAAGTACTATGTGAGGAGGTCGGCACCAGGAGAGGGCACGTAGAGGAGCACAGGTGAGGAGAGGCGCGCTGGGCACTCGCGGGTGGGTTGCCAGGTAACTGGGATGTTGTTTTGCCACATGGACTCCCTGTGGCTGGGAAGACTACAGCCCGGGAGGCCCGGTCGTCCGGGCATCGGGATGAGACAGGAAGTCCGGAGCACTGCAGTGCCAACTCTGTTCCGGCCGGGGAGGCTGAGGGAGGGTGTGGGAGTGTGCCTGTCCACCACCACTCAGAATCAAAGCAGGTGCATTGTCCCGCTCCTCCGAACCCGCTCTCCTGGCCACCAACCCCAACCTCGGCCTGCCCCACCCTTCCTTAACGGGACTGTCCCACCGTGTTCTTCCTACATCCCTTCGCACAATTGCCGGGCGATATTCTTCTTGCGAAGCCTGAGGCTTCTCTGCCACCACGTCCCTCTGTTGGTCCTCAGAGCCGTCATGTATGTCCTCAGGTGTCTCCTTCTTCCTACGCGGGGCATCCTGAGAGCGCTGTCCGTGACAGAGGGCTTGTGGTGGGACTTGTTGAACATGGGGCTGGGGGAAGCTGAAGAGAAGCGATCCCAGTGGTACAGTGACCCCCTTGGCGGGGGAGGCCGTCGAGCCATTGTTCAGTACTCTGGCAGTGCTCAGAGGAGGCGATACGTACGAGGTTTGCGTGTTCAGGGCACCTCCCAAAGTGTGAGATACCTAGGAGGGACCGTCACTTGATTTCCAAACCCAAGTAGTGCACGGAAGGAGCTTTTGCAGATACAAATGTGTTTTCAATCAAACACCATTTTCCTGCACGTGAAACAGGTGCAGAAACAGCCTCCGGAAAGGCATTGACACCTAGAGCCACGCGGAGCGGGGAATGAAAGGGATGGAAAAAGCAAGCTCATCAACTGTATTTGTCCGTGTGTATTTGTTCCTTGGGCAAGATAAATGAAGAGCATCAAGCTGTGTGTGTCTGTGTGCTGTCCGTGGCTTGGTTTGGGCCTCTCCGTTGCCTGCCTGGGAATGTCCAGTCCCTCTGCGGTCTGGGCTTGCACAGTTGCGGAAGTGTGTTTAAGTGTTTCTAGGGGTGGGTGGGTGGCGGCGTGAGAGGGCAGAATTCTTCCCTGGTGGCTCAGGCTGGGGAGGAGGAAGAACTAGGAGAAAGTCCACTGCATAGGGTCTTCCCGTTTTCCCGAGGGAGATAAGGTAGTTCAAGGAAAAGGCTTTTGGAGCAAGGGCCTCAAGGGCCCAGTGCTGGGACCTACAGGAAGATAGACTTGCTAGCACCCTCCCTGTGGGCAGTCGGGGCTCACACCTTGACGGCAGGCAACCAGGTGCGAGGCTTCACAGTTCCGCTCACAGTGAAACCAAATGCCCTCCCTAGAAGCCTGAGCACAGTGTATTTGGCCGTGAGGACCTCCCCGTGCGGCGTAGGATTGGGATCCACGTTCGGCGGGTGGGCGGATAGGGTGCATGCAGGGACTCTGGGCAAGGGAGGCAAGCCATGTGGGAAGTGGGTCAGTATAGTATGCTCAATGGGGGATGAATCCGACGCTGGATGGGTGAATGGCCAAGGGGACGAGGAGAAGCAGAGTGCCTGCGCCCTAGGTGTCACACACAGCGCCCCCGCACACTGACCCACACGTGCGCGCGCACACAGACACAGGCGCGCACACACGGAGGCACAGGCATGGACACGAAGTTGTGTTGGGCAGTCTCTGGCCCGTGATGCCCACAGTCGGTACATCTTGCCCATTTGGGGGCCCTTTTACATTTCCGCGCACGGAAATGGCCTCCTGCAAGCAGGAGGGTTGCTTTGCCGCGTCTTTGGGTGCAGGCCTTCTTCTGCAACCCAGTAATCCTGAAGCAATATCAAGTCACCCTTCTTTCTGGCCGCTGAGACCCAAGGCGTGGATGGGGGAGAGAGTAGGACTGAGGGAAAGAGAGAGGGCAAGAGCCATGGGAAACGCAAAAGGACCGTTCCAGTGACAGAAGGAGCCCGTTTCTAGGCCGCGCTGGTCCTGTGAACTCAAGTCGACCAGAACGGGGGCTCCAGTCCCCTCCAGGCACAGGCCTTCCCTTGGGCTGTAGCTTCACTCTCAGATATCCCATATCCCGGGATAACCTCTCCTGCCCGCCGTGTTTGTCCCCGTGGCTTTTACGAGGGCTCCCTGTGATGCAGTGGGAACCAAATTCTGCAGGGGGAAGTGTGATTAGACTTGAGAAGGAGCCCAGCAGGCAGAGATCGCCGTGGATGCCAAGACAGGAGCTGGGCGTCCTGACGAACGCTTGGCTCCGGGTGCGAGGCCCAAATGGCACGGCGCGCGTGAGGGCGGGGGCTTCGCAGGGTTGCTCCCAGGGTGGTCTCGCTGATGGGACGGCGGGCGTCCGGCGCGACCAGCCCCCCGAGGCGCGAGGGGCGTGTCCAGCGGCGACTTCCTTTCTCCGCGTCCACGTGACCGGAGGTTAGGCAGGCGCCCCCTGGGACGCCGCTTGGCGGGACAACGACCCCCGAGGCGGACACGGCAAGGTGGTGCGCTCGGCAGGGGTGGGGGTGCTGAGGCTCGGCAGTCCCGGGGCTTGCGGCAGCTGCTTCCTCACACCACGGGGCTGAGGGCCAGCGCCCGGAAGGGAGTGAGGCTGCGTTGGGAGACAGCCGGGCTCCTGAGACCGCCTGTGTGGTCTCGCTGCGGCTCGGGGGCCTTCGGGAGCTAGGGACCCTCAGGCCACCCGGCGCAGCAGGGGCCCTTGACTCGGGCCGGTGGCGGTTGGGCGTCCCAGGACGCTATTATGTTCAGTTTGGTGCAGGAAGCTGATGACGCCCAGGAGGTAAGGGCAGAGGCGGTCCTGAGAGTGGAGGTGGTGCCGGCGATGTCGGACGTCACGGAGGTGGTGGCGTTTGTGAGTGGGGACGAGAGGTTGGCGGCAGGCCAGGAGCTTTGTCCGCATCCTGGGTTGGTGAGAGAGGAGGGGGTGCTGGCTGAGGAGCAGATCGTGCGGGACGACCAGAGTGCCCTGCAGCAGTGGGCAGAGTGTGTGGAGCCACGGGCAGAGGGTGTGGAGCCCCGGGAAGGGGAGGAGGGGGGCCTGCAGGGTGAGTTGGTGGCACAGGAGCAGGATGTGGTGCAGTGGGAGGGCGTCGTGCAGGCGGTGAGGACGGTGGCAGGGTATGACTTGTTTCTGGCCGTGGATGAGGTCTTCCCAGATCTGGAGGTGGGGAGGCACGAGCAGGTGATGAGCGAAGAGCTGTTGGTGGAGGAAGAGGATCATGAGTTTGTGCAAGGGCCAGACGGGGAGAAAGAGTGGCAGGAGGAGGAGGAAGAAGAGTGGCAGGAGGAGGAGGAGGACGAGGAGAAGCAACAGGAGGAGGAGGAGGGGGAAGAGGAGGTGGACGAGGGGGAGGATGATATGGAGGAGGCAGAGGGCAAGGCGGAGGAGGAGGAGGAGGAGGAGGAGGAGGCGGAGGCGGAAGAGGAGGCCGAGGAGGGCTTGATTGAGCAGGAAATCATTGGCCTTGTGCAGTATGTCCTGGTGGGTCAGGATATCTTGCAGCTAGTGGAGGTGGTGGCTGAGGTTGAGCCAGAGTTAGAGGGAGAAGCAGAAGCAAAAGCTCCAGCAGAGGAGCCAGGGGAGCAGGAGCAGGCAGAGTCAGGGCAGGATAGGAAGTGCACCAGGTCCCCACTGGAGGAGCTCCAGGCCCTTCAGTTAGAGATGGAGCCCTTGAACTTGGAAGCCAGCAGGGCCTTCTGTCGGCTCAAGCGCAAGACATGGCAGAGGCGCCGTCCCTATTTAGAACTGAGGAGCACCACCATTCAGAGCATCCCCGGATTCTGGGCCAAAGCTGTATCCTTGATGGTAGACGCGCGGGCCCACAGTGTGCCCGCCCCAGTGAAGGTGAGAGCCACCAGCGGGGAGAGGTAGTTCAGCAAGGAAATAGACACACGGCAGTCAGTGTCGCGGCAGTGACCACAGTCTGATGCAAAAGCTTGGAGACGCCCTTTGAACACGCAGCTCCCACCGAAACCCTTCCCGGGGGTCCAGGGGCACAGCCGCAAGTCAGAATCAAGCCCAGAAGAACGGCCGTTGTCTGCAGGCAGCTCTCGGGCCCGCAGGTCCTTCTCAGAGTCTTGCCAAGCCCAAGGGGGTCTCTGGGTCGGAGTAATGAGACATAGGCAGGAATGCGTGATGTGCAGAATTAGAGATGTCCTGTGGAGCCCTGAGCGGGCAAGGATGCAGGGCAGATCAAAGTGTGTCAGGAAGCAGAGTCAGCCTGAGTGGGGGCAGACACGTGCGGGCCTCAAGAGCCTTTGTGCTCCTAGGTCCTGTTTCGGGGATGGACGTGGGGGCCTTGCCAGAGGATAGAGGGATCGGGCCAAGCCAGGTGCTTGTATAGATGCGCAGCATGTGCTAGTTGTTTGTCGTCCAGCTTGCAGCGTGCAGGCTCCTTGACCCACAGCAGTTCGTGAACCACCCGGAATTGTCAGCCATGATGAGTGACCAAGACGAAGCCATGCTCAGCCACATGATCAATTTGAAGGTGAGCCTGCACAGACCAAGGCTAGGGAGGTAGGGGGCTTGGGAAAGTGACCTATCCCTGCCGGCAGGGAGGAGGTGGGTGTCTCCTACAGGAGACGTCTTCCCCCGCGCCCCTTCCCCCACCCACCCTTGTTCTATACAGGTGGAGGACGTGAGGCAGGCCAGCGAGGGCTGCAAGATGATGCTGTTCTTTCGCAGCAACCCCTATTTCCGCAACAGTGTGATCGTGAAGGAGTATGTCGTCAGCATCACAGGTGAGTGGAGGCTCCCCGCACGGGCGGCAGCAGGAGGCGGTTAGAAGTTGACAGGCAGTGCGCCCCTGTCCCCATACTCCTCGTGCTGCAGGATACCGGGCGTCCCATTCCACTGCCATTCATTGGCACCGGCATTATGAAAGACAGGCCTACAGACGCAGGCACCAGAACAGCAGCCTTAACTTCTTCAACTGGTTCTTTGACCACAACCTGGCCGGATCTGGCCGGATCGCTGAGGTAAGGACTCGGTGCCTAATGCCGTAAGAGAGCTTGGTGTGTTCCCCAGCGTCTGGGCTTTGTAACCAGATGCCTGCCCTGTCGAGACGAGACGTGACTCCCCCGATAGATCATCAGTGAGGACGTGTGGCGCAACCCCCTGAAGTACTATGTGAGGAGGTCGGCACCAGGAGAGGGCACGTAGAGGAGCACAGGTGAGGAGAGGCGCGCTGGGCACTCGCGGGTGGGTTGCCAGGTAACTGGGATGTTGTTTTGCCACATGGACTCCCTGTGGCTGGGAAGACTACAGCCCGGGAGGCCCGGTCGTCCGGGCATCGGGATGAGACAGGAAGTCCGGAGCACTGCAGTGCCAACTCTGTTCCGGCCGGGGAGGCTGAGGGAGGGTGTGGGAGTGTGCCTGTCCACCACCACTCAGAATCAAAGCAGGTGCATTGTCCCGCTCCTCCGAACCCGCTCTCCTGGCCACCAACCCCAACCTCGGCCTGCCCCACCCTTCCTTAACGGGACTGTCCCACCGTGTTCTTCCTACATCCCTTCGCACAATTGCCGGGCGATATTCTTCTTGCGAAGCCTGAGGCTTCTCTGCCACCACGTCCCTCTGTTGGTCCTCAGAGCCGTCATGTATGTCCTCAGGTGTCTCCTTCTTCCTACGCGGGGCATCCTGAGAGCGCTGTCCGTGACAGAGGGCTTGTGGTGGGACTTGTTGAACATGGGGCTGGGGGAAGCTGAAGAGAAGCGATCCCAGTGGTACAGTGACCCCCTTGGCGGGGGAGGCCGTCGAGCCATTGTTCAGTACTCTGGCAGTGCTCAGAGGAGGCGATACGTACGAGGTTTGCGTGTTCAGGGCACCTCCCAAAGTGTGAGATACCTAGGAGGGACCGTCACTTGATTTCCAAACCCAAGTAGTGCACGGAAGGAGCTTTTGCAGATACAAATGTGTTTTCAATCAAACACCATTTTCCTGCACGTGAAACAGGTGCAGAAACAGCCTCCGGAAAGGCATTGACACCTAGAGCCACGCGGAGCGGGGAATGAAAGGGATGGAAAAAGCAAGCTCATCAACTGTATTTGTCCGTGTGTATTTGTTCCTTGGGCAAGATAAATGAAGAGCATCAAGCTGTGTGTGTCTGTGTGCTGTCCGTGGCTTGGTTTGGGCCTCTCCGTTGCCTGCCTGGGAATGTCCAGTCCCTCTGCGGTCTGGGCTTGCACAGTTGCGGAAGTGTGTTTAAGTGTTTCTAGGGGTGGGTGGGTGGCGGCGTGAGAGGGCAGAATTCTTCCCTGGTGGCTCAGGCTGGGGAGGAGGAAGAACTAGGAGAAAGTCCACTGCATAGGGTCTTCCCGTTTTCCCGAGGGAGATAAGGTAGTTCAAGGAAAAGGCTTTTGGAGCAAGGGCCTCAAGGGCCCAGTGCTGGGACCTACAGGAAGATAGACTTGCTAGCACCCTCCCTGTGGGCAGTCGGGGCTCACACCTTGACGGCAGGCAACCAGGTGCGAGGCTTCACAGTTCCGCTCACAGTGAAACCAAATGCCCTCCCTAGAAGCCTGAGCACAGTGTATTTGGCCGTGAGGACCTCCCCGTGCGGCGTAGGATTGGGATCCACGTTCGGCGGGTGGGCGGATAGGGTGCATGCAGGGACTCTGGGCAAGGGAGGCAAGCCATGTGGGAAGTGGGTCAGTATAGTATGCTCAATGGGGGATGAATCCGACGCTGGATGGGTGAATGGCCAAGGGGACGAGGAGAAGCAGAGTGCCTGCGCCCTAGGTGTCACACACAGCGCCCCCGCACACTGACCCACACGTGCGCGCGCACACAGACACAGGCGCGCACACACGGAGGCACAGGCATGGACACGAAGTTGTGTTGGGCAGTCTCTGGCCCGTGATGCCCACAGTCGGTACATCTTGCCCATTTGGGGGCCCTTTTACATTTCCGCGCACGGAAATGGCCTCCTGCAAGCAGGAGGGTTGCTTTGCCGCGTCTTTGGGTGCAGGCCTTCTTCTGCAACCCAGTAATCCTGAAGCAATATCAAGTCACCCTTCTTTCTGGCCGCTGAGACCCAAGGCGTGGATGGGGGAGAGAGTAGGACTGAGGGAAAGAGAGAGGGCAAGAGCCATGGGAAACGCAAAAGGACCGTTCCAGTGACAGAAGGAGCCCGTTTCTAGGCCGCGCTGGTCCTGTGAACTCAAGTCGACCAGAACGGGGGCTCCAGTCCCCTCCAGGCACAGGCCTTCCCTTGGGCTGTAGCTTCACTCTCAGATATCCCATATCCCGGGATAACCTCTCCTGCCCGCCGTGTTTGTCCCCGTGGCTTTTACGAGGGCTCCCTGTGATGCAGTGGGAACCAAATTCTGCAGGGGGAAGTGTGATTAGACTTGAGAAGGAGCCCAGCAGGCAGAGATCGCCGTGGATGCCAAGACAGGAGCTGGGCGTCCTGACGAACGCTTGGCTCCGGGTGCGAGGCCCAAATGGCACGGCGCGCGTGAGGGCGGGGGCTTCGCAGGGTTGCTCCCAGGGTGGTCTCGCTGATGGGACGGCGGGCGTCCGGCGCGACCAGCCCCCCGAGGCGCGAGGGGCGTGTCCAGCGGCGACTTCCTTTCTCCGCGTCCACGTGACCGGAGGTTAGGCAGGCGCCCCCTGGGACGCCGCTTGGCGGGACAACGACCCCCGAGGCGGACACGGCAAGGTGGTGCGCTCGGCAGGGGTGGGGGTGCTGAGGCTCGGCAGTCCCGGGGCTTGCGGCAGCTGCTTCCTCACACCACGGGGCTGAGGGCCAGCGCCCGGAAGGGAGTGAGGCTGCGTTGGGAGACAGCCGGGCTCCTGAGACCGCCTGTGTGGTCTCGCTGCGGCTCGGGGGCCTTCGGGAGCTAGGGACCCTCAGGCCACCCGGCGCAGCAGGGGCCCTTGACTCGGGCCGGTGGCGGTTGGGCGTCCCAGGACGCTATTATGTTCAGTTTGGTGCAGGAAGCTGATGACGCCCAGGAGGTAAGGGCAGAGGCGGTCCTGAGAGTGGAGGTGGTGCCGGCGATGTCGGACGTCACGGAGGTGGTGGCGTTTGTGAGTGGGGACGAGAGGTTGGCGGCAGGCCAGGAGCTTTGTCCGCATCCTGGGTTGGTGAGAGAGGAGGGGGTGCTGGCTGAGGAGCAGATCGTGCGGGACGACCAGAGTGCCCTGCAGCAGTGGGCAGAGTGTGTGGAGCCACGGGCAGAGGGTGTGGAGCCCCGGGAAGGGGAGGAGGGGGGCCTGCAGGGTGAGTTGGTGGCACAGGAGCAGGATGTGGTGCAGTGGGAGGGCGTCGTGCAGGCGGTGAGGACGGTGGCAGGGTATGACTTGTTTCTGGCCGTGGATGAGGTCTTCCCAGATCTGGAGGTGGGGAGGCACGAGCAGGTGATGAGCGAAGAGCTGTTGGTGGAGGAAGAGGATCATGAGTTTGTGCAAGGGCCAGACGGGGAGAAAGAGTGGCAGGAGGAGGAGGAAGAAGAGTGGCAGGAGGAGGAGGAGGACGAGGAGAAGCAACAGGAGGAGGAGGAGGGGGAAGAGGAGGTGGACGAGGGGGAGGATGATATGGAGGAGGCAGAGGGCAAGGCGGAGGAGGAGGAGGAGGAGGAGGAGGAGGCGGAGGCGGAAGAGGAGGCCGAGGAGGGCTTGATTGAGCAGGAAATCATTGGCCTTGTGCAGTATGTCCTGGTGGGTCAGGATATCTTGCAGCTAGTGGAGGTGGTGGCTGAGGTTGAGCCAGAGTTAGAGGGAGAAGCAGAAGCAAAAGCTCCAGCAGAGGAGCCAGGGGAGCAGGAGCAGGCAGAGTCAGGGCAGGATAGGAAGTGCACCAGGTCCCCACTGGAGGAGCTCCAGGCCCTTCAGTTAGAGATGGAGCCCTTGAACTTGGAAGCCAGCAGGGCCTTCTGTCAGCTCAAGCGCAAGACATGGCAGAGGCGCCGTCCCTATTTAGAACTGAGGAGCACCACCATTCAGAGCATCCCCGGATTCTGGGCCAAAGCTGTATCCTTGATGGTAGACGCGCGGGCCCACAGTGTGCCCGCCCCAGTGAAGGTGAGAGCCACCAGCGGGGAGAGGTAGTTCAGCAAGGAAATAGACACACGGCAGTCAGTGTCGCGGCAGTGACCACAGTCTGATGCAAAAGCTTGGAGACGCCCTTTGAACACGCAGCTCCCACCGAAACCCTTCCCGGGGGTCCAGGGGCACAGCCGCAAGTCAGAATCAAGCCCAGAAGAACGGCCGTTGTCTGCAGGCAGCTCTCGGGCCCGCAGGTCCTTCTCAGAGTCTTGCCAAGCCCAAGGGGGTCTCTGGGTCGGAGTAATGAGACATAGGCAGGAATGCGTGATGTGCAGAATTAGAGATGTCCTGTGGAGCCCTGAGCGGGCAAGGATGCAGGGCAGATCAAAGTGTGTCAGGAAGCAGAGTCAGCCTGAGTGGGGGCAGACACGTGCGGGCCTCAAGAGCCTTTGTGCTCCTAGGTCCTGTTTCGGGGATGGACGTGGGGGCCTTGCCAGAGGATAGAGGGATCGGGCCAAGCCAGGTGCTTGTATAGATGCGCAGCATGTGCTAGTTGTTTGTCGTCCAGCTTGCAGCGTGCAGGCTCCTTGACCCACAGCAGTTCGTGAACCACCCGGAATTGTCAGCCATGATGAGTGACCAAGACGAAGCCATGCTCAGCCACATGATCAATTTGAAGGTGAGCCTGCACAGACCAAGGCTAGGGAGGTAGGGGGCTTGGGAAAGTGACCTATCCCTGCCGGCAGGGAGGAGGTGGGTGTCTCCTACAGGAGACGTCTTCCCCCGCGCCCCTCCCTCCACCCACCCTTGTTCTATACAGGTGGAGGACGTGAGGCAGGCCAGCGAGGGCTGCAAGATGATGCTGTTCTTTCGCAGCAACCCCTATTTCCGCAACAGTGTGATCGTGAAGGAGTATGTCGTCAGCATCACAGGTGAGTGGAGGCTCCCCGCACGGGCGGCAGCAGGAGGCGGTTAGAAGTTGACAGGCAGTGCGCCCCTGTCCCCATACTCCTCGAGCTGCAGGATACCGGGCGTCCCATTCCACTGCCATTCATTGGCACCGGCATTATGAAAGACAGGCCTACAGACGCAGGCACCAGAACAGCAGCCTTAACTTCTTCAACTGGTTCTTTGACCACAACCTGGCCGGATCTGGCCGGATCGCTGAGGTAAGGACTCGGTGCCTAATGCCGTAAGAGAGCTTGGTGTGTTCCCCAGCGTCTGGGCTTTGTAACCAGATGCCTGCCCTGTCGTGCCGAGACGTGACTCCCCCGATAGATCATCAGTGAGGACGTGTGGCGCAACCCCCTGAAGTACTATGTGAGGAGGTCGGCACCAGGAGAGGGCACGTAGAGGAGCACAGGTGAGGAGAGGCGCGCTGGGCACTCGCGGGTGGGTTGCCAGGTAACTGGGATGTTGTTTTGCCACATGGACTCCCTGTGGCTGGGAAGACTACAGCCCGGGAGGCCCGGTCGTCCGGGCATCGGGATGAGACAGGAAGTCCGGAGCACTGCAGTGCCAACTCTGTTCCGGCCGGGGAGGCTGAGGGAGGGTGTGGGAGTGTGCCTGTCCACCACCACTCAGAATCAAAGCAGGTGCATTGTCCCGCTCCTCCGAACCCGCTCTCCTGGCCACCAACCCCAACCTCGGCCTGCCCCACCCTTCCTTAACGGGACTGTCCCACCGTGTTCTTCCTACATCCCTTCGCACAATTGCCGGGCGATATTCTTCTTGCGAAGCCTGAGGCTTCTCTGCCACCACGTCCCTCTGTTGGTCCTCAGAGCCGTCATGTATGTCCTCAGGTGTCTCCTTCTTCCTACGCGGGGCATCCTGAGAATGCTGTCCGTGACAGAGGGCTTGTGGTGGGACTTGTTGAACATGGGGCTGGGGGAAGCTGAAGAGAAGCGATCCCAGTGGTACAGTGACCCCCTTGGCGGGGGAGGCCGTCGAGCCATTGTTCAGTACTCTGGCAGTGCTCAGAGGAGGCGATACGTACGAGGTTTGCGTGTTCAGGGCACCTCCCAAAGTGTGAGATACCTAGGAGGGACCGTCACTTGATTTCCAAACCCAAGTAGTGCACGGAAGGAGCTTTTGCAGATACAAATGTGTTTTCAATCAAACACCATTTTCCTGCACGTGAAACAGGTGCAGAAACAGCCTCCGGAAAGGCATTGACACCTAGAGCCACGCGGAGCGGGGAATGAAAGGGATGGAAAAAGCAAGCTCATCAACTGTATTTGTCCGTGTGTATTTGTTCCTTGGGCAAGATAAATGAAGAGCATCAAGCTGTGTGTGTCTGTGTGCTGTCCGTGGCTTGGTTTGGGCCTCTCCGTTGCCTGCCTGGGAATGTCCAGTCCCTCTGCGGTCTGGGCTTGCACAGTTGCGGAAGTGTGTTTAAGTGTTTCTAGGGGTGGGTGGGTGGCGGCGTGAGAGGGCAGAATTCTTCCCTGGTGGCTCAGGCTGGGGAGGAGGAAGAACTAGGAGAAAGTCCACTGCATAGGGTCTTCCCGTTTTCCCGAGGGAGATAAGGTAGTTCAAGGAAAAGGCTTTTGGAGCAAGGGCCTCAAGGGCCCAGTGCTGGGACCTACAGGAAGATAGACTTGCTAGCACCCTCCCTGTGGGCAGTCGGGGCTCACACCTTGACGGCAGGCAACCAGGTGCGAGGCTTCACAGTTCCGCTCACAGTGAAACCAAATGCCCTCCCTAGAAGCCTGAGCACAGTGTATTTGGCCGTGAGGACCTCCCCGTGCGGCGTAGGATTGGGATCCACGTTCGGCGGGTGGGCGGATAGGGTGCATGCAGGGACTCTGGGCAAGGGAGGCAAGCCATGTGGGAAGTGGGTCAGTATAGTATGCTCAATGGGGGATGAATCCGACGCTGGATGGGTGAATGGCCAAGGGGACGAGGAGAAGCAGAGTGCCTGCGCCCTAGGTGTCACACACAGCGCCCCCGCACACTGACCCACACGTGCGCGCGCACACAGACACAGGCGCGCACACACGGAGGCACAGGCATGGACACGAAGTTGTGTTGGGCAGTCTCTGGCCCGTGATGCCCACAGTCGGTACATCTTGCCCATTTGGGGGCCCTTTTACATTTCCGCGCACGGAAATGGCCTCCTGCAAGCAGGAGGGTTGCTTTGCCGCGTCTTTGGGTGCAGGCCTTCTTCTGCAACCCAGTAATCCTGAAGCAATATCAAGTCACCCTTCTTTCTGGCCGCTGAGACCCAAGGCGTGGATGGGGGAGAGAGTAGGACTGAGGGAAAGAGAGAGGGCAAGAGCCATGGGAAACGCAAAAGGACCGTTCCAGTGACAGAAGGAGCCCGTTTCTAGGCCGCGCTGGTCCTGTGAACTCAAGTCGACCAGAACGGGGGCTCCAGTCCCCTCCAGGCACAGGCCTTCCCTTGGGCTGTAGCTTCACTCTCAGATATCCCATATCCCGGGATAACCTCTCCTGCCCGCCGTGTTTGTCCCCGTGGCTTTTACGAGGGCTCCCTGTGATGCAGTGGGAACCAAATTCTGCAGGGGGAAGTGTGATTAGACTTGAGAAGGAGCCCAGCAGGCAGAGATCGCCGTGGATGCCAAGACAGGAGCTGGGCGTCCTGACGAACGCTTGGCTCCGGGTGCGAGGCCCAAATGGCACGGCGCGCGTGAGGGCGGGGGCTTCGCAGGGTTGCTCCCAGGGTGGTCTCGCTGATGGGACGGCGGGCGTCCGGCGCGACCAGCCCCCCGAGGCGCGAGGGGCGTGTCCAGCGGCGACTTCCTTTCTCGGCGTCCACGTGACCCGAGGTTAGGCAGGCGCCCCCTGGGACGCCGCTTGGCGGGACAACGACCCCCGAGGCGGACACGGCAAGGTGGTGCGCTCGGCAGGGGTGGGGGTGCTGAGGCTCGGCAGTCCCGGGGCTTGCGGCAGCTGCTTCCTCACACCACGGGGCTGAGGGCCAGCGCCCGGAAGGGAGTGAGGCTGCGTTGGGAGACAGCCGGGCTCCTGAGACCGCCTGTGTGGTCTCGCGGCGGCTCGGGGGCCTTCAGGAGCTAGGGACCCTCAGGCCACCCGGCGCAGCAGGGGCCCTTGACTCGGGCCGGTGGCGGTTGGGCGTCCCAGGACGCTATTATGTTCAGTTTGGTGCAGGAAGCTGATGACGCCCAGGAGGTAAGGGCAGAGGCGGTCCTGAGAGTGGAGGTGGTGCCGGCGATGTCGGACGTCACGGAGGTGGTGGCGTTTGTGAGTGGGGACGAGAGGTTGGCGGCAGGCCAGGAGCTTTGTCCGCATCCTGGGTTGGTGAGAGAGGAGGGGGTGCTGGCTGAGGAGCAGATCGTGCGGGACGACCAGAGTGCCCTGCAGCAGTGGGCAGAGTGTGTGGAGCCACGGGCAGAGGGTGTGGAGCCCCGGGAAGGGGAGGAGGGGGGCCTGCAGGGTGAGTTGGTGGCACAGGAGCAGGATGTGGTGCAGTGGGAGGGCGTCGTGCAGGCGGTGAGGACGGTGGCAGGGTATGACTTGTTTCTGGCCGTGGATGAGGTCTTCCCAGATCTGGAGGTGGGGAGGCACGAGGAGGTGATGAGCGAAGAGCTGTTGGTGGAGGAAGAGGATCATGAGTTTGTGCAAGGGCCAGACGGGGAGAAAGAGTGGCAGGAGGAGGAGGAAGAAGAGTGGCAGGAGGAGGAGGAGGACGAGGAGGAGCTACAGGAGGAGGAGGAGGAGGAAGAGGAGGTGGACGAGGGGGAGGATGATATGGAGGAGGCGGATGACCAGGCGGAGGAGGAGGAGGACAAGGAGGAGCAGGAAGCCGAGGAGGGGTTGATTGAGCAGGAAATCATTGGCCTTGTGCAGTATGTTCGCGAGGGCCAGGACATCTTGCAGCTAGTGGAGGTGGTGGCTGAGGCTGAGCCAGAGTTAGAGGAAGAAGCAGAAGCAAAAGCTCCAGCAGAGGAGCCAGGGGAGCAGGAGCAGGCAGAGTCAGGGCAGGATAGGAAGTGCACCAGGTCCCCACTGGAGGAGCTCCAGGCCCTTCAGTTAGAGATGGAGCCCTTGAACTTGGAAGCCAGCAGGGCCTTCTGTCGGCTCAAGCGCAAGACATGGCAGAGGCGCCGTCCCTATTTAGAACTGAGGAGCACCACCATTCAGCGCATCCCCGGATTCTGGGCCTAAGCTGTATCCTTGATGGTGGATGGGCGGGACCACAGTGTGGTCAATTAAGACATCCTCCATCTATTTGCTCTTGTTATTTCCTTTCTTCAAGAACTGAATACCTATTGACCCTCCTGTCCCTACGTTTTTCTGCTTGATAATTGTTTCATCTTCTAACAAGGGTGATTTTTGTAAAATGCATATATCATGATTTAATTTACGTGGGTGGTTGATAGTTTATTTTGATACAGTGATTAACCTACTCATGAGTAAAATAATCTTTTTCCTCCTGGTCCTTAAACTTTAGGCATTATATGTTTCTACTATATGGTTTGAACTTTTGAGAGATTATTAAATAAGAATTAGGTCAATCCATTAAAGTCTCTTTTGGGGTAAACCTATATTTCTTACATTATGCCAATATGCTTTCCTATTGTTATTTTGTGAGAGACTTTCAATATATCATTCTGTTACTCTAAGCCTTATTTTTAGGATTGGATAACAAACAATCTTCCCTGTGCCAACCTTAGAAATAAAAATTTCTACTTCAGTAATGGAGGTTGTAAACTCACTTCATTTTTTATCTTTTATTTAAGGTGATATGTTTATATTCTCATTATACCATTTATTAAGTGTAGATTACTCAATCACTTCTAATACTTTTTAAATAGGACTGACATATGTCAATGCCCTATATTTAGAGACTGGTTTCTGGTACATGAAAGCACTCAGTATGTATTGACCCTTTTACTTTACCTTCATATTTCAGGGTTTTGTATTAGCTAGGAGTTGGTTGTGGCTCATGAATTTTGTTGGGTACAGAAATTCATTTGCTTACGAATAATGATGGCATTTCCATTTTTCCTAGATTCTAAACACAAGAAAATGTAGTTTGTGCAGACATGATTCCTAAATGTCTTCTTTCAACAGATATTTTATTACATACTTACTGTGCTAAGGAGTGGTGATACCTCAACTGAGTAATGGTTCTGGTTACACTAAGTACCTATTATATTGGGTACTTATTGTCTATGATAAAGATAATAAATATAAAAGGAAAAGTAAGATTATTCACAAACACGTAAGAAGGAGAATAAGGAAGGTAATTTAGTTAGAGTTAATCAGGGCAGTAGATAATGTTTTTACTCATAAAAATCAAGGGAGCACTGTCCCATTTGGCTTACGGACTTAAGTATCCTGGCTTAGATTCAGGTCAAGGGGACGAACCCTTGTTGTAGTCTCAATCCCTCACAGGGGTCCAGGTGCATGCAAAAGGCAGCCAACTGATGTCTCTATCTGTCTCTCTCTTGCCTTTCTCTCCCTTCCACTCAGAAAAACAATGGAAAAAATATCTTTGGGTGAGGATTAATAATAATAACAAAATAATAAAAGAAAAATCAAGGGAATCAAAGGATTAGCTAAATGTTGAATGGGGAGAAGGAGGCAGTGGTGCATGAATCTGTGGAAAATAGTTTGAACCTAGAAACTGGAATTGATTTCTTAAGGTGGGAACTGGCCCTGAGGCTGTTTAGTTTGTGTCAGGGCCCCTGTGTACCAAAAGTCTTGATGGAATTTATGTTTTCAGATTTGTTGACAAAAGTAATACCAAAAAACCAAAGTACTTGATGTGGAGCACTTACTTTACCTGAGTTATGTTTACACAAATCATTTGGACTTTGGGAAAAGATAAACCTTCATGAAATTATTGGGAGATTAGGGAATTTAAGCATTTATGATAATTGAAGTACTCTATTTAAAAGTTATTTTTTAGAGACACATTTAAATAAAAACAGATGAATAAGGCAGAAATATTAAAGACTCTGTGAGGTTCCTAATGTAAAAATATAAGAGATGAAAAAATTTAGAACTACATAAATACATACTTGTAGTTACAGGAGGAATTTTTATTTCTATTATTTTAACTGAACAAATAGTAAAATAATAAAGACAATGAATAAAATAACATCATTTTTAATGAATGATTGATTCATCTGCAGAATCATACACAGTTTTACATAACTTGGGTATACTGCAAAAATTAAGTAAAAGTTGGCTATACAAAAACATAGTAAAAAATGCATGTATTATGAGATGTGTTCATCTTTATTACTAGAGGGCATTTCCAGGACTTTTCTCTTTTTTAATTGATTTCAGACAGAGGAAGGGAGAGGGAGAGAGAGATAGAAACGTCAATGATGATAGAGAATTAATGGTCAGCTGCTTCTTGCAAGCCTCCTACAGGGGTAAAGCCTGAAATCCATGCATGTGCCCTAATGGGAAATTGAACCGTGACTTCCTGGTTCCTGGTTGGACACTCAACGGATGAACCACACAGGCTGGGCTAGAGGACTTTTAGTCATCCCCATATACGGTTCTGTGTTGGATGACTTAATGGAAGGAGTTAGTAATTATTTCCTAAACTTACCTCAATGAGGGACTCAATCATGTTTGAAGAAAAAGTTTCATTTGGGAAAATAATTTGATGTTGAACTTGATTTTAATTGCAGTAAAAGTAGAATTTTAAAGTTGTTCATTTGGTTGAGTAAAATGTGGTGTAATGTTGATATTATGTGTAATCATTTTAGTATTTGGATGGAAAAACAAAGTAGAGCAAGCCAACAATCCATGTTTTGAAAGTGGTGATAGATGGAGGTCACCACTTCCTTCAAGGAACAGAGGTCATGTGAGAAGTCTGAGACCTGGAAGAGGAGGAAGTAGTGAAGCTAAAGAGTGTCCATTTGGTGGAGAACCCTTAGGTAATGTTTTAAAATACAGGGAATGAAGGAGACTTGACTTGGGGTGTTGAATACACAATCCAATATGCAGATGATGTATTATAGAATTGTACACCTGAATACATGTACCTATGTACATGTATTAACTAGTGCAACCCCCATAAATTCAGTAAAAGAGAAAAGATGGAGAAACAGTCAGATATGTAAAAAAAATTAAAAACGAATGAAAAATGAAATATAAGTATGACATAGTGAAAAAGAGTACTTTTGAATGTATAAAACTACCTCAAATTTTATTTATGTTCTTTCTAAGCAAAGCAAAAGGTAACATTCACTGGATTAGAAATTAACATTGATGATCAAAGAGGATTTGTAAATGCTAAAAATTTATTGCAGTTACATAAATGAAATAAGTAATGTGCAAAACAATCATAATCATGTTTCAGGGCAATGACATAAACTTTAGTTAAATTCAGTCTATTTTACCATTATTACTTTTTCCTCTATTCACTTCAGCAGTTATCTGCAGAACTCATTTTTATTAATCATATGCCAGAATTTTCCACTTTGGCACCAAAAAGTTTATATAAGTTTCAAGTGGTGTTTCATACATAATGAACTATTAAGATTACATTTGCTTGTTTATTCTGAAAATAAAATCATAAAAAACATTAGGGCATCTTGAAAACTACACAAAATAAAAATCAGTTTAAATACACACAATTCAAAGATAAACACTTTATATTTGAAGATTTACTTTGAAATACTTGTTTTTAGTACATAAATGTGCTGATCCAAGCTTTGTTATTATTCTGACAAGGGGAGTTTCTATCTTCATTTGATGTTGGGAACTTTGTAATTGGAAACTACATAAGGGAAAAATGTAGAGTTTTATACATACAAAGTACTCAGTATTCAATGAAGTCATTTTTCACTTAAAAAATATCTGTGTATCAGACTGTGTAACATAAAAACTTTGTTTATGTTAACCAGTGTTCCCAAATTCAAAGATTTGGTGTCTCTTTTTGATAATTTGATGTGTGACTTTTTAGGAGAAGTTTGGAATTGTGGGGTTTGCACAACTTTTAAGTTAAATGGCCCTGTTTTTACCACTTGTAAACTTGAGAAGTTACCAATTTGTATTTTGCCATATATGTGGATTTCATTTTTTCTTACCTCTGACAAAACTAGGAAATTGGAATATAAATATTTTTCAAGTTAAAAAAAGTAAAATTATTTTTAATATGTCAATATGTATTTTTTTAAAAAAACTATGATTTTGTTGATTGCAGAGAAAGGAAGGGAGAGGGAGATAATAACATCAATAGAGAGAGTCATTGATCAGCTGCCTCATGTAGGTTCCTTCTGGGGATCAAGCCCACAACCCCAGCATGTGCCTTGACCATGAATGGAACTGTGACCTTTTCTCACGTGTCGGTGCTCAACCACTGAGCCTCCCAGGCTGGGCTGAGCAAAGTCATTTGATTAAAAATTAGGATTATTTTGTAAATTCATTGTAAGATTTATATGTTAATATTTTTTTGGATAATACATTTTTCTTATTTTACATCATCCTTTGGATATTTTAATATTTTTATTTATAACTATGAAGTTACATATTGTAAAAGCTTTTTTTGAAATCAGACTTACCTGAATTATTGACTGTTTTTCTTGTAACTTTAAGAATTATTATTATTATTCTTTTTTAATATATCTTTATTGATTTCAGAGAGAGGAAAGGAGAGGGAGAGAGAGAGAGAGAAACGTCAATGATGAGAGACTCATTGATCGAGCCCACAACCTGGGCATATGCCCTGACCAGGAATCAAACCTTGATCACCTAGGATCCTAGGTCGATGCTCAACCTCTGAGCCACGCCCGGCCAGGCAAGAATTATTTTTGCGTTTACTTTATCCAGATTTTCTGGACCCCGAATATGTTCTTTTCATACCAGCATAAAATGTTGCTTTACATTTTTCTTGGTCTTACAAACTGACTTTTACAACTCTATGAGTTGTACTCAAGTCATATAAAGACACAATTTTATCAGTTTGGATTAGCTGATGTGCTCATGACCACAATAATCTTTAGTGAAGATTTAAAAACAATAACCAAAACTTCACCATTTAAAAGATTTATTGACTCTACTTAAATAAATGATGTTATTTAAACACAGATAATGGTGAATATACTCTTAATCTCCAGAAAAGATCCTTCATGGCATCTCTTACAGTTAAAAGGGGTCCATCTTCAAGAACTGGGTATCCTCCTTCTAAAATATAGGCTCATTTAGCTTCAAGGCAAAGCAATATTGGTATGGGAATTCAAAGCAAATTCTATGTAAGTGTCTTGTTGTTCTCATTAATTTCCTTGAGCATCTTTATAACCATTACTCTGAAATCTATTTCTGATAACTTGCTTAACTCCATCTCATCAAGGTCTTTTTCTGGCAATTTTTCCTTTTCTGTAGTTTGGGGTTGTTGTTTTTTTCTCCCCATTTTGGTGGGTCTTAGTGTTTGTATCTATATATTAGATATATTTGCTTTCTCCAAGTCTTATGAGGTGTGATTTTGTAGTGTGAGCCTAGTGGAGCCCAGAGGTGTATTTCCCTTATACTTCTGAGCTCTTTGCTCATTTTGTGGGTGTTCATTTTGTGGGTCCTTTGGGTTCTCCTGTTGTGATTGGGTCTAGATTGCTACTGACCTGTCCTTGGGAGGACTTGCCCCTCAGTTGGCTAACTGTGTGTCTCAGTGCCAACCTCGTCATGTAAGCTGTTATACAGATGCTGGCAAAGGTAAACAATACACAACTAAACTTCCAGGAAACAAGTGATATCTTACAAAATATCTTGACAATCACAATGAAAACAACCCAAGTGAAAATAGAACTGGGAGAGTGAAGGGAGAACACAAATGCTAAAGCCAAAAAGAAAAAAAAAAAAAGGTGAAAAAGAGAAAGCAAAATAAAGCTAGATAGAGAAAAGGTTATTATTGTTTAATAGTAATGAAAAGTTTAAAAATATATTAAACTAACATGTAAAAAATAGAGAAGCTACTGGGATATAAAAGGGGCAGAGTAAAGATTCTGAAAGAAGGGTGAGCAAAAAATTAAGGGTAGAGTGTGGGAATATGATAATAGTTGAAAATGAAAAAATAAAATACATTAAGGAGACAAACAGGAACAACAATCAAACAAAAAGACAGGAAGACAGAAGGGAGAAAAACAAAAGAAAGAGAAAAGAAAGAGAAAAATATTTGTGCCAGTGGATTGAGAGGAGAGAGAGAGAGATAAAAAGCAAAGGTAGTCCAATAAGAGATGTGGGAAAACTGGATAAAAGCAGTAAACTTATTGGTTATAATGATAATGTCCCAGCAACTAAGCAGAGAATATCAAGAAAATCTTGAAAGTAGAATGAAAGATAAAATAAAGCAAAACAAAACAAAAATAAAACACCAAAACAAGCTAAGCAAAAAAAAAAAAAAAAAAAATTCTTTTTAAAAAATAAAAATTAATTAAAAAATTTAAAAAGGAATTTTTTTCCCTTTCTCTTTTTCCTAAGGGTGGGTGGAAATAAAGTCAATCAGGTGAGTTTCATCTGGGCAGCTTATGTTGTCTGTTGCTCACTGTTTTTTATGCTGATTTTAGATCTCCTGGGAGGTACTTGTGTATCAGCCAATGTCAGGAGCTGTCTGGGTTTGGCTCTGGTGTCCTTCAGTAGTTGCTTAAAGTGAGGCTCTCTGTGGACCACCTCAATTTGTCAGCTATTTTGCAACCTTGTCATTGCCTGGTCTTACTCCAGAGTCTTCTGTAGAGTCTTTAGGGTGCAGGGTGGCTAGTGTAGCTCAGGGTATCACTCCCCTTACTTAGAGGTTTCACTGTCAAGCACTCACTGTGAAGGAGTTAGTCTCTGCTCCACAGCCAGCTCCTCCAATTCTAATTTTCCATATACTGGCCTGCTGCAGTTTCAGATTGATTTCAGTGTGTTGCCCTTTTTGAATGGGCAGTTTCAGTGAGCCTGGGCTCAGTGAGTTTAATTAAAAAACAGTCCAGTGAGCACTTTGCCTGCTCATCTTCCTGAAGAGGTTTCAAGCTTTTCCTCCAGTTCCCAGAGAATAGTACCTTAGAATCTTATTATAATGTCCTCCTGTGAGCTTTTCTCCCTTCCTCCCCTCAGGACTGTGCCCAGCAGGGTATATCTGAGGCTTCAGTGAGTTGAACCAGCCCCTTTTCTGTTGTGGGTGGTGCTCCTAGCTTTCAGGAGAGGTAGGTGTGCTCCACCCCTCATCTCCCAGATCTGGTTGGCTGATTTCATGGGGCACATATTTCAAACACTCCACTATGCAAACACAAATCCCAGCTTCCGCTGGTGTGTCTGCCCAACCCAAGCCAGGAAAATGGAAGCCAGTTCAGCAATCAAACACTCAAAAAGGCACAAAGCAACACACAAGCAGAGAATCTGCCCTGCAAGGTCCTGCTCCCACACCAAGGCACCAAGCAGAAGGGGACACCAAGTCAGCCCCACACAACTCCCCTGCACTGCTGATCTCAGTAAAGCTGTGGGTTCGCTCTATGAGTGCCACCACAGAACCCCCTCAGGGCTGGTCAAAAACCTCAGAATCTCCCCAATGAGAGTTCAGGCAGCTGAAGGAAAACTCCCTCCCAACATAGCTCTAGTGTGTCTCTGATGGTGGGAGGGCTCTCTTTTTCTTCCTTATGCCCCACAGATTAAATGCTTTTGGGGGCTCAACACAATGCCTTACAGGAAGGCAGAGGGTCCCTGTATGTGGCTACTCAGTGCAGATCTCTGGTCCCTTTCTACTCAGGTGCCACACACTTTGGGACTGCCTCTTCTATGGTCAGCACTTTGCACATAAGAAGCCTGTCACGGCTGCCTTTAGAAGCTTTGTGTCACTAGGAAGGCACCATCCCCTCCTCTTAGGCATACTGCTCCCCTGGGTCTCTCTGCATGGGGCACTCCTTCCCTTCTCCTCTGCTCCAGGTTTGAGATCCCAGCTTTTGGATGCCAGTTCACACTCCCAAGGGAAGGGAACTTTGCAGCCTCTAAGCCTCGGGGCTCAAGGCTTGGAGCCCAGCACAGGCTTCAGGGAGCCTCCTTTCTACACTTCTCTTACCATACTCTATGATGTTTCTTCAGTGCTTCCTACTCACAATATATCCACTCAGGTATATTTCTCTGGTTTTTCCAAGCTGGTTATGCAATATTTTAGCAGTAAATCGAGTCTGTGGCTGGGAGCAGGAACACTCTGCTTCTTCTCACAGTGCCTCCATCTTCCCAATCTTCCTCTGAATTATTTTTAAATAGCTCATTTAAAACAATACATTGCTTTCAGGGGTAAGGGTTCAGACTCACCATTTTCCTTATAAGGAAAATTTATTTTAACATTTTTAAGTCAGAAGATGTATTTGAGAGTGTAAAGCCTAGGAACAATATGAAAGTGAGAATCTCAGCCCATTTTCAGAAATGTGCATGGTTATTTATTGAAATTTAACTATTTAAGATAAAAAACTGACTCTTAAAACTTATTTTAAATAAATATAAGATCCCTAGACTCCCCTAGCATAATTGATATCTTCTCAGCAAGGAAGATCAAAGCATTTGATTTCCAAATATAGAATAGTGTACTGGAATCATGCTATAATGATATTAAAAAAGTCCTTGTAATGTGTTTCAAGTTTTATTATTTTGCCATAGACTTTCCAGTTAGCTCACATGAAGCACCCCTGGGACTGAGGGCCCCCTCTGACTTACGGCAGAAACAGTTGCTTTGATGATTATTATACCAGTAGATGAGATGTTTATGTTGGAGGGAAGGAAAATTACTCATGCAGTGAAAGCAGTGCTGCTTTTAGTGGTTGTGAGCATGCTGCTAGAGCAGGCTGACAGTTTCACCCTCTGTGGGACAGGGTGTGAATAATAAACTAGCTCAAGTTATTGGTCTTCTTCTGTAGGAGATCATGGGGGAAGCCCATCTGACAGAGGCAGTTGAAACAAATAATAATACTAGGTCCTGTACCTAATTTTCTTTGTAAAGAAAATGTTTCTGTTACTGGAGCATTACTGAAAGAGAAAGGGTTCTTTGGGGAAGAGGCAGGTATTCAATGTCCATCTATGAATCTTCTGGATAAGGTGAAGAATTTGAGTTATTCAAGGTTGGTTCACAAGTGTATTTTTAATTGAAACAATAGAATGTAACTGTTTAAATTTAAGTCCGTATTGTTAAAATTTTCAGAATAAAATTTCCACAAAATTCTCTTTCGTGTCCAATTTTACTGCAGACTTAATCATTAGAGCAGTTTTTTGGAGGGTGAAATAACCTGATAGCCTAAATTTTCATACTGGGTTTATGAGAACAAATGCATACAGGATTGAGCAATATGTTACTTCTCCATAGCTTGCTGTCTTGTTTCCCAGTTAGGTTGGCTAGACAAATTTACGTATTTCTTTTTGAAAATAAAAATGTGATAACAATTTGTGAAACCTCCAACAAGGCGCAAAACAAGTGGTCACCCATTTCCTGTGGCATTTTGTTTGTCTTTATCTTATAGAGGAAAAGTATCAGTAGGAAGAAAATTACATATGAGATGATATAAAAATGTGAAGAAATCTAAAATTAAGCACACTTTTGCTTATTGAAATTGAATCAGCACATGTCTGAATGGGAATAATGGGATTGAAACAAAGTTTTCTACTTAAATAAAACTGAACCAGTTAATTTCCCTGAGTAGATATTCCAAAGAAATGAAAGCTAGTCCACCTAGATTGGGAAATGTGTTTAATTTCAGAACAACTCATGTGTTCTTTCTTCAATTATTTTAAAATTAATGTAGTTCTAAGGGTTTAATTGTATGTTCTCAATAATACCAAGTTACCTTGAAGGCTTAGGGTTTTTATTTTTGAATTTAGGTGACGATCATGCAGAGGGGAGGAATACTTTTTAAAAAACTAATTTCTTAGAGTGTTGAGTGCATAAATATTTATAAACATCTTCCAAATTGAGTTTACAAAATCAACACAAAAATTTGTGTTTTCTTCAAAGTATTTTTAAAGGAACAGTGTAAGTGAAATTCATGGGACAATTTGGATACTGGAACAGCAAATGTTTTAGGAATTTAAAATCTAGCATATGAAATTGAAACATAAAAGAGTAAAAATGAAAAGATGAAAGAGCAAGCTAATAAATTTGGATCCAGAAGGGGTTGTAACTTACAGCACTATAGACATAGTCAGTACTGTTGTCATAAGTATGTATGGTGCCAGATGGATATTTGACATAAAGGAATCACTATGTAAACCAGCATGCCAAACTCCTGAAAGTAATACACAATAACACTGAAGAAGAAGACCAGGAATTATGTGATAAAATAAATAAACTGGGGGAAGACAGAAGCAGTTTTCCGGAGTGTACATCTTAATGAAGTGAATTGCCATATTTAACAGTCCATATGTTTCTTAAGAATATAGACTTACCTGGAAAGAGGAAGAACTACTTCCTCTGAGTTAACATTAGTGCAGCTGAACAATGGGAACACTTTACAGTTTCATTAGTTGAGCTTCTTACTCCTGCATCCTGCTCTCTATAGCCACACACCCAGTGTTGGTGGTCCTCCTGACATGCTTACCTGGGACAAGGAATTCTGCACATTTGGAAGATATTTTTACAATATATTTAAATTTTAAAATATCATGTTCATGTGGGGCCCTCAATCTATTTCTCTTACTCTTTGTTTCTACTCACTGAAAAGATTCTCTGAAATGTCACTTTCTCCAGGAAGCTTTACATAATTGTTACAGTGCCACAGATGCATGTAGTAACCATGGCCCCTATAGGACTAAAAAAGAAAAATAAAAGTACTGGGACTGATGTGAATATGAATATGAGGCTTGCTCATCAGATTCACCTGACCTATTTACCCAGAACAAGGAACTCTGCAAATGTGGACCACTTCCTGTCCACATGCATTCAAGATTGTTTCACCTCTCTACCCTGTGTTCTTGGTCTGTTTTCATTGGGGTCTGTGGGAAGCCTAGGCATGATATGAGGTGGCAGAGGAGTGAGTGATTGATCTGCGTATTCAGTGCCCCTGTCCTCCTGCTCTCCTGGGCCCTCTGAGTCACAGTGCCTATGGGTTAGCCCCTTGCACATGGCTCTTTCACCTTCTGGATATATGGTACTAAAACGTCCTCCACCTTCAAGCCTGAGGCTGGTAAGGTCTCCCCACTGTTGCCATCCTTGGTGCTTTACCTACCCTTAGAAGCTGACTTAACACCTCCCCTCACCCACTAACCTGTGCACAAATTACCATCACAACCAGCATTGCAAAGAAATTGTCTCAGTGAACTTGAAGTATACTTTCACGCTTGAACACAATATCCTTTCAAATTCATCTTAAAGACCATCAGGACTAAAAAGCTGAATATATGTTTATTCTTTCATCCATTCAACTTATCTTCACTGTTTCAGATACCTTGTGAGGACTGTGTGAAGAAGGTAGTGGAGGCTAAGAGGGCTGACGTTCTGGTGGGTTGGTAATCAGAGCCTATCACTTTCTGATGAGCCCTGTTTGCCCTACGAGATCATCAGTAAGGACCTGTGGGCCAGTCCCTTCAAGTGCTATGTAAGGAGCTTGGCACCAGGAGAGGGGACATAGAGGAGGACAGGTGAGGAGACACCGACTGGGCACTCACCCCTGGGTTGCCAGGGAGCTGAGACACTGTTTTCTCACATGAACGCTCTCAGCTGTGGTTGGGAGGAATACAGCCTGAGACACAAGGTCAACAGGGCATCAGGATGAGACTGGAAGTCCTGAGCACTGCAGTGCCAGTGTTATTCAGGCAGAGAAGAGTGAAGGAGGATGAGGGAGAGTGCATGTCCACTATCACTCAGAGTCAGTGCAGACTTATTGGCCCACTCCTCTGAAATCACTCTCCAGGCCACCAATCCCACCCTCAGTTCTACCTACCATTCCTTAACTGGAGGCTCCCATGGTATTCTTTTCACAACACTTCCCACAATTGTCTGGGGGTCTTCTTTGTGCAAGACTGAAGCTGCTGTGCCACCCCTTCTCACTATTGATCATCATAATGATTACATATTTCCTTGAGTGTCTCCTTCCTACCCAGGCCATTGTGAGAACACTGGACTGGAGGAAATTTAAGAGATCTCAATTGCAACAGTGACCCACTTTCCAGGTTAGAGCCTCGGATTATTCAATACTCTTTAGTAATGCTCAATGGAGATGATACGAGGTGGTTCAGGGGACCTCCCACATTGTGAGGTTAGATTAGTGCACATGAGATTTTTCAGATAAAAATGTGATTTTAAGCAAACATTGTTTTCCTGCATAAGAAATAGGTTGATGAATATCCCTGTGGCAAGGCCTTCAGACAAAGAAGAATGCAGATGATGAATAAAATGGATAGGTAAATAGACAGCATATAGTATATGTGTGGTGTTTGTGCATGGGTTTTGGGTGCTTCAGTGGAGGCTTTTCAATTGGGTGTCTCAGAATTCAGGTTCTCTGAGGGCCTGGCTTGTACAGTTCCTAGATGTGGTAAGTTATTATTTGGCATTTTCTCAGAGGATGAAATTTTTCTTGTGAGGCAGAAGTGGAAATTAAGAGGAATTAAGAGAAAGGCCCTTTATTTGGGTCTTGTTATTTTAACAATGGAGTTAAGGATGTTCTGTGAAGGCCTTGGAGTAAGAGCCTAAAATATCAAGTGCTTGGTTTACTGGCTGATGGGTCTCAATGTATCCTTAGTATTGGATGGCACTAGGTAGAGTTTACACTACTTCCTTCACTAATTTGTGACCCTCAAGGTTTTCCCATTGTCCACAGTCCATTTTGCCATTAGGGGGCTCTCATTACCCACACACCACGTTGACAACATAGGGATCCCAAGGTCAACACAACATTTTGGGAACCCAGGTATCTCAATTTTTTCACTCCATGCTGATATCTGGTTTTTCATTACCAATATTCCATTTTTAACCACTGGCCTTTTACTGCCCACATTCCCCTGTGACACTCAAGGGCTCCTATAGCCACACTTCACTTTGAATTTTTAGGTATACCACTGCCCACTCTCACTATGACACCTCCAGGATTTCCATAGCCCACATTATATTGTGACAACATGGGTTCCCCACTGACCACATGTTGCTGTCTTGCCACAAGTCTCCCTCAGCCCAAACTCCAATGTGATACTAGAGGTCTCCCACTGTCCATACATCACTGTGACACATAGAGGACTTCCACACTGCAAACACTGTGATACCTGATGGATCTTACTGTCAACACTCCAAATGATATTCTGGGGCTCACATTGCTCACAAGCCACTGTGATAACCCAGGTCTCTAACTGCCCACATTCAACTTTGCACCTTGGTTTACACTGCCAACAATCCACTGTGACACCCATGGCTGCCTCTGCACCTACTTAAGTAAAATGTGACACTGGTAATCCAGTCTCCACTGCACATTGACAACATAGGGCTCTCATTACACTCAGTCCACTAAATAACCTCAGGGCTCCAAAGACCATTACCCCTTGTCAATCAGGATCCCTTTAGAAACACTCTACTCTGATTTCCCATGCCTGCCACAGTGCATAATCTACTTTGGCAAACCATGACTTTCACAGCCCACACACCATTTTTATACCCAAAGTCTTCATGGCACACACTAAACTATGACACCCAGGAATACCACTGTCTTCACTGTATTTTGACACTTTCAGAACCCCCATGGCCACACTTCCACTTTGAACCTCAGGACTCCCACTGCCCTCACTTCATGTTGTCACCCCAGGGCTTCACACCCTGCATGATTTTGTCACACACTAGAACTTCCAGTGCCAAAACTCCACTTTCACTCATTCCCATGGCCTTCACTCCACAATGCCACCCCAGGGCCCCAACTGCCCACAATGCAATTTCACACTACATGGCTCCAACTTCCCAGCCTCCGTGGAAACACACACTCTAACGTCTACTTTGACAACTCTGCACATATTCCAGTATGAATATCTGACGTCCCAGTATCCAAACTCCACTTTGACATCCAAGGGCTCATACTGCCCACACTCCACTTTGACACTCCAGGGCTCCAATAGTTCATATCCCCCTGTAACATCTCCAGGAGGCCAACAGCCCACATCCACAGTGACACCAGACTATCACTGAAAGGTAAGGGAAGAATCTCAAAAAGAGTTTCCATCTTTGTGCTGATTGTAGCAGAGAAATGGGTAGTATCTTATAGATGAACCACAAGTGGCTGTTGAAGGAGCTTGTCCTGGAATTCTGCTTTTGTGGCAAGAGATAGGACTAGGGAAGTGGATATGAGGGTTCATAAGGTCTTAAGATTTTGTTCTGTTCTTTCAGGGTGTTGTCTGAAGGAGGAGGGAAGAACTGACTGAGCTGATTACAAGTCTGGAACTTTGGTCAGGGGATAGAGACTGGGTACATTCTTAGATAACAGGTACATGACAGTAGCTCCTGACCCTTGAGTTCCCATTTCATTTGGCTTGGGTCATTAAACACATTCCATTTCTTTGACATCTGCCATTGACATCACAGAAGAAAGGTGATAGTTTCAGGTTGGCATTGAGGCTAAACCAGAATCAGTCATGATTTTCTTGGTCACCTGAATGGCTGCCTATTGTTGACAGGGAAGGTCTTTTATTGAATAAGGAACTCTTGAAAACCAGCATCTCTTTGTTTAAATGTTCTCTTGCTATATCTCACTTGAACCCAAGGCAATTTGGGGAGAGAGAGATGGAGAAATGGAAAGACAGTGATAAGGAGAGAAATGGGCAACAGATAGAAAGGGAATTTTCTCCAGACAGGCAGAATGAGCCATTTTCTTGGTCTTTTTCTCCTGATAATTCATCCCTGCAGGAACAGACACTACAGTCCCCTACAGCCACAGGCTTTCCATTGCCTCTGGATATCAGATACCATATATGTTGAGATAGTCCCTACTGCACATAACCTATGACACTGGTTATTATTTTTTACACCTCAGCCGAGGATATGATTATTGCTTTGAGAGAGAGAAGAATATATATGTACATTTATATATCATATATATATGAAAGAGAAACATAGATGGATTACTTCTCATAAACACCATGTTGAGAGACCGAAATCAACACCTAGATATGTTCCTTGAAGGGCCTATAACCCACAACCTGTTTGGTGTGTGGGACCTCCACCCAACTAACCCAGCCACCTGGCCAGGGCTGTCAAGGTCTAGTCTACCAGGAGGAAATGTGGATCACATGAGAAATTGTACAGACAATACAGACAACTAATTTGGTATGTGCACAATACTTGACAGCTCTTTCATAGATGGAAGCAGCAATGATAACCAGGGTAACCCTTGATACCAGTTAAAAAGATGGGGCTTCCTGTGGGCTGTCTGGCTTCTGATGGGAGGCAGGCACTGTTGTGGACAAAGGGTATGGGAGAGAGGGGGAAGTTAGTTTAATCTCACCTTGCTGCTTTGATTATATGATGGATCAGCTGTGAGGTGTGGCCAGAAAACCTAGTGTTACTTGCACATCAGTCTTTGCACAAGGCGGCCACAACCAAAAGCCAAGAGTATGCCTGAAGTATCTGGATAAGTGCACTAGCAACATGCAGTGTGCTCACGGCTCTGCTGTTGTCCTAGACTGCCGACTCTGGCTTCTTGGCAACTGCCCATCTCAGGGTCAGTGCCACATGGTGAGTTCAGCTGGGTCAGCAGACAGCCCCCTCCCCCCCCAAGCTCCTTGGTCTGCAGTATACCAGAAAGGCCCTTCAGGTGAAAACACAGAGTTTAATGCTCAGCAGAACAATGGCACCAAAAGGGCTCCTTCAGTCTGTAATCAGTCATTTTCTCTCTGTTTCTCATTCTCTATGCCTTTTCACATTCCTACTCTCTTTCCCATCCATGCCTTGGGTTTCAGTGACTAGTAGCAAGGATTACTTGATATTGCTTAAGGATTAATTATATGAATAAGAAGATCTTGGTCTGAAAATACTCAGAAAAGAAACAATCATGTTTACAGGAGGCTATTTCGATGTGAGGAAATGTAAAAGGGTCACAAATGGGCAAGGTGTACTGATTGTGGACATCATGGTCCAGAGACTGCCCAACACAACTTCATGTACATGACTATGCCTATGTGTGAGTGTGTGTTTTTGCATTAGGTTATAGCCCACTCTGATTATTTTCACCCTGGTCATTTACCCTTCCAGCAGGGGATTCTTGCCCAAATGAACAAAATACCCTGACTACCTTCCCACATGCCTTGTCTACCATTCCCCAGAGTTCCTATTCACCCACTTGGTAAATATGGATCAGAATCCTCGGCCTCAAGGGCTGATTCTTTCGACAAAATACACTGTGCTCAGACTTCTAGAGACGGCATTTGGTTCAACTATGAAATGAACTATGAAGTCTCCCACCTGGTTGCCTGCTGTCAATGTGTGAGCCGACTCCCCACAGGGAGAGTACTAGTAAATCCATCATCCTTTAGGTTCAAGCAGTGGACATTGAGTCCCTTGCTCCCAAGGCCCTGTCTTTGAACTACCCTGTCTGCCTTGGTAAAATGGTAAGACCCACTTTAATGGACTTTCTCTTAGTTCTTCCTCCTCAAAAGCCCCTGCCACACATGAAGAATTCTGGTACCATCCCACAGCATAACCTACCCTCTTCTGCAAATGGACAGGCGAAGCCCTAACAGAGACTCGTAATTCCTAGGCAGCCATTTTAAGACCTAAACCAATGCACAAACAACACATAGACACACACAATTGATGCTCTTGATTTATCTTTCCCAAGGAATATCAAGACACAAACACAGTTGATGCTCTTGATTTATCTGTTCATTTCATTCCATGCTCTAGATGTCTCCATTTGTCAATACCTTGACACAGGGTTATTCTGCACCTATTTTCTGTGCAGGAAAACAATGTTTGCTTGAAAACACATGTATACTTGAAAAAATTTCTCATGTGCAGTCTTCTTATTTGAAGTAAAATGGACTGCCCTTCCTATTTATCTCACATTTTGGGAAGTCCCCTGAACACAACCAAAAATCCTATCATCTCCTGGGAACATTTGTAAAGAGTATTGAATAATCATTTGAGGCCTTAACCTGGAAAGTGAGTCACTGTCACAAATAGGTTTACCATAAAATTCCTCCAGCCCTGTGTCCATCACTTCCCACCACAACCACTTTATAATCAGCAATGTTGTCAGGATGGCCCAGATAGGGATAAGTAGACACTTAAGGAATTATATGACGGTTGTGGTGACCAATCTTCCCTTCACAGTTACTGGTTTAAGTAAACACAAAAATAATTCTTAAATATACAAGGAAAATTGTCAATGATAGTTCAGGTAAGCCTTATGTCGAAAAAGATTTTTAAATGTGTAACATATTTATAAGTAAAGGTATGAAAATTTTCAAAAGGTGATGCATCAGAAACAGGTATTATCTAAAATGGTATTACCATATGATTCCCAAAATGAATTAACAAAATAATCCTAATTTTTAATCAAAAGACTATGCTATGCCAGGCCTGGGATGCTGAGTGGTTGAGTGTTGACCCATGAACCAGGAGATCATGGTAAGATTCACCATTAAGGCACATGCCTGGGTTGTGGGCTTGGTTGCCAAAAGGGACTTGTGTGAGGCAGCCGATCAATGACTTTCTCATCATTGACATTTCTGCCTTTCCACCTTCTACCTCTTTCTAAAATCAACAAAAACATATTTAAAAAAAAACCATATTGAAAAAATAAAAATAATTTTACCTTTTTAACAAGAAAAACTGTTTATGTTCCAATTTCTCAGAATTGTCACGGGTTGGGGGTTGGGAAGATGGCGGCCCTGTGAGAAGCAGCAGAGCACCCCTGCTCCCAGCCACAAACTTGACTTACTCCTAAAATCCTACATAACCAGCTTGAAAAAACAGAGAAACATACCTGAGTGGACGGAGTGCGAGTGGGGAGCACTGAAGAAACATCACAGAGTCCAGTAAGAGAAGGGGGGTATAGGAAGGAGGAGTCCCCCCTGAAGCCTGTGCTGGGCTCCAAGCCCAGAGGCTTGGAGGCTGCAAAGCTCCCTCCCCTGGGGAGTGCAGATGGCATCCAAAAGCCAGGATCCCACACCCGGAGCGAGGAGAGGGGAAGGAGCACCCTGCACACAGGGCAGAGGGACCCAGGGAAGCAGAGTCTGTGAAGAGGGGAGGGACCATGCCTTCTAGGAAACAAAGCCTCTAATTGCTGACAGTGCCTTCCTAGCAAAACAAAGCTTCTAGTGGCTGCTGCAACCTGCATCTAGTGCTCAGGGTGCGGAGCATAGAGAAGGCTGTCCCAAGGTCTGTGGCACCCCAGTAGTAAGGGACCAGAGGACTGCACTGAGCAGCCACATACTGGGCCCCTCTGCCTTCCTGTGAGGCATTGTGTTGAGCCTCAGAAAGTGCAGAATCTGTGTGGTGAAGGGGGGGAGCCCTCTCGCCCTGAGCTCCCTGTGCCTAGAGGCTGGGATCGGTGACCAGCCCTGAGAGCCGCCTTGGTGGCACGTGAAGCCATGCCAGCTTTGCTGAGACCAGCGTGCGTGGAGCTGACTTTGGGTCCTCTCCTGCTCAGTGCCTTGGGGCGCAGGCAGCGGGACATTGCAGGGCGGACTCTCTGCCGGTGTGTTGCTTTGTGCGCTTGTGAGTCTGATCGGCGAACTGGCTCCCACCTTCCTGATGTGCACTGCGTGGACAGTAGATGGTCTGAGGGGTGGGCTTGGTGTAACCAGCCAACCACAGCTGAGCAGGGAGGGGCAGAGCCTGCCTGCCTCTCCTGTAGCCAGAAGCAAGGCCTGAAACAGGAAAGGGTCTGGTCCAGCTCACTGAGGCCCAGACACACCCTCAGGGCACAGACCTGAAGGGGAAGGGAGAACAGCTCACAGGAGGACATCATAAGAATAAGACTCTCAGGGACTGTTGTTTGGGAAATGGAGGAAATGTTGAAAACCCCTTCTGGGGGCAGGGCAGGCAAAGGGCTCACCAGAATGTGTTTTTAATCGAACCCACTGAGCCAAGGCTGCTGAAACAGCCCATACAGAAAAAGCAACAGGCTGAAATCAATCCGAAGCTGCACTAGGAAAGAGCATGGGGAACTAGAATCGGAGGACAGGTTAGGGACTGAGGCGCTGGCTGTGGAGCAGAGATTAACTCCCACAGAGTGAGTGCCTGACAGTGACACCTCTAAAGGGACTGATAACCTGAGCTACACTAGCCACCCTGCACCCTAAAGACTCTACAGCAGACTCTGGAGTAAGACCAGGCAACTACAAGGTTGCAAAATAGTTGACAAGAGGAGGTGGTCCACAGAGAGCCTCAGATCAACAATCTACCTAAGGACACCAGAGCCAAACCTAGACGGCTCCTCACATTGGCTGATACACAAGTATCTCCCAGGAGAACTGAAATCAGCATACAAAACAGTGACCCTCACACAACATAAGTTGCCCAGAAGAAACTCACCTGGTTTACTACCTTTTTTTCTTCTGTTTTTGTTTGGTTTTGTTTTGGTTTTTTTGGTTTTGGCATTTTTTGTTTGTTTTTTATTTGTGGGTTTGTGTATTTTGTCTCTTTTTTCCTTAGGAAGAAGAGAAAGGGGAGAAAATTTGTGTTTTCTTCTTTTTTAAATTTTATAATAATTTTTTTTTAATATTTTTTAAATTTTAAACATTTTTTTAACTAAATTTTGTTTTCTTCTCTTTTTTTATAAAAGAATTTGTCTTGCTTACCTTTTTAGTTTTGTTTGGTTATTTGCTTTGTTTTGTTTTATCCTTGCTTCTAATATCAAGACTTTCTTAATATCCCTGTTTAACGACTGGGACTTTATCATTATAACCAAGTTTACTGCTTTCCTCTATAGTTTCTCCCAAAACTCTTATCAGACTCCCTCCCTGCCTGGGCTTTATCTCTCTCTCTCCTCTCAATCCATTGGCATAACTTTTTTTCTTTTTCTTTTTTCTTTTTCTACTTTTCTTTCATTCTTTCATTATCCTCCCTTCTGTCTTCCTGTCTTTTTGTTCAATTGTTAGTTTCTCTTATCCTCTATTGTATTTTTGTTTTCTCATTTTCAACTATTATTCTATTTCTATTCTCTCCCTGTTGGGAGCCGGTGACGTGTCTGGACATGGTCCACGCCACCTGAGGGTCTAGAGTCAGGGACTCGACCCTCCCCACAATGACCTTCGATATTGAGAGCCCGCTATGTGTCTGGACATGGTCCACGTAGCCTGAGGCTCTGGAGCCAAGGACTCAATCCTCCCCAAAAGTTCCCATTACAAGCTGGTTAAAAGTTACCAAGGTCTGAGCTCATGCAGGTGGCAGAGTGTTTACTCTGAAAGAGCATTCATACAGCCTTAAAGGAATGTGGGAAGGGATGCTATTCAGCAAAATCAACAGTGCCTGTATATATTGAGCTGGAAAAATAAACTCCGGGCTGGCAGCTGGCAGCAGTCACAAGCTGCAGCCCTCCCGATCCCATCTTTTTTGTGTCTGTCTTTTCTTTATCTTCACCCCTTCCTCAGGACTGTTCGACTCTGCCTGCGGGTTCCGGCATCTCCCTTAATTTTTTGCTGGCCCTTCTTTCAGAAACTTTTCTTTGCTTCTGTTATCTCCCAGTAGCTTCTCTATTTTTTCAATTTTAGTTTATTATTATTTTCTAAATTTTCACCAGTATTAACAACAATATACATCTCTCTCTAAGCATGTTTTAAGCATTTTTGTGTGTGAGTGTGTGAGTGTGTGTGTGTGTGTGTTCTCCCTTCACTCTCCCAGTTCTATTTTCACATGGGTTGTTTTCATTGTGACAGTCAAGATATTTTGTAAGATACCTCTGGTTCCTGGAAGTTTAGTTGTGTATTGTCTCCTGCCTTGCCAGCACCTGTACAACAGCTTACACGACAAGGTTGGGGCTGAGACACAGTTAGCCAACCTGAGAGGAGGGTCTTCCCAAGGACTGATCAATGACAATCTAGACCCAACCACAACAGGAGAACATAAAGAAAACACAAAAGGGACACCCACAACAGGGACATGCATAGAGCAAAGAGCTCAGAAGTATAAGGAAAACACACCTCTGGGCGCCACTGGACCAACGAGACAATATCCCATCGCACAAGACTAGTGGACAGCAAATATATCTAATATATAGATACAAACACTAAGACTTACTAAAATGGGGAGACAAAGAAACAACCCCCAAAGAAACAACCTCCAAATTAAAGAAAAGGAAGCATTGCAAGAAAAAGACTTTGATGAGTTGGAGTTAAGCAAGTTATCAGAAATGGAGTTCAGAGTATGGATGGGGAAGATGTTCAAGGAACTTATGAAAACACTAGATGATAAGATCGAGGACCTTAGTGAAAACATGAAAAAAGAGATACATACCATAAACAAACTCAGAGATAAAGAATGCTGTATCTGGTATCAAGAATGCACTGGAAGGAATTACAAGCAGGCTCAATGAAGCAGAGGATAGAATAAGTGACTTCGAAGACAAGATTTTTTTTGAGAAAAAATCAGAGCAGCAAAAAGAAAAAAACACTTAAAAAGCATGAGGACAGTCTGAGGGAGTTTTGGGACAACATGAAGAGAAACATTTGTGTCATAGGATTGCCAGATGGGGAGGAAAGAGAGCAAGGGATAGAGAACTTGGTGGAGGAAATAATTATAGAAAACTTCCCTAGGCTGGCGAAGGAGAAAGCCACACAAGTTTGTGAAGCACAAAGGGTTCCAAACAAGAGGGACCCAAAGAGACCCACTCCAAGACACATCATAATTAAAACGGCAAATGTCAAGGACAAAGAGGAAATATTAAGGGCTGCAAAACAGAGACAAGCAGTGACCTACAAGGGAACCCCCATAAGGCTGACAGCTGATTTCTCAACAGAGACTCTTCAGGACAGAAGGGAGTGGCATGAAGCTCTCCAAGTAATGAAAAGCAAGAACATGCAACCAAGATTGCTTTATCCAGCAAGGCTATCCTTTAAAATGGAAGGTGAAATAAAAAGATTCTCACACAAAAAAAAAGGCTAAAGGAGTTCAGTACCACCAAACCACCATTGCAAGAAATGCTAAAAGGACTGCTGTAAGAAAAAGAAGGAATAGTGACAGAAAGGTACATCAGCATAAAGGGTAAGAATGGCATTAAATAAGTTGATATCAATAGTAACCTTAAATGTAAACGGAGTAAATGGTCCAATCAAAAGTCAAAGGGTAGCTGAATGGATAAGAAAACAGGACCCAAATATATGCTGTCTACAAGAGACCCACCTGAGAGCAAAAGACTCACACACAGGCTAAAAGTGAAGGGATGGAGTAAAATATTCCATGCAAGTGAAAAGGAAAAGAAAGCTGGAGTAGCAATTCTTATTTCTGACAAAACAGACTTCAAAATAAAGCCCATGATGAGACAAAGATGATCACTACATATTACTAAAGGGATCAATCCAACAGGAGAAAATAACCCTTATAAACATTTATGCACCCAATATAGGAGCACCTAAATATATACGAAATTTCTTGGGGGACTTTAAAGGGGAGATAGACAGCAACACAGTCATAGTGGGGGACTTTAACACTCCACCGAAAGCACTCGACAGATCATCAAGACAAAAAATCAACAGGGAAACGTAGACCTTAAATGAATCACTAGATCGAATGGATTTAATTGACATTTACAGAACATTTGCCCCAAAGCAGCAGAATACATATTCTCCTCAAGTGCACATGGGACATTCTCAAAAATAGACCACATGTTAGGGCCAAGGCAAGTCTCTACAAATATAAGAAGATTGAAATCATATCAAAAATCTTCTTGTATCACAATGCCATGAAACTAGAAATCAACCACTATAAAAAAACTCAAAAATGTTCAAATACATGGAGGCTAAATAGCATGTTATTAAACAATGAGTGGGTTACCAATGAGATCCAGGAAGAAATCAGAAAGTAACGAAAATGAGCAGACAACAACCCAAAGCCTATGGGATACGGCAAAAGCAGTCCTGAGAGGAAAATTCAGGGAATTACAGGCCTATCTCAAGAAATAAGAAAGAGATCTAATGAACCATCCAACATAACACCTAAAAGAACTAGAATGAGAACAGCAAGAAAAGCCCCGAGGAAGTAGAAGGGTGGAAATAATAAAAATCAGAGCCGAGATTAATGACATAGAGACTAAAAAAAAAAAAAAACACAAAATAATCAATGAAACCAAGAGCTGACTCTTGGAAAAGGTAAGTAGGATTGATGCACCTTTAGCCAGACTCACTAAGAAACAAAGAGAGAGGACCCAAATAAATAAAATCAGAAATGAAAGAGGCAATATAACAACTGACCCAACAGAAATACAAAGGATTGTAAGAAAATATTATGAGCAACTGTATGCCAACAAATTGGACAACATGGGGCAAATGGACAAATTTCTAGACGCACACAACCTTCCAAAGCTGAATCAAGAAGAGGCAGAAAACCGAATAGGCTGGTAACAACTAATGTAATTGATGCAGTAATCAAAAAACTCCCAGCAAACAAAAGTCCTGGACCAGAAGGATTTACAGGTGAGTTTTGCCAAACATTCAAAGAAGAATTAACACCTATTCTATTCAAACTATTCCAGAAAATTCAAGATGAGGGAAAACTCCCAAACTCTTTTTATGAGGCCAGCATCATCCTAATCCCAAAACCAGATAAAGATACTACAAAGAAAGAAAATTACAGACCAATATCCCTGATGAACATAGATGCTAAAATCCTCAAAATACTAGCAAACTGTCTCCAGCAATACATTAAAAAGATCATACATCATGGGATTTATTCTGGGGATGCAAGGCTGGTACAACATCTGGAAATCAATAAATATGATACATCACATCAACAAAATGAAGGACAAAAATCATATGATCATATCAATAGACGAAGAAAATCATTTTACAAAATCCAGCACCCATTTCTGATAAAAACTCTCAGCAAAGTGGGAAGAGAATATCATACCTCAACATAATAAAGGCCATATATGACAGACCCAGAGCCAACATCATACTCAATTTTCAAAAACTAAAACCATTTCCATTAAAAACAGGGACAAGACAGAGATGTGTCCACTTTCACCACTCTTATTCAACATAGTACTGGAAGTTGTCGCCATAGCCATCAGATAGGAAGAAAACATAAAAGGTATCCAAATTGGAAAGGAGGAAGTAAAACTGTCATTATTTGCAGATAACATGATATTGTACATAGAAAACGCTAAAGACTCCATCAAAGTACTATTAGATTTGATAAACGAATTTGGCAAGGTAGCTGGATACAAAATCAACATCTGGAAATCGATGACATTCTTATACACCAACAATGAACTTGCAGAGAGAGAAACTAATAAAGCAATACCATTTACCATTGCAACCAAAAAACTAAGATACCTAGGAATAAACTTAACCAAGGATGTAAAAGACCTGTACTCGGAAAACTACGTGACACTGAAAAAAGAAATAGAGGAAGATTTAAACAAGTGGAAGAATATACCATGCTCATGGATTGGAAGAATTAATATCTTTAAAATCTCTGTACTACCCAAAGCAATTTATAAATTCAATGCAATTCCTATTAAAATACCAACAGCATATTTCACAGACCCAGAACAAACATTTGGAAAATTTATATGGAACAAAAAAAGACCCCGAATAGCTGCAGCCATCTTGAGAAAAAAGAACAGAGTGGGAGGGATCACATTATCAGACTTCAAACTGTATTACAAAGCCTCTGTAATCAAAACGGCCTGGTATTGGTACAACAACAGGCATATAGATCAATGGAACAGAACAGAGACCCCAGAAATAGACCCACGCCATTATGGTCAGTTAATATTTGACAAAGGAGGCAAGAGTATCCAACGGAGTAAAGACAACCTCTTCAATAAGTGGTGCTGGGGAAATTGGACAGATACATGCAAAAGAATGAAACTAGACCACCAACTTTCACCATACACAAAAATAAACTCAAAATGAATAAAAGACTTAAATGTAAGTCACGAAACCAAAACATCCTGGAAGAAAACATAGACAGTAAAGTCACAGACATCCCATGGTGTGGGCTTTTCACTGATACATCTCCTAGGGCAAGAGAAACAAAAGAAAAAATAAACATATGGGACTACATCAAACTAAAAAGCTCCTGTATAGCAAAAGAAAACAGCTTCAAAATACAAAGCAACCCCGTGATCTGGGAAAACATATTTGCCAAGGATGTATCTGATAAGGGGCTAATTTCCAAACTGTACAAAGAACTCATAGTACTCAGCAAGAGAAAGACAAACAACCCAATTAAGAAATGGGCAAAGGACTTGAATAGACACTTCTCCAAAGAGGACATACGGATGGCCAAGAGACACATGAGAAAATGTACAATGTTGCTAATCATCAGAGAGATGCAAATTAAAACCACAATGAGGTGTCGCTTCACACCTGTCAGAATGGTTACCACCAACAAATCAACAAACGACATGTGCTGGTGAGGATGTGGAGAGAGGGGAACCCTAGTACACTGCTGGTGGGAATGCAGACAGGTGTAACCACTATGGAAAACAATATGGAGGTTCCTCAAAAAATTAGAAATGGAGTTGCCTTTTGACCCAGTGATTCCACTCCTAGGAATGTATCCTAAGAATCCTGAAACATTAATCAGAAAGAATATATGTACCCCTATGTTCATAGCAGTGCAGTTTACAATAGCCAAGATCTGGAAACAGCCCAAGTGCTCATCAGTAGATGAATGGATAAAAAAGTTGTGGGACATTTACACCATGGAATAGTACGCAGCTGTAAAGAATAATCTTGTACCCTTTGGGACAGTATGGATATACCTGGAGAATATTATGCTAAGTGAAATAAGCCAAGCAGCGAAAGACAAACATCACATATCTTGCTTATATGTGGAATCTAAAGAACTTAATAAATTGATGAATAGAATAGATTCAATGACATGGAAGCATGGATCAGACTGATGAATGTCAGAGGGATGGAGGAGGGTGGGTGGGTGGAGGGGGAGAGAGTAATCAAAGAATTTATATGCATATATGCACAACCCAAGGACATGAACAATGGTGGGGAGAGGGACTGGGGAGGGGGTGGGACGGTGTGGAACGGGTCATTGGAGAGAAAAAGGGATATCTGTAATATTTTAAACAAAAATAAAAATAAAATTTTTTTCTATTTAAACAGAAAAAAAAATTGTCACGGGTTAAAAAAAAAAAAAGATATCCACGTATATGGCAAAATACAAATTGGTAACTTCTCAAGTTCACCTTATTGGTAACAACAGGGCCATTTACCTTAAAGTTCGGCAAACTCTGCAATTTCAACTTAGGAAACTTCTCCTAAATATTCACACGTTTAATTATCAAAGACACATTAGTTAACATAAACAAAGTTTTTATGTTACATAGTCTGATAAATATTTTTGAAGTGAAAGTGACTTCCTTTAATACTGAGTGCTTTGTAAACCTATAGGAAAGTACACACACACCCCTTATATAGTTTCCCAATTACAAAGTTCGCAACACCAAATACAGGTAGAAATTTCTCATATCAGAATAATAACAGTGATTAGTTCAGCATATTTATGTACTGAAAACAAGTATTTCAAGGTCAATCCTCAAATATGAAGTGTTTATCTTTGAGTTGTATGCATTGAGACTGATCTTTATTTTGTTGAAGTTTTCAAGATGTCCTAATGTTTTTTTATGATGAATAATTTTATTGTCAATTAAATAATAAATGTATTCTTAATCATTATATATGAAACATCACTTGAAACTTATATACTTCTTTGTGATAAAGAGGAAAATTCAGCATAAGATTAACAAAAATGAGTTATTTAGAGAACTGTTGAAGTGAATAGAGGGAAACAGTAATAATGGTAAAATAGAATGAATTTAGCTTGAAGTTTATGCCCTTTCCCTGAAACGTGATTGATTGTTTTGCACATTACTTATTTCATTCACTTTTATAAACACAATAATTCTTTAGCATTTAAAAATCATCTGATCATCACTGTCAATTCCTAATCTAATGAATGTTATCTATTATTTTCCTTAGAAAACATATAAATAAAATTTGATAGTTCTATACATTCAAAAGTACTCTTTTTCACTTCTATGGTTTCACAACATTTTACTGTTCTGTTTCTAATTTTTCAAAAATATTTGATTTACTGTTTCCCCATCTGTTCTGTTTTACTGAATTTATGGGAATTGCATTGGTTAATATATTTACATAGATTTCAGGTGTACAATTCCATAATACATCTGCATACAGGCTCGTGTGTTCACCACCCCAAGTCAAGTCTCCTTCCATCCCTATATTTTAAAACGTTACCTCAGAGTTCTCCACCAGAGGGACAGCCTTTTGCTCTGCTACTTTGTCCTCTTCCATGTCTCAGACTTCCTACATGACCTCTGTTTCTTGAAGGAAATGGTGACCTCCATCTACCACTTCTTTCAAAACTTGGCTTGGTGGCTTGCTGTACTTTGTTTTTCCACCCAAAGACTAAAATGGTTACCCATAATATCAACAACATTGCATCACATTTAACTCAAACATATGCACAACTTTAAAATTCTACTTTTATTGCAATTAAAATCAAGTTCAGCATCTAATTATTTCCCCAGACCAAACTTTTTTTACATATAAGTTTAAGAAATATTTAATTACTAACTGCTTTCCATTAAGTCATCCAACACATACCCATATATGTTGATGATTAAAAGTCTTCTAGCCCTGCCCGTGAGTCTCAGTAGTTGAGTGTCCATCCTGACACCAGGAGGTCACAGTTCAATTCCCTGTCAGGGCACGTGCACTCTTAAGGGCTCTATCCCCAGTAGAAGGGGTGTAGGAGGCAGCTAATTGATTATTTTAATTATTGATGTTTGTATCTCTCTCTCCCTCTCCCTTTCTCTGTCTGAAATCAATTTTAAAAAGAAAAAAAGAAAAAAAGTCCTGGAAATGCCTACTATGAATTAACAAAGATGAACATGTGTCACAGGCCATGAGGAAATACATGCATTACTTTCTATGATGTATATCTTACTTCATTTTTATATTGTCAGCTTTTACTTATTTTGGTGTACCCTGATTATCTAAAAATGTGTATTATTTTGAAGATAAATTATGCAATCATTCATTAAAAATGATTGGTTATTTTTTTCACAGTCTTTATTATTTTACAATATGTTCAGTTAAAATGATAAAAATTAAAATTAACTGTGTGACTTTAAGTCTGTATTTATGTAGTTCTAAATTTTCGTTGCTTCTGTTTCTAAATGGGACCCTCACGTAGTCTTTATTTCTGTCTTACTTGGCAGTTTTCATTTAAATGTGTCCCTAAAAATTAACTTTTAGTTTTTTAAAAAATAAGTCTGTATTGATTTCAGAGAGAAAAGGGAAGAGGGAAAGAGACAGAAACATCAATGATGAGAGAGTCATTGATCTGCCTTCTCACACTCCCCACTGGGGATCAAGCCTGCAACCCAGGCATGTACCCTGACTGGGAATCCAAACTCGATCTCCTGTATCATGGGTTGATGCTCAATCATTGAGCCACACAGGCATGGCTAAAAAATCACTTTAAATAGAGGACTTTGATTACTATAAATGCTTAAATTTCCTAATATCCCAATAACTTCATGAAGGTTTACATTTTCCCAAAGTCTAAATGATTTACATAAACATAACTCATGTCAGAGTAATTGCTCCACATAAAGTACTTTGGTTGTTTGGTATTACTTTTGACAAAAATATGAAGTCATATATTCCACCAAGACTTCTGGCACACATGGGCTCTGACACAAACTAAACAACCACAAGAGCTAGTTCCCACTTTAAGGAATCAATTGTGGTTTCTGGGTCCAAAATATTTTCCACAGATTTATGCACCACTGCCTCCTTCCAAACATTCAACATTCAGCTAACATCCTTTGATTTCCTTGGCTTTTATGAGTAAAAACACCATATACTGCCCCAACTAACTCTAATTAAATTACCTCCCTTAGTTTCCTTCTTACCACTTTTGCAAATAATGATATTTCTTTACTTTTCCTTGTATATGAGTTATGTTTACTATAGACAATAATTGCTCAATAAAAATGGGAGTTTATCTTATTCGGGACCCTTACTCAGTTGAGATATCATTGCTTAGCACACAGAAAATACACAAAATATCTGTTGAAAGAAGAAGTTTAGGAATAATGTGTACACAAACTACATTTTCTTGTGTTTATGAAACCAGACAACAATGGGTTCAAACTGCCTGTCACCACTTCAGCCAGTTAAGCAGAGACAGGGTTGAATCATATGAGCATTTATTCCAATATTGCAGGCAATCTATGAGAGCAGTAATGGTCATCCACCAAAAATCTGCTCTGCCGCCCACATAAGACAGCTGCTTATGCTGGTTAGAAGGACAAAGGCTTCATGTGAAAGTAGGAATTACAGGCATGAGGAAGTAGGAAAGGTCGATTGGAGGTTGCAAAAGGTCTCTGGGACTCCAGGTGGCACCTCCGGGACTATATTACAGGCAATGTGGGCTGGGGTTGCAATGGACTGGTGCCTCCAGGATTCCATTGATTCAGGAACAAGGTTCTTAATCTTTCCATTATGATAGACAGTTCTTGGAAAAAGGATAATACCCACATCCTGGGGCATATAACTCCTAGCCAGGTTAGAAAGTGATTTTTCTAATCCCCTCAGAACAATCACAGTTAACAGAACATGATTAATATTTCTTATAACTATAGCTAACCATCACTGTTAACAGAGCATGGTCAATAGCTCTGCCCCTAACATTTAGAATCTAGGGGAAAAAAGGAATCATCATCAGTTATTCTTCATAAGCCAAATGGATTTCTGTACCTAACAAAAATCATGATACAAATCAAACTCTTAGCTACTACAAAGCCCTAAAATATGGAGGTAAAGTAAAGGGTTAATACATACTGAATGCATTCAATGTACCAGAAACAAAGCTCTCTAAATAAACAGCATTGATATGTCAGCCATGTTTAAAAATTACTACAAGTGATTGAATAATCAACAAATTAATATATGGTATAATGAATATAAAAACTTATCACCTTAAATATAAGATAAAAAATTCACAACCTTGGTTATTGAAGTAGAAAGTTTTGTTTGTAATACTGTGACAGGGAAGACTGGCTCTTATCAAATCCACAAAAATAAGGCTTAAAAACATGATATATTGGCAGAATCTCAAAAAAAATAAATAAATCCTAGAACCATAAAACATATTGGAATAATGTAAGAAAATATATGTAATTCACAAAAGAGGGCATAATCCACAAAAGAGTGACTTAGAGGACAACATTAAGGAATTCTTATTTAACAATCACTGGAAAGGGTATAGGAGACATATATAATGTCTAGATTTTAAGGTCCAGGAGGAAAAAAACTTTTATTTACTAGTATATTAAAGATTGCATCAAAATAAACTATCAACCATTCCTATAAAATAAATCATGATAGAGATATATTTTACCAAAATCCCTCTGGTTAGAGGATGAAAAAATTATGGAGAAAATAGTTAGGGGCAGGAAAGTCAATTACTTACGACACCCACCATCTACTTGTTCATGTCATTTCCCTTCTTCAAGAACTGAATACCTAATAGAAGGTAAAGGGAATACTCAGATAATAACTTTTACAAGATTTTCCCACAAAAATAATGGGAAGTCATCTTTCCCACACATGTCTTTGTGAGCTTTAGAATTTAGAATAAACCCCTGGAAAGGTAATCACAAAAGAAGTAAGGTAGTTGTTTAGAAAGGCAATTGCAATTGATGCAAATATTTCTGGAACATAAAAGAAGCAACGCCTTTTTATAAAGACAGACCTTATTTCTGAGGTAATTACATTTGTGGGGGGTTATTCTAAATTTTAAAGCTATTTGAAGGTTGATAGGCTTTTTACATTTTTATTCATATGCCAAACTAAGTCTAATGTAGTGGGTTGTTTGTGCATGGGTTTGGAGTTTGTCAATGGAGGCTTTTCAATTGGCTTACTCAGACCTATCAGTTTCTCTTTGGGCTTGGCTTGTAGAGTTCTGAAATTTTGGAAGTTATTCTTTGGGATTGTCTCAGAATACAGAATTTTTGCTGTGTGGCAGAAACTGGGATGAAGAGGAATTTAGAGAAAAGCCCATTGATTGGGTCTTGTTATTTTAACAAGGGAGTTAAGGATGTTCTATGAAGGGCCTTGGAGTACAGGCCTAAAATATTTAGTGGTTGCTTTTACTGGCTAATGGGTCTCAATGTATCCTTACTATTGGACTGCACTAGATAGAGTTTACTCCACTTTACTCCTTTGTGACACCCAAGGATTTCTTTCACCTACACTCCAAAGTTTCTTTATAGTGTTCCCACTGTCTCTTCACTCCAGTGTGACACTGGAGATATTTCACTCTCCCTATTTTACTGTAACTCCCAGGATCCCTCTGGCCCATAAATCATTGTAACACTCCAGGGATCCCACTGTCCACATTCTATTGTGTCACTTCCCTGGCTCTTACTGCCTACAGGCCACTGTGACACCCCAGGGCTCCCACTTCACACAACAGATTTTGATGCTCCCAGGCTTCCAATGCCCACATCTGACAATGACACCTCTAGGAATCCCCCTTTGGGAACTCCTCTGTGACCCCTGATGAGGCCTACTACCCACACTAAACTATTGAATTTTCAAATCTACCACTACCCCCACATCCTAGGGCTTCCACTGCCCACACTACCCAATAACATCTTCATGACTAACACACTACTTGACACCTGAGTGTTACCACTTCCCAGAAATTAAACACTTCAGGACTTACACTGTCTCTCCCACTAACATACCTTCAGAACACCCACTGGCCACACACTTCTGTGACCTCCAAAGAATCCCACTGTCCAGAATGCACTTCGGCGTCCCTGGTTGCCTACTGTCAAAGTCTGCTGTAATACCCAAGGTCTTGCACAGCCTACACACCATTCTGACCTGAGGGCTCCCAGATCACACACTCCAGGGTAGACACAGATGATTCTCAGTGTCACCATGTGATTTGGAAATCACCCTTGGTTCCAACTGCCTACACTCCACAATGACACACAAAAGCTCCAGAGGCCATAGTACACTGCCACACCTCAAGGTCTCCAACAGCACAAACATCAGTATGACACCTGGGCTACCACAGCCTTCACTTCAGTCTGACACCTTAGAGATAACACTACCCACAATGCATTGTAAAATCACGTCTCCCACTGCACATCTTTAATGGTGATATCATGGAGCTCCCACTCTCAGCATTCCCCTTCGATATACCCAGGCTTTAACTACCCACCCTCCACTTTGAAATCCTTTGGATCCTCACAACTCACAATACATTTCACACCCCAGAGTTCTCACTGCTTACATTCCACAATGAAAATCCATGGCTCCCCATGCCCACCCTGAATGATGAAACCATAGGGAACCCACTTACACACTTCACTTTGACACCATAGTGCTTCCATTGCCAACACTACCCTGTCCCTCCCTAGGGCTCCTACTACCAATAATACATGGTGGCATTAAAGGTTCCAACAGCCCACAATCCACTGTGACATTTCATGGCTGCCACTGCTCACATGTATTTATGATACATTCCTAACCCCCACATCCACAGTTTATTGTTACACCCCAGAAGTCCCACTGCCAGCAATCCAATTTGACAGACTTGGGCTCCCACTATCCAAACCATTGTGACAGGACTGTGCTCTGCTATCCATGCTCCACTGTGTTCTCCAGTTCTTGCACTTCTGACACATCTGTGACATACTAGAGATTCAACTGCCCACAATACCTTTTGAACCTCAGGGCTCCAACTGCTCACATTACCCTGTGGTTTCCTAGGGTTCCCATAGTCCACTTCACTGTGACTTAACAGGGCTCCCGTTGACCACCCTTTACTCTGATATTACAGGTCTCACATGGCCCACACCATACTGTGACTCCATAGGGCTTCCATTGACCATACTTCACTCTGGCACTCCAGGACTCCCAAAGCTCGCATTCTACTCTGGCACCACAGGGTTCACACTGCCCACGCTCTACAATGACACCACAGGGCTTCCATTGATCATGCTTCACTCTGACAACCCAGCACAACCACAGCCCACACTGTACTGTCAACACAGGGCTCCCACTCCCTTCACTACACTGTGACACCTGGAATTTACAACCCACAATTCACAATGAAACCTCAGTTCTCCAACTGCCCACACATTACAGTGACGCCAACAGTGTTCCCAATACCTTCATATTACTGTTATACCATCAGGACTCCACATCCCACATTCCTTTGTGTCACCATAGGCTTTCCAATGCCCACACCCCATTATCCACTTTGACACTTCCATTATTTCCACAGCACACACTCTACTCTGTCAGCCTATGTATCCCACTGCACACAAACTACAACTCATAGTCCAGGGCTCCCATTGCACACACTCCATTGTGAACCTCAGGGCTCCCATGGTGCACATCCTCCTGTGACACTGAAAGTTTTGCAGTGCCCACACACTACCATGACACCTCAGGGCTCCCATTGCCCACAGTCCACTTTAACACCACAGAGCTCACAGTGTCAACAATACTCTGTGCCACCACAGGCTTTTCACTGTCCAAATTCCACTGTGAAATTCCACCAGGGTACCCACTGCATACACAGCAATGACAATGTAGGTTTCCCACTGCCCATATCACACTGTGCAATGGCAGGGCTTCCCCTGCCCTGCTCCACTGTGACACTGCAGGGCCCCCACTGCCCACACTTCGCTATGATACCACAGGGTTCCCACTGCCCACATTCTTCTGTGAACCCCCTGAGTTCCCACAGTCCACAGTTCCTTTAAACTTTATAGGGTTCTCATTACCCACACACCACTGTGACAACACAGAGATCCCAAGGTCCACACAACACTGGGAATCCAGGTATCTCAGTTTCCTAACTCCATGGTAACACCTGGTTTTCCATTGCCAATATTCTGTTTTTAACCCCTGGTCATTTACCTCCCACATTCTCCTGTGACACCCAACACTTCCCTGTGAATTTTTAGGTATACCACTACCCATTTTCACTATGACAGCTCCAGGATTTCCAGAGCCCACATTCTATGATGATACTATGAGGCCCCATTGGCCACATGTCACTGTCATATGCACAGCTCCCTCAGCCAAAACTCCAATGTGATAGAGCATTCCCACTGTACAAACAGCAGTGTGACACTTCCAGGATGTCCACACTGCACACTCTAATGTGACACCTGAGGGATCCTACTGTCAACACTAGCAAGTGATATTCCCAGGCTCAAATTGCTCACATTCCACTGCGATAACCAGGTTTCTGACTGCCCACATTCAAATTTGTACATTGGTTTACGCTGCCAATAATCCTCTGTAAAACCCATGGCTACCACTCCACCTACCTAAGTAAAGTGTGACACCCCTGGTATTTCACAGCCTCCACTCCACATTGACAACATAGGGATTTCATTACACAGAGACCACTATGTAACCTCAGGACTCCAATGGCCCACATTACCCCTTGTGAACTAGGATCCCTCTACCAACATTCTACTCTGATTTCCCTGGGTTGCCACAGTGCATATTCCACTTAGACAAAACATGGCTCCCATAGCACACACTTCATTTTTACACCCAAGGATTTTCATGGAGCACACTAAACTATGACACCCAGGTACACCACTGTCCTCACTGTATTATAACATTTTCAGAACTCCCACTGACATACCCCATTGTGAACCCTAAACCTCTCATATCACACTCCAATTTGACACCCCTGGGCTCCAATAGCTCATACCCCCTGCCATGACATCTCCAGGATGCCAACTGTTGACATCCACAGTGACAGCACAAAATCTGTGAGAGAGAAATTAAGAACCTCAAAAAGAGATTCCATCTTTGTGCTGTTTGTAGCAGGGAAATGTAATAGTATTTTGCGGGTGACCTCACAAAGAGCTGTTGGATGATCTTTTTCTGAATTCCACCCGTTTGGCAAGAGGCGGGACATGGAAGTGCAGACCAAGGTTCAGAGGCCTTAAGATTTTGTTCTATTCTTTCAATGTGTTGTCTGGGAGGAGGAGAGAAGAACTGACTGACCTGATTACAAGTCTGGTTCTTTGGTCAGGAGACAGAGACTGTACAGTCCTAGATAACAGGCACATGACAGTAAATCCTGACCCATCAGTTCCAATTTCATTGACTTTGGTAGTTAAACACATTCCATATTTTTTTTAACATTGGCCTTTAAAATCATAGAAGACAGATGTTGGTTTCAGGTTGGCATGACTGTTAAACTAGAAGCCATGAGCAGCAAAATGTGAATGCAAAATGTCAGAGCTTTCTCACTGTGAAATATGCTTGCAGCAGTTTGTAGGAGTGTAGGTCAGAGACCTTGTTAAATACCAGGGAAGGTGCTAGAACCTGTGTTTATGTAGGTATATGCTACATATGGTAGCAACCAGGATCATTCAGTTACAAAAAGGGACTTCTGTGGCAAGTTTGGCTCAGTAATTAGAGTCTTGGCCTGTGGACTGAAGTGTCCCAGGTTCAATTTTGGCCAAGGACACTTACCTCACTTGAAGGCTCCTTCACAGACCCTTAGGGCTATTGTGAGAGGCAACAAACAGATGTGTTTCTCACTATTAGTGTCTCTTACTATTAGTGTCTCTCTGTAACCCTTCAACTCCATCTGAAAACCAATAGAACAAATAGTGTTGGATCAGGATTAAGAAAAAAATGGGGCAAAGTCAGACCTCTGTCAACAGACTTATTATGCCTTGTGAAATTCGTAAGCCCAAAGAGGATATTGAACTTTGGAAGAAATACAGACACAACAAAGTTTATTTTCTTTTCAAGCTGCAGTTCAACCTATTCCCCCAAAGAGGCATTCACATAAGCCAAGAGCCTTTTAATGTTGGAGAGACAAACATGACTTCCTCCATACCAGTTTCCACACTCAGTACTTGAGGGTGCACATACAGCGCAGATATTTGAGGAGGATTTTGGTGTGTGAAGATTATGCAAAGAATATGACAAAGCTTGTCTGCTGCCTGTGGACAGCTGAGAAGCATATAATGGGGGACTGGCAGGCATTGGCACCTGAAGTGTGGAGCAGAACTTGGTCCTGATTCAATAGAATGAATGAATGCTCTTCCATGGCATAAAGGAAGCAGTCTCTGGAAAGGGCACTTATGTTTTGGGCACAGTTCCATTCCATTCACTGGTAGCAGTGAATGCCTGAAAAATGTAGCAGCCTCTGACTGGGACATGTTTGAACACATATTGCCCTGGGGCTTCAATGTATTATCCAAGGCACAGAATACCTTTCTTACAGCTACTCTCAAAACAACCACAGATACTGAGACTTGTATACCTTTACAGGAGACACAGATTTCTCTTTGAACCATTTGGAAGGCACTGTTGGAAGAGGGTGCACAACTAAGACCCCGATTTTACTGGTCACCTGAATAAGTGTCTATTGCTGATAGGAATGGTATTTTATTTAATAAAGAACTCTTTTGAATATCAGTATATCTATGTTTAAATTTTCTCTTGCTATATATCTCTTCAACCCAAGGTGTTGAGAGGGGTGAGAGCACAGAAGTGAGGAGGAGAGACATGGAAACAACAGAGAGGGAATGATCTATGGACAGACTGAATGAGCCCCTTTCCTGGCCTTCATTTTCCTGAGCATACAACTGCAATAATGGACACCATAGTCCCCTACAGCCTCAGGCTTCCCATTGCCTCTAGCTTGGATCCCAGATACCATAATGTTGAGACAGGCCCTACTGCCCATAGCCTATGACACTGGTTATTACTTTTTTTTCACTCCTCAGCTGAGGATATGATTATCGATTTGAGAGAGAAGATATGTATGTATGTATGTATGTATGTATGTATGTATGTATATAAATAAATATATATACATTTTTCTATCATATATATATATGAGAGAGGGAGAGAAATATAGATGGGTTACCTTTCATGACCAGCAGGTTGAGAGAGATCGAAACCATCCCCTAGGTATGTTCCCTGCCCAGGCTTGGAACCCACAGCCTCTCTGGTGTGTGGGACCCGGCTCCAACCAATCTACCGACCCGGCGGAGGCTGTCGAGGCATATTGTACCAGAAGGAAATGGGGCGCACTTGGGAAATTGTACAGAAAACTAATTCCGTATGTGAACAATCCTTGCCAGCTCTTCCGTGGCAGAGAGGAAGCAGTATCCGGAAAAGGGCAAGAGCGCCACGCAGTGTGCTATCCTGCTCGGCAGTGGAAGGTGCCGCCACGTCCGGCTTCTTGGCAACTGCCCATCTCAGGATAACTCCTGATACCAGTTCCGGGGATGGGGCTTCCGGCGGACTGTCTGGCCGCAGGGGGCAGGAGGCACAGTTGCGGGCAAAGGGAGGGGCGGAACAGACTGGAATCTCCCCTCCCTGCTTTGAGTAGATGAGGGGCTGCCCCGAATGAGGGGAACAGCAAACCCAGCATCGCTGGCGGATCCGCCTTTCCCCAAGGTGGCGACCAAACGCCTGCACATAGACTCAACTCTTGAAGCCTAGAGTGTGCCTGAAGTATCCGGAAAAGGGCACTAGCGCCACACAGCGTGCTCCCTGGCTCGGTTGTGGTCACGGGGCCGCTACCTCCTGCTCCTCGCAACTGCTTGTCTCTGGGTCAGTGTCGCATGGCCACTCCACCTGGGCGTCCAGAGGCCCCTTGGGTCGTCAGTGTAACCGGAAAGGTCCATCAGGTAACACAGGCTTGGGGGCGCCGGTGCGGTGTTGGCCATGGGGACCATGGAGGCCGGCGCAGGTGGGATGGCCAGGCGACCTCCATCTTGGGGGCGAAGGCTGTACAGAATCTGAGGCCCTAGAGGCCGGGGCGCAGGCATTGCGGGGGGCGGAGCTGCTACTGGACAGGGCCCGTGTCGCGCAGGTGGCGGTAGCGGCGGCTGGGGGCAAAATGTGGGCGGCGGAGGAGGCGGAGACCCAGGTAGAAGCCGCGGAGAAGCCTGAGGAGCAGCAGCAAGCAGACCCAGGGCCAGCTGGGACCGCAGCCCCGCCCGCACTGGAGGCGCTGCAGGCCCTTCAGCTCCAGCTGAGCGCTGAGAGTGCCCGAGCCAGCAGAGCCTACATTCAGGTGAAGCGCAGGACCGCTCAGCGTAGAAAGCCCATTCTCGAGCGCAGAAGGGCCATCATCCAGTGCATCCCCAACTTCTGGGCCAAAGCTGTATCCTTGCCCATGCCCTTCTGGCCTGACTGCTGACAAGGACGACAGGGAGTTAGTGGAGGAGGGGCCTGGGCAGGACAAAGGGAAGAGGGCAGAGGAAAGGGCCTACCATCGCCAGAGACGCAGGCCTGGACAAATGTGAGGGCCCAGACAGTCAGTAGGTATCAGGACAGAAAGTATGGGCACAATGTACCATTCCTACAAATCAGAGATTGAAACGGCTCATTTTGGGGGCAATATACAGATCCAAGGAGCTAGGTTTTTGTGGTGTTGATTTTATGTTCTGAAGAGCTCAGCGTAAAAACACAGTTGGTCTATAAACAGATTTAAGCTGCATGATTTCCAGCGTGTTCTCTCAGACATGTCAGATGCCCATATGAATTTGTGGCAGGCAACAAACTGGGCTTCCACCCTCCTTCTTAGGAACAAACACACTTACTCACAAACAAACACAAGCACACACACAGACACACACACAGAAACACACCTACCCTCTTTTATTGCAACTTGTGTAGTTGGTGGATTTTGTACACAGAATGCAACCTCTGTGAAACCCAGGGATCTCTAGAAGGTGTGTGCTGACACTGTTTTTGGAGAACACACGTTCCTTCCTCAGGGGTCCCAAGGAACAAGAGGAAAGTACAAGCAGTCACTCTAAGCAGTGAGTTGTCTGCACGAGCACACAGAGGACTGGGAGGGCTCAGAAAAGATCAGGACAGGGGTCCTCCTGTTGTTAGGGCAGGCAGTCTCAGGAGATCATAAGGCCAAAGGTTCCATTCTCTTGAACATGTGTGAGGAAAGGTGGTTAGATTTTGAGGAAGGTGGTACAGAGACAATGTGTGCAGTCCAACAGAGGGGCTACTGCTGTCTCTTCTTTGGCCCCACATTGGCCGTGTAGCTTTTAGCTTTCCTTCCCAAAGCCTCTGAAAGCTCCTTGACTGAAAAGCAGATTGGAAATCATCCCCAGATTTCAGCCATCATCAGTGACCAAGATGAAGACATGCTGAACTACTTGATCAAATTGGAGGTCAGACTGGGGAGAAAGAAGTGCGGGCCAGAGTGGGCGCTGGGGCACCTGGTGGGAAGGGTCACTGGTGGGAAGGGTTGGAGCAGAAAAAGGAAGGAGAGGGGGAGTGGGTGATTCCTATAAGCAGGCTCAGTTTGGAAGAGTTAGACAGAGAGAGCTACCTCCAGAAGAGGGACACAAGGCACTTAACTCCTCCTCTTGGCAGGTAAAGGAACTGGGCCATCCTAAATACCTCTGCAAATTGATGTTTTTCTTTCGGAGCAACCCGTACTTCCTGAACGAAGTAATCATGAAGCAATATCATGTCGGCCTTGCAGGTGAGAGATGGTTCCCAGGATGGGCATTTGGAAGAGCGGGCAAGTGGTGGCTGGGTGTGGATACTGGGCTAATGACAGTCCACCCTGCTAACTTTCGTCCTCCAGGATACAGGGCCTCTAGTTCCACTCCAGTCCACTGGTTCTGGGATTATGAACGTGGAGCCCCCAGCCGCAGGCAGGACACAACAAGCATTAATTTCTTCAACTGGCTGGCTGAACACAACCTGCCAGGGTCAGGAAAGATTGCTGAGGTGATATTCTTCTCTGGCCCTAGTCAGAAATGACAGTGGTGGAGGCCCCAGGTGCATGGAAAGCAGACTGGGCCAGTCCTCCCCTGCCCCATTTTCTGCCCCAGATCATCATCGAGGACCTATGGCCCAATCCCGTGCAGCACTATCCAAGGCATGCTCGCACCAGAGGAGGGAGCTGGGAGGAGGACTTGTTGGTGAGGCCCACTTGCTAGGCCTTGAAAGGTGAGCTCTTTTCCTGGAGCATGTCCTTTCAAAAGCAAATGTGGAAACTGAGGCTTAAGTAAGTTGGAAGGTACATAAGACTGGCAAAAGACAACTGGGAGGCCTTAGTGCCTATGGAATACAGGCAGGCCAGAGAGCTCTAAGCACCTAAGTTTTCATGGTGAGTTGCCCAGGACACTTGGCAGCAAACATGGTTCTTCAACCCTATTGGTTCTTGAATCCTATGGTTATTCAATGCCATTTTTGCAATCCTATTCTTTTGTGCCTTTCCCACTTCCACAGGCCTGTTGCTACTCTGGGCAAAATCAAACCTTTTATGCACAATCCTTTTTCAGTGCCTTTAATTCAAGTTTCTTTCAATGTTTACAAGCATCCCTCAGCATTTTCCTGGGTCAGAAAAGTAAACAAGTCCACCAAGTAAACAAGGTGTACTGACTGTGGACAGTATGGGTCAGAGTTTTCCCAACACACCTTCCGGTGCATGCCAATGTCTATAAGTGTGGGTGTGCATATTTTTTTGTGAATGAGGGCTAGGGAACACTTCATATTCAGAGGGGGACAGTGCAGAACCTCAAGCATGGCCTGGTAGGACAGGGCCTAAGCAGAGTGTGCCCCTGCAGGAGCAAACACTGACGTATTCTGCCTGATCCTTGTGCATAGGAGGAAAAGATCACCCCTGGAAGATTCAGAGAGATACACCAGGTATTTTCAGTGTCATGGAAAGAGCCATAAAGAAGCTTCCAAAGTGTTTCTGTCTCTGTATTTTTTTGTGGCAATGAAATATAGTAGTATTGAACAGACGACCTGACAAGGGGCTGTTGAATGAGCCTCTGCTAGAATTCTGCCTGCATGGCAAGAAAGCCTTAAGGTTTGCTTCTTCTCTTTCAGGGTGTTTTCTGGGAGGAGGAGGCAAGAGCTGATAGCCTTCTGACTTTACAAGTGTGGTATTTTTTCAGGAGACGGAGACTGTGTACAGTCAGGAGAACAGGGCCCTCACCTTAGCTCCTGACTAACAGGTTCCCATTTCATTTGGCTTAGGTAGTTATTCCCATTCCCATTTTCTGAGACATCTACGATTGACATGTCAGGAGAGAGGTAACATTCTCAGGCTTGGCATGATTGCTAAACCGGAATCTGTGGGCAGTGTCATGTGAATGTGAAAACTTTATAGGCAGTGCCACCATCCCTCCATTGGGAAGCCTTGCAAGGCAGCGTGTGTCAGAGGTATGCTGTTACACAGCAGGGAAGGTGCTAAAGCCTGGATGTGTGTAGGCAGGGACAAGGTGTAGCACCTGGCATGACTCGGTCCTAGAAAGGGGACAGACTCAAACCCATGTCAATGGACTGATGCCTGTACATAGGAACTGCATATGCCCAATGAGGATATTGAAGAGTAGAGGAAACCCCCACACAACTAATTTGTTTATTGTCAAGCTGTGGTGAAACCTATTACCCCAAAGAGGCCTTCACAATAGCCAAATGCCTATCATTAATGTTGGAGAAACTAACAGGACTTCCTCCATACCAGTTTCCACACTCTGGGTATGCTGGTGCAAAAACAGCACAGATATTTGGGGAGGGTTTTGGTGTGTGAGGATTATGCAAAGAATATGACATAGCTTACTGCTGCCTGTGGACGGCTGGGAGGTATGTAATGGGTGGGCTGGCAGGCACTGGCCCCTGAAGTGCGGAGCACACCTTGATCCAGATTCAATAGAATGAAAAAATGTTCTTCCATGGCAGAGAGCAGGCAGCATCCGGAAAAGAGCACTCATGTCCTGGGCGCAATTCCATTCCCCTCACTGGTAGCAGCGAATGCCTGCAAAATATATCAGCCTCTGACTGGGACCTGTGGGAAAACATACTGCCCTGGGGCTTCAAAGTATTTACCCAAGGCACAGGGAGCCTTTCTCACTGCTACTCTCAAAACAGCCACAGATTCTGAGACTTGTGCACTTTCACAGAGCTTTAGAGGAGACACAGGTTGCTCTGTGAACCATTTGGAAGGCACTGTTGGAAGAGGGTGCACAACAAAGACCCTGATTTTATTGGTCATCTGAATGGGTGTCTGTTGTTGACAGGGAAGGTCTTTTATTTAATAACGAACTCTTGAATATCAGTATCTCTTTGATTCAACTTTGTCTTGCTATATCTCACATAAACCCAAGGCCCTGAGGGGGTAAGAGTTGGAGAGAAGGACGGACAGTGAGGAGGAGACATGGGAAACAGATAAAGGGAGAATGATCTATGGACAGACAGAATGAGCCCCTTTCCTGGCCTTTGTTTTCCTGAACATGCAACTGTGCAATAATGGACACTACAGTCCCCTACAGCCACAGGCTTCCCATTGCCTCTAGCTTGGATCCCAGATACCATAATGTTGAGACAGGCCCTACTGCCCATAGCCTATGACGCTGGTTTTTATTACTATTTCTTACCCCTTAGCCGAGGATATGATTATCAATTTGACAGAGAGAAGATATGTACATATATATGTATATATGTATATATGTATGTATATAAACATATATATATATATATATATATATATATATATATATATATAAACATTTTTCTATCACATATATATATGAGAGAGGGAGAGAAATATAGATGGGTTACCTTTCATGACCAGCAGGTTGAGAGAGATAGAAACCATCCCCTAGGTATGTTACGTGCCCAGGTCTCCAACCCACAACCTGTTTGGTGTGTGGGACCCGGGTCCGACCAATCCAGCGACCCGGCGGAGGCTGTCGAGCTGTATTGTACCAGAAGGAAATGGGGAGCACTAGGGAAATGGTTTAGAAAACTAAATTCGGTCTGTATTTCTGGAAACCTTTCCCTCACTAGGTTCTCGTACTCAGCCTGCAGTGGGAGTATCTCCCTTCTGCCCTCCTTCCTATGGGCTCTTCTCGCGATAACATCCGGGACTCTCAGCCCCTTACATCTCTTTGGTCGCCCGCCTCAGCCGGTAGTTTGGCTCCGGTCTCTGAGCTGAGCTTTAAGCCAAGACCTCGGACAACATGAGGAAAACAAGGTAAGGGATTCAGAATGTTGAGCAGAACATACAAATTCATAGCACGGCTGTGCCCTGGCGTCTGAGTAGCGAGACGCGGTCATGTAGACTCTGATTTCCTGTCAGGCTTTTTCAGGGGCCTAAGAGCGGAGGGCGCTGTGTGAGCATAAACCGGAAAGTGCGTGTGACGCCTGCGGGCCTTAGGGGCGGGGGTGTCTCCCGAAGACAGGTGTCTCCCGGAGGCAGGGAAGGAAGGAAGGCCAGTGAACTGGGCGGGTTTTGTGCTGGGATGAGGGCTGGCGGGGTGGGCGCGGGGCGACGTGCAGGGGCTGCTGGGTAAGGGAGGGAATCCTGGGTAGGGAGCCCCGCCGGGGAAGAAGCTCGTTTTTGGTGAACTCGTGCACCCTCTTTGCGGGGTGGGTGGCTTAGCTCGTCACGCATTGTGGGCAGAAGTGGATTGGGGGACCGATGCCTGCTGGGGCGCGGTTGCTTTATAAAGCTTGCTTTTTAGAGGTTTTCCCTGACTGCAGTATCAATTCAGAAATATAGGCGGGCTAGGTAAACTAGCAGTGTAACTGAAGCTGAAGTTTGACTGCCTGCAGCCAAGAAAGCCTGACGCTAGAGACAGATGTTGGTGAAAAAGGAGATAAGTCTATTCATGTGACAGTATCTTTAGAAAATGGGGGACTCCTGTCCAAAGCTGATCTCCACATTTTAGTGCAGCCAGCAGTTTTTATAAGGAAGCGATGGAAAGCAGAAAAAAGAGGTCAGGAGGAGTGGATTTGGACCTTCAGGTAGTGTCCTTGCTGGCTCTGATAAGGGTTGTAATGTCACCAAACTGGAACTGATCAGTGCTAGCGAAATTCCTACTGTTGAGTGATTGGCATCAACCAAAGTCAAGAACAAGCTGTTTCTTGTGCAAGCAAGAACAGGCTTATAAAGAGACTATAAAGAGACTGTCACTATTTGAGTTCCTATTATTTTTTTGTTGGTACATGTAATTCTAATTCCAGCTCATGGTTAGTCAGCGCAGTATAGTTTTTATTCCTTGTTACAATACTATTTTCATAATAAGTAGAGAGGTATATTTATTCATATAAAGATTTTTCTGGCTATAGCTCAGTAAATGCTAAGGCAGAGAGGGTAGAAAAGAAGTGAACAAGAGACAGCAAGAAGGAACTAAATAGGACACAGAGAGAAGATGATTGATAAACAAAGAGACAGAATTAGCCCTATTTATGGCCTCTGTTCTTCTGAGCATTCACTCTGCAAGAATGGATGGTAACATCCCATATAAACAGAGTCCTTCACATTGCCTCTAGCTTGGACCACAGATATCCCATATCCTGGGATGGCAAATACATGCCATGACTTATGTCCCTGTCTATTTTACCAGGGGATACTGTGCATCAGTTGAAAAGTGATATAGAAAACTAACTCTGTAGTGCAGAAGTGTCATGAGAATTGAGTCTAAACAGCTCGTGCCCACCAGATGATGAACCCAGTAAAGCCACAGATATGAAATAGAAGATTGGCTTCCTCAGGAATATTTGACTCCGGGGGCCAGGAAGATCCATCAGGGTGCAGAATGAGTGGCAGGTAGACGGTGATGCCTACTGTCTTCTCACTGATTGCAAGAGATATTTCAGGAGACTTGGGGCAAGACAACACAATGGGCATGGCCAGTAGTGATTTCATTTTGTGAGCTCCCATCACAAACTCATGTGCATATGCCTATATTGAAAAGCACAGCATAACTGAGGACCAAGATGGAGACACTGGTGATAGTGTGCAGTGGATTCCACAGGCTCTTCAGTCCCCATGCTGCACCCCTTCTTCTAGACACCACCCAGCTCAAGACAAGGGTCCCATAGGGAGTCAGGATCTGTTTGGAGACAGCAGGGCTCCTCAGGCACCTTGAATCCTCTTATTGCCACTAGGAGGCCTTAAGGTGCTCGGCATCCTCTGGCCACACAGTGTACCATGGTATGTTTGCTTCCCACTAAAAGAGATGATAGTGATTCTGGCATAGCTCTCCAACAGTAGTCCTAAAGTTGGCAGCACTTGTTACACATGATGTTATTGGGACAGCGGGCAATGAATCCTTACTCTTGTCCACCTGGTGACAGGATGATCTCACCAGTGATTTTATTGGGGATGCCAACAATGCATTCTCACCAACAGGTGGTATCATTTCTCTTCCAAATAATTTTATTATGTATGCTGGCAATGCATTGTAAAGTTTGCCCACCAACTGGCAGCAAGATCTCATAAGTGATTTTAATGGTGATGCTGTCAGTGCAGCCTCACCACTGTCTACCACATGGCAACTTTTCCTTATAAATTATGTTATTTGGGATACTGGGAAGGCATTCTTATGCTTATCCACCAAGTTTCTGACTTTCCCACAAGTAATTTTTTGGGAGATGTTGGCAATGAATTCTAATGTTTTTCCACCAAGTGAGAGCATTTTTCTGCCAAATGATTTTATTGGAAAATCTGGCAATGTATTCTCACACGTGTCCACCTAATGGCATCTTGATCTTATACGTGATTTATAGGGGATGCTGTGATGCAGTCTCAACTTTGTCTACCTGATAGCAAGTGTTCCTTACAAATGACGTCATTTGGGATGCTGGCATGCATTCTTGAATCCTCACACCTGAAGGCCTGCTGGCAGCACTAAGATGACACAAGTGGCCTGAAGAGCCCCACTGTCTCCAAACAAAGACTGACTAGCTAAGGTTCCCTGGCGACAGTGGTTGAAGAAGCTAGTGGTGTAAGACAGGGACTGAAGAGCCTGTGGAGTCCAGTGCCTACACCTTCACAAGCTCCAGATACGGATCCTTGCTGTGCTACGTGCTGTCACTCTGGGCATACACACAGGGACTTGTTATGTGGGCATGTGCTATGAAAGATGCTACTGGCCACACCTGTTGATCTGCTTAGCTGGTGGGTTCCTGAAACATCTCTTTTAATCACTGAGACTACAGTGCATGTCACCCTATATAGCTCCAGCCCACAGGGTTGCCCTAGTGTATAGGCCTCCCACCAGCAGCCAAGCATTCCTCAGGAAGCCCACCCTCTGTCCTCACCTCGGCAGCTTTCCTGGGGCTCTCTGCCTCTGGGATCCTCCTCAAATCTAATCACATTTCCCACTTCAGAATTCATTTCCCACAGATCCACAGTGACCGCTGCTAAAATCCACAGGAACAAATGTCTGGGGCAGTAGAGGCTATCCCAAGATATAGCATATCTAAGGTTGAAGCTACAGACAAAGAGAAAGACTGTGGCTATAGGGACTGTAGCCTCCTTTCTGGCAGAGTTGAATGCTCAGGAGTAAAGCAGCCAAGAAATAGGCTCATTCTAACTGTCTGTAGATCAGTCATTCTCTGTTTACCTTTGGTGTTGTTCTCTGTCTTTTCTGCATTCTGAATCTTTCTCCCACCAACGCCTAAGGTTCCAGTGACTTGAAAATGCTTAAGGATTACTTAGTTGCATAAGAAGTACTTGGTCAGAATGAACCCAGTAAATAAACAATCATGTTGACAGGAGGCCATTTCCATGTAAGGAAATGTACAAGTGCAGGCACTAATGGCCAAGCAGTGCTGACTGTGGACAACATGGTTCAGACATTGCCTAACACTTCATGTGCATGCCTGTGTCTCTGTGTGTGTGCATGTGTGCATGCGTGTGTGGTGTGTGAGGGCTATGGTGCACTCTGCTTTTTTTCACCGTGGTCATCTGCCCTTTCAGCAGGGGATTAGTCCCCAGATGAATGTAATTTGCTGACTGCCTTCCCACAAGCCTAGGCTCATTTCCCCACAGTCCATCCATGCACCTTACTCAGCACTTGCTAAATGTGGTTTGGAATCCTGGACCTTGGCTGATTTTCTCAGCAAGATATAGTGTGCTCAGACTTCTAGAGAAGGCATTTGGTTCAATTGTGAAATAAACTGCAAAGTCTCTCATCTGGTTTCCTGCTATCAGTTTGTGAGATGACTCCCTACAGGGAGGGTACTTGCAAATCCATCATACTTTAGGTCCAAGCCCTGGACATTTAAGCCCTTCCTCCCACGGCCCTTTCCTTGAACTACCTTATCTCCCTCTGCAAAACAGGAAGATCCCATTCAGGGGACTTCCTCTTAGTTCTTTCTCTTCCTCAGCATGCACCACTAGGGAAGAATTCTGCCATCTCATACCATCCCAAACCAAAACTTACACGCGTCTGCAACTGTACAAGCCCAGCCCTCACAGGGACTGGTCATTCCCAGGTAGCCAATTGTAAGGCCCAAACTAAGACAACAGAGACACACACAGTTGATGCTCTTGCTTTTTTGGTCCCTTTCTTTCCAGGCTCTGGGTGGCTCCATGTCTCAATGCCTTGCCACAGGGACATTCTGTACCTGTTTCCTGTGCAGGAAAATAATGTTTGCTTGAAAAAACACATATATCTGAAAATGTTTATCATGTACACTACTCTTAAAGTAAAATGGACAGTCCCTCCTATGTATCTCACACTGTGGGAGTCCCCCTGAATACTATAAACCTCATATTGCCTCCTCTGAGCATTACTAAAGAGTACTGACTAATCACTGGAAGCCATAACCTGGAAAGTGGCTTACTGCCTCAGTTGGGATCTCTTAAATTTCCTCCATCCTTGTGTGCATCATGTCTCACTGCAACCTCTTTATCATAAGCAATGTTTTTAGGATGGCACAGGTAGGAAGAAGGAGACACTGAAGGAATTATGTGATGAGTGATTATTCAGTACTCTCAGAGGAGAAGATTCATGTTTTGTTGTGTTCAGGTAATCTTCTGCAGTTTGAGGTAAATATTAAGGATTCTTCATTTTTTTAAAAAAATTCTCACTGGACAATATTTTTTTGAGTTCTTTTCAGAGAGAGTGGGAGGGAGAGAGTGAGAGATTGAGAAAGAAAGAGAGAGGAAAGAAACAGAAAAAAAAGAAGAAAGAAAAGAGAAAAGGAGGGGAAGTGAGGAAGGAAGGAAGGAGGGAAGGAAGGAAGGAAGGAAGGAAGGAAGGAAGGAAGGAAGGAAGGAAGGAAGGAAGGGAGGGAGGAAGGGAGGGAGGGAGGAAGGGGAAAAGAGAAAAAAGAAATAAATAATAAAGAAAAGAAGAAAAAAAGAAAAGAAAAAAGGAAGGAAGGAAGAGAGCAAGAAAGAAGGGAAGAGAGAAAGAAAAGAAAAGAAAAAAAGAAAGAAAAGAAAAGGAAAAGAAAAGAAAAAAGAAAAGAAAAGAAAGAAAAGAAGAAAAAAGAAAAGAAAAGAAAAGAAAAGAAAAGAAAAGAAAAGAAAAGAAAAGAAAAGAAAAGAAAAGAAAAGAAAAAGAAAAAAACACACTGATGTCTGGGAGAAACATTGATTTGTTGCCTGTTCCATGTGCTGGGTCAGGGCCTGCAGCCAAGTTACATGTCCTTGACCTGAATGAAACCCGAGCCCCTTCAGTCTGATCCAGACTGGCTAGGCTTGGAGTCCCCTTTACCTCAAATAACAGTATAGCACATAAGAAGCTTTTTCTGATAAAAATGTGTTTTCAAGCAAATGTTTTCCTACACAATAAATAGGTAAAGAATTACCCTGTGGCAAGGCATTCAAACATGGAGACATCCAGATCATGGAATCAAGTGGAATGATAAATAATCAGCATCAATTGTGTGTTTGTCTGTTGTTTTTGCTGGGGTTTGGAGTGAGTCAATAAAGTCTTTTCAATTGGCTTCCTGGGAATTATGTTTCTGTGAGGGTTGGGCCTGTACTGTTGGGCCTGAATCAGTTAAGTTCAGTCTGAAACACCTGGTCTTCTGTGGTGCACACACTACCGTGATATCTCAAGTCTACTACTCTCCTTGTCCACTGTAACACAAAAGGACTCACACTGCCCACATCTCACGTTGACTCCCCTAGACATTACTGCCTTCATTGCAGTGTTACTCCTTAGGGCTTCCATTGTCAACAGTCCTTTTGACACCCCTACTAGACATTGACACCTCCACAGCTCCCACTTCACTGGTAACACATGCTCCCACTGCCCATAGTCCGCTGTGACACTTCAGGGCTCTCAGGGCCCACTCTCAATTCTAAAACTCCATAACTCCCAGTCCTCAAAATGCACAGTGACACCTGAGTAACACTGAAAGAAACAAAAAGGAGCTCACAAGTGCTTCTGTGTTTGTGTTGCTTGTAGCAGGGTTTGCAATAGCAGTGAGCAGAAATCCTGTCAAGGTCCTAGGGAATCAACAGCTCATAGAATTTCATCTGTATGGTCAAGAGCCTATGAATGTGTAGGTAAGAGAACCAGAGTTCTTCAAATTTGTTTCTTAAAGCGTATTATTTGGGTGAAAGAGGGTGAAGAGAGTGACTACTTGTTACAAGTCTTGTACTTTTGCTAAGTGACAGACACTGTTTACACTCCTGGAAACCTAGAGCCTGACAGGAGCGCCAGACTCTTCAGTTCCCATTTCTTTTGGCCAGTTTCCACAGGATAAATGAAAGAAGTTATGCCCATGTTCAGGCCCGTGTTGGAAAAAGTTTCCCCTATTACTTGACAAAAAGTATACTTTGTTGTTTTGGGGTTTCTTCTACTCACAAATATGTGTTGGCAAATGTTTGATGTTTTATGCCAGGCCACCAAATGCACCTCCTTAATGAGGCCCGCCTCTTCCCAGCCTCCCTCCTCTCATCGGTGCTTCTCATGCCTGGTCCCCACAGCACCCCATTCTCCTCATCCTGCACAAACCAGCCTTCATCCACCACCTCCTCCTGACACCCCACATCCAGATCTAGAAAGACTTCCTCCACTAATAAAAACATATCATGCCCTGCCACCATCTGAACCTCTCCTACATGAAACTCTCCCCCTGTAGGACAAACTGCTCCTGTGCCACCAACTCCCCACCCAGGCCCCCTTCCTCCTCCTCCCTGTGCCCCTTTCCCTCTGGCCACTCCTGCATCCAACTGTGGTCTGCACAAACTGATAGTCAGAAACCACCTCCTCCTCCCTCCCCAACTGAAGATGTAGCCAAACCTCCTTGCCATTCTCCAACTTCTGGTCCCCAGTCACAAACACCACCACTTGCATGAGGCCCTTCAGCTCCAGCCTCAGGTCTACTCTCAGTACCACCTCTGCACTTACTTCCTAGGCATAATCACCTTCCTGTACCAAAGTGAACATAACAGCATCCTGGGCCATCCCACTTGCCCCATCCTTTGTGGAGCAAATGCCCCATGGTGCAGTGGGTGGCAGGAGGATCCCTAGCACCTGAAGGCCCCCTAGTGGCACCAAAACAACACAAGCTTCCTGAGGAGCCCCACTGTCTCCAAACACAGCCTGATTACCTATGGGGCCCTGGACCTGAGCCGGGTGGTTTCAAGAAGCTGGGGGTGCAAGCACCAACTGCAGAGCTTGTGGAATCAACTGTACACTCCATTGCCAGTGTCTTTATCTGGGTCCTTGCTAAGCTGTGCTTCGACACACTGGGAAAATGCACATGACATTGTGATGGGAGCTCAGAAAACAGAGGTCACAACTGGCCATGTTCATTGTACTGTGTCACCCCAAGCTCTCCAGAAACATCTCTTCCAGTCAGTGAGAGGACAGTGGGTGTCACACTGCACATACCTGCCACTCAGTGTGCACCCTGGTGTATCTTCCTGACATCTGGAGCCAAATATTCCTGAGGAGGCCCATCTCTTGTTTTCACATCTGCAGCTTTACTGGGGTTCATCACCTCCTGGGCTTCTCTTAAGACTCAATTCCCACAACAGTTTCCCAATAGAGAGTTTTCTATATCACTTTCCAACTGATGCACAGCATCCCCTGGTAAAATAGACAGGAACATATGCCATGGCATGTATTTGCTATCCCAGGATATGGGATATCTGTGATCCAAGCTAAAGGCAATGTTTTATGGGATGTTACCATCCATTCTTGCAGAGTGAAAGGAGAACAGAGGCCATAAAAGGCTCATTCTGTCTCTGTTCATCAATCACCTTCTCTCTTTCTCCTAGTTAGCTCCTTCTCAGTCTCTCCTTCGCTTTCCTCCCCTCTCTGCTTAGAATTTAGTTAGCTATAGCCATAAAAAAAAAGCCTTAATAAATATATCTCTTATGAAAATAGTAGTTTAACAGTTAATACAAATTTTATACTGCTCTGACTTACAATGAACTGGAATTAGAATTACATGTACCAACAAAAGGATAAAAGAAAGTCAAATACTGAGAGTCTCATTATAAGTGTGTTCCACACAAAAGCAGTTCCTGTTCTTGATTGTACAAGTAACAGCCTTGACCTTGGCTTTGACTGATGCCAGTCACCCAACTGTAGAAATTTTGCTAACACTGACGAGTTCCAGTTTGGTGACATTACAACCCATGTCAGAATCAGCAAGGACACTGCATGCAGGTCCAAAGCCACTCCTCCTGACCTTTTTTTTCTGCTTTCCCTCTCCTTCCTTATGAAAACTGCTGGCTGTGCTAAGATGTAGAGATCAGCTTTGGACAAGAGTCCTCCATTTTTCTAAAGATACTGTCACATGAATAAACCTCCTTCCTTTTTCACCAACATTTGTCTCTGGAGTTAGACTTTCTTGGCTGCAAGCAGCCAAACTTTGGTTTCAGTTACACTGCTACCTCAGAGTAGCTCTTCTAAAAACTAGAATATTCTCTGATACAATCACAGTACAGTATCCAAAGTTGGGACATTAACATTGTCCCAAAAGTACTCTCTAATATTCAGATCATCTTTCAAGTTATCAACTTACCTAATGATTTCCTCCATAGAGAAACAATTCAGATTTGTAAGCTTCCTTTTTGGTGGAAATATACAGAAGAAACATGTGTTCTGAAGGTAGCATTCTAAGGAGAAGACCTTATCTGACCCTTTAAAAGTGGACAATGCAACATATGGATAGATCAGCTCAGGGCCAGCAGCAGCCTTGTGCAGAGCCAAACTGGAACCTGATGCAGAAGGAAAAATTGTGCATACTATATACATGTAACACGTTGGTATTCTATTTTGAACCAAATGAAAAGACTTATTATAGCTTTAAAATAATATCTACTGTTCTTCGTTACCCAATGCATTTTCAAATCAGTGTCAATCCTCATATACCACCCTGCAGTGCACATAAGGTGGCAGTGCCAGGAAAATGCCAAAATGTCAGTTTTTGTGCATAACTGAAGCAGTCCAACCTTAAGGTACCATTTGACATTTTGTTCACTTGAGTGCTGAAATATGGGGTACCTTCTTACATTATCCCCCAAAAGTGTATGTCTCACTTGCCCAAACACTGTCTTAGTCCTAACCACCACACACCAGTCACAAACAAGACAGAAGTTTGACTTTCTCTTACATGATCAACTGATTCAGGGAGCTACACTGTGTCCTTGCCTACATACACCCAGGTCTTAGCACTTTATATGTGTAACATCAAACCCCCCCTTCGGCATACTTCCTTTTAAGTCTGCCCTACAGAGGTGTCTCTGGCAATAAACTTCTCCAATTCACATGACACTGCCAATGTCTTCTGCTTTAGCAGATATGCCAACCTGAAACTATCGTATCTTTCATCATTAAGTGCCAGATGTTGTAGAAAAGGGTCACTTGAGTAACTACCCAAGCCAAAAGAAGGAAGAACTTGTGAGATCCTTTATGTCTCTTTCAGTATTACTCAGGTGTCTTTGTAGATTGTGGGCATTTGGAGCACTGGGGTGTCAGAGTGAGTTATGGGCTGTTGGTATCCTTATGGTTTCACAGTAGAGTGAGAACAGTGAGAACTGTCAGGCTTAAAACTGATGTGTTCATCTTGGGAGACTTGGGGTGTCACAGTGGATAGTGGCCAGAGGATGCCCAGGGGTTCACAAAAGAATATGGGCAATGGGAAACCTGAAGGTGGCAGAGAGCAATGAGGACATTGAGAGCCCTGGGGTATCATATTGGAGTATGGCTGTTAACAGCCATGGATGTCACACTGAATTTTGGGATGTGCTGTAGGGTGTCAAAGTGTATTTTGCACAGGGAATTCTGGTATATCACACTAGAGTGTAGTTACTAGGAGTCCAAAAGCTGTCACAGTGGAGTGTGTGAAGTGGGAGCCCTAGGTGTCCCTGTGAAATGTTTGCTGTGGCAGCCCAGGGAGACAGTGCAACGTGGGTAGTGGGATCCCAGGGATTCAAAATGGTGTTTTGGCAGTGTGATTCCTTATGGTGTAACAGTGAAGTAAGGACAGTGGTAGCCCTGAGGTGTCACAGTAGCATGTGGGCCATGGGAGCTCTGGTGTGTCACAGTGGAGTTTGGAAGTGGGTGTCCTTGGATGTCTAAGTACATTGTAGACAGTTGGAACCCTTGGTGTCACAGTAGAGTGTAACCAGTTGGAGTTTACTTGGTGTCCCAGTGAAGAGTGTGCAGTGGAATCCCTGGGGTGTCAAAGTAGAATATGGGCAGTGGGAGCAGGAGATTCACAATGCTGTTTGGGCGGTGGGGATTCTTTTGCTATCATAGTAGAGTGATTACAGTGTTAGCCCCGTGGTGTCAAAATAAAATGTGGGCCTCTGAGATCCGTGGTGTCACAGTGGTTATTGTAAGTGGGAGTCCTTGGAACTCCAAGTAGATTCTGAACAGTGGGGTCACATAGATGTCACAATAGAATAAAACCAGTGGGAATCTAGAAAGCGTCTCAGTGGAATGTGGCAATGTGAGTCCTGGTTTCTGGGCAGTGGGAAGCCACATATTTCGTCATAGAGTGTGGCCAGTTGGAGTTCTGCAGGTGTCACTATAATTTGAGCAATGGGAGCACTGGGTGTCATAATGGAGGGGTAGGCAGGGTGAGCCCTGGAGTTGTCACAGTGAAGTGTGGGCTGTAAGAGTCCTTAGGTGTGACAATGGAATGTGTGGAGTGGTAGTCCTGAATATGTCCAGAAGTGTTTGGGTGTTGTTCCCTGGGTTATCACAGTGGAAAGTGGGTAGTGGGAGCCCAACTGATTCACAGGGGAGCGTGAGCACTGGGAGACCGGAGTGTCTCAGAGGTGTGTGGAAAGTGGGAGCCCTAAAATGTCCTGCTGAATTTTGCACATCACAGGCTCTGCCATGTCATAGTAATGTAGCCATTGGAAGCTCAGAAGGTGTAAGGGAGTAATGTAGGCAACAGGGGCCTGGGGTGCCCAGTGAAGGTTTTATTTTACTTATTTCATTTTTAAAATTTTTTAAAAATATATCTTTATTGATTTCAGAGAGAGAAAAGGAGAGGAAGGGAGAGAGAGAGAGAAACATCAATGATGAGAGAGTCATTGATTGAGCCCGCAACCCAGGCATGTGTCCGAACTCCAATCGCCTGGATCCTAGGTCGATGCTCAACCACTGAGCCACGCCTGGCTGGGCCAGTGGAGGTTTTAGAGTGGGAGCCCTGGGAGTGGGGGCACAGTGGAGTGAGCCGAAGATCTGGTGTGACAGAGTAATGTGAGCAGTGGCACCCGTGGCGTGTCAGAGTGGGATGTGTACATTGGAAGTTCTATATGTGTCATAGAAGTATTTGGGAAGTATTTTTGGGACCCCTGGGATATAAAAGTGGAAAGTGAGTATTGGGAGCCCAGCAGATTCACCATGGAGTTTTAGCCATGGTAGACCAAAGGTGTTGTAGTGGCCTGTGGGAAGTGGAAGCCCTAGAATGACATACAGGATTTGTAAAGTGGAGGCTCTGGGATGTTACAGTAGTGTGGACATTTTGAACTCTGAAGGTCCCACAGAGTATTGTGGGCAATGGGAGCCCTGGGTCACAGTGGAGGGTCAGCAGTGGGAGTGCTGAGGTGGCACAGTGGAGTTGGGCAGTGGGAATGCTGGTGTGTTAAAATGGAGTATGGGCACTGGAAGGGCAGTGTTGTCGCTGTGGAGTGTGAACACGCTGCAGCATGAGTTGTCATAGAGGAATGCGGACAGTGGATCCCTTAAAGTGATCCAGAAGAATATGGGCAGTGGGAACAAAGAACTTCACAAATTAGTGTTGTCTATGAGAGCCATGAATATATCACATTGAGGGGAGAAAAGCCTGAGGTCTGGGGTAGGTTGGAGTTTGGTCCTGTACCCCTAAAAGATTAAGGTTCTGTTCCCAGGCAAGGATACACTGAGTATTCCAGTTTTATATCCTGTCATGGTATGTATATGAGGCAACAAATAGATGATTTTCTCTCACATCTCTCTCTCTACCCCTTCATCTCTCTCTCCCCTCCCAACTTCTAAAATGAATATACATACCTTCAGAAAAGGAGTAAAAATAATTCACCTAGTCATACAATTTAGGCACCACTGTTGAAACTGGACATAGGTGTTGTCCAGACTAAGTCCAATGCTTGCCAGCCTAACCCTTCCATTCAGTCCAGATGACTACAGGTGGAGGACAAACTTTGTCATATCTTTTCATAATCATCCCATACCAAAGTTTTCTCAAATAGCTCTGCTGTTTTTTGCACCAGCAAAACCAGAGTGTGGAAAATGGTATGGAGAAAGTCATGCTAGTCTCACCAATACTAACCTTTGAAAGGGAAGATTAGCTTATGTGCAGGTCTCCATTGAGGAATACATTTTACCATTGTTTGATGTGAAAATAAATTTTGAGGTATTGGGTTGTCCTATATTCTTGAATACTAAGATTGGTACACTCTGTACAGGCATTAGTCCATTGATACAGTTGTGATTTTGTCACTTTTCTATGAATGACTGATGCAGGGTGCTGCAGTGCTCCAGAGCCTACATATGCACAGGCCTTGGTGTGTAAGAGCACACCTCTGACACACACACTCCTGCATGCTACCTTGGAAGCCTCCCCCACAGAGGGAGGGTTGCCTATGAATTTTCACATTCACTACCTGCACATTCAGGCTTAGCAGTCATGCCACCTTGAAAACATCATCATGTCAATAGTAGATGTCTGAGAAATTGGGAATATGAGTAATCACCCAAGCCAAACAAAATGGGAACCTATGGGTCAGGAGCTAACTTGAAGCCCCTGTTCTCCGTGCCTGTACACAGTCTCTGTCTCCTGAAAAAAGTACCACATTTGTAAGCAGAAGTGTCTCAACTCTTGTTTCCTCCTCCCAGACAACACCCTGAAAGAAAGGAATAAAGCATTAAGGCCTTCTTAAATGTCTCTACTTCCCTAGCCTGCCTCTTGCCAGGCAGGCAGAATTCCAGCAGAGGCTCATTCAACAGCCCCTTGTCAGATCATCTGCTCAATACTAGTACATTTCCGTGCCACCAAAAACACAGAGACAGAAACACTTTGCAAGCTCCTTTATAGATCTTCCAGTGATGCAGAAGATATGTGTTATATGCTCTCTGAATCTTCCACAGGTGACTCTTTCCTCCTTCTTTCCTTCCGTGCACAAGGGCCAGGCAGAATACATCAGTCATTGTTCCTTCATGGGCACACTCTCCCTAGGTCCTGTTCTACCAGGCCATGCTTGAGGTTTTGCCCTGTCCCCCTCTGAACATGAAGTGTTCCCTAGTCCTCACACACAACAAACAGGTATATATCTGCTGCAGTCCAGCCTCAGTGGGAGTCAGGGGTGCCGAAGGTGGGCAAGGCATCGGCGCTGGGAGATAGCAGACTACACGACTCTGAGGTGGTGTGACACTATTCCACTTTATTGAGAATCAACAGAATCTTTTATACTTTCTTTTTTGGCTACGATTCCATTTTTTCTGTTAGCAAGCAAGAAATATTATTCACAGGTTAAACAATACAAGTTTCGATTTCATCAGAATGGAACAATTTTGACTTTTATTTTTTAGAATAGAGGAGAAAGGAAAAATCAGTGACCTATAGAGTGATAGATATGGCTTTGTTTGCGGCCATAATATATTAGTGTGTGAGACAGAAACTTTACATAATATTTGCCTGTGGTTACTACTTCTTATGGTTATATTTTAACTATGGACCTGTTCATAAGCTATTATATTCTTCTTGCCATTTTCTTCTAAGAAAAGAGTGCCAATAGCTATTGATTAACTGCTTAAGAATGCTTTTCTTTTGTTTCTTTGGGAGCAAGCACCAGTGTGGCCGCTGCCTTGCCAAGCGTTTCATGGAGGGCAGGTTTTCATACAGAACATGCCTTCCATTTACATTAACTATTTTGATACCGTTCTCATTGTAAGCACCTGTATAAGGCGGAGGAGGGTCTGGTAGCCTTTTCATACTGTTAGCCCCTTTTAGGGGGATGCCACAATCTGCCATTTATTCTATGTGCTACCCAGGGTGGTCCTTGAACAGTAGGCAAGAGGTGATGGCCTTCTTCCTGTCCTCAACTAATCTTGCAAAAATAGGTGGAGGCACTTGAGTATAGGTGGCGGCATGAGCTCAGTTTTCTCTAGTTCCTCCATAAATTCCTTATTGGGGGCGCCAGGGGGAGTTTTCCTAGCTTCTTCTAATAACTATTTGTTAAAGCATCCGGCACATGTGATAGTGACTGGACTTGGGGAAATCAGTATTTGTTCAGAAGTGAGAACATTGTTTACCATTCCCAGGTTAGTTATTGATTTTACGACCCAAAATTCCCCTCCAAGGAGGAGAAGGGATATTCCCATTAAGCCAATTACTCCCACCCACATGCCACGTCCTCTCCTCAGAAGACACCTTCTATCAAGCTTCCTCTCCAGGCCCTGATCTTGTCAGATGACATGGTTGGGAGAGGACGTGGCACATACCCACACTCATAGACACTGGTGTGCACTTAAAGATGTGTTGGGACCACTCTGACCCTAGTCAGAGCATCAGAGGACCCTCTGTCCACAGTCAGTACACCTTGTCCTTTCTTGACTTGTTTACTTTTCCTACCCAGAACTTCATTTTCATCCAGAGAGCCTGCTTCCATTGCCAGCAATGTGGACTTGGCTGAGGGAAGTTTGTAAACAATGAAAGAAACATTAATCTCAGGCACTAAGAAAGGATCATGCATGAAAGGTAGGACTTTGCCTCAAGTGAAAAGAGGCATGTAGACGCGGCAATAGCACAAAGATACTGTTGTGGTAACAGGTAAAGAACCATGTTTGTTGCCAAGTGTCCTGGGCCATTCACCCTGAAAGTTTGGGTGATTAGAGCTCCCTGGCCTGCCTGTACTCCATGGGCACTAAGGTCTCCTAGTTTTCTTTTGCCACTCTCACACCCACTCCCTGGGTACCTTCCAACTTACTTGAGCCTCAAATTCCACATTTGCTTTTGAAAGGACATTCTGCACATTCTCCAGGACAAGGGCTCACCTTTCAAGGCCTAGCAGATGGCTACTCACTAACAAGTCTTCATCCCTGCTTCCTCCTCTGGCTCTGGCATGCCTCAGGTAGTGCTGCATGGGATTGGACCACAGGTCAATGCTGATGATCTGGGACAGAAACCAGGGCAAGGGAGGACTGACCCAGTCTGCTTCCCATGCACCTGGGGTTTCCACCATTGCCATTTCTGACCAGGGCCAGAGTAGTATCACCTCAGCAATCTTGCCTGACCCTCATTGTGTTCAGACAACCAGTTGAAGAAGTTAATGCTGGTTGTGTCTTGCCTGTGGCTGGGGGCTCCACGTTCATAATCCCAGAACCAGTGGACTGGAGTGGAACTAGAGGCCCTGTATCCTGGAGGATGAAAGTTAGCAGGGTGGACTGTCATTAGCCCAGTATCCACACCCAGCCACCACTTGCCCGCTCTTCCAAATGCCCATCCTGGGAACCATCTCTCACCTGCAAGGCCGACATGATATTGCTTCATGATTACTTCGTTCAGGAAGTACGGGTTGCTCCGAAAGAAAAACATCAATTTGCAGAGGTATTTAGGATGGCCCAGTTCCTTCACCTGCCAAGAGGAGGAGTTAAGTGCCTTGTGTCCCTCTTCTGGAGGTAGCTCTCTCTGTCTAACCCTTCCAAACTGAGCCTGCTTATAGGAATCACCCACTCCCCCTCTCCTTCCTTTTTCTGCTCCGACCCTTCCCACCAGGTCCCCAAGTGCCCATTCTGGTCTGCACTTCTTTCTCTCCACTCTGCCTCCAAATTGATCAAGTAGTTCAGCATGTCTTCATCTTGATCACTGATGGTGGATGATATCTGGGGGTGGTTTCCAATCTGATTTTCAGTCAAGGAGCTTTCAGAGGCTTTGGGAAGGAGAGCTAAAAGCCACATAGCCAGTCTGGGGCCAAAGGAGAGACAGCAGCAGCCCCTCCCAGTGAACTGCATACATTGTCTCTGTTCTAACTTCAACATCCATCTACATTTCCTCACACATGTTCAAGAGAATGGTACCTTTGGGCTCATGATCTCCCAAGGCTGCCTGCCATAACAATGGGGGGGATCCCTGTCAGAACTTTTCGGAGCTCTCTCAGTCCTCTGTGTGCTGGTGCAGACAACTCAGTGCTTAGGGTGTCCCCTTATACTCTCCCTGTCTCTTGGGATCCCTGAGGTAAGTGTGTGTTCTTTACAAAGAACACACCTTCTACAGATCCCTGGGTTTCACAAAGGTTGCATTCTGGGTAGGAAATCCACCACATACACAGTTGCAATAAAAGAGGGTAGGTGTGTATTTGTGTGTGTGTGTGTGTGTGTGTGTGTGTGTGTGTGTGTGCCTGTGTTTGTTTGCGAGTGTGTTTGTTCCTAAGAAGGAGGATGGAAACCCAGTTTGTTGCCTGCCCCAAATTCATGTGGGCATCTGATGTGTCTGAGAGAAGACACCAGAAATCATGCAGCTTAAAACTGCTTATAAACCAACTGTGTTTTTACACTGAGTTCTTCAGAACACAAAATCACAACATCACAAAAACCTATGTCTTTGGATCTGTTGATTGCCCCAAAATGTGCCCTTCCAATATCTGATTTGTGGGAATGATATATTGTGCCCATACTTTCTGTCCTGACACCTACTGACTGTCCTGAGCCCTCACATTTGCCCAGGCCTGTGTCTCTGGCCGTGGTAGGCCCTTTCCTCTGCCCTCCTCCCCTTGTCCTGCCCAGGCCCCTCCTCCACTTACTCCCTGTCGTCCTTGTCAGCAGTCAGGCCAGAAGGGCATGGGCAAGGATACAGCTTTGGCCCAGAAGTTGGGGATGCACTGGATGATGGCCCTTCTGCGCTCAAGAATGGGCTTGGTATGCTGAGTGGTCCTGCGCTTACCTGAATGTAGGCCCTGCTGGCTCGGGCACTCTCAGTGCTCAGCTGGAACTGAAGGGCCTGCAGCGCCTCCAGTGCGGGCGGGGCTGAGGTCCCAGCTGGCCCTGGGTCTGCTTGCTGCTGCTCCTCAGGCTTCTCCGCGGCTTCTACCTGGGACTCTGCCTCCTCCGCCGCCCACATTTTGCTCCCAGCCGCCTCTTCCACCATCTGCGTGATATGCTCCCTTTCCAGTAGCAGCTCTGCCGCCCACAATCCCTGCTCCCCGGCCTCCAGGGCCTCAGATTCTGCACAGCCTTACCCTTAAGATGGAGGTCGCCTAGCCATCCCACCTGCCCCGGCCTGCATGTTCCCCATGGCCCACACTGCACCAGTGCCCACAAGCCCGTGTTGTCACTGGAAGGGCCCTTCCAGGTACACTGATGACCCAAGAGGCCTAGAGAGGCCCCCTGTCTCCTGACTTCAGGCATATTCTTGCCTTCAAGACTTGGATCTATCCCTAAACATTTGGTCACCACCTTGGTGGATGGGTCAGCAATGCTGGATTTGCTGTCCTGGTCATTTGGCCCATCCCTCATCTACTCAAAGCAGGGAGGGGAGGTTAGACTAACTCCCCCTATGTGCCTCCTCTCCTTTTGCCCTCGACAGTGCCTCCCTCCCACTGGCACGCCAACAGTCCTCAGGAACCCTCATCCTTTGACTGGTATCATGGAATATCCTGGGATGGGCAGCTGTCAAGTAGGGGGAGGTGAAAGCACATGACCACAGACAAGCCTTTCTACCACACGGGAAACATTCCATAATTTGAGACAATCACAAAGAATAACTTACCAAATTTAGGAACTATGCAAGGCAAGCACTCAGAGAAACTGATAATTCTGAGTCAGCCAATTGAAAAGCCTCCATTGACAAACCTCAAGCCCATGCACAACACACACAGGCACTATATGTTTTATATTTACCTATCCATTTTATTCATGTTCCACATTCCTCCATGTCTGAATGCCTTACCATAGGGACATCCTGCATCTATTTCCTATGCAGGAAAACAATGTTTGCTTAAAAATATTTTTTTCTGAAAAAGCTTCTCCTGTGAACTACTCTTATCTGACACTGTGGGAGGCCCTGGATACACCTTGCATAATCTCCTCTGAGCATTACTAAAGAGTATTGAATAATCACTCAAGGCCCTAACCTGGAAAGTGGGTCACTGTCACAGTTGGAATCTCATAAATTTCCTCCAGCCCTGTGTTCAACAAGTCCCACCACAATCCTTTCTCAGGATGGTCTGGGTAGGAATAGGAGACACTAAAGAAAATATATGATGGTTTTGATGATCAGCAGAGGGACGTGCTTTCACAACAGCATCAGCCTTTGCTTGAAGAAGACTCCCAGACAACTGTGGAAAGAGTTGCACGTCCAGAGGATGGGGTCAATGAATCTTCTTTGATTCTGAGTGATAGTGGACATACACACTCCCTCACACTCAGCCAGTTGTACTCACACTCCAGGCCACCAACTCCACATAACTACACAGGCCACCCTGAGAACACTGCTCATTATAAAGAGGTGGTGGGATATGGCAAACACAAAGCTGCAGGAAATTTAAGTGATACCAATTCAGGTAGTGACCCACCTTCCAGGTTAGGGCTGCGAGTGATCAATGTTCTTTAGTAATGCTCATAAGGAATAGAAGGTTTGTTGTGTTCAGGGGATTTCCCTCAGTGTGAGATACATAGGAGGGACCATCCATTTTACTTCCATTCAGAGTAGTGCACAGGAGAAGATTTTTCAGATAAAAGTGTATTTTCAAGCAAACATTGCTTTTCTGCATGAGAAACAGGTGCAGAATATTTCTTTGGCTAGGTACTGAGACAGGGAGACATCCAAGGCCTGGAATGAAAGGTAAAGATAAAGCAAGAGCATCAGCTGTGTTGGTCTGTCTATTGTTTGTTCCTTGGGAAAGATAAATCAAGAGTATCACCTAAGTCTGTCTGTGTGTTGTTTATGGGTTGGTTTGGTCCTTACAACTGGCTGCCTGGGAATAAGTCCCTATGAGGGCTGGCCCTGTACAAAAGTACTTTATAATGATTAGTGTTCTCAGGGTAGCCCAGGTAGGAAATAGATGATGGTAAGGAAATAGATGATGGTTGTGATGATCCATAGAGGGAAGTGGCAGCACAACAGCCTCAGTCTTTGCAAGAAGACTACCAGACAATTGTGGGAAAGATTGTAGGAAAACATCATGGGAGCCTCTAGTTAAGGAATGGTAGGAAGGCCCAAGGGTGGGATTGGTGACCTGGAGAGTGAGTTCAGAGGAGTGGATCAATGCATATGCTTTGATTCTGAGTGGTGGTGGACATGCACACTCCCTCATGGCAGCATTTTTCCCAAAATTAATTTTTTGAGGCTGTTGGCATTGCATTCTCATGCTTCTCCACCATGCTGCAGCATATTGCAACAAATGATTTTATTGAGGAGGATGATAATGCATTCATACATTTGTCTAGTATGTGTCAGCATTTTACCACCAAATGACATTATTGTGGAAGCTGCCAATATAGTCTCTCATTTTTCTATTTGGTGGAAGCATGTTTCCATTAAATCATTTTATTAGAGTCGACATTCTCGTTTCCACCAGTTGGCAGCATTTTTCAAACAAGCAATTTTATTGGGTATGCCAGAAAGGCATTGTCACTCTTGTCCCTCAGGTGGCAGCATTTTTAAACCAAATCATTTTATATGGAATCCTAGCAATGAATTCTGATGCTTCTTCAACAGATGGCAGCATTTTTCAACCAAAGGACTTTATTAGGGGAGTTGGCAATGCATTATCACAGTTTTCCAACAGATGGCATAATCTCAAAAGTAATTTTATTGCAATGCTGACAATTCATTCTCACATTGGTCTAAACAGTGGCAGCATTTTTCCAACAAATGAGTTCATTGGTGATTCAGACCATCCGTTCTCATGCGTATCCAATAGCTGGCAGTATTTCCTTACAAATGGTTATATTGGGGATCCTTGCAATGCAATCTCGTGCTCAAAGAACAGGTGGCAGTGTTTTCACCCAAATGCTTTTATTGGAAATGCTGGCAATGTATTCTCACTTCTGTCCACAAGGTGGCAGTATATTTCCAGCGAAGGATTTTATTGGGGTTTCTGGCAATGCATTCTCACATTTCTTCTTTCGGGGGCAGTGTTTTTCCCACCAAAGGATTTTATGAAAATACTCACACTGCATTCTCACTTTTGTCCAATAGGTGGCAAAATCTTCCCCACAGAGTATTGTTTTGGGGATGCTGGCATTGCATTCTCAGGCCCAAACACCACGTGGCAGCAGTTTTGCCTCAAAATATTTTATTGTGGATTCTGGGAATGCATTCTCATTCTAGAACATTAGCTGGCAGCATTTTTGCACCAAATGATTCTATTGGGGTTGCTCCCAATGCATTCTCATGTCTGTCCAACACTTGGCAGCACTTTTTTACAAATGATCATATTGGGGATGCTAGAAGTGCTTTCTCACACTTGTCCATAAGATTACAGCATTATTTCCGAAATGATTTTGAGAATCTTGGCAATGTATTCTCACACTTGTTCAACAGGTGGCAGCATTTTTAAACAATTGACTTTTTTTGTGATGCTGACAATGCATTCTCATGGTCAAACACCAGGTGGCAGAATTCTCCCCCCCCCCCCCCCCCCCCCCCCCCCCCCCCCGCCAAATTATTTGATGGGGGATGCTGGCAATGCAATCTCACATTTAACAGGTCTGCCATATTTTTCCACCAAATCATTCTATTGGGAATGCTGACAATTTATTCTTACACTTGTTTAAGAAACTGCAGCATTTCCTAACATAAATTTACTGAAAATGCTGGAAACACATTCTCACACTGGTCAATTAAATGTTTGCAGGATATCACAAGTGATTTTATTGGAGATGCTGGCAAGCTATTCTCATGTCTGTACATGAGGAAGCCCCATTTTTCCACCAAATATTACTGGGGATGCTGGCAATGATTTCTCATGTTTGTGCACCAAATGGCACCATGAAATCACAAGTGATTTAATATGGGATGCTGAGAATGCATTCTTGTTTGTCCAATTAGTGTGGATGTTTCCCACCAAGAGATTTTTATTGGGGATGCTCGCGAAACATTCTCACATTTGTCCAAATGTTGGCATCAATTTCTCCCTTAAGTTATTTTTTTTGGGGGGGGGGGGGTGTTGGCTATGCATTCTCAGATTTGAACTTCAGTTGACAGCATTTTTCTGCCAAATAATTTTATTGATTTCTGGAGATGCATTCACATGCTTGTCCACCAGATGACAGCATTATCTCACTAGTAATTTTATTAAGGTTGCTGGCAATGCATTCTTAAGTTTGTTCAATACATGGCAGCATTTTTCCACCAAAGGATGTAATTGTAGGTTCCAGCAATGCATCCTCTAGTTTGTCAAACAAATTGCATTGTTTTTTAAAAAACTGATTTTTTTGAGGACGCTGGCATTGCATTCCCATGCTTCCCCACAACATGGCAGCATTTTTCCAACAAATGAATTGATTAGGGATGCTGGCAAATACTTCATACATTTGACAGGTGGGAACATTTTTAAACAAGTCATTTTATTAGGGATGCAAGGAATGCTTTCTCGTGTTTGACCAAAAGGTCGCATAATAATTTCATCAAATGATCTTTTTGGAGATGCTTACAATACATTTTCACTCTTGTCCATCAGATGACAGCATTTTTTTCAGCAAGTAACTTTACTGGGGATGCTGGCAATGCATTTTCATGCTTGTCCTTCTGATGGCTGTATTTTCTCATCAAAATATTTTATTGTGGATGTTCGGAATGCATTCTCACTCTTGTCCACAGGGTAACAGCATTTTTCTCAGGTAATTTTAATTGAGAATCCTGGCAATGCAATCTCACGCTTGTTCACCAGATGGCAGCATGATATAGCAAGTGATTTTATTAGGGATGTAGGAAATGCATTCTCACGCTTTTCCAACAGGTGGAAGTATTTTTCCAACAGCTGATTTTATTGAGGATGCTTGCAATTCATTGTCACGTCTGTCCACAAGAAGGCCGCAATTCCACCAAATAATACTACTGGTAATGCTGGCAATGATTTCTCATGCTTGTCCACCAGACGGCACCATGATACTACAAGTGATTTTATTTGGGATGCTGAGAATGCATTCTTAATTTTCTCTAACTGGTGGTGGAATTTTTCACACAGTGATTTTATTGAGGATGCTGGCAATACATTCTGACATTTGTCCAAATATTGACAGCATTTTTACCATAACATTTTTTTGTGTGGGTGTGGGCTATGCCTTAACATTCTTGAACAATGGGTGAGAGCATTTTGTCCCCAAATGATTTTATTGGGGTTCCTGGAGATGCAGTCTCATGCTGATCCACTAGATGGCAGCATGATACCACCAGTGATTTTACTGGGGATCTTGGAGCCACATTCTTACATTTTTCAAACATATGGCAGCATATTTCCACCAAAAGACTTAATTGGGGGTGCTAGAAAGGCATTCTCAATTTTGAGGAACAAGAGGCAGCATTTTTTCCAAAAGTGATTTTTGAGGATGTTAGCATTGCATTCCTCTTTTCTACCAGGTGGCAGCATTTTTGCAATGAATGAATAAATTGGGGTGGTGTAAATGCATTCTCATGGTTGTCCACCATGTGGCAGAATAATTTCACCAAGTGATTTTATTGGGGTTGCATTCTCATGATTGTCCACAAGGTGGCAGCATTTCCCCCTTAAATGATATTTGTGGGGATGCTTGAAATGCAATCTCACTCTTGTCCACCAAGAGGAAGCATTTTTTCACCACGATGGCAATGCATTCTCACGTTTGTCCTACGGTTGGCGGCACTTTCTTCCAAAAAAGATTCTGATGTTGCCATGCATTCTCATGCTCGAACACCAGGTTGCAGTTTTATCCCCCAAACGACTTTATTGGAGGTAATGGCAATCCATTCTCACATTTTTTCCATGTGGTGACAGTATTTTTTTCTCCAAATGATTTTATTGGAGATGCTGGCAATGCATTTTTACATTTGTGCAACATGTGGCAGCATTTTTCCACTGCACAATTTTATTGGGCTTTCTGGCAATGTATTCTCACAGTTTTCAACCAGATGGCAGCATGATTTCACAAGTGATCTTATTGGGGATGCTGACAATGCAGTCTCACACTTGTCCACCAGTGGGCAGCATTTGTCCACAACGCGATTCTATCGGGGATGCTGGCAGCACATTCTCAAACACTAGATAGCAGCATTTGTCCAACAAATCATCTTATTGGAAATTTTGGCAATGTATTCTCACACTCGAATACCATGTGGCAGCATTTTCTTCCCAAATAAAATTATTGGCAATGCTGGCACTGCATTCTCACTTTTGTCCTAAGGTGGCTGAATTTTTCTCAGGAATGTTTGGTTTGGGGATGCTGCATTTTTCCACCAAATGACATTATTGGTGAAGCTGGCAATGATTTCACATGCTTTTCCACCAGCTGACACCATGATATCACAAGTGATTTCATTTGGAATGCTGAGAATGCATCCTTGTTTTTTTTCAACCAGTGGTGGAATTTTTTCACCAAGTGGTATTATTGGGGATATCCCAACATTGTCATCTTTGTTCATCAGCTGGCAGAATTTTTTCAACTGATTTTACTGGGGATACTGGTAATTCATTCTCACACTTGAATATGAGGTGGCATGTATTACGCTTTATGATTTTATTGGTGGTAATGGCAATATATTCTCACGTCTGTCCACAAGGAAGCTGCATTTCCCTACCAAACGGCATTATTGGGAAGGCTGGCACTGATTTCACATGCTTGTCCACCAGATGGTACGATGATATCACAAGTGATTTTATTTGGGATACTGAGAATGCATTCTTAGTTTTGTCCAAACTTGGCAGAATTTTCCCACCAAGTGATTTTATTCGGGATCCTGGCAATACATTCTCATGTTTATCTAACTGTTGGCATTAATTTGTCCCTAAAATGATTTGGGGGGAATTTTGGCTATGCATTCACAGGCTCGAACATGGGGTTGCAGGATTTCACCCCAAAATGATTCTATTGGGATTCCTAGTGATGCATTCTCACGGTTGTCCACCAGACAGCAGCATGATCTCACTAGTGATTTTATTGGGGATTGAGGCACTGTACTCTTGTTTGTCCACCAGGTAGCAGCATTTCTCCACCATATGATTTTATTGCGGATGCTGCCAATGTACACTCACCCTTGGAGACTAGGTGCCCTCAATTTTCCACCAAGAGTTTAACTGGGGTTTCTGGCAATGCATTCTCACTTTTTTTCTAACAGGTGACAGAATTTTTGCCCCAAATGACTTTACTGTGGATGCTAACAAAGCAATCCTACGCTTCTCTACAAAATAACACTATTTTTTCCAACGATTTTAATTGTGAATCCTGGCAATGTGTTTTTATGCTTGATCCCCAGATGGCAGCATGATCTCACAAATGATTTGGTTCAGGATGTTGGCAAGGCATTTTTACATTTGTCCAATGAATGGGAGCATTTTTCCCTCAAAGGATTTTATTGGCAGTTCTGGCAATGAATTCTCACGGGTTTCCACCAAGTGGCAGCTCTTTTTATCCAAGTAATTTTATTGGGGATGATGGCAATGTATCCTTATGCTTGTCTTACAGTTAGCAGCATTTTTCCAGAAAGAGATTTGTGGGAGGATGTTGGCATTGCATTCTCATGTCTGTTCACAAGGTGGCAGTATTTTCCCATGAAATGATTTTATTCACGATATTGGCAATGGATTGTCACAATTGTACAACAGTTAGGAGCATTTTCCCCAAAAAAAAATTATTTTGGGCATGCTGGTAATGGATTCTCAAGCTCAAACTCAAGGTGGCAGCATTTTCCAACAAATTATCTTATTGCGTAACTTAGCAATGCAGCCTCATGGCCTGGTCACAAATTGGCAGCATTTTTCCATCAAATGATTACATTGGGGATGCTAGCCCTGCATTCTCACTCTTGTCCAATAGGAGGCAAATTTTTACCCACAAATAATTGTTTTGGGGATTCTGGCAATGCATTCTCATGCTCAAACATCAGGTTGACACATTTTTTCCCCAACTGATTTAGTGGTGGTGTTGGCAATGCATTCTTACATTTGTCAAACTAAAATATATTGTTGTGGATGGCCATATTTTCCACTAAAATATATTGTTGTGGATGCTCAGAATACATTCTCACACTAGAGCAATAGGTGGTAGCATTTTTCCATGAAATGGTTATATTGGGGATGTCGCAATGCATGCTCATGTTTGTCTTAGAGTTGTCAACATTTTACACCAAAAATTTTGTGTGTGTGTGTGTGATTCTGGCAATGTATTTTCATGCTTGAACATACTTTGCAGCGTTTTCCCCAAAATGATTTTATTGGGCTTGCTGGCAATTTGTTCTCATGTGTGTTCACAAGGTGGCAGTATTTTTCTACCAAATTATTTTAACGGGGATGCTGGCAATACGTTATTCTTTTGTCCAGCTGGTGGCAGCATTTTCCCACAAAAGAATTGTATTGGAGCTTCTAGCAAAGTACTCTCATGTTTGTCCAACAGGTGGCAGTATTTTTCCAACAAGCCATTTTATTGGAGATGCTGGCAATGGATTCTAATGTTTGTCCATGTCAGTGTGCTCCCACAGTGGTTTTGTGAATGCTGGAAGTGCAGCCCCATGATTTTTCACTAGGTTACAGCATATTTCTCCCAAATGATTTGATTGGGAATCCTGGCAAGCATTCTCACGCTTGTTCACCAGTGGACATTTTCCACTTATTGATAAGTTTGGGAATCTGGCAATGAATTCTCACTTTTGTCCAATAGGTGGCAAAATTTTCCCAACAAATTATTCTTATTTTATTATTATTATTTGGGGATTCTGGCAATGCATACTCATGCTCGAACATTAGGTGGCAACATTTTTTTTACCAAATGATTTTCTTGTGTGTTTTGGCAATGAATTCTCACTGTTTTCCACCAGATGGCAGCATGGTCTCACAAGTGATTATTTTTGAGGCTGTTGACAATGAATTCTCATGCTTGTCCAACAGTGGTAGCATTTTGCCAACAAAAGAGGTATTGGGGATTCTGATCATCCATTTTCACACTTGCCTAATAGTTGTCATTATTTCCTTAAAAATGATTTTACTAGGGAAGTTGACAAGGCATTCTTACCCTTGTCCAGCAGGAAGCAGGATTTTCAAAACAAATTATTTTATTGGGGATGCTGGCAATGGAGTCTAATGTTTGTTTATAAGATGGCTGTGTGATCTCACAGTGATTTTATTGATAATGTTGGCAATGCATTCTCATGATTTTCCACCAGGTTTCAGCATGTTTCCCTAAAATAATTTGATTGGCAATCCTCGCAGTGCATTCTCACCCTTTTCCACCTGTAGGCAGCATGATTTCACAAGTGTTTACATTGGGGTGCTGACAATGCATTCATACCCTTGTTCACCAGTAGTCATTTGTCTGCAACATGATTCAATTGACGATGCTGGCAATGCATTCTCATGTTTTACACAAGGTGGCATCATTTGTCTACCAAATTATTTTATTGGGGTGGCTGACAATGCTTTCTCATGCTTGTGAACCATATCGCAGCATTTTTCCCACAAATAATATTATGGGATGCTGGCAATTCATTGTCATGTTTGGCCACAAAATGGAAGCATGATCACACAAGTGACTTTGTTGAGGATGCTAGTAATGCATTCTCAAGTTTGTCCAACAGATGGCAGGATTTTCCAACAAATGATTTTATTGGGGATGCTGGGAGTAGATCCTCAGGTGTGTCAACTAGTTGGCAGTATATCTTCCACAAATGATTTTATGGGTGTTACTTGCAATGCATTCTCACATTTGTCCTATAGGAGGCAGCATGTTACCCTGAAATGATTTTATTAGGGATGTTGGCAATACATTCTTATTCTTTCCATGAAATGGCTGCATTTTCCCACAAAATCACATTATTGGAGATTCTGGCAACGCATTCTCACATTTGTCACACAGTTGTCAGCAATTTTTTACAAAAAAGATTTTTGGGGGATTCTGGCAATGCATTTTCACCTATTTGTCCAACAGGTGGCCTCATTTTTTCACCAAAAATTTTTATTGGGGATGCTGGCAATGCATTCTCACACTTGTCCATCAGGTTGAAGCAATTATCTCACAAATGATTTTATTGGGAATGCAGGTAATGCATTCTGTAATTGTCTAATAGATGGCAGCATTTACATAAAAATGAAGTTACCGAGGATGCTGGCAATTCATTCTCTCACTTGTTCAGGATGGCAGCATTGTCCCACAAGTGATTTCAGAGGGGATACTGGCAATGCATGCTCATGTTTGTCCACCAGGGGGGAAGGATCTTTCTTTAAAATGATTTTGTTGGGGATCCTGAAAAAATTTTTCATTCTTGTCTACCACATGGCAGCATTTCCCCCAAAAAAGTGAATTTTGGGAGGATGCTGGAAATGCATTCTCACACTAGAACAGTAGGTGGCAGCTTTTTTTCACCAAAATATTATATCTGGGATTCTGGCAATGAATTTTCACTTTTGTGCAACAGTTGGCAGATTTTTCCCCACAAACAATTGTTTCCAGAATGCTGGCAATGTATTCCCATGCTTGAACAGCCAGGTGGCATCATTTTCCCCCCAAATAATTTTATTGGGAATACTGACAATGAATTCTCATGCTTATCCATAAGATAAGAGCATTTTTCACCAATAATTTTTTGGCAACCCTGGCAATGCATTTTCATGATCGTCCACAGGATTGCAGCATGATCTCACAAGTGATTTTTTGGGGGAATGCTGGCAATGGATTCCTACATTTGATTAGCATTTAAACCACCAAGCAAATTTATTCTCATGTCCACCACCTCCCCAGGGGGTGCAGTATTTCCCCCACAAAACATTTTAAGATTTGTCCACCATGTGGCAGAATTTTTGCAGCAAATTATTTTATTGTTGATGTTGCAAAGGCATTCCCACGTATGTCCATTCCGTGGCAGCATTTTGCCGCCAAATGATCCTATTGGGGATGCTGACAATGTATGCTAACAGTTGTCCACAAGATGGCAGCAACATTTCAGAAGTGATTTACAGGAAATGCTTGCAATGCAATGTCACATTTGTCCAATAGGTGGCTGCATTTTTCCAACCAACTGACTATTGGGGATGCTGGCAATGCATTCTCATACTTATCCAATAGATGACAGCATTTTCTTATGAAATTATTTCATTGGGGATGATGGTTGTCCAACAGGTAACATCATTTTTCCATCAAATTATTTTGTTGGGAATGCTGGCAATGAATTCTTACACTCATACATCAGGTGGCAGCATTTTTGCCCCAATGAATTTATTGGGGTTGCTGGCAATGCATTCTTCCATTGTCAAACAGGTGGCAGCATTTATCCACCAAACAATTCTATTGGGTTAGGTGGCAATGCATTCTACACTAGAACACAGTCATTACATGTACCTTATGTCCCTACTTGAAAAATGTGGTTCAGAATTTTGGGCCTAACAGGCTGATTCTCTCAGCAAAATAGAATGTGCTCATACTTTAGAGAGGGCATTTTGTTCAATTGTGAAATGTGTGGTGGGCATACAAATCCATCATCCTTTAGGACAGAGCACTGGACATTTAAGCCCTTGCTCTCAAGGCCCTTTCCTTGAACTACCTTATCTCATTGGGTATATTGGTAAGACCCAATTTAATGACTTTCTCTTAGTTCTTCCTACTCCCCAGCCTCCGCCACATGGGAAGAATTCACGCTTCTGATACCATCCAAAAGCAAAACTTACCCACTTCTGCAACTGTACAGGCCCATACTTCACAAGAACTGATAATTCCCAGGCAACCAATTATATGACCCAAAGGAGGGCACAAATAACACAGACAGAAACTATTGAGGTTTTTAATTTATGTTTTCCAAGGGACAAATGAAACACACACAAACACAGCTGATGTTGTTTTATCTTTCAAATTCATACCATGCTCTGGATGTCTCCCTGACTGAACAACTAGTAACGGACATTCTGAACCTATTTCCTGTGCAAGAAAACAATGTTTGCTTGAAAAAATATACTTATTTGAAATAGCTTGTCATATGAACTACACTTATTTGATGTAAAATGGACTATCTCCTATTTATCTCACACAGTGGGAGTTCCCCATAACAAAACACATCTCACATAGTCTCCTCTAAGCATTACTGAAGTATACTGAGTAATCACTTGAGGACTTAACCAGAAAAGTGAATCACTTTCTCAGTTGGGAATCTCTTAAATTTCTTACAGCCCTTTGTTTAACATGTCCTAACATAATCCCTTTATAATGAACAGTGTTCTCAGGATGGCCTGGGTAGGAATAAAGAGACACTTCAGTTATTATATGATGGTTTTGATGATCAGTAGAGGGAAGTGGTGGCACAGCAGCCTCAACCTTTGCATGAAGAAGACCCCAGACAATTATAGAAAGGATTATAGGAAGAACATCATGTGAGCCCTTAGTTCAGGAATAGTAGGCATGCCTGAGGGTGGGGATGTGGGTCTGGAATGACAGTTCAGGGGAGTGGGTCAATGAATCTGCTTTGATCCTGAGTGATAGTGGACACGCATACTCTCTCATCCTCCTCAGTCTCCTCTGTCTAAACAGGATTGGCAATGCAGTGCTCCAAACTTCCTATATCATCCTGATGCCCGGATAACCTGTTGTCACAGGTTGTATTCCTCCAAGCCTCAGTGTTTCCATGTGAGAAAACAATGTCCCTCTTACCTGGTTACCCAGAAGTGAGTACCCCACAGGCATCTTCTTACCTATCCTCCTATATGGCCACTCTGCTGCTTACAACCTCCTCATAGTACTTGATTATATTGGCCCACAGGTCCTTGGTGATGATCTGGTAGGGCAAACAGGGGTCCTCAAAAAGTGACAGGCTCTGATTACCAACCCACCAGAATGTTCACCCTCCCACCTTCCACTGCCTTCTTCATCAAGTCCTCATGTGGTATCTGACATAGAGTGAAGCAGTCAAGATATGTTGAATGGATGAAAGAACAATAAACATATATTTGACTTTTTAGACCTCATGGCATTTAAGGTGCACTTGGAAGGATATTGTGTTCAAGAATGAAGGATACCTCAGATTCACCAAGAGTTTGTTTGCAATACTGGCTGTGATGAGAATTCATGCACCAGTCAGTGGGTGGTTGGAGGTGTTAAGGGAGCATCTAGGGGTAGATGTGGCACCAGGGATGGCAACAGTAGGAAAGAAAGAGCTGTGTGCAAAGGGCTGTCCAATAGGCACTGTGGCTCAGAGGGCTGAGAGGAGAGGAGAAGAGGGGCACTGTGTATGCAGACCTACCACTCACTCCTCTGCCACCTCCTGTCCTGACTGGGCTTCCCACTGGCCCCAACCAAAAGGAGACCAAGAACACAAAAACCAAGCAATTCCTTCCATGGATCCAGGGCACAGTGGAGAATCAATCTGGAGAGCATGTGGGGAGAAACTGGCCCACATGTGCAGAATTCCTTGTCCTGGGTAAATAGGTCATGAGAATCTGATGAGATGAGCAAACCATATTCTTGTTCACATCACTCCCAGTATTTTTTTCCTTTTTCAGCCACATAAGGGCCATGTTTACTACATAAACCTTTGGAGCTGTAACAACCAATCATGGAAAGCTTCCTGGAAAAAGTGGCAGTTCAGTGGGTCTTTCAATGAGTAGAAAGAAAGAGTAAGAGAGGTAGAGTGAAGGCCAGACATTCACATGACATTTTAAATTTTGAATGTATAGTAAATATCTCTTCTAAATGTGCAGAATTCCTTGTCCCAGGTAAGTATGTGAGGAGCACCATGAGTGCTGGGTATGTGGCTATAAAGAGCAGAATGCAAGGGGAAGAAGCTCAATTAATGAAAGTTTCAAGTGTTCCCAATGTTCACCTGCACCAATGCTAACTCAGAGGAAGCAGTCCTTTTTCAAAGTAAGTCTGTATTCTTAAGAATCCCAAGCTGTTAAGGATGTCAATACATGTACACTCTGGAAAACTGGTTCTGTTTCGCCCATTTTATTACATGATTTCTAGTCTTTTTCTTCAGTATTATTGTATTTGGCATACTGGTTAGACAACCTTATTCTTCATATAGTGATTGCATGATATCCTGGAGAGAGTGGCAGTTTGTACAATATGCATGTGACACTATATACACTATGACAATACTGACTATATTTCCGGTGCTGTACTTTACATCCCCTTCTGGATCAAACTTATTAGCTTGCTCTTTTACCTTCTCATTTTTATTCCTTTATGTTTCAATCTGATAAGATAGATTTTAAATTCCTTACACATGTGATGTTCCAGAATCCAAATTTTCCCATGAATTTAACTTACACGGTTCCTTTAAAAATACTTTGAAGAAATCACAAAATTCTGTGTTGACTTGGTAATGTTTTCCAATCTAGGGACACTAGCTTTCATTTCTTTGAGAAACCTACTCAGGAAAGTTAACTGGTTCAGTTTAAGTGGAAAATGTTCTTTAACACCTTTATTACCACTTCAGACATGTGGTTATTCAATTTCAACACGAAAAAGGATGCTTAATTTTAGATTTCCTCAAACTTTTATATCATGTCATACGAAATTTTTCTTCCTTCCTTCTTCCATCCTTCACAGGAAATGGGTGAACATTAGTTTTGCAGCCTTGTTAGAGGCTTCTCAAACTGTTTTCACATTTCTGTTTTCAAAGGGGAATATGTAAATTTGTTTAGCCAAACTAACTGGCAAACAGGACAGCAAGCTGCTATAAAGAAATAACGTATTGCTTCATCCTGTATGCATTAATGTTCAAAGACCCGGCGGGGAGGAATTCAGGTCCACTCTGTATTTCACGCTCCAACAAATTGCTCTAATGATAAAGTCTGCGGTACAAACAAACAGGAAAGCGCATTTTCTGGAAATTTTACTCGGAAAACCTTAACAATACAGACTTAAATTTGAACAGTTCAATTCTATTATTCCAATTAAAAATACACTTATGAACCAACCTTGAGTAACTCAAATTCTTCACCTTATCCAGAAGATTCACAGATGGGCACTGAATACCTGCCTCTTTCCCAAACAACCCTTTCTCTTTCAGTAATGCTCAAGTAACAGAAACATTTTCTTTACAAAGAAAATTAAATACAGGTCCTAGTACTATTTTAATATCTGTTTCAACTGCCTCTGTCAGATGGGCTTCCCCCACGGTGTCCAACAGAAGAAGCCCAATAACTTGAGATTCTCGTTGATTCACACCCTGTCCCACCGAGGGTGAACCTCTAGGCCTCGTCTAGCACCACGCTCACGACCACTTAGAGGGGCATCACTTCGGCGGCTTGAGTAATTTTCAGACCCTCCATCATCACCACCTCGTCATCTCCTGCTATAATAAGCATCACAGCGACTGTTTCCACTGTAAGTCAGAGGGGCCCCTCGTGCCGGCGGCGCTCCGTGTGAACCTCCTGGAAAGTCAATGACCAAATAACAAAATCTGAACCACATTACACAGATCTCTTAAATCATTATGACTCCAGTAGACCATTAAATACTTGGAAATCACTTGCTTTTATCTCCCTGTGCTGAAACGATAAAAACTATGCTGAGGAAGACTAGGGATCTTATATTTATTTAAAATAAATTTTAAGAGTTGCATTTTAGCTTAAATATTTGAATTTCAATAAATAGTCATGCACATTTTCAGAAAATGGGCTGCATTTCTGACTTTCATGTTGTTCCTAGGCTTTATACTCTTGCATGCACCTTCTGATTTAACAACGTTACAGTACATTTTCCATGTAAGGAAAAAGGTGAGTCTGACCCCTTCCCGCAGAAAGCGATGTATTGTTTTAAGTGATCCACTAAGAAAATAACTCAGCCCAGCCGGGCGTGGCCCAGTGGCTGAGCACCGACCTAGGAACCAGGACATTGCGGTTTGATTCCCAGCCAGGGCACATGCCCAGGTTGCGGGCTCCATCCTCAGTCGGCGGTGTGCAGCAGGCAGCTGATCAATGACTCTCTCGTCACTGATGTGTCTGTCTCTCTCCCTCTCCCTGCCTCTCTCTGAAGTCAGTAAAGATATATTTGAGAAAAGGAAAAAAAAAAAGAAAATAACTCAAAAGACCTCCAAACTAATCAAAAGGGCATACTACATACAGATTTCCCTATGTTCGATGGAAGTAAAATTAGAGTAAAGCACAGCCTGGCTTATTAATCTAATTCTCTGACTGACACACCGTAACTGGACTCTTACCATGACTCTTATATGAATCTCTGTAAGAGCCTCCACTTGGATGTTCAGAATAACCTCTGTCACGACTCCTGCCATAGCCATCAGAGGGACCGCTAAATTTAAAAGACACAGTATTAACAATGTCCAAGTTGACAACTGCCATGCACTATTTGATAAAAAGAGAAATTTTTATAATACCTGTAGCTCCTATACGAATGCTCATCTCGAGAACCTGAGAGGCCATAATCACGGTACACGCAGTCTCTAGGAGGTGGGCCATGCTTGCTGTCTCGGGAACGCGGATCATCTCTCCTTGAATAACTTAGGGAGAGAATGCAGAAATATTTTTTTAATGCACCTTCTAACATCCAGGATACATACACGTCTGAGGACAAAACAAGGGCAAAAATTTAAATGGACAAAAGTCTTTAACACACATTTCTCCACAGAAGAAAGACAAACAGCCAACAAGCTCATAAAAAGATGGCCAATATAACTCACTGGTCATTAGGGAAAGGCAAACCAAAACCAAAGTGAGATATTACTTTACTCCTAAGTAGGCTATAATGTTTGAAAAGGGAACTATCAAGGGTTCCTGTGGATCTGGAGAAACTGGGATCCTTGTGCCCTGAGAACAGAAATGTGAAATGGTTCAGCTGCTGTGGGAAGTATTGGAGCTTCCTTCAAAAACATTAAATGCTGAATTACAAGATGACTCAGAAATTCCCCTCCGATTTAAACACCCCAAATAATTGGTTGGATACGTGTGCTGAAATAGTTGCACTTGAAGTGGACAATAGTTGTACATGAAACAGTTGTACATAAATGCCCACAAACAGAACTGGTAAACAGTGTTAACTACAGCTACAATGAAGTTGTCATGTACTGAAACTGCGATGCACTCATTTGTGCCAGTGAAATTGTGATGCACCGACTACTGCCACCTGGATGACTCCTGGAAACACTTATGCTAACAGAAGACCACATTCGGTTTCCTTCCATTGGTATGATCTGTGCAGAACAGGTACAACAGAGCAGAGGTTGCTGTTTTGATAGAAGGTGGGTCAGGGAGAAAATGGTGGTGACAGCTTAAGGTGAAGAGTGTTCTGTTTAAGGGTAATAAAAATGTTTTGTAACTAGGCAGACATGGTGGTGGCAGCACCCTCTGAATACATAACCCTCTGAATAACTTTCCTTTTCAATATGTTGTTAGATTTTGGAGAGAGAGGAAAGCAGACGGATAGAGACACAGAAGCACAGATGAGAGAGAAACACTGACTGGCTGCCTCCTGAATGTCTCCTAGTAAGGATCCAGCTAGCTCCATACCTTGTCCTCTGTCCACACCACGAATCAAACCAGAGACCTCCTGGTTCTTGGGTGGATCCTCAACCGCCGAGCCACATCAGCGGGCCATAAATACTTACACTGATGCAACAAAAAGTATCAATTATAAGTTAAGAGTTCTTATATTTTATTTTCCTTTACCTGTAAGCAGCAGTGCAATCATCATCACTTGGTGGCATACAGTAACGTCTCCTGCAAGACACTGGCTCTTTGCCTGGAACACCTTCATAATTCTCTTTGCCATGTGACACTGGTCCTTAAATTGAAAAATGCTTATGAGAGTGTATCAAAATTGAGTCTAATGCTTCAAAGGAAAACAAAAATTCAAATCACCAACTTCTTTCTTCGCTCCAAAACAAGTTTTAAATTGACTCTAAGATTCCATTTATGCTCATTTTTCCATGCTCTTTAAAACGTTACTTTCGACTGTTGTATCTTCGGACAGCTTACACCCTACCTATACATTTTGCCTAATATTTAAAATACCATCAGCATGCAAAACTTCCCAAAAGCCTAACAAGCTACAAGCAATTTTGAAGACTTCCACAGACATAATTAATTTAGGCCTACTTATGCTCTTTTAAATCTTACCTGTCAGCTTTTCTCCCAGTCTGTTCATCTTCGTCTGTTCCCTCTCTTGACTAGATTACTTAAAAGCCTCTTAATCTTCCCTTTACACTTCCTGCTTAACACGCTCTCCCTTGAAAACTAATAAACCTTTTCAATATTTAGGTCTTATATTACCACCACCCTGGAGAAGACCTTTCAATTGCTCCTCAAAAGCCACAACAGTAAGCCAAGTTACGATCATTTCCTTTCAAAATCTAGTATCCCACTTACCTTACAACTTGTATGCTCTACTTGCAACTACACTTAGGACTCAGAATATGTACACCATGCTCTCGTGTTGTACCTGCGTATATACACGCTACTACTGGCAAGAATTCCTCTAAGCATATTAATATTTTTGTTGGGCTAGTACACGCCAAATTGGTCACATGTCTAATTTTATAACTTACCACCAAGTGACTGGGTCTCTCGTAATGCTAATGACTTTAAATACATAAGCCAAACCTGGCTGGGCGTATCTCAGCGGTAGAGCATCAACCTGGGAACCAGGCAATCGGGGTCTGATCCACGGTCAGGGCACGAGTCCGGGTTGTGGGCTCCATCAATGACTCTCTAAATCATTGATGTTTCTCTCTCTCTCTCTCTCTCTCTCTCTCTCTCTCTCTCTCTCTCTCCCCCTCTCCTTTCCTCTCTCTGAAATCAATGAACATATATTTTAAAAAATAATGAAACAAATAAACAAACAAATAAATAAAATAATAAGCTTAGCCTTTGTAATGATGGCAATGTAGATTTTGGTGCACGTTAGCTATGCTATTAAAGGGCTCATTTGAAGAGCACTGTACCTCTTTCAAAATATGAAATAATATTACACCTCCCTAAAATAATATTACCTTTAGGTGCTAATTCTTATTCCTAATCCCCGTGGATCAGCGTTTCATCATTTTTTGTGTATTCGCTAGCTAACCCACTAACTGTAATGTATAGGCTTATATGTACTTTCAAGTCAAGAGCCACGATGTTCTTAGCTTCACTGATGTTCTAAACACTTTAAATTTTTCCAAATAATTTCAAGTTCAAGGCCCCTATGGGAGACCCTAAAACACCTCTGTACCAATCTTATGATTCACTTATTCCTTCCATATATTTCACAACGAAGTGCAAGTCTGTGATTGCTCAACTTAGACTATCTGGCTCCTTCTAGTGTGCCTCCCAAGCCTCGATTTTATTCTAAAATACCATCTACACCCACACTGGCCGCTTTTCAGCCAACGACAAAACACTTATATTCTACCAGGTAGGATGAAATTACTTATTCTTCGTATTTCATTCCCAAGTCTCACATTCTTAGAAGCACAGGATATATCTTGTATGTGTTTATATATTTCTTGGAAGTTTCACACAACCAAAATCAATGCCTCGCACGTAAAAATGGTTAGGGTCTTGAAACTGAACTGTCTGATATCTTTTAGATTAGGAAGCCATTAGCAAGGACACCCTGGAAGAACTCATGTGTATCCATCAACAACTGTATAGTAAACAAAATCCTAAGAAAAGCGCCATCAGGGTATAAACAAACAAAGAAACAATAAGGCAGGTTTCACGTATGGTGTGCCTATCTGACCAGGTGACAAAATACATATCCTAAATGGTGCTATTGATCAGAATGTTCTCTCACAGGACATTAGAAATTTTCGTGCAAATTTTAATCTTCAAACCACATGTAAAAGAAGCCTACAAATCACAGAACTCATTAGCAGGAAGTTTAAAAATTAAGAGGAATTCTGTACCAACATGGACTGAAAAGGAAGGTTTTGCCCACTGCACTGTCATCTACTTATTGTGTCTCTTCTTAGAGGCTGGAGAATTATTTCCTAACCATCAATCAATCAATAAAATCGCAATCAGTAAATATGTCTATATGAGACTCACTTTCCACTTGGCTTCCTGAATTTAAAGTTCAGCATTAATTTTACAATAGGTATTCCTAAATCTTTAAGAAACTGCTGTCTCTGCCTTACACAGCATTTACCTCAAATTCCCATCCTACTATCGCTTTGCCTGCAAGCCGAATGGGCGTTTCTTTTAGGAGGAGGATCCACAGTTCTTGAAGATGGACCTCTTTTAACCTGAAGGGGTCCCATGGCGGAACTTTTGTGGCTATTAAGAGTATATTCACCATTATCTGTGTTTAAATAACATCCCTCACTTAAGTAACATCTGTTAAATAGTCAGGTTTGGGTGATTGCTTACAACTCTCCACTAAACGCTATTGTAGTCATGAGCACATGTCAGTCCAAACTGACGAAACCGTCTCTTTCTATGACTTGAGAACAATTCCGAGTTATTGTAAAATCAGTTTGTAAGACCTAGAAAAACCTCAAGCAGCATTTTACACTGGTGTGAAAGAACCAGATTGTGGGTGCCGGAAATCTAAATAAACTAAATGCACAAGTAACTCTTAAAGATACGTGGGGAACAGTCAGTAACAGGTCAGGTAAGTCTGACTTTGAAAATAAAGAAACAGGCTTTAACATGTAACATCAGTTATAAATGAAAATATTAAAATATTCAAAAGATGGTGCATCAGAATAAGGAAGTATCTAAAAAATTACTAGCGTACAATTCTTACAGTCAATTTACAAAATAATCCTAATTTTTAAAGGAAACGCTATGCTCAGCCTGGCCTGGGAGGCTCAGTGGTTGAGCCTTGACCCATGAACCAGGAGGTCACGGTTCCATTCATGATGAAAGCACATATCTGGGTTGTGGGCTTGATCCTTAGAAGGGCCCACATGAGGCATCAATGAATCACTCATCATTGATGTTTCTCTCTCTCTCTCTGTGTCTCTCTCTCTGTCTCTCCCTCTCTCTGAAATCAACAAAAATATATTTTTTGAAAAGAAATACCCATTGAAATAATCATCACAATTTTCCCTTTTTAAACTGAAAAATGTTCATGTTCCCATTTCCTAGTTTTTTCATACGAAAAAAAAAAATGAATATCCACATAAATGGCAAAATACAAATTGGTAACTTCTTCTCAGGTTCACCTTAGTCGTTAAAAACAGGGTTGTTTACCTTAAACTTGGGCAAACCCTGCAATTCCACTTTAGGAAACTTCTCTGAAAACGTCACGCATCTAATTCTCAAAAAAAGACACTAAATCTTTGAATTTGGGAACACTGGTTAACATAAACAAAGTTATGTTATGTTGCATAGTCTGATACACAGATATTTTTGAAGGGAAAAGTGGCTCTCTTTAATAGTGAGCACTCTGTGAAACCATATAAAACTCTACATGTCTCCCTAATGTAGTTTCCCAATTACAAAGTTCCCAACAACAAGGAGGATAGAAACTCCTCATATCAGAATAACAATAGAGACTGGTTCGGCACACTTAGGTACTTAAAACAAATATTGCAGGTCAGTCCCAAATCTGAAGTGTCTGCCTTTGAACCGAATTTAGACTGATTTTGACTTTGTTGTGTCCTTTTCACGATACCCTAATGCTTGTTTAGGATGAAAGCATTTTATTTTCAGAATAGGCAAGCAAATATATTCTTCACAGTTGATTATGTACAAAACACCAGCTGCAACTTCTTGGCGCCAAAGGGGAAAATTCTAGCACATGATTAATAAAAATGGGTTCTTCAGAGAACTGTTGAAGTGAATAGAGGGAAAGTGTAATAATGCTTAAAACAGACTGAATTAGCTTGCAGTTTATGTCATCGGACTGAAAGGTCATTGTGATTGTTTTGCACATTAGTTATTTCATTCATTTTTGTAAGTGCCATAATTCTTTAGCATTTACCAGTCATCTTGATTGCCACTGTTAGTTCCCAGTACAATGAATGTTACCTTTTATTTTGCTTATAAAAGGTGTACGTACAATTTGAGATAGTTCTACATGTTATGAAATATTCTTTTCCGCTCCTATGGTTTCATACTTATAGTTTATTATTCGTTTTTATTTCCTTTTTTCATATATGACTTAATAGTTTCTCCATCTTTTCTCTTTTACAACATGTCTGGGGGTTGCACTGGTTAATATGTTTACATAGGTTTCAGGTGTACAATTCTGTAATACATCGTCTGCATACTGGATTCTGTGTTCACCACCCAAAGTCAAGTCACCCCCATTCCCCATATTTTAAAACATTACCGAAGGGTTTTCCACCAGAGGGACAGCCTTTTGCTCCACTAGGTCCTCCTCTGCCACGTCTCAGACTTCTCACATGACCTCTGTTTCCTGCAGGAAGTGGTGGCCTCCATCTACCACCACTTTCAAAAGATGGCTTGTTGGCTTGCTCTACTTTAATTGTCTGTCCATCCAAAGGCTGAAACAATTACACATAATATCAACATTACATCACATTTACCTCAAACAAAAGAACAACTTTACCAAACTTTTTCTTCAAGCGTGATTCAGTCCTTCATCACGGTAACTTTAGTAAATATTGAAGTACTAACTGCCTTCCATTAAGTCATCCAGCACCGAACCATATGCACTGATGATTCAAAGCCCTCTAGCCCCGCCTGTGTGGCTCAGGGGTTGAATGTCCATCCAGGAACCACGAGGTCGCTGTTCAATTCCCCATCAGGACACATGCACGGCTTGCGGGCTCCATCCCCAGTTGGTAGCATGCAGGAGCAAGCTGATCGATGATTCTCTCTAATTTTTGAGGTTTCCTTCTCTCTCTCCCCCTCCCCTCCTCTCTCTGAAACCCATTTAAAACGGGAACAGAAGAAAAATCCTGGAAATGCCCTCCAGTAGTAAAAATGGAGTCAATTTACAACCTCCGTTATTGAAGTAGACATTTTTATTTGTAGCTGTCACGGGGAAGACTGGTCCTTATCAAATCCAAACAATAAGGCTTAAAACAACACTGATACATTGGGAGTGGCTCACGAAATTACAGAACCAGAAAGCATATTGGGATAATGGAAGAAATATATCTAATCCCCAAAACAGGCCATAATGAAGTGACTTGCGGGGCAATATTAAGGAATTGCTGTTTAATAATCACTGAAGAGTGCAGAGGACATCGGAGACACATATGATGCCGAGATTTTAAGGTCCAACAGGAAAAAGACTACTTTATTCACCAGTACGTTAAAGACTGTATCAAAATAAACTATCAACCACTCCTGTAAAATAAATCATGACATACACATTTTACAAAATCCCCTCTGGTTACAGGATGAAACAACTATTGAGTAGAAAAAGTCAGGGGCAAGAGGGTCAATTACTGATGACGCCCACCATCTACTTGCTCATCTTATTTCCTTTCTTCATGAACTGAGTACCGATTAGAAGGTAAAGGGCCTACTCCAATACTAACCTTTTCGAGGCTTTTCCCCCAAAATCAGAAGTCACCTTTCCCTACTTTCTTTGTGGGCTCTTTTGGTGCTATGGAAGTGTTTGCATCAATTGCAATAACGTTTGATAAACACCTTCTTTCCCCCGTAATTACCTTTGGGGGGGGCGGGGGCTTACTCTAAGTTTTCAAGCTCTTTGAAGACTGAAAGCCTCTTTTCAGTTTTGTTCATATGCCTAACTAATTAAGGTTAATGTAGTATTTTGCTAATGCTAAAGTTCATGTCAATCTCCTTCCAACCCCACTCTCCAGTTCTTAGGCGACAAAAAGGAAAGTAATGGCTAAATAATCGTGGCTTATTTAGGCGCCGTCTACCTTCAAAAATTAGAAAAACACAAAGTACCTAGAAATACTATTAACAGATGGTACAGAGCCACAACATTATTAAAAGACTTACTCTTCCATCCATATCTCTGGCAGCATCCTTAGCATCTTCAGGGCTCTCAAAAGTAATAAAAGCAAAGCCCCAGGACCTGTTTGTTTCCCGATCCCTTATCAAACGAACTGTAATTCAAAATTCAAAATTTAAATTTAATATGCCCAACAAAACTTAACTTTTCCCGTTTTCCAAAACATCAAGGCTCTGAGAATTTCTCACAAAGCCTCTTAATTTGATACAATGGACCAACAAGGCCTAGTAACAACCCTCTGCAAGTTATGTAAAAGGCACAACGTGCTGCGCCATTATTAGCTTTCTAAAAATCTGCAGTGAGTAAACTTAGAGTTAACCTAACTTATCCCCTGTCACGGCCTCACTCCACAATATATTTACAACTTCTTCTTTTTCCTTCTTAATAAGAAGCCATTAACTGGAACTTTTACCTCACTGCTACGAGTGCCTTTGCAACACAACACAGAAAGTTGCAGAAGTTGTCCATATGAGCTTCAAGAACTAAAAACATCCCTTTAATTTATCTGGGCAATGACTTATATTAGATTTACTATCCGTTTACTCTGAGCAGGTAGGCACATTGGTTCTAAGAGTTACCGTCTATTATGGGACCAAATTTTGCAAAGGCCGCTTCAAGCGTTTTTTCGTTGGTCTGGAAACTGAGCCTTCCGACAAAGAGCTTCGCAGGTCTGTCCGCTTCCACCACTGTGCTGTAAGGGGTTAAGATATGCACATCGTTATTAGCCAAAGAATTGAATTTAATGACAAAATGTTCCTGATAGTCAACTGAAGCATATACAAGAGCTTACTTTAATTTTTTTTTTTTAATTTGTAATTTACATCCCCAAATGACAAATGACCTAACAAACAAATTCTCCATTGTACTACACACCTGGGAAAAAATAAAAGGGCATACATTCGATTGCAAAGCTCGTGAAATGATGGGGTGCAGTATACAAGAGTTAAGTTTGTTAAGATGCATTTTTTAACCTAAGTAAGTAGTAAGGAAAGCTGTTTGTAGATTCCACACATCAAACAGTTAATGTTTTAAGTTCTGTGACATACTGTTGGGAACATAAGAAACTTGTAAACCTGTACAGAACTCTTGTGAATTTGAGGCAAAGTGTTGACAATTGCCGGGAAGTAAAATCTCAACACACTGAGATACTATTTCAGAGAATGGCAGCTTTATACTTTAATTTCCACCTTACGATGAAAAGAGAAGACGTAAATGGGTTACATGAAATTAACTGGTGATAAGTCAGGCAGGCGGGAGAGAGTCCAGTGGGGAAATCTGGGAACAGATAAAAGGTCAAAGCATACTGCCTTTCTATAGGCGGGTATAGGATTGTTAACAGTCAACATCACGATGAAGTAATAATGAGAGAATTAGTGGTTTCTGTCCTGGTGTATCCGCTGTGTCCCGCCGGGTCCGGAAAAAGGGAAGTTACCGTGATGTTCCAAAGGCATGTGACTGTACCGGCAAAAGACAACAGACGGGCTTACTTAAGGTAAAGGTTGGCTTCTGTCACGGAAGCTGCAGGTCTAGGACACGACTACCCGTCATAAACTGCTTTCGGTGAGGAAGTTTTAATATCAGGCCATTGCAGGTCACTGAGTTTGCAAGGCCCCGGCTGTCCTCGCCTGAGCCCCCAGCTGTCCTCGCCTGAGCCCCCATGGGTGCCAAGTGGCACTGTTTCCTCCACACTTGGAATGCCCCCCCCCCACAACTGCAATAATCCTGGGTACCCACCACTGAAAAAGAGACCTAACGTAATGTCCTGTTTCCTAAGTTTTTTAAAACAGTCTTGAAAGCCAGAAGCAAGTTAAAGCCTGCGCCGGGCCAACGTAAGCTATCTTCCTGTGTTGATAGAGTTCGGCAAACACTGGTTAAACTGACAGACGAAGTCTACGGGGATATTAAAATTTGAGGACGCCACCCCAGCCAATCCGCGCTTGGACATTTCATAACTGAAGGAGCTTACCCAGCTTGACTGTATCTCCCAATCGTTACTGCAGTCAATCAAGGAAAACCGCTGAAAAGCAAGCTTTATAACGCAACTCGCGACCCGGCCGCCATCCGGTCCCCCAATCCACTTCTTCCCGCAATGGGTGACGACGAGCTAAGCCCGCTCACCCGGCAAAGAGGGTGCACGAGCTCACCAACAACGAGCTTCTTCCCCGAGCTTCTCCCTACCCAGGACTCCCTCCCTTACCCAGCAGCCCCTGCAGGTCGCCCCGCGCCCACCCCGCCAGCCCTCATCCCAGCACAAAACCCGCCCAGTTCACTGGCCTTCCTTCCTTCCCTGCCTCCGGGAGACACCTGTCTTCGGGAGACACCCCCGCCCCTAAGGCCCGCAGGCGTCACACGCACTTTCCGGTTTATGCTCACACAGCGCCCTCCGCTCTTAGGCCCCTGAAAAAGCCTGACAGGAAATCAGAGTCTACATGACCGCGTCTGGCTACTCGGACGCCAGGGCACAGCTGTGGCATGAATTTGTATGTTCTGCTCAACATTCTGAATCCCTTACCTTGTTTTCCTCATGTTGTCCGAGGTCTTGGCTTAAAGCTTCGCTCGGGACACCCGAGCTGAACCACGGGCTGAGGCGGGCGACCAAAGGGATGTGAGGGGCTGAGATTCCCGGATGTTATCGCGAGAGGAGCCGCACAGGAGCGCGGGAAGGAGGGGGCCACGCCCACTGCAGGCTGAGTAAGGGCACCTGGTGAAGGGGAGGTTTCCAGAAACCGAGTGGGTGCTTATTGGACTGAGCCCCGTTTTTGGTTTTCAGCGTGCTACTCCACTTATCAAAGTGAGACCCGCTCACGGTCTTTCCCCTCACCCACAAGCCAACAGGTTCCCCCTACCGTTCTCCTGACCCTCTGATCTTTGCTCATCCCAATACCAGCCACAGCGGTGGTCTTTTTATATTCACCCTACCTGGCCCTGCCCTGCCCTAGGGTCATGCACGTGATGCGCATTTCAGCCAGAGAGAGAGTCAAGTTATTTAATAACAGGCACTGGCTCTGAACAAGTAGATACACCGCGAGCCGGGCTTCAGACCAAGAGCCAGACTGGGGCTGAGACCATCGCCATGAGCAGGGATGTTCCTGCGGGCTCAGATCCCCTGGTCTCCTCTCACCACCTCCTGCAGGTAGATGTGGTTTTCATTCTGTCATGCACCTACCTGCTTGTGCTTACTCTGGGCAGAAACGTGGCAAGTGACTCTTCCTTGGGCCAGCCAGGGCTTCTGCCAGGATACCGGGGCTGCTGGCGGAAACTCTGCTGGAGGTCAGGGTTCCAAGGTCACCCGGCACCACAAGGCACAGCCTCAACTCATCCCGTGAATGCTATTCCTGGGCTGAGGTGGTCAGTCTGGGGGAACAGCAGTCATGGATGCTGACGTTAGGACTCAGCTCATGCCTTCACACCATTGTTCAAATGCCGTGTAACTTTGGGCCAGCAATGTCTATCTCTAAGCTTCGGGTTCTACCCTGGAAAATGGGAAAAGTGCAGTCCTCGTGGATAAAGGACATGAGGAGCATTACGGAAGGTGAGTTTGCAGCAGCACGCACTCTGTGAAGGTATACCCGACACCAGTATCCTGGCCTTGAGAAGCCTGTTCCCGGTCACGCTCCAGCAGTGCTGCTTGTATGCAGACATGGAGCGAGTGGGACTTGGAGATTGTATCCTAGCATTCATGCTTGTGGGCTCATTATGTGCAAAGGCCTTGAGGTGGGAACATGCCTGGCATGTTCCAGGAACAACAAGGAGGCCAGGGTAGCTGGTCTTGAGGGTGTGATGGGGTGTGGGGAAGGGGATGTCTGAGACGACAGGGACTGTAATGGAAATCCTCCTCAGAAGGTTCATTTGAGCTGACCAAGGTACAGCAACAAGGCTCCAGACTTGTGAAGACATGGGGCAGGAGAGATCCTCAGAGGGAGCAGCAAGTGCAAAGACCCTGGGCCAGAGGACAGCTAGAGTGCCAAACACTTGCAAAGTGTGCAGGTGACTGGAGAGAAGTGCATCAGAGAAGAAGAGGAAGAGGGGCAGCAGGCAAGTGTTGTTGGTTAGTCTGGACTTTTGACCAAGTGCAATCGGAAGCCAGGGGTCTTTTGGCAGCCAGAGAAAGGATGTGGTTTGTGATGTTTAGTGATTCCCTGGTGACTGAGAGGGAGGAAAAGAAGTAGGATGGACCCTGGGTCTCTGGGCAGTGGGTGAGTGATCCCGAGGAGGCACTGATGGGTGAGATGGACGTCAGGGCAGCAAGGGGATACAGCCTGGAGATTAAATTTGGAGGATATGTTCCCATATTTTTTCCGAAATAGCCCCGCATAAAGTCCAGGAAAGCATACAGGAATTAACAGTGACTATTTTTAACCCCCAGATCCTGGGACAGCATTTCTGAAGTAAGTGCTTTCCAAACCACTGATGCCTGCAGAGGAGAGAGGGAGAGAGGGGTGCAGCCAGACCTGAGCCCAGTCACCAGCTGGTGCTTTCTCATGTTTTACAGAGAGTTTGACTGACGGTAGGATGACAGATCTTAATGTTGAATTAATACAAGTCACCTCAGTAAACAGCACAAAGGAAAGGAACGTGATTAATGAACATAATCTCAGCCTCAAAGATTGGTCAGGCACTGTCAGATAACCCCAGATACACAATTCTGAAATCCGAGATGGAGAGGAGGAAAGGAAGGGACCATGACAGATATTTTAGGAAATAATCCCCATCAACTCCACAAGTTCTTCATAGGACATGAATCTGAACACGGGGTGTGTGTGGGTTAGAACTTTAATCACTGCTCCCCTTCCTGACACTCTCACATCCACTTAACTGGTTCTCAGAGTCATTATTGTCAGTGTTCCATTCGCTAGCTCATTATGCCCTGGTTGGTATTATTTCACCCTCTCACTGGTGTCTACGGGGTTTTCAGGACAACGATTTTCTAACTCACATGTCTCCTCAGAATCCAAATTCCAAACCATGTAACCAGGAGATGCTCTGTTTTAAAAATGAAATAATTACTCATTCAAAGTTCCTCTTCAAGACATAACAAAAAATTGGGGAGAATTATTGTCAACTCCTTGTCCCTGTAGCACTACTTTTTACAACAACATTTCCACATATACACAGTACTTTTCTGCCTAAAACTTACCCTGACTGGTACATTTCTTCAAATCCTCATCTTGCTGCGGGGCCCATGATCCTAATTTTCACTTCCAGAAAACAGCTTCTGTCTTACACAGTGAGTGAGGCTGGTGAACCAGGTCCTCATTCACCTACACGTAGTAAGGGCATGGCTACAACTCCTTTCTGAAACATGCTGGCGGAAACTATGCAAATAAAGCTACACCTGCAAATAAAGCATCCTTATTACTCTGAGAGTACAGACACTGAGCAACCTGAGCTATAAAACAGAAGTTGACTCTTGCATGAAAAGAATCGCAGAGTCGGTGAGAAATACTAATTTTAACATCTGATGAATGAGGATAGATGAGAAATGACAGGTAGGTGACACATGGTAGATAAAACTGAGGACAGATATAGATAAATAGGTGCCAGATGCCAGACTAATTGCTAGGTAGTAAAAGAGGATATATACACAGATACATAGCAGACAGACAGACGGAGAGAGAGAGGCAGGCAGCAAGCATATTTCTAGAGAGGGCATTTGGTTGAACTGTGAAATGGACTGTGAAGTCCCCCACCGGGTTGTCTTTCTCTCTGCGTGGGAGCTGACTTCCTACAGGGGGCATCCTTGCAAATCCATCACCCTTTGGGACTGAGCCCTGGACATTTAAGCCCATGCTCCCCAGGCCCTTTCCTTGAACGACCTTGTCTCCCTTGGTAAAGTAGTAAGACACAATTTAATGGAACTCCTCTTAGTTAATCCTCCTCCCCAGCTTCCGCAACACAGGAAGGCTTCTTGTACCATCCCAAGGCATGACTTACCTACTTCTGGCACTCTACAGGCCCAGCCCTCACAAGGACTGGTAATGCCCAGGCAGCCAATTGTAATGCCCAAAACAAAGTAGAAATAACACATGGACAAATACTGTTAATGATCTTTATTTACATTTTTCAAGGAACAAACAACATACACACAAATACAGCAGATGCTCTTGCTTTAACTTTCCACTTCATACCATGCTTTGGATGACTCCATGACTGAATACCTCATCACAGGGACATGCAGCACCTGTTTCCTGTGCAGGAAGTAATGTGTGCTTGAAAACACATATTTGCCTCAAAAAGCTTCTCATATGCACTACTGGTATTTGAAGTACAATCGATGGTCCATCCTATGTATGTCTCACTGCGGGAGGTCCCCTGAACACAACAAACATTTTCACTGAATATCACTGAAGAGTATTAAATAACGGTCGAAGGCCCAAACCTGGAAAATGGGTCACTTTCTCTATTGGGATCTCTCTAATTTTACCCAGCCCTTTGTTCAACACATCCCACCACAAGCCCATTATAATGGCAGTGATCTCAGCATAGCCTGGTGTGGAATAAAGAAATATATGACGGTTGCTATCAATAAAGGGAAGTGGTGGCTGAGCAGCCTCAGCCATGGAATTCCAATGCTTGATTATCAAGTGGCAGTATTTTTCCAACAAGTAATTTTATTGGGTATTCTGGCAATGCATTCTCACATCTGTCCATAAGGTATGAGCAAGTTAAAAAGAAAAGAAAAAAGGAAAAAGATAATTGGGGGGGGGGGGGATGCTGGCAAAGCATTCTCAAGTTTGTTCACCAGGCAGCAACATTTTCCCAACTAATCATTTTCCTGGGGACGCTGGCAATGTATTCTTACAGTTCTTCAACAGAGGGTAGCATTTTCCCACTAAGTGATTTTATTGGAGATGCTAGGATAAATTCTTACATTTGTCCAAACTTTGGCAGCTTTTTTCCCTAGAATTATCTCTTTGGGATTGTTGGCTATGCCTTCTCATGTTCAAATACCAGGTGGCAGCCTTTTCTCCCCAAATGACATTATTGGACATACTTGCACTGCATTCTCATGATTTCCCAAAGTTGCCAGAAAATTTCTTACAAATGATTGTTTTGGGGATTCCGGCAATGCATTCTCTTGCTTGAACACCAGGTGAGAGCATTTTTTCACCAAATGACTTTACTGGGAAACCTGGCGATATATTCTGATGCTTGTCAAACAGACGGCAACATGATCTCACAAGTGTTTTCTTTGGTATGCTAGCAATTCATTCTTACCTTTGTTCAACAGCTGGCAGCAATTTCCCACCAAAAGGTTTTATTAGGGGTGCTGGCAATGCAGTCTCATGTTTGTGGAACACATGGCAGCATTTTTCCCAAAAATGACTTTCTGAGGATGTGTCATTGCACTCCCAAGCTTCTCTACCACATGGCAGCATTTTGCAACAAATGATTTTATTGGAGATGGTGGCAATTCATTCATACGTTTGTCTAGCAGGTGGGGCCTTTTCCCACCAAATGATTTTATTTGGGATGCTGGTTATGCATTCATACGTTTCGTCAGCAGTTCCAGCATTTTACCACCAAATAATTTTATTAGGGATGCTAACAAAACATTCTCACTCTGTCCACCAGTTGGATGCATTTTTCAGTCAAGTAATTTTATTGTGTGTGCCAGAAAGGCATTCTCACTCTTCTCCACCTGCTGCCAGCAATTGTCAACCACAAAGTTTTTTATGGAATCCTAGCGGTGAATTTTGATGCTTGTCCTACAGGTGGAAGCATTTTTTTTTTTTTTTCCACTTTAGGATTTTATTACAAATTTGGCAATGCATTATCATGGATTTCGACCAGATGGCAGTATAATCTGACAAGTGATTTTATTGGGATGCTGACAATGCATTCTCAGACAGGTGCCAGCATTTTTCCAACAAATGAGTTTATTGCGGATTCAGACCATCTGTTGTCATGCTTATCTAAAAGTTGGCAGTATTTCCTTACAAATGATGATTTTGGGGATGCTGGACATGCGTTCTTGTGCTTGAACGGCAGGTGGCAGTGTTTTCCCGCAAATGCTTTTATTGTGGATGCTGACAATGAATTTTCACGCCTGTCCTGAGGTGGCAGTATATTTCTATCAAATGATTTTATGAGCAATGCTGGCAATGCATTTTATATTTGTCCAACAAGTGGCAGCATTATTCCACCAAAGGATTTTAATGGTGTTTCTGGCAGTGCATTCTCAGTTTGCCCATTAGTGGGCAGGATATTTTCCACCAAACAATTCTATGGCAATACTGGCACTGCTTTCTCACTTTTGTCCCATAGGTGGCATAATTTTGCACCCGTTATTATTTTGGTGTTGCTGGCAATGCATTACCAGGCTCGAACACCAGGTGGCAGCATTTGTCCACCGAAATATTTTATTGCGGCTGCTAGGACTACAATCTCAAGCTACACCACCAGGTGACAGCATTTTCTTACCAAATGATTTTATTGGGGTTGCTCCCGATGCATTCCCACGATTGTCCCCCAGGGGCAGCATTATTCCACAAAGTCCTTTATTGACTATTCCAGCAACAGATGCTCAACCTTGGAGAACAGGTGGCGCCCTTTTCCCAACATGTTATGTAATGGGGGATGCTGGCAATGCATTCTCACTTTTCTCCAACAGGTGGAAGCACTTCTTTTGTTGAGGATGCTGGCAGTGCATACTTATGCTGGTCCACAACATAACAACCTTTTTTTTCGCAAAAGATTTTCATTGAGATTCCTCCAACTTATTTTCACCCTTGTCCATCATATGGCAGCATGCTCTCACAAGTGATTTCATTTTGCAAGCTTAGAATGCATTTCTAGGAGGTAGGATTTTTCAACCAAGTTATTTTATGGGGTATGCTGGCAATCTAGTCTCACGTTTGTCCGCCTATTGGCAGCTATTTTCCCCTAAAGTGATTTGGGGGGGGGGGGGGATGTTGGCTCTGAGTTCTCACACTTCAATATCGGGTGGCAGAATTTTTACCCCAAATGACTATTGGGGCTCCTGGTTAGGCATTCACATGCTTGTCCTGAAGATAGCAGCAGGATCTTCTAAATGATTATACTGGGGATGCTGGCAATACATTCTCACGTTTGTCTACCAGTGAGCAGCATTAGTCAACAAAAGGACTCTATCTGGGATGCTGGCAATGCATTCTCACCAGGGGGCAGCGTTTTGCCACCAAAATTTTATTGGGGGTGCTGACAATGCATTGTAGCGCATCTCCACAGATGGCAGCAAGATCTCACACGTGATTTTTATTGGGGATGCTGGCAATGGTTTCTCACGCTCGTCCACCAGATGGAACCATGGTATCACAAGTGATTTAATACGGGATGCTGAGAATGCATTCTTAGATTTGTCCAATTGGAGGCCGAACTTTTCCACCGTGTGCTTTTATTGTGTATGCAGGCAATACAGTCTCACGTTTAGCCAAACGTAGAGAGCAATTTTCCCCTAAAATAATTTTTGGGGAATGTTGGCTATGCATTCCCACACTCAAAACATAGGGTGGCAGCATTTGCCCCCCCTCGTCCCCCAATAATTATATTGGGATTCCTGGCAATGCATTCACAGTCTTGTCCAGCAGATGGTAGCATGATCTCACTGGTGATTTTATTAACGTTGCTGGCAATGCATTGTTACCTTTGTCCAACATGTGGCAGCATTTCTCCTCAAATGGACATAATTGTAGGTTTTGGCAATGCATTTTCTAGTTTGTCACCAAGTGGCAGCATTATTTCCAAAAATGATTGTTTGGAGGATGTTGGCATTGCATCCCCAAGCTTCTCCACAACATAGCAGCATTCTTCCAACCAATGAATGCATTGGGGATCGGGGTAAATAATTCATACGTCTGTCTAGCATTAGCTGCGTGTTATAACCAAATGATTTCTTTGGAGGTGCAGGTAATGCTTTCTCAAGTCTAACCAAAAGGTCGCATAATATTTTCAAGTGTGTGTTTTTGTTTTTTGTTTGTTTGTTTGTTTGTTTGTTTGTTTTGGAGGCTTGCAGTGCATTCTCACCCTTGTCCATCAGGTGGCAGCATTTTTCAACCAAATGATTTTATTGGGTGTGCTGGCAAAATATTGCCACATGTTTTCAATGGCTGGCAGCATTTTTACACACAAATGATTTATTTTTTTCTTCACAATGCTGGCAATGCATTCTGATGCTCGATCCAAAGTAGCAGCATTTCCCCACTAAGTGATTTTATTGGGGATGCTGGCAATGCATTCTCATGCTTGTCCACAAGGTAATGGCATTTTTCCAGAGATGATTTTATTTTATTTTCTATTTATTTTCATTTTTTTAAGTTCCTTTATCTTTATTGTTGAGAATAATACAGATGTCCCCATTTTTATCCCCACTGACCCCTTCCACCCTACATCCATCCCACCCCAGGCTTTCCCCATACCAATGTCTGTGTCCATGGGTTATGCTTATAAACATATAAGTTCTTTCATTAATCTCTCCCCACCCATACCCCCCTCCCCGCGTTCCCTCTGAGATCCCTCAGTTTTTTCCATGCTTCTGTGTCTCTGGATCCACTTTGTTCATCAGTTTATTTTGTTTATTATATTCCACATATAAGTGAGATCATGTGGTACTTGTCCTTCTCTGGCTTATTTCACTTAGGATAATACTTTCTAGTTCCCTCCATGCTGTGCCAAAGGATAAAAGATCCTTCCTCTTTACAGCTGCATAGTATTCCATGGTATAAATGTGCTTCTTATGCACTCACCTACTGATGGGCACTTGGGCTGTTTCCAGATCTTAGCTATTCTCAGTTGCACTGCTATGAAAGTAGGGGTGCATAAGTTCTTTGTGACTGGTGTTTTGGGTTCCTAGAAGTGGGATCACTGGGTCAATTTTTAATCTTTTGAGGAAACTCCATTCTGCTTTCCATAGTGGCGGCACCATTCTGCATTCCCACCAGCAGTTTACTACAGTGCCCTTTTCACAACACCCTCACCAGCACTAGTAGTTTGTTGATTTGTTATGGTAGCCATTCTGACAGCTGTGAAGTGATACCTCAGTGTGGTTTCAATTTGCATCTCTCTGATGATTAGCGACATTGAGCGTTTTTTCATCTGTTGCTTAGTCATTTGTGTGTCCTCTTTGGAGAAGTGTCTATTTAGGTCCTTTGACCATTTTTGGTCCTTTGCATTGTTTGTCTTCCTTAAGTTGTGTGAGTTCCTTATATATTTGGGGTATTAACCCTTTATCAGGTGTGTCATCGGCAAACATGTTCTCCCATACAGTGGGCTCCCTTTTCGTTTTGTTGATGGTTTCTTTTGCTGTTCAGAAGCTCTTTATTTTGATGCAATCCCATTTGTTTATTTTCTCCTTAGTTTTTCTTGCCCGAGGAGATGTATCAGCAAACATAGTGCTACCAGAGATGTGAGATTTTGCTGCCTGTTTTCCTCTAGGATTTTTATGGTTTCATGTCTTATATTGAAATCTTTTATCCATTTTGGATTTACTTTTGTGTACGGTGTAAGTTGGTGGTCTAGTTTCATTTCTTTGCATGTACCTGTCCAATTTCCCCAACACCATTTATTGAAAAGACTTTCTTACTCCATTATATGTTCCTGCCCCCTTTATCAAATATTAATTGACCATAGTGGCATGGGTCAATTTCTGGGTTCTCTGTTCTGTTCCACTGATCGATATGTGTGTTCTTGTGTCACTACCAGGCTGTTTTGATTACAGCGGCTTTGTAGTATAACTTGCTATCTGATATTGTGATCTCTCCAACTCTGTTCTTCCCTCTCAAGGTTGCCGTGGCTATTCGGGATGTTTTTTGGTTCCATATACACTTTAGAAGTGTTTGTTCTAGATCTGTGAAATATGCTGTTGGTATTTGAATAGGAATTGCACTGAATTTATAGATTGTTTGGGTAATATGGACATTTTAATGATGTTAATTCTTCCAGTCCATGAACATGGTATATTTTCCCATTTGTTGATATCTTCCTCTATTTCTGTTTTCAGTGTCCTGTACTTTTCCAAGTAAAGGTCTTTTACATCTTTGCCTAAGGTTATTCTTAGGTATCTTATTTTTTAGTTGCAATGGTAACTGGGATTGCTTATTTAGTTTCTCTCTCTGAGAGTTCATTATTGATGTATAAAAATGTCATTGGTGTCTAGGTGTTTATTTTGTATCCTCCTGCCTTGCTGAATTCATTTATTAAATGTAGTAGGTTTTTGGTGGAGCCTTTCGGGTTCTGTATGTACAATATCCTGTCATCTGCAAATAATGACAGTTTTGTTTCCTCCTTTCCAATTTGGAAGCCTTTTATGTTTTCTTGTCTCATCACTGTGGCTAGGACTTCCGGTGCTATGTTGAATAAGAGTGGTGAAATTGGACACCCCTGTCTTGTTCCTGTTCTTAAGGGGAAATGGTTTTAGTTTTTGCCCATTGAGTAAGATGTTGGCTATGGTTCGCTACATATGGCCTTTATCATGTTGATGTATGATCCCTGTAATCCCACTTTGCTGAGAGTTTTTATCAAAAATGGGTGTTGGATTTTATCGAAGGCTTTTTCTGCATCTATTGATATGATCATGTGATTTTTGTCTTTCAATTTGTTTCTGTAATGTATCACGTTTATTCACTTGTGAATATTGTACCAGCCTTGCATCCCTGGAATAAGTGCCATTTGGTCATGGTGTGTGGTCTTCTTAATGTATTGCTGCATCCGATTTTCTAATATTTTATTGAGGATTTTAGCATGTATGTTCATCAGGGATTTGGGCCTGTAATACTCTCTCTTTCTAGTGCCTTTATCTGGTTTTGGAATTAGGCTAATGCTGGCCTTATAAAAAGAATTTGGATATGTTCTTTCCTCTTGGATTTTTTTGAAATAGTCTGAGGAGAATAGGTGTTCATTTTTCCTTGAATATTTTAAAAGCCTCCTCTGTGAAGCCATCCAGGCAGGGCTTTTGTGTGCTTGGAGCCCTTTGATTACTGCTTCAACTTCATCAGCAGTTATCCACCTATTTAGACTTTCTGACCCTCCCTGATACCAGTTCCGGGCATGGGGCTTCCGGCGGACTGTCTGGCCGCAGGGGGCAGGAGGCACAGTTGCGGGCAAAGGGAGGGGCGGAACAGACTGGAATCTCCCCTCCCTGCTTTGAGTAGATGAGGGGCTGCCCCGAATGAGGGGAACAGCAAACCCAGCATCGCTGGTGCGTGTGCCTTTCCCCAAGGTGGCGACCAAATGCCTGGGGCTAGCCTCCCCCCTTGAAGCCAAGAGTGTGCCTGAAGTATCCCCAGAAAGACAATAGCGCCACACAGCGTGCCACCCGGCTTGGCCGTGGTCGCGGGCTGCCTCCTCCTGCTTCCTGGCAACTGCTCATCCCCGGGTCAGTGCCACATGGCGGGTCCGTCTGGGTCAGGAGACAGCGGGCCTCCCCAGACCCTTTAGGTTATCAGTGTACCGAGAAGGGCCCTTCAGGTGACCACGCGGGCTTGCGGGCGCCGGGGCGGTGTGGGCCATGGGGACCATGGAGGCCGGCGCAGGTGGGATGGCCAGGCGACCTCCATCCTACGGGCTAAGGCTGTGCAGAATCTGGAGCCCTGGAGGCCGGGGCGCAGGCATTGCGGGGGGCGGAGCTGCTACTGGACAGGGCCCGTGTCACGCAGGTGGCGGTAGCGGCGGCTGGGGGCAAAATGTGGGCGGCGGAGGAGGCGGAGACCCAGGTAGAAGCCGCGGAGAAGCCTGAGGAGCAGCAGCAAGCAGACCCAGGGCCACTGGGACCGCAGCCCCGCCCGCACTGGAGGCGCTGCAGGCCCCTCAGCTCCAGCTGAGCGCTGGGAGTGGCCGAGCCAGCAGGACCTACATTCAGGTGAAGCGCAGGACCGCTCAGCGTACCAAGCCCATTCTCGAGCGCAGAAGGGCCATCATCCAGTGCATCCCCAACTTCTGGGCCAAAGCTGCATCCTTGCCCATGCCCTTCTGGCCTGACTGCTGACAAGGACGACAGGCAGTAAGTGGAGGAGGGGCTTGGGCAGGACAAGGGGAGGAGGGCAGAGGAAAGGGCCTACTATCGCTAGCGACCCAGGCCTGGGCAAATGTGAGGGCCTGGAGCTCCTCAAGCGGGGGCCAGGTGCACTTCCCACCGTGCCCTGCCTCTTCCTCTGGATGTTTTGCTCCTGCTTCTGACTCAGGCTCACCCTCGGCCACCGCCTCCACTACCTTCATGACATCCTCCCCCTCCAGGGCAAACTGCTCCCCACCTACTAATTCCTGTTCAGTCAATTCCTCCCCTTCCCACTGTCCCTCCCTGCCCGACCCTTGCAGAACCTCCACCAACCGCTCTGGGTTCACCACCTCCTCCTGCCTCCCCACCTCCAGGTCCAGAAAGACCTCCTCCACAGCCAAAAGCGTGTCATACCCTGCCACCATCTCACCGCCTGCACGACGCCCTCCCCCTGCACGACATCCTGCTCCAGTGCCACCAACGCCCCCTGCACGCCCTCCTCCTCGTCTTCCCGGGGCTCCGCGCCCTCTGCCCACTGCTGCAGGGCTCTCTGGTCGTCCCGCACAATCTGCTCTTCAGCCTGCACGCCCTCCTCCCTCCCCAACTCAGGGTGGGGACAAACGTCCTCGCCGGCCGCCAACCTCTGGTCCGCAGTCACAAACACCACCCCCTGCGTGGGGTCCACCATCTCCAGCCCCAGCTCTACCCCCTGCCCAGCACCGCCTCTGCCCTTACCTCCTGGGCCTCATCACCTTCCTGCACCAACGGAACGTAAAGGCGTTCCGGCCCATCCCATTTACCCCGTTATGGGTGGAGGAAACGGCCGTGGTGCACTGGCAGGCCAGAGGAGCCCCAGCACCTGAAGGCCCCCTGCGCCGCTAGGACAAGGCAAGCGGCCTGAGGAGCCCCGCTGTCTCTGAAACACAGCCTGACGCCCGGTTGCGCGCTGGACCGGAGCCGGGCGGTGTCACGAAGTAGGCGGTGCTAGCGCGGGGACGCAGAGCCTGCGGAGTCCACTGTGCACGCCGTCTGCAGGTCCGGAGAGGGGCCCTTGCTGTGCTGAGTGCCAGCATACTGGGGCTACGCACAGGGGCTTGTGACCCGGGCAGGTAGTAGGGAAGTCCGTCCTGGACACGCCCTTCGCCCCCTCCCGGCTGGTGGGCGCTGAAACAGCCGGCGACAACAGGCAGAGCCCGGCCCCTTCCTCGGCCGACCTGGTGTACGGGCCTGGCAACTGGAGCCAAACATTGCTGAGCATGCCCACCTTCTGGCCTCGCACCTGCCCCCTCTCAAGGGGCTCGCTGCCTGCCGGGCTCCTCCTCAACGCTAATCACATTTCCCACTTCACAATCCGTTTTCCGTACCACTTTCCCGCTGATGCTCAGTGACCCCTGGTAAAACCACCGCGACAAACGCCCCGCGCGGTAGAGGCTATCCCCGCATATGGCATATCTGAGATCGAAGCTACAGGCAAAGGGAAGGCCTGTGCCTGCAGGGGACTGGAGCCTCCACTCTGGCAGAGCTGAATGCTCAGCGGAATAGGGCTCATTCTGTCTCTGAATCAGCCAGTTTCCGTCCGTTTCCCACTGCCCTTGTTCGGTCTTTTCCTCATTCCAGCCCTCTCGCCCATCCACTCCTTGGGTCTCGGTGACCAGTAAGAAGGAAGGCTTGATACTGCTCAAGCATTACTTGGTTGCCAAAGAAGGACTTGGTCCCAAAGAGCCCAGTAAAGAAACAGTCGTGTTCACAGGAGGCCATTTCCATGTGAGGAAAGGTGAAAGGACCACAAATGGGCAAGGTGTACTGACTGTGGACATCATGGTCCAGAGACTGCCCAACACAACTTCAAGTACATGCCTGTGCCTCTGTGTGTGGGCTCATTGGGAGGGGGGTGAGTGCCCACCTGCAGGGGTGTCTTTTTGTGGGGGCTGGGGAGCGCTCAGATTCTTAATGTTGCCTTCATTGTTTACCCTTGCAGCAGGGGATTCTTTCCCAAATGAACCTAATAATACTCACTGTCTTCCCGCAGGCCTTGGCTCCCTTCCCCGCAGCCCCTACATGCATCTTATTCCCCCGCTTGCCAAATGTGATTCGGAACCCTGGGCCTCAGAGACTGATTCTCTCCCCAAAATACAATGCACCGCACTTCCAGAGAGGGCATTTGGTCCAGCTGTGAATGGAAGATCGTTTCCCTCCTGGTTGCCTGTCGTCAGCGTGTGAGCCGACTCCCCGCAGGGACGGTACTATCAAATCTTCATCATCCTTTAGGACCGAGCACTGGACATTGAGGCCCTTGCTTCCAAGGCCCTTTCCTTGAACTACCTTATCTCCCTCAGTAAAACGGGAAGGCCCCATGCAGTGGACTTTCTTGTAGTTCCTCCTCCCTCGCCTGCACCACTAGGGAAGAATTCTGCCTTCTGATGCCATCCCAAATCAAAACTCACACTTCTGCAACTGTACAGGCCCAGCCCTCACAGGGACTAGTAATTCCCAGGCAGCCAATTGTAAAGCCCAGAACATTGTACAAACAATACACACGCACACACGATGGATGCTCCTGATTTGTGTATGCCAAGGAGCAAACAACACACAAACACAGCTGATGCTCTTGACTTATCCTTCCATCTCTTCCGTGCTCTGGATCTCTCTGTATCTGGATGCCTGCCACAGGGACATTCTGCACCGGTTCCCTGTGCAGGAAAACAATGTTTGCTTGAAAACACTTTTTTTTTTTTTGGTGGGTATGTGGGGGAAAAAAACTGGCCTCATGTGCAGAATTCCTTGTCCTGGGTAAACAGGTCAGGAGAACCTGATCAGCAAACCTCATATTCATATTCACAGCACTCCCAGTATTTGTTTTGTTTTGATTTTCAGTCATGCAGGGGACATGGTCACTGCATGCAGCTGTGCAGCTGTAACAATCATGGAGAGCTTCCTGGAGAAAGTGGCAGTTCGATGAATCTTCTCAGTGAGAAAAAACAAGGTGAGAGAGGTAGAGTGAGGGCCAGACACACACATGATATTTTAACATTTGCGTGTATTGTAAGTGTCTCTTCCAAATGTGCAGAATTCCTTGTCCCAGGTAATTATGTCAGGAGGACCATGACCGCTGGGTGTGTGTCTATAGTGAGCACATTGCCAGGGTATGAAGCTCAATTAATGAAAGTTTCAAGTGTTCCCATTCTTCAGCTGCAACAATGTTAACGCAGAGGAAGTACTCCTTCCTCTTCCCAGATAAATCTACATTCTTAAGAATCTCAAACTGCTAAACATGGCAACACCTTTGATTAAGATGTGCACTCTGGGAAATTGGTTCTGTTTTCCCTATTTTATTTATCACACAATTCCTAGTCTTTCTCTTCAGTATTAGTATGGATTACTTTCAGGAGGTTGGCATACTGGTCAGGCAACCTTATTCTTTACATAGTAATTCCCTGACATGTGAAATATCCACCATACATACTTACGACAACAGTACTGACTGTATTTCCAGTGTTGTACTTTGTACTTTACATTCCCTTCTGGATCGAAACGTATTAGCTTGCTCTTTCATCTTTTCATTTTCACTCATGTATGTTTCCATCTGATTTGCTAGATTTTAAATTCCTTACACGTTTATGTTCCAGGATCTAAATTTTCCCCGAATTTCACACACGCTGTTCCTTTAGCAATACTTTGACGAAACCACAAAATTTTGTGTTGACTTTGTAAATTCAGTTTGGAAGACCTGTTCGTAAATATTTACGCACTCAACACTCCTAGAAGTGAGTTTTAAAAAAGTATTCCTCTTCATAAACTTCACCCGAATTCACTGAAAATACCTAACCATTCAAGATAACTTGAAATCCTGAGAGCAATTAAACCCTTTGTGGTACATAAATTTTAAAATATTTGAATCAGGAGCACCAGTAGTTCTAAAATTAAGCACACTTTTCCAGTGCAGGGGCACTAGGTTTCATTTCTTTGAGATATCTACGCAGGACAGTTAACTGGTTCAGTTTAAGTGGAAAACCTTAGTTCAATCCCATTATTCCTGATTCAGACATGTGCTGCTTCCATTTCAATAAGCAAAAGGATGCTTAATTTTATTTTTATTTTTCAAAAACATATCTGTATTGACTTCAGAGGGAGGGAGGGAGGGAGGGAGGGAGGGAGGGAGAGGGAGAGAGAGAGAAACATCAATGATGAGAGAGTCATTGATCGGCTGCCTCCTGCACGCCGCCCTCTAGGCACTGAGCCCCCACATTCCCTGTCATGTGACCTGACAGGGAATACAACCAGGATATCCTGGATCATAGGTTGATGCTCAAGCGCTGAGACACAGCGGCCAGGCAAGGATGCTTAATTTTAGATTTCTTCAAACTTTTATATCATCCCATATGAAACTTTTCTTCCTACTGAAACGATTACTCTATAGGATAAAGGCATACAAAATGTCACAGGAAATGGCTGAACATTACTTTTGCAGCCTTGTTAGAGGCTTCTCAAACTGTTTTCACATTTCTGTTTTCAAAGGGGAATATGTAAATTTGTTTAGCCAAACTAACTGGCAAACAGGACAGCAAGCTGCTATAAAGAAATAACGTATTGCTTCATCCTGTATGCATTAATGTTCAAAGACCCGGCGGGGAGGAATTCAGGTCCACTCTGTATTTCACGCTCCAACAAATTGCTCTAATGATAAAGTCTGCGGTACAAACAAACAGGAAAGCGCATTTTCTGGAAATTTTACTCGGAAAACCTTAACAATACAGACTTAAATTTGAACAGTTCAATTCTATTATTCCAATTAAAAATACACTTATGAACCAACCTTGAGTAACTCAAATTCTTCACCTTATCCAGAAGATTCACAGATGGGCACTGAATACCTGCCTCTTTCCCAAACAACCCTTTCTCTTTCAGTAATGCTCAAGTAACAGGAACATTTTCTTTACAAAGAAAATTAAATACAGGTCCTAGTACTATTTTAATATCTGTTTCAACTGCCTCTGTCAGATGGGCTTCCCCCACGGTGTCCAACAGAAGAAGCCCAATAACTTGAGATTCTCGTTGATTCACACCCTGTCCCACCGAGGGTGAACCTCTAGGCCTCGTCTAGCACCACGCTCACGACCACTTAGAGGGGCATCACTTCGGCGGCTTGAGTAATTTTCAGGCCCTCCATCATCACCACCTCGTCGTCTCCTGCTATAATAAGCATCACAGCGACTGTTTCCACTGTAAGTCAGAGGGGCCCCTCGTGCCGGCGGCGCTCCGTGTGAACCTCCTGGAAAGTCAATGACCAAATAACAAAATCTGAACCACATTACACAGATCTCTTAAATCATTATGACTCCAGTAGACCATTAAATACTTGGAAATCACTTGCTTTTATCTCCCCGTGCTGAAACGATAAGAACTATGCTGAGGAAGACTAGGGATCTTATATTTATTTAAAATAAATTTTAAGAGTTGCATTTTAGCTTAAATATTTGAATTTCAATAAATAGTCATGCACATTTTCAGAAAATGGGCTGAATTTCTGACTTTCATGTTGTTCCTAGGCTTTATACTCTTGCATGCACCTTCTGATTTAACAACGTTACAGTACATTTTCCATGTAAGGAAAAAGGTGAGTCTGACCCCTTCCCGCAGAAAGCGATGTATTGTTTTAAGTGATCCACTAAGAAAATAACTCAGCCCAGCCGGGCGTGGCCCAGTGGCTGAGCACCGACCTAGGAACCAGGACATTGCGGTTTGATTCCCAGCCAGGGCACATGCCCAGGTTGCGGGCTCCATCCTCAGTCGGCGGTGTGCAGCAGGCAGCTGATCAATGACTCTCTCGTCACTGATGTGTCTGTCTCTCTCCCTCTCCCTGCCTCTCTCTGAAGTCAGTAAAGATATATTTGAGAAAAGGAAAAAAAAAAAGAAAATAACTCAAAAGACCTCCAAACTAATCAAAAGGGCATACTACATACAGATTTCCCTATGTTCGATGGAAGTAAAATTAGAGTAAAGCACAGCCTGGCTTATTAATCTAATTCTCTGACTGACACACCGTAACTGGACTCTTACCATGACTCTTATATGAATCTCTGTAAGAGCCTCCACTTGGATGTTCAGAATAACCTCTGTCACGACTCCTGCCATAGCCATCAGAGGGACCGCTAAATTTAAAAGACACAGTATTAACAATGTCCAAGTTGACAACTGCCATGCACTATTTGATAAAAAGAGAAATTTTTATAATACCTGTAGCTCCTATACGAATGCTCATCTCGAGAACCTGAGAGGCCATAATCACGGTACACGCAGTCTCTAGGAGGTGGGCCATGCTTGCTGTCTCGGGAACGCGGATCATCTCTCCTTGAATAACTTAGGGAGAGAATGCAGAAATATTTTTTTAATGCACCTTCTAACATCCAGGATACATACACGTCTGAGGACAAAACAAGGGCAAAAATTTAAATGGACAAAAGTCTTTAACACACATTTCTCCACAGAAGAAAGACAAACAGCCAACAAGCTCATAAAAAGATGGCCAATATAACTCACTGGTCATTAGGGAAAGGCAAACCAAAACCAAAGTGAGATATTACTTTACTCCTAAGTAGGCTATAATGTTTGAAAAGGGAACTATCAAGGGTTCCTGTGGATCTGGAGAAACTGGGATCCTTGTGCCCTGAGAACAGAAATGTGAAATGGTTCAGCTGCTGTGGGAAGTATTGGAGCTTCCTTCAAAAACATTAAATGCTGAATTACAAGATGACTCAGAAATTCCCCTCCGATTTAAACACCCCAAATAATTGGTTGGATACGTGTGCTGAAATAGTTGCACTTGAAGTGGACATGAATAGTTGTACATGAAACAGTTGTACATAAATGCCCACAAACAGAACTGGTAAACAGTGTTAACTACAGCTACAATGAAGTTGTCATGTACTGAAACTGCGATGCACTCATTTGTGCCAGTGAAATTGTGATGCACCGACTACTGCCACCTGGATGACTCCTGGAAACACTTATGCTAACAGAAGACCACATTCGGTTTCCTTCCATTGGTATGATCTGTGCAGAACAGGTACAACAGAGCAGAGGTTGCTGTTTTGATAGAAGGTGGGTCAGGGAGAAAATGGTGGTGACAGCTTAAGGTGAAGAGTGTTCTGTTTAAGGGTAATAAAAATGTTTTGTAACTAGGTAGACATGGTGGTGGCAGCACCCTCTGAATACATAACCCTCTGAATAACTTTCCTTTTCAATATGTTGTTAGATTTTGGAGAGAGAGGAAAGCAGACGGATAGAGACACAGAAGCACAGATGAGAGAGAAACACTGACTGGCTGCCTCCTGAATGTCTCCTAGTAAGGATCCAGCTAGCTCCATACCTTGTCCTCTGTCCACACCACGAATCAAACCAGAGACCTCCTGGTTCTTGGGTGGATCCTCAACCGCCGAGCCACATCAGCGGGCCATAAATACTTACACTGATGCAACAAAAAGTATCAATTATAAGTTAAGAGTTCTTATATTTTATTTTCCTTTACCTGTAAGCAGCAGTGCAATCATCATCACTTGGTGGCATATAGTAACGTCTCCTGCAAGAGACTGGCTCTTTGCCTGGAACACCTTCATAATTCTCTTTGCCATGTGACACTGGTCCTTAAATTGAAAAATGCTTATGAGAGTGTATCAAAATTGAGTCTAATGCTTCAAAGGAAAACAAAAATTCAAATCACCAACTTCTTTCTTCGCTCCAAAACAAGTTTTAAATTGACTCTAAGATTCCATTTATGCTCATTTTTCCATGCTCTTTAAAACGTTACTTTCGACTGTTGTATCTTCGGACAGCTTACACCCTACCTATACATTTTGCCTAATATTTAAAATACCATCAGCATGCAAAACTTCCCAAAAGCCTAACAAGCTACAAGCAATTTTGAAGACTTCCACAGACATAATTAATTTAGGCCTACTTATGCTCTTTTAAATCTTACCTGTCAGCTTTTCTCCCAGTCTGTTCATCTTCGTCTGTTCCCTCTCTTGACTAGATTACTTAAAAGCCTCTTAATCTTCCCTTTACACTTCCTGCTTAACACGCTCTCCCTTGAAAACTAATAAACCTTTTCAATATTTAGGTCTTGTATTACCACCACCCTGGAGAAGACCTTTCAATTGCTCCTCAAAAGCCACAACAGTAAGCCAAGTTACGATCATTTCCTTTCAAAATCTAGTATCCCACTTACCTTACAACTTGTATGCTCTACTTGCAACTACACTTAGGACTCAGCATATGTACACCATGCTCTCGTGTTGTACCTGCGTATATACACGCTACTACTGGCAAGAATTCCTCTAAGCATATTAATATTTTTGTTGGGCTAGTACACGCCAAATTGGTCACATGTCTAATTTTATAACTTACCACCAAGTGACTGGGTCTCTCATAATGCTAATGACTTTAAATACATAAGCCAAACCTGGCCGGGCGTATCTCAGTGGTAGAGCATCAACCTGGGAACCAGGCAATCGGGGTTTGATCCACGGTCAGGGCACGAGTCCGGGTTGTGGGCTCCATCAATGAGTCTCTAAATCATTGGTGTTTCTCTCTCTCTCTCTCTCTCCCTCTCCTTTCCTCTCTCTGAAATCAGTGAACATATATTTTAAAAAATAATGAAATAAACAAACAAATAAATAAAATAATAAGCTTAGCCTTTGTAATGATGGCAATATAGATTTTGGTGCACATTAGCTATGCTATTAAAGGGCTCATCTGAAGAGCACTGTACCTCTTTCAAAATATGAAATAATATTACACCTCCCTAAAATAATATTACCTTTAGGTGCTAATTCTTACTCCTAATCCCCGTGGATCAGCGTTTCATCATTTTTTGTGTATTCGCTAGCTAACCCACTAACTGTAATGTATAGGCTTATGTGTACTTTCAAGTCAACAGCCACGATGTTCTTAGCTTCACTGATGTTCTAAACACTTTAAATTTTTCCAAATAATTTCAAGTTCAAGGCCCCTATGGGAGACCCTAAAACACCTCTGTACCAATCTTATGATTCACTTATTCCTTCCATATATTTCACAACGAAGTGCAAGTCTGTGATTGCTCAACTTAGACTATCTGGCTCCTTCTAGTGTGCCTCCCAAGCCTCGATTTTATTCTAAAATACCATCTACACCCACACTGGCCGCTTTTCAGCCAACGACAAAACACTTATATTCTACCGGGTAGGATGAAATTACTTATTCTTCGTATTTCATTCCCAAGTCTCACATTCTTAGAAGCACAGGATATATCTTGTATGTGTTTATATATTTCTTGGAAGTTTCACACAACCAAAATCAATGCCTCGCACGTAAAAATGGTTAGGGTCTTGAAACTGAACTGTCTGATATCTTTTAGATTAGGAAGCCATTAGCAAGGACACCCTGGAAGAACTCATGTGTATCCATCAACAACTGTATAGTAAACAAAATCCTAAGAAAAGCGCCATCAGGGTATAAACAAACAAAGAAACAATAAGGCAGGTTTCACGTATGGTGTGCCTATCTGACCAGGTGACAAAATACATATCCTAAATGGTGCTATTGATCAGAATGTTCTCTCACAGGACATTAGAAATTTTCGTGCAAATTTTAATCTTCAAACCACATGTAAAAGAAGCCTACAAATCACAGAACTCATTAGCAGGAAGTTTAAAAATTAAGAGGAATTCTGTACCAACATGGACTGAAAAGGAAGGTTTTGCCCACTGCACTGTCATCTACTTATTGTGTCTCTTCTTAGAGGCTGGAGAATTATTTCCTAACCATCAATCAATCAATAAAATCGCAATCAGTAAATATGTCTATATGAGACTCACTTTCCACTTGGCTTCCTGAATTTAAAGTTCAGCATTAATTTTACAATAGGTATTCCTAAATCTTTAAGAAACTGCTGTCTCTGCCTTACACAGCATTTACATCAAATTCCCATCCTACTATCACTTTGCCTGCAAGCCGAATGGGCGTTTCTTTTAGGAGGAGGATCCACAGTTCTTGAAGATGGACCTCTTTTAACCTGAAGGGGTCCCATGGCGGAACTTTTGTGGCTATTAAGAGTATATTCACCATTATCTGTGTTTAAATAACATCCCTCACTTAAGTAACATCTGTTAAATAGTCAGATTTGGGTGATTGCTTACAACTCTCCACTAAACGCTATTGTAGTCATGAGCACATGTCAGTCCAAACTGACGAAACCGTCTCTTTCTATGACTTGAGAACAATTCCGAGTTATTGTAAAATCAGTTTGTAAGACCTAGAAAAACCTCAAGCAGCATTTTACACTGGTGTGAAAGAACCAGATTGTGGGTGCCGGAAATCTAAATAAACTAAATGCACAAATAACTCTTAAAGATACGTGGGGAACAGTCAGTAACAGGTCAGGTAAGTCTGACTTTGAAAATAAAGAAACAGGCTTTAACATGTAACATCAGTTATAAATGAAAATATTAAAATATTCAAAAGATGGTGCATCAGAATAAGGAAGTATCTAAAAAATTACTAGCGTACAATTCTTACAGTCAATTTACAAAATAATCCTAATTTTTAAAGGAAACGCTATGCTCAGCCTGGCCTGGGAGGCTCAGTGGTTGAGCCTTGACCCATGAACCAGGAGGTCACGGTTCCATTCATGATGAAAGACATATCTGGGTTGTGGGCTTGATCCTTAGAAGGGCCCACATGAGGCATCAATGAATCACTCATCATTGATGTTTCTCTCTCTCTCTCTGTGTCTCTCTCTCTGTCTCTCCCTCTCTCTGAAATCAACAAAAATATATTTTTTGAAAAGAAATACCCATTGAAATAATCATCACAATTTTCCCTTTTTAAACTGAAAAATGTTCATGTTCCCATTTCCTAGTTTTTTCATACGAAAAAAAAAAAATGAATATCCACATAAATGGCAAAATACAAATTGGTAACTTCTTCTCAGGTTCACCTTAGTCGTTAAAAACAGGGTTGTTTACCTTAAACTTGGGCAAACCCTGCAATTCCACTTTAGGAAACTTCTCTGAAAACGTCACGCATCTAATTCTCAAAAAAAGACACTAAATCTTTGAATTTGGGAACACTGGTTAACATAAACAAAGTTATGTTATGTTGCATAGTCTGATACACAGATATTTTTGAAGGGAAAAGTGGCTCTCTTTAATAGTGAGCACTCTGTGAAACCATATAAAACTCTACATGTCTCCCTAATGTAGTTTCCCAATTACAAAGTTCCCAACAACAAGGAGGATAGAAACTCCTCATATCAGAATAACAATAGAGACTGGTTCGGCACACTTAGGTACTTAAAACAAATATTGCAGGTCAGTCCCAAATCTGAAGTGTCTGCCTTTGAACCGAATTTAGACTGATTTTGACTTTGTTGTGTCCTTTTCACGATACCCTAATGCTTGTTTAGGATGAAAGCATTTTATTTTCAGAATAGGCAAGCAAATATATTCTTCACAGTTGATTATGTACAAAACACCAGCTGCAACTTCTTGGCGCCAAAGGGGAAAATTCTAGCACATGATTAATAAAAATGGGTTCTTCAGAGAACTGTTGAAGTGAATAGAGGGAAAGTGTAATAATGCTTAAAACAGACTGAATTAGCTTGCAGTTTATGTCATCGGACTGAAAGGTCATTGTGATTGTTTTGCACATTAGTTATTTCATTCATTTTTGTAAGTGCCATAATTCTTTAGCATTTACCAGTCATCTTGATTGCCACTGTTAGTTCCCAGTACAATGAATGTTACCTTTTATTTTGCTTATAAAAGGTGTACGTACAATTTGAGATAGTTCTACATGTTATGAAATATTCTTTTCCGCTCCTATGGTTTCATACTTATAGTTTATTATTCGTTTTTATTTCCTTTTTTCATATATGACTTAATAGTTTCTCCATCTTTTCTCTTTTACAACATGTCTGGGGGTTGCACTGGTTAATATGTTTACATAGGTTTCAGGTGTACAATTCTGTAATACATCGTCTGCATACTGGATTCTGTGTTCACCACCCAAAGTCAAGTCACCCCCATTCCCCATATTTTAAAACATTACCGAAGGGTTTTCCACCAGAGGGACAGCCTTTTGCTCCACTAGGTCCTCCTCTGCCACGTCTCAGACTTCTCACATGACCTCTGTTTCCTGCAGGAAGTGGTGGCCTCCATCTACCACCACTTTCAAAAGATGGCTTGTTGGCTTGCTCTACTTTAATTGTCTGTCCATCCAAAGGCTGAAACAATTACACATAATATCAACATTACATCACATTTACCTCAAACAAAAGAACAACTTTACCAAACTTTTTCTTCAAGCGTGATTCAGTCCTTCATCACGGTAACTTTAGTAAATATTGAAGTACTAACTGCCTTCCATTAAGTCATCCAGCACCGAACCATATGCACTGATGATTCAAAGCCCTCTAGCCCCGCCTGTGTGGCTCAGGGGTTGAATGTCCATCCAGGAACCACGAGGTCGCTGTTCAATTCCCCATCAGGACACATGCACGGCTTGCGGGCTCCATCCCCAGTTGGTAGCATGCAGGAGCAAGCTGATCGATGATTCTCTCTAATTTTTGAGGTTTCCTTCTCTCTCTCCCCCTCCCCTCCTCTCTCTGAAACCCATTTAAAACGGGAACAGAAGAAAAATCCTGGAAATGCCCTCCAGTAGTAAAAATGGAGTCAATTTACAACCTCCGTTATTGAAGTAGACATTTTTATTTGTAGCTGTCACGGGGAAGACTGGTCCTTATCAAATCCAAACAATAAGGCTTAAAACAACACTGATACATTGGGAGTGGCTCACGAAATTACAGAACCAGAAAGCATATTGGGATAATGGAAGAAATATATCTAATCCCCAAAACAGGCCATAATGAAGTGACTTGCGGGGCAATATTAAGGAATTGCTGTTTAATAATCACTGAAGAGTGCAGAGGACATCGGAGACACATATGATGCCGAGATTTTAAGGTCCAACAGGAAAAAGACTACTTTATTCACCAGTACGTTAAAGACTGTATCAAAATAAACTATCAACCACTCCTGTAAAATAAATCATGACATACACATTTTACAAAATCCCCTCTGGTTACAGGATGAAACAACTATTGAGTAGAAAAAGTCAGGGGCAAGAGGGTCAATTACTGATGACGCCCACCATCTACTTGCTCATCTTATTTCCTTTCTTCATGAACTGAGTACCGATTAGAAGGTAAAGGGCCTACTCCAATACTAACCTTTTCGAGGCTTTTCCCCCAAAATCAGAAGTCACCTTTCCCTACTTTCTTTGTGGGCTCTTTTGGTGCTATGGAAGTGTTTGCATCAATTGCAATAACGTTTGATAAACACCTTCTTTCCCCCGTAATTACCTTTGGGGGGGGCGGGGGCTTACTCTAAGTTTTCAAGCTCTTTGAAGACTGAAAGCCTCTTTTCAGTTTTGTTCATATGCCTAACTAATTAAGGTTAATGTAGTATTTTGCTAATGCTAAAGTTCATGTCAATCTCCTTCCAACCCCACTCTCCAGTTCTTAGGCGACAAAAAGGAAAGTAATGGCTAAATAATCGTGGCTTATTTAGGCGCCGTCTACCTTCAAAAATTAGAAAAACACAAAGTACCTAGAAATACTATTAACAGATGGTACAGAGCCACAACATTATTAAAAGACTTACTCTTCCATCCATATCTCTGGCAGCATCCTTAGCATCTTCAGGGCTCTCAAAAGTAATAAAAGCAAAGCCCCAGGACCTGTTTGTTTCCCGATCCCTTATCAAACGAACTGTAATTCAAAATTCAAAATTTAAATTTAATATGCCCAACAAAACTTAACTTTTCCCGTTTTCCAAAACATCAAGGCTCTGAGAATTTCTCACAAAGCCTCTTAATTTGATACAATGGACCAACAAGGCCTAGTAACAACCCTCTGCAAGTTATGTAAAAGGCACAACGTGCTGCGCCATTATTAGCTTTCTAAAACTCTGCAGTGAGTAAACTTAGAGTTAACCTAACTTATCCCCTGTCACGGCCTCACTCCACAATATATTTACAACTTCTTCTTTTTCCTTCTTAATAAGAAGCCATTAACTGGAACTTTTACCTCACTGCTACGAGTGCCTTTGCAACACAACACAGAAAGTTGCAGAAGTTGTCCATATGAGCTTCAAGAACTAAAAACATCCCTTTAATTTATCTGGGCAATGACTTATATTAGATTTACTATCCGTTTACTCTGAGCAGGTAGGCACATTGGTTCTAAGAGTTACCGTCTATTATGGGACCAAATTTTGCAAAGGCCGCTTCAAGCGTTTTTTCGTTGGTCTGGAAACTGAGCCTTCCGACAAAGAGCTTCGCAGGTCTGTCCGCTTCCACCACTGTGCTGTAAGGGGTTAAGATATGCACATCGTTATTAGCCAAAGAATTGAATTTAATGACAAAATGTTCCTGATAGTCAACTGAAGCATATACAAGAGCTTACTTTAATTTTTTTTTTTTAATTTGTAACTTACATCCCCAAATGACAAATGACCTAACAAACAAATTCTCCATTGTACTACACACCTGGGAAAAAATAAAAGGGCATACATTCGATTGCAAAGCTCGTGAAATGATGGGGTGCAGTATACAAGAGTTAAGTTTTTTAAGATGCATTTTTTAACCTAAGTAAGTAGTAAGGAAAGCTGTTTGTAGATTCCACACATCAAACAGTTAATGTTTTAAGTTCTGTGACATACTGTTGGGAACATAAGAAACTTGTAAACCTGTACAGAACTCTTGTGAATTTGAGGCAAAGTGTTGACAATTGCCGGGAAGTAAAATCTCAACACACTGAGATACTATTTCAGAGAATGGCAGCTTTATACTTTAATTTCCACCTTACGATGAAAAGAGAAGACGTAAATGGGTTACATGAAATTAACTGGTGATAAGTCAGGCAGGCGGGAGAGAGTCCAGTGGGGAAATCTGGGAACAGATAAAAGGTCAAAGCATACTGCCTTTCTATAGGCGGGTATAGGATTGTTAACAGTCAACATCACGATGAAGTAATAATGAGAGAATTAGTGGTTTCTGTCCTGGTGTATCCGCTGTGTCCCGCCGGGTCCGGAAAAAGGGAAGTTACCGTGATGTTCCAAAGGCATGTGACTGTACCGGCAAAAGACAACAGACGGGCTTACTTAAGGTAAAGGTTGGCTTCTGTCACGGAAGCTGCAGGTCTAGGACACGACTACCCGTCATAAACTGCTTTCGGTGAGGAAGTTTTAATATCAGGCCATTGCAGGTCACTGAGTTTGCAAGGCCCCGGCTGTCCTCGCCTGAGCCCCCAGCTGTCCTCGCCTGAGCCCCCATGGGTGCCAAGTGGCACTGTTTCCTCCACACTTGGAATGCCCCCCCCCCACAACTGCAATAATCCTGGGTACCCACCACTGAAAAAGAGACCTAACGTAATGTCCTGTTTCCTAAGTTTTTTAAAACAGTCTTGAAAGCCAGAAGCAAGTTAAAGCCTGCGCCGGGCCAACGTAAGCTATCTTCCTGTGTTGATAGAGTTCGGCAAACACTGGTTAAACTGACAGACGAAGTCTACGGGGATATTAAAATTTGAGGACGCCACCCCAGCCAATCCGCTCTTGGACATTTCATAACTGGAGGAGCTTACCCAGCTTGACTGTATCTCCCAATCGTTACTGCAGTCAATCAAGGAAAACCGCTGAAAAGCAAGCTTTATAACGCAACTCGCGACCCGGCCGCCATCCGGTCCCCCAATCCACTTCTTCCCGCAATGGGTGACGACGAGCTAAGCCCGCTCACCCGGCAAAGAGGGTGCACGAGTTCACCAAAAACGAGCTTCTTCCCCGGCAGGGGCTCCCTACCCAGGATTCCCTCCCTTACCCAGCAGCCCCTGCACGTCGCCCCGCGCCCACCCCGCCAGCCCTCATCCCAGCACAAAACCCGCCCACTTCACTGGCCTTCCTTCCTTCCCTGCCTCCGGGAGACACCTGTCTTCGGGAGACACCCCCGCCCCTAAGGCCCGCAGGCGTCACACGCACTTTCCGGTTTATGCTCACACAGCGCCCTCCGCTCTTAGGCCCCTGAAAAAGCCTGCCAGGAAATCAGAGTCTACATGACCGCGTCTGGCTACTCGGACGCCAGGGCACAGCTGTGGCATGAATTTGTATGTTGTGCTCAACATTCTGAATCCCTTACCTTGTTTTCCTCATGTTGTCCGAGGTCTTGGCTTAAAGCTTCGCTCGGGACACCCGAGCTGAACCACGGGCTGAGGCGGGCGACCAAAGGGATGTGAGGGGCTGAGATTCCCGGATGTTATCGCGAGAGGAGCCGCACAGGAGCGCGGGAAGGAGGGGGCCACGCCCACTGCAGGCTGAGTAAGGGCACCTGGTGAAGGGGAGGTTTCCAGAAACCGAGTGGGTGCTTATTGGACTGAGCCCCGTTTTTGGTTTTCAGCGTGCTACTCCACTTATCAAAGTGAGACCCGCTCACGGTCTTTCCCCTCACCCACAAGCCAACAGGTTCCCCCTACCGTTCTCCTGACCCTCTGATCTTTGCTCATCCCAATACCAGCCACAGCGGTGGTCTTTTTATATTCACCCTACCTGGCCCTGCCCTGCCCTAGGGTCATGCACGTGATGCGCATTTCAGCCAGAGAGAGAGTCAAGTTATTTAATAACAGGCACTGGCTCTGAACAAGTAGATACACCGCGAGCCGGGCTTCAGACCAAGAGCCAGACTGGGGCTGAGACCATCGCCATGAGCAGGGATGTTCCTGCGGGCTCAGATCCCCTGGTCTCCTCTCACCACCTCCTGCAGGTAGATGTGGTTTTCATTCTGTCATGCACCTGCTTGTGCTTACTCTGGGCAGAAACGTGGCAAGTGACTCTTCCTTGGGCCAGCCAGGGCTTCTGCCAGGATACCGGGGCTGCTGGCGGAAACTCTGCTGGAGGTCAGGGTTCCAAGGTCACCCGGCACCACAAGGCACAGCCTCAACTCATCCCGTGAATGCTATTCCTGGGCTGAGGTGGTCAGTCTGGGGGAACAGCGGTCATGGATGCTGACGTTAGGACTCAGCTCATGCCTTCACACCATTGTTCAAATGCCGTGTAACTTTGGGCCAGCAATGTCTATCTCTAAGCTTCGGGTTCTACCCTGGAAAATGGGAAAAGTGCAGTCCTCGTGGATAAAGGACATGAGGAGCATTACGGAAGGTGAGTTTGCAGCAGCACGCACTCTGTGAAGGTATACCCGACACCAGTATCCTGGCCTTGAGAAGCCTGTTCCCGGTCACGCTCCAGCAGTGCTGCTTGTATGCAGACATGGAGCGAGTGGGACTTGGAGATTGTATCCTAGCATTCATGCTTGTGGGCTCATTATGTGCAAAGGCCTTGAGGTGGGAACATGCCTGGCATGTTCCAGGAACAACAAGGAGGCCAGGGTAGCTGGTCTTGAGGGTGTGATGGGGTGTGGGGAAGGGGATGTCTGAGACGACAGGGACTGTAATGGAAATCCTCCTCAGAAGGTTCATTTGAGCTGACCAAGGTACAGCAACAAGGCTCCAGACTTGTGAAGACATGGGGCAGGAGAGATCCTCAGAGGGAGCAGCAAGTGCAAAGACCCTGGGCCAGAGGACAGCTAGAGTGCCAAACACTTGCAAAGTGTGCAGGTGACTGGAGAGAAGTGCATCAGAGAAGAAGAGGAAGAGGGGCAGCAGGCAAGTGTTGTTGGTTAGTCTGGACTTTTGACCAAGTGCAATCGGAAGCCAGGGGTCTTTTGGCAGCCAGAGAAAGGATGTGGTTTGTGATGTTTAGTGATTCCCTGGTGACTGAGAGGGAGGAAAAGAAGTAGGATGGACCCTGGGTCTCTGGGCAGTGGGTGAGTGATCCCGAGGAGGCACTGATGGGTGAGATGGACGTCAGGGCAGCAAGGGGATACAGCCTGGAGATTAAATTTGGAGGATATGTTCCCATATTTTTTCCGAAATAGCCCCGCATAAAGTCCAGGAAAGCATACAGGAATTAACAGTGACTATTTTTAACCCCCAGATCCTGGGACAGCATTTCTGAAGTAAGTGCTTTCCAAACCACTGATGCCTGCAGAGGAGAGAGGGAGAGAGGGGTGCAGCCAGACCTGAGCCCAGTCACCAGCTGGTGCTTTCTCATGTTTTACAGAGAGTTTGACTGACGGTAGGATGACAGATCTTAATGTTGAATTAATACAAGTCACCTCAGTAAACAGCACAAAGGAAAGGAACGTGATTAATGAACATAATCTCAGCCTCAAAGATTGGTCAGGCACTGTCAGATAACCCCAGATACACAATTCTGAAATCCGAGATGGAGAGGAGGAAAGGAAGGGACCATGACAGATATTTTAGGAAATAATCCCCATCAACTCCACAAGTTCTTCATAGGACATGAATCTGAACACGGGGTGTGTGTGGGTTAGAACTTTAATCACTGCTCCCCTTCCTGACACTCTCACATCCACTTAACTGGTTCTCAGAGTCATTATTGTCAGTGTTCCATTCGCTAGCTCATTATGCCCTGGTTGGTATTATTTCACCCTCTCACTGGTGTCTACGGGGTTTTCAGGACAACGATTTTCTAACTCACATGTCTCCTCAGAATCCAAATTCCAAACCATGTAACCAGGAGATGCTCTGTTTTAAAAATGAAATAATTACTCATTCAAAGTTCCTCTTCAAGACATAACAAAAAATTGGGGAGAATTATTGTCAACTCCTTGTCCCTGTAGCACTACTTTTTACAACAACATTTCCACATATACACAGTACTTTTCTGCCTAAAACTTACCCTGACTGGTACATTTCTTCAAATCCTCATCTTGCTGCGGGGCCCATGATCCTAATTTTCACTTCCAGAAAACAGCTTCTGTCTTACACAGTGAGTGAGGCTGGTGAACCAGGTCCTCATTCACCTACACGTAGTAAGGGCATGGCTACAACTCCTTTCTGAAACATGCTGGCGGAAACTATGCAAATAAAGCTACACCTGCAAATAAAGCATCCTTATTACTCTGAGAGTACAGACACTGAGCAACCTGAGCTATAAAACAGAAGTTGACTCTTGCATGAAAAGAATCGCAGAGTCGGTGAGAAATACTAATTTTAACATCTGATGAATGAGGATAGATGAGAAATGACAGGTAGGTGACACATGGTAGATAAAACTGAGGACAGATATAGATAAATAGGTGCCAGATGCCAGACTAATTGCTAGGTAGTAAAAGAGGATATATACACAGATACATAGCAGACAGACAGACGGAGAGAGAGAGGCAGGCAGCAAGCATATTTCTAGAGAGGGCATTTGGTTGAACTGTGAAATGGACTGTGAAGTCCCCCACCGGGTTGTCTTTCTCTCTGCGTGGGAGCTGACTTCCTACAGGGGGCATCCTTGCAAATCCATCACCCTTTGGGACTGAGCCCTGGACATTTAAGCCCTTGCTCCCCAGGCCCTTTCCTTGAACTACCTTGTCTCCCTTGGTAAAGTAGTAAGACACAATTTAATGGAACTCCTCTTAGTTAATCCTCCTCCCCAGCTTCCGCAACACAGGAAGGAACCTGGCTTCTTGTACCATCCCAAGGCATGACTTACCTACTTCTGGCACTCTACAGGCCCAGCCCTCACAAGGACTGGTAATTCCCAGGCAGCCAATTGTAATGCCCAAAACAAAGTAGAAATAACACATGGACAAATACTGTTAATGATCTTTATTTACATTTTTCAAGGAACAAACAACATACACACAAACACAGCAGATGCTCTTGCTTTAACTTTCCACTTCATACCATGCTTTGGATGACTCCATGACTGAATACCTCATCACAGGGACATGCAGCACCTGTTTCCTGTGCAGGAAGTAATGTGTGCTTGAAAACACATATTTGCCTCAAAAAGCTTCTCATATGCACTACTGGTATTTGAAGTACAATCGATGGTCCATCCTATGTATGTCTCACTGCGGGAGGTCCCCTGAACACAACAAACATTTTCACTGAATATCACTGAAGAGTATTAAATAACGGTCGAAGGCCCAAACCTGGAAAATGGGTCACTTTCTCTATTGGGATCTCTCTAATTTTACCCAGCCCTTTGTTCAACACATCCCACCACAAGCCCATTATAATGGCAGTGATCTCAGCATAGCCTGGTGTGGAATAAAGAAATATATGACGGTTGCTATCAATAAAGGGAAGTGGTGGCTGAGCAGCCTCAGCCATGGAATTCCAATGCTTGATTATCAAGTGGCAGTATTTTTCCAACAAGTAATTTTATTGGGTATTCTGGCAATGCATTCTCACATCTGTCCATAAGGTATGAGCAAGTTAAAAAGAAAAGAAAAAAGGAAAAAGATAATTGGGGGGGGGGGGGATGCTGGCAAAGCATTCTCAAGTTTGTTCACCAGGCAGCAACATTTTCCCAACTAATCATTTTCCTGGGGACGCTGGCAATGTATTCTTACAGTTCTTCAACAGAGGGTAGCATTTTCCCACTAAGTGATTTTATTGGAGATGCTAGGATAAATTCTTACATTTGTCCAAACTTTGGCAGCTTTTTTCCCTAGAATTATCTCTTTGGGATTGTTGGCTATGCCTTCTCATGTTCAAATACCAGGTGGCAGCCTTTTCTCCCCAAATGACATTATTGGACATACTTGCACTGCATTCTCATGATTTCCCAAAGTTGCCAGAAAATTTCTTACAAATGATTGTTTTGGGGATTCCGGCAATGCATTCTCTTGCTTGAACACCAGGTGAGAGCATTTTTTCACCAAATGACTTTACTGGGAAACCTGGCGATATATTCTGATGCTTGTCAAACAGACGGCAACATGATCTCACAAGTGTTTTCTTTGGTATGCTAGCAATTCATTCTTACCTTTGTTCAACAGCTGGCAGCAATTTCCCACCAAAAGGTTTTATTAGGGGTGCTGGCAATGCAGTCTCATGTTTGTGGAACACATGGCAGCATTTTTCCCAAAAATGACTTTCTGAGGATGTGTCATTGCACTCCCAAGCTTCTCTACCACATGGCAGCATTTTGCAACAAATGATTTTATTGGAGATGGTGGCAATTCATTCATACGTTTGTCTAGCAGGTGGGGCCTTTTCCCACCAAATGATTTTATTTGGGATGCTGGTTATGCATTCATACGTTTCGTCAGCAGTTCCAGCATTTTACCACCAAATAATTTTATTAGGGATGCTAACAAAACATTCTCACTCTGTCCACCAGTTGGATGCATTTTTCAGTCAAGTAATTTTATTGTGTGTGCCAGAAAGGCATTCTCACTCTTCTCCACCTGCTGCCAGCAATTGTCAACCACAAAGTTTTTTATGGAATCCTAGCGGTGAATTTTGATGCTTGTCCTACAGGTGGAAGCATTTTTTTTTTTTTTTCCACTTTAGGATTTTATTACAAATTTGGCAATGCATTATCATGGATTTCCACCAGATGGCAGTATAATCTGACAAGTGATTTTATTGGGATGCTGACAATGCATTCTCAGACAGGTGCCAGCATTTTTCCAACAAATGAGTTTATTGCGGATTCAGACCATCTGTTGTCATGCTTATCTAAAAGTTGGCAGTATTTCCTTACAAATGATGATTTTGGGGATGCTGGACATGCGTTCTTGTGCTTGAACGGCAGGTGGCAGTGTTTTCCCGCAAATGCTTTTATTGTGGATGCTGACAATGAATTTTCACGCCTGTCCTGAGGTGGCAGTATATTTCTATCAAATGATTTTATGAGCAATGCTGGCAATGCATTTTATATTTGTCCAACAAGTGGCAGCATTATTCCACCAAAGGATTTTAATGGTGTTTCTGGCAGTGCATTCTCAGTTTGCCCATTAGTGGGCAGGATATTTTCCACCAAACAATTCTATGGCAATACTGGCACTGCTTTCTCACTTTTGTCCCATAGGTGGCATAATTTTGCACCCGTTATTATTTTGGTGTTGCTGGCAATGCATTACCAGGCTCGAACACCAGGTGGCAGCATTTGTCCCCCGAAATATTTTATTGCGGCTGCTAGGACTACAATCTCAAGCTACACCACCAGGTGACAGCATTTTCTTACCAAATGATTTTATTGGGGTTGCTCCCGATGCATTCCCACGATTGTCCCCCAGGGGCAGCATTATCCCACAAAGTCCTTTATTGACTATTCCAGCAACAGATGCTCAACCTTGGAGAACAGGTGGCGCCCTTTTCCCAACATGTTATGTAATGGGGGATGCTGGCAATGCATTCTCACTTTTCTCCAACAGGTGGAAGCACTTCTTTTGTTGAGGATGCTGGCAGTGCATACTTATGCTGGTCCACAACATAACAACCTTTTTTTTCGCAAAAGATTTTCATTGAGATTCCTCCAACTTATTTTCACCCTTGTCCATCATATGGCAGCATGCTCTCACAAGTGATTTCATTTTGCAAGCTTAGAATGCATTTCTAGGAGGTAGGATTTTTCAACCAAGTTATTTTATGGGGTATGCTGGCAATCTAGTCTCACGTTTGTCCGCCTATTGGCAGCTATTTTCCCCTAAAGTGATTTGGGGGGGGGGGGGGGATGTTGGCTCTGAGTTCTCACACTTCAATATCGGGTGGCAGAATTTTTACCCCAAATGACTATTGGGGCTCCTGGTTAGGCATTCACATGCTTGTCCTGAAGATAGCAGCAGGATCTTCTAAATGATTATACTGGGGATGCTGGCAATACATTCTCACGTTTGTCTACCAGTGAGCAGCATTAGTCAACAAAAGGACTCTATCTGGGATGCTGGCAATGCATTCTCACCAGGGGGCAGCGTTTTGCCACCAAAATTTTATTGGGGGTGCTGACAATGCATTGTAGCGCATCTCCACAGATGGCAGCAAGATCTCACACGTGATTTTTATTGGGGATGCTGGCAATGGTTTCTCACGCTCGTCCACCAGATGGAACCATGGTATCACAAGTGATTTAATACGGGATGCTGAGAATGCATTCTTAGATTTGTCCAATTGGAGGCCGAACTTTTCCACCGTGTGCTTTTATTGTGTATGCAGGCAATACAGTCTCACGTTTAGCCAAACGTAGAGAGCAATTTTCCCCTAAAATAATTTTTGGGGAATGTTGGCTATGCATTCCCACACTCAAAACATAGGGTGGCAGCATTTGCCCCCCCTCGTCCCCCAATAATTATATTGGGATTCCTGGCAATGCATTCACAGTCTTGTCCAGCAGATGGTAGCATGATCTCACTGGTGATTTTATTAACGTTGCTGGCAATGCATTGTTACCTTTGTCCAACATGTGGCAGCATTTCTCCTCAAATGGACATAATTGTAGGTTTTGGCAATGCATTTTCTAGTTTGTCACCAAGTGGCAGCATTATTTCCAAAAATGATTGTTTGGAGGATGTTGGCATTGCATCCCCAAGCTTCTCCACAACATAGCAGCATTCTTCCAACCAATGAATGCATTGGGGATCGGGGTAAATAATTCATACGTCTGTCTAGCATTAGCTGCGTGTTATAACCAAATGATTTCTTTGGAGGTGCAGGTAATGCTTTCTCAAGTCTAACCAAAAGGTCGCATAATATTTTCAAGTGTGTGTTTTTGTTTTTTGTTTGTTTGTTTGTTTGTTTGTTTGTTTTGGAGGCTTGCAGTGCATTCTCACCCTTGTCCATCAGGTGGCAGCATTTTTCAACCAAATGATTTTATTGGGTGTGCTGGCAAAATATTGCCACATGTTTTCAATGGCTGGCAGCATTTTTACACACAAATGATTTATTTTTTTCTTCACAATGCTGGCAATGCATTCTGATGCTCGATCCAAAGTAGCAGCATTTCCCCACTAAGTGATTTTATTGGGGATGCTGGCAATGCATTCTCATGCTTGTCCACAAGGTAATGGCATTTTTCCAGAGATGATTTTATTTTATTTTCTATTTATTTTCATGTTTTTAAGTTCCTTTATCTTTATTGTTGAGAATAATACAGATGTCCCCATTTTTATCCCCACTGACCCCTTCCACCCTACATCCATCCCACCCCAGGCTTTCCCCATACCAATGTCTGTGTCCATGGGTTATGCTTATAAACATATAAGTTCTTTCATTAATCTCTCCCCACCCATACCCCCCTCCCCGCGTTCCCTCTGAGATCCCTCAGTTTTTTCCATGCTTCTATGTCTCTGGATCCACTTTGTTCATCAGTTTATTTTGTTTATTATATTCCACATATAAGTGAGATCATGTGGTACTTGTCCTTCTCTGGCTTATTTCACTTAGGATAATACTTTCTAGTTCCCTCCATGCTGTGCCAAAGGATAAAAGATCCTTCCTCTTTACAGCTGCATAGTATTCCATGGTATAAATGTGCTTCTTATGCACTCACCTACTGATGGGCACTTGGGCTGTTTCCAGATCTTAGCTATTCTCAGTTGCACTGCTATGAAAGTAGGGGTGCATAAGTTCTTTGTGACTGGTGTTTTGGGTTCCTAGAAGTGGGATCACTGGGTCAATTTTTAATCTTTTGAGGAAACTCCATTCTGCTTTCCATAGTGGCGGCACCATTCTGCATTCCCACCAGCAGTTTACTACAGTGCCCTTTTCACAACACCCTCACCAGCACTAGTAGTTTGTTGATTTGTTATGGTAGCCATTCTGACAGCTGTGAAGTGATACCTCAGTGTGGTTTCAATTTGCATCTCTCTGATGATTAGCGACATTGAGCGTTTTTTCATCTGTTGCTTAGTCATTTGTGTGTCCTCTTTGGAGAAGTGTCTATTTAGGTCCTTTGACCATTTTTGGTCCTTTGCATTGTTTGTCTTCCTTAAGTTGTGTGAGTTCCTTATATATTTGGGGTATTAACCCTTTATCAGGTGTGTCATCGGCAAACATGTTCTCCCATACAGTGGGCTCCCTTTTCGTTTTGTTGATGGTTTCTTTTGCTGTTCAGAAGCTCTTTATTTTGATGCAATCCCATTTGTTTATTTTCTCCTTAGTTTTTCTTGCCCGAGGAGATGTATCAGCAAACATAGTGCTACCAGAGATGTGAGATTTTGCTGCCTGTTTTCCTCTAGGATTTTTATGGTTTCATGTCTTATATTGAAATCTTTTATCCATTTTGGATTTACTTTTGTGTACGGTGTAAGTTGGTGGTCTAGTTTCATTTCTTTGCATGTACCTGTCCAATTTTCCCAACACCATTTATTGAAAAGACTTTCTTACTCCATTATATGTTCCTGCCCCCTTTATCAAATATTAATTGACCATAGTGGCATGGGTCAATTTCTGGGTTCTCTGTTCTGTTCCACTGATCGATATGTGTGTTCTTGTGTCACTACCAGGCTGTTTTGATTACAGCGGCTTTGTAGTATAACTTGCTATCTGATATTGTGATCTCTCCAACTCTGTTCTTCCCTCTCAAGGTTGCCGTGGCTATTCGGGGTGTTTTTTGGTTCCATATACACTTTAGAAGTGTTTGTTCTAGATCTGTGAAATATGCTGTTGGTATTTGAATAGGAATTGCACTGAATTTATAGATTGTTTGGGTAATATGGACATTTTAATGATGTTAATTCTTCCAGTCCATGAACATGGTATATTTTCCCATTTGTTGATATCTTCCTCTATTTCTGTTTTCAGTGTCCTGTACTTTTCCAAGTAAAGGTCTTTTACATCTTTGCCTAAGGTTATTCTTAGGTATCTTATTTTTTAGTTGCAATGGTAACTGGGATTGCTTATTTAGTTTCTCTCTCTGAGAGTTCATTATTGATGTATAAAAATGTCATTGGTGTCTAGGTGTTTATTTTGTATCCTCCTGCCTTGCTGAATTCATTTATTAAATGTAGTAGGTTTTTGGTGGAGCCTTTTGGGTTCTGTATGTACAATATCCTGTCATCTGCAAATAATGACAGTTTTGTTTCCTCCTTTCCAATTTGGAAGCCTTTTATGTTTTCTTGTCTCATCACTGTGGCTAGGACATCCGGTGCTATGTTGAATAAGAGTGGTGAAATTGGACACCCCTGTCTTGTTCCTGTTCTTAAGGGGAAATGGTTTTAGTTTTTGCCCATTGAGTAAGATGTTGGCTATGGTTCGCTACATATGGCCTTTATCATGTTGATGTATGATCCCTGTAATCCCACTTTGCTGAGAGTTTTTATCAAAAATGGGTGTTGGATTTTATCGAAGGCTTTTTCTGCATCTATTGATATGATCATGTGATTTTTGTCTTTCAATTTGTTTCTGTAATGTATCACGTTTATTCACTTGTGAATATTGTACCAGCCTTGCATCCCTGGAATAAGTGCCATTTGGTCATGGTGTGTGATCTTCTTAATGTATTGCTGCATCCGATTTTCTAATATTTTATTGAGGATTTTAGCATGTATGTTCATCAGGGATTTGGGCCTGTAATACTCTCTCTTTCTAGTGCCTTTATCTGGTTTTGGAATTAGGCTAATGCTGGCCTTATAAAAAGAATTTGGATATGTTCTTTCCTCTTGGATTTTTTTGAAATAGTCTGAGGAGAATAGGTGTTCATTTTTCCTTGAATATTTTAAAAGCCTCCTCTGTGAAGCCATCCAGGCAGGGCTTTTGTGTGCTTGGAGCCCTTTGATTACTGCTTCAACTTCATCAGCAGTTATCCACCTATTTAGACTTTCTGACCCTCCCTGATACCAGTTCCGGGCATGGGGCTTCCGGCGGACTGTCTGGCCGCAGGGGGCAGGAGGCACAGTTGCGGGCAAAGGGAGGGGCGGAACAGACTGGAATCTCCCCTCCCTGCTTTGAGTAGATGAGGGGCTGCCCCGAATGAGGGGAACAGCAAACCCAGCATCGCTGGTGCGTGTGCCTTTCCCCAAAGGTGGCGACCAAATGCCTGGGGCTAGCCTCCCCCCTTGAAGCCAAGAGTGTGCCTGAAGTATCCCCAGAAAGACAATAGCGCCACACAGCGTGCCACCCGGCTTGGCCGTGGTCGCGGGCTGCCTCCTCCTGCTTCCTGGCAACTGCTCATCCCCGGGTCAGTGCCACATGGCGGGTCCGTCTGGGTCAGGAGACAGCGGGCCTCCCCAGACCCTTTAGGTTATCAGTGTACCGAGAAGGGCCCTTCAGGTGACCACGCGGGCTTGCGGGCGCCGGGGCGGTGTGGGCCATGGGGACCATGGAGGCCGGCGCAGGTGGGATGGCCAGGCGACCTCCATCCTACGGGCTAAGGCTGTGCAGAATCTGGAGCCCTGGAGGCCGGGGCGCAGGCATTGCGGGGGGCGGAGCTGCTACTGGACAGGGCCCGTGTCACGCAGGTGGCGGTAGCGGCGGCTGGGGGCAAAATGTGGGCGGCGGAGGAGGCGGAGACCCAGGTAGAAGCCGCGGAGAAGCCTGAGGAGCAGCAGCAAGCAGACCCAGGGCCACTGGGACCGCAGCCCCGCCCGCACTGGAGGCGCTGCAGGCCCCTCAGCTCCAGCTGAGCGCTGGGAGTGGCCGAGCCAGCAGGACCTACATTCAGGTGAAGCGCAGGACCGCTCAGCGTACCAAGCCCATTCTCGAGCGCAGAAGGGCCATCATCCAGTGCATCCCCAACTTCTGGGCCAAAGCTGCATCCTTGCCCATGCCCTTCTGGCCTGACTGCTGACAAGGACGACAGGCAGTAAGTGGAGGAGGGGCTTGGGCAGGACAAGGGGAGGAGGGCAGAGGAAAGGGCCTACTATCGCTAGCGACCCAGGCCTGGGCAAATGTGAGGGCCTGGAGCTCCTCAAGCGGGGGCCAGGTGCACTTCCCACCGTGCCCTGCCTCTTCCTCTGGATGTTTTGCTCCTGCTTCTGACTCAGGCTCACCCTCGGCCACCGCCTCCACTACCTTCATGACATCCTCCCCCTCCAGGGCAAACTGCTCCCCACCTACTAATTCCTGTTCAGTCAATTCCTCCCCTTCCCACTGTCCCTCCCTGCCCGACCCTTGCAGAACCTCCACCAACCGCTCTGGGTTCACCACCTCCTCCTGCCTCCCCACCTCCAGGTCCAGAAAGACCTCCTCCACAGCCAAAAGCGTGTCATACCCTGCCACCATCTCACCGCCTGCACGACGCCCTCCCCCTGCACGACATCCTGCTCCAGTGCCACCAACGCCCCCTGCACGCCCTCCTCCTCGTCTTCCCGGGGCTCCGCGCCCTCTGCCCACTGCTGCAGGGCTCTCTGGTCGTCCCGCACAATCTGCTCTTCAGCCTGCACGCCCTCCTCCCTCCCCAACTCAGGGTGGGGACAAACGTCCTCGCCGGCCGCCAACCTCTGGTCCGCAGTCACAAACACCACCCCCTGCGTGGGGTCCACCATCTCCAGCCCCAGCTCTACCCCCTGCCCAGCACCGCCTCTGCCCTTACCTCCTGGGCCTCATCACCTTCCTGCACCAACGGAACGTAAAGGCGTTCCGGCCCATCCCATTTACCCCGTTATGGGTGGAGGAAACGGCCGTGGTGCACTGGCAGGCCAGAGGAGCCCCAGCACCTGAAGGCCCCCTGCGCCGCTAGGACAAGGCAAGCGGCCTGAGGAGCCCCGCTGTCTCTGAAACACAGCCTGACGCCCGGTTGCGCGCTGGACCGGAGCCGGGCGGTGTCACGAAGTAGGCGGTGCTAGCGCGGGGACGCAGAGCCTGCGGAGTCCACTGTGCACGCCGTCTGCAGGTCCGGAGAGGGGCCCTTGCTGTGCTGAGTGCCAGCATACTGGGGCTACGCACAGGGGCTTGTGACCCGGGCAGGTAGTAGGGAAGTCCGTCCTGGACACGCCCTTCGCCCCCTCCCGGCTGGTGGGCGCTGAAACAGCCGGCGACAACAGGCAGAGCCCGGCCCCTTCCTCGGCCGACCTGGTGTACGGGCCTGGCAACTGGAGCCAAACATTGCTGAGCATGCCCACCTTCTGGCCTCGCACCTGCCCCCTCTCAAGGGGCTCGCTGCCTGCCGGGCTCCTCCTCAACGCTAATCACATTTCCCACTTCACAATCCGTTTTCCGTACCACTTTCCCGCTGATGCTCAGTGACCCCTGGTAAAACCACCGCGACAAACGCCCCGCGCGGTAGAGGCTATCCCCGCATATGGCATATCTGAGATCGAAGCTACAGGCAAAGGGAAGGCCTGTGCCTGCAGGGGACTGGAGCCTCCACTCTGGCAGAGCTGAATGCTCAGCGGAATAGGGCTCATTCTGTCTCTGAATCAGCCAGTTTCCGTCCGTTTCCCACTGCCCTTGTTCGGTCTTTTCCTCATTCCAGCCCTCTCGCCCATCCACTCCTTGGGTCTCGGTGACCAGTAAGAAGGAAGGCTTGATACTGCTCAAGCATTACTTGGTTGCCAAAGAAGGACTTGGTCCCAAAGAGCCCAGTAAAGAAACAGTCGTGTTCACAGGAGGCCATTTCCATGTGAGGAAAGGTGAAAGGACCACAAATGGGCAAGGTGTACTGACTGTGGACATCATGGTCCAGAGACTGCCCAACACAACTTCAAGTACATGCCTGTGCCTCTGTGTGTGGGCTCATTGGGAGGGGGGTGAGTGCCCACCTGCAGGGGTGTCTTTTTGTGGGGGCTGGGGAGCGCTCAGATTCTTAATGTTGCCTTCATTGTTTACCCTTGCAGCAGGGGATTCTTTCCCAAATGAACCTAATAATACTCACTGTCTTCCCGCAGGCCTTGGCTCCCTTCCCCGCAGCCCCTACATGCATCTTATTCCCCCGCTTGCCAAATGTGATTCGGAACCCTGGGCCTCAGAGACTGATTCTCTCCCCAAAATACAATGCACCGCACTTCCAGAGAGGGCATTTGGTCCAGCTGTGAATGGAAGATCGTTTCCCTCCTGGTTGCCTGTCGTCAGCGTGTGAGCCGACTCCCCGCAGGGACGGTACTATCAAATCTTCATCATCCTTTAGGACCGAGCACTGGACATTGAGGCCCTTGCTTCCAAGGCCCTTTCCTTGAACTACCTTATCTCCCTCAGTAAAACGGGAAGGCCCCATGCAGTGGACTTTCTTGTAGTTCCTCCTCCCTCGCCTGCACCACTAGGGAAGAATTCTGCCTTCTGATGCCATCCCAAATCAAAACTCACACTTCTGCAACTGTACAGGCCCAGCCCTCACAGGGACTAGTAATTCCCAGGCAGCCAATTGTAAAGCCCAGAACATTGTACAAACAATACACACGCACACACGATGGATGCTCCTGATTTGTGTATGCCAAGGAGCAAACAACACACAAACACAGCTGATGCTCTTGACTTATCCTTCCATCTCTTCCGTGCTCTGGATCTCTCTGTATCTGGATGCCTGCCACAGGGACATTCTGCACCGGTTCCCTGTGCAGGAAAACAATGTTTGCTTGAAAACACTTTTTTTTTTTTTGGTGGGTATGTGGGGGAAAAAAACTGGCCTCATGTGCAGAATTCCTTGTCCTGGGTAAACAGGTCAGGAGAACCTGATCAGCAAACCTCATATTCATATTCACAGCACTCCCAGTATTTGTTTTGTTTTGATTTTCAGTCATGCAGGGGACATGGTCACTGCATGCAGCTGTGCAGCTGTAACAATCATGGAGAGCTTCCTGGAGAAAGTGGCAGTTCGATGAATCTTCTCAGTGAGAAAAAACAAGGTGAGAGAGGTAGAGTGAGGGCCAGACACACACATGATATTTTAACATTTGCGTGTATTGTAAGTGTCTCTTCCAAATGTGCAGAATTCCTTGTCCCAGGTAATTATGTCAGGAGGACCATGACCGCTGGGTGTGTGTCTATAGTGAGCACATTGCCAGGGTATGAAGCTCAATTAATGAAAGTTTCAAGTGTTCCCATTCTTCAGCTGCAACAATGTTAACGCAGAGGAAGTACTCCTTCCTCTTCCCAGATAAATCTACATTCTTAAGAATCTCAAACTGCTAAACATGGCAACACCTTTGATTAAGATGTGCACTCTGGGAAATTGGTTCTGTTTTCCCTATTTTATTTATCACACAATTCCTAGTCTTTCTCTTCAGTATTAGTATGGATTACTTTCAGGAGGTTGGCATACTGGTCAGGCAACCTTATTCTTTACATAGTAATTCCCTGACATGTGAAATATCCACCATACATACTTACGACAACAGTACTGACTGTATTTCCAGTGTTGTACTTTGTACTTTACATTCCCTTCTGGATCGAAACGTATTAGCTTGCTCTTTCATCTTTTCATTTTCACTCATGTATGTTTCCATCTGATTTGCTAGATTTTAAATTCCTTACACGTTTATGTTCCAGGATCTAAATTTTCCCCGAATTTCACACACGCTGTTCCTTTAGCAATACTTTGACGAAACCACAAAATTTTGTGTTGACTTTGTAAATTCAGTTTGGAAGACCTGTTCGTAAATATTTACGCACTCAACACTCCTAGAAGTGAGTTTTTAAAAAGTATTCCTCTTCATAAACTTCACCCGAATTCACTGAAAATACCTAACCATTCAAGATAACTTGAAATCCTGAGAGCAATTAAACCCTTTGTGGTACATAAATTTTAAAATATTTGAATCAGGAGCACCAGTAGTTCTAAAATTAAGCACACTTTTCCAGTGCAGGGGCACTAGGTTTCATTTCTTTGAGATATCTACGCAGGACAGTTAACTGGTTCAGTTTAAGTGGAAAACCTTAGTTCAATCCCATTATTCCTGATTCAGACATGTGCTGCTTCCATTTCAATAAGCAAAAGGATGCTTAATTTTATTTTTATTTTTCAAAAACATATCTGTATTGACTTCAGAGGGAGGGAGGGAGGGAGGGAGGGAGGGAGAGGGAGAGAGAGAGAAACATCAATGATGAGAGAGTCATTGATCGGCTGCCTCCTGCACGCCGCCCTCTAGGCACTGAGCCCCCACATTCCCTGTCATGTGACCTGACAGGGAATACAACCAGGATATCCTGGATCATAGGTTGATGCTCAAGCGCTGAGACACAGCGGCCAGGCAAGGATGCTTAATTTTAGATTTCTTCAAACTTTTATATCATCCCATATGAAACTTTTCTTCCTACTGAAACGATTACTCTATAGGATAAAGGCATACAAAATGTCACAGGAAATGGCTGAACATTACTTTTGCAGCCTTGTTAGAGGCTTCTCAAACTGTTTTCACATTTCTGTTTTCAAAGGGGAATATGTAAATTTGTTTAGCCAACCTAACTGGCAAACAGGACAGCAAGCTGCTATAAAGAAATAACGTATTGCTTCATCCTGTATGCATTAATGTTCAAAGACCCGGCGGGGAGGAATTCAGGTCCACTCTGTATTTCACGCTCCAACAAATTGCTCTAATGATAAAGTCTGCGGTACAAACAAACAGGAAAGCGCATTTTCTGGGAATTTTACTCGGAAAACCTTAACAATACAGACTTAAATTTGAACAGTTCAATTCTATTATTCCAATTAAAAATACACTTATGAACCAACCTTGAGTAACTCAAATTCTTCACCTTATCCAGAAGATTCACAGATGGGCACTGAATACCTGCCTCTTTCCCAAACAACCCTTTCTCTTTCAGTAATGCTCAAGTAACAGGAACATTTTCTTTACAAAGAAAATTAAATACAGGTCCTAGTACTATTTTAATATCTGTTTCAACTGCCTCTGTCAGATGGGCTTCCCCCACGGTGTCCAACAGAAGAAGCCCAATAACTTGAGATTCTCGTTGATTCACACCCTGTCCCACCGAGGGTGAACCTCTAGGCCTCGTCTAGCACCACGCTCACGACCACTTAGAGGGGCATCACTTCGGCGGCTTGAGTAATTTTCAGGCCCTCCATCATCACCACCTCGTCGTCTCCTGCTATAATAAGCATCACAGCGACTGTTTCCACTGTAAGTCAGAGGGGCCCCTCGTGCCGGCGGCGCTCCGTGTGAACCTCCTGGAAAGTCAATGACCAAATAACAAAATCTGAACCACATTACACAGATCTCTTAAATCATTATGACTCCAGTAGACCATTAAATACTTGGAAATCACTTGCTTTTATCTCCCCGTGCTGAAACGATAAGAACTATGCTGAGGAAGACTAGGGATCTTATATTTATTTAAAATAAATTTTAAGAGTTGCATTTTAGCTTAAATATTTGAATTTCAATAAATAGTCATGCACATTTTCAGAAAATGGGCTGAATTTCTGACTTTCATGTTGTTCCTAGGCTTTATACTCTTGCATGCACCTTCTGATTTAACAACGTTACAGTACATTTTCCATGTAAGGAAAAAGGTGAGTCTGACCCCTTCCCGCAGAAAGCGATGTATTGTTTTAAGTGATCCACTAAGAAAATAACTCAGCCCAGCCGGGCGTGGCCCAGTGGCTGAGCACCGACCTAGGAACCAGGACATTGCGGTTTGATTCCCAGCCAGGGCACATGCCCAGGTTGCGGGCTCCATCCTCAGTCGGCGGTGTGCAGCAGGCAGCTGATCAATGACTCTCTCGTCACTGATGTGTCTGTCTCTCTCCCTCTCCCTGCCTCTCTCTGAAGTCAGTAAAGATATATTTGAGAAAAGGAAAAAAAAAAAGAAAATAACTCAAAAGACCTCCAAACTAATCAAAAGGGCATACTACATACAGATTTCCCTATGTTCGATGGAAGTAAAATTAGAGTAAAGCACAGCCTGGCTTATTAATCTAATTCTCTGACTGACACACCGTAACTGGACTCTTACCATGACTCTTATATGAATCTCTGTAAGAGCCTCCACTTGGATGTTCAGAATAACCTCTGTCACGACTCCTGCCATAGCCATCAGAGGGACCGCTAAATTTAAAAGACACAGTATTAACAATGTCCAAGTTGACAACTGCCATGCACTATTTGATAAAAAGAGAAATTTTTATAATACCTGTAGCTCCTATACGAATGCTCATCTCGAGAACCTGAGAGGCCATAATCACGGTACACGCAGTCTCTAGGAGGTGGGCCATGCTTGCTGTCTCGGGAACGCGGATCATCTCTCCTTGAATAACTTAGGGAGAGAATGCAGAAATATTTTTTTAATGCACCTTCTAACATCCAGGATACATACACGTCTGAGGACAAAACAAGGGCAAAAATTTAAATGGACAAAAGTCTTTAACACACATTTCTCCACAGAAGAAAGACAAACAGCCAACAAGCTCATAAAAAGATGGCCAATATAACTCACTGGTCATTAGGGAAAGGCAAACCAAAACCAAAGTGAGATATTACTTTACTCCTAAGTAGGCTATAATGTTTGAAAAGGGAACTATCAAGGGTTCCTGTGGATCTGGAGAAACTGGGATCCTTGTGCCCTGAGAACAGAAATGTGAAATGGTTCAGCTGCTGTGGGAAGTATTGGAGCTTCCTTCAAAAACATTAAATGCTGAATTACAAGATGACTCAGAAATTCCCCTCCGATTTAAACACCCCAAATAATTGGTTGGAAACGTGTGCTGAAATAGTTGCACTTGAAGTGGACATGAATAGTTGTACATGAAACAGTTGTACATAAATGCCCACAAACAGAACTGGTAAACAGTGTTAACTACAGCTACAATGAAGTTGTCATGTACTGAAACTGCGATGCACTCATTTGTGCCAGTGAAATTGTGATGCACCGACTACTGCCACCTGGATGACTCCTGGAAACACTTATGCTAACAGAAGACCACATTCGGTTTCCTTCCATTGGTATGATCTGTGCAGAACAGGTACAACAGAGCAGAGGTTGCTGTTTTGATAGAAGGTGGGTCAGGGAGAAAATGGTGGTGACAGCTTAAGGTGAAGAGTGTTCTGTTTAAGGGTAATAAAAATGTTTTGTAACTAGGTAGACATGGTGGTGGCAGCACCCTCTGAATACATAACCCTCTGAATAACTTTCCTTTTCAATATGTTGTTAGATTTTGGAGAGAGAGGAAAGCAGACGGATAGAGACACAGAAGCACAGATGAGAGAGAAACACTGACTGGCTGCCTCCTGAATGTCTCCTAGTAAGGATCCAGCTAGCTCCATACCTTGTCCTCTGTCCACACCACGAATCAAACCAGAGACCTCCTGGTTCTTGGGTGGATCCTCAACCGCCGAGCCACATCAGCGGGCCATAAATACTTACACTGATGCAACAAAAAGTATCAATTATAAGTTAAGAGTTCTTATATTTTATTTTCCTTTACCTGTAAGCAGCAGTGCAATCATCATCACTTGGTGGCATATAGTAACGTCTCCTGCAAGAGACTGGCTCTTTGCCTGGAACACCTTCATAATTCTCTTTGCCATGTGACACTGGTCCTTAAATTGAAAAATGCTTATGAGAGTGTATCAAAATTGAGTCTAATGCTTCAAAGGAAAACAAAAATTCAAATCACCAACTTCTTTCTTCGCTCCAAAACAAGTTTTAAATTGACTCTAAGATTCCATTTATGCTCATTTTTCCATGCTCTTTAAAACGTTACTTTCGACTGTTGTATCTTCGGACAGCTTACACCCTACCTATACATTTTGCCTAATATTTAAAATACCATCAGCATGCAAAACTTCCCAAAAGCCTAACAAGCTACAAGCAATTTTGAAGACTTCCACAGACATAATTAATTTAGGCCTACTTATGCTCTTTTAAATCTTACCTGTCAGCTTTTCTCCCAGTCTGTTCATCTTCGTCTGTTCCCTCTCTTGACTAGATTACTTAAAAGCCTCTTAATCTTCCCTTTACACTTCCTGCTTAACACGCTCTCCCTTGAAAACTAATAAACCTTTTCAATATTTAGGTCTTGTATTACCACCACCCTGGAGAAGACCTTTCAATTGCTCCTCAAAAGCCACAACAGTAAGCCAAGTTACGATCATTTCCTTTCAAAATCTAGTATCCCACTTACCTTACAACTTGTATGCTCTACTTGCAACTACACTTAGGACTCAGCATATGTACACCATGCTCTCGTGTTGTACCTGCGTATATACACGCTACTACTGGCAAGAATTCCTCTAAGCATATTAATATTTTTGTTGGGCTAGTACACGCCAAATTGGTCACATGTCTAATTTTATAACTTACCACCAAGTGACTGGGTCTCTCATAATGCTAATGACTTTAAATACATAAGCCAAACCTGGCCGGGCGTATCTCAGTGGTAGAGCATCAACCTGGGAACCAGGCAATCGGGGTTTGATCCACGGTCAGGGCACGAGTCCGGGTTGTGGGCTCCATCAATGAGTCTCTAAATCATTGGTGTTTCTCTCTCTCTCTCTCTCTCCCTCTCCTTTCCTCTCTCTGAAATCAGTGAACATATATTTTAAAAAATAATGAAATAAACAAACAAATAAATAAAATAATAAGCTTAGCCTTTGTAATGATGGCAATATAGATTTTGGTGCACATTAGCTATGCTATTAAAGGGCTCATCTGAAGAGCACTGTACCTCTTTCAAAATATGAAATAATATTACACCTCCCTAAAATAATATTACCTTTAGGTGCTAATTCTTACTCCTAATCCCCGTGGATCAGCGTTTCATCATTTTTTGTGTATTCGCTAGCTAACCCACTAACTGTAATGTATAGGCTTATGTGTACTTTCAAGTCAACAGCCACGATGTTCTTAGCTTCACTGATGTTCTAAACACTTTAAATTTTTCCAAATAATTTCAAGTTCAAGGCCCCTATGGGAGACCCTAAAACACCTCTGTACCAATCTTATGATTCACTTATTCCTTCCATATATTTCACAACGAAGTGCAAGTCTGTGATTGCTCAACTTAGACTATCTGGCTCCTTCTAGTGTGCCTCCCAAGCCTCGATTTTATTCTAAAATACCATCTACACCCACACTGGCCGCTTTTCAGCCAACGACAAAACACTTATATTCTACCGGGTAGGATGAAATTACTTATTCTTCGTATTTCATTCCCAAGTCTCACATTCTTAGAAGCACAGGATATATCTTGTATGTGTTTATATATTTCTTGGAAGTTTCACACAACCAAAATCAATGCCTCGCACGTAAAAATGGTTAGGGTCTTGAAACTGAACTGTCTGATATCTTTTAGATTAGGAAGCCATTAGCAAGGACACCCTGGAAGAACTCATGTGTATCCATCAACAACTGTATAGTAAACAAAATCCTAAGAAAAGCGCCATCAGGGTATAAACAAACAAAGAAACAATAAGGCAGGTTTCACGTATGGTGTGCCTATCTGACCAGGTGACAAAATACATATCCTAAATGGTGCTATTGATCAGAATGTTCTCTCACAGGACATTAGAAATTTTCGTGCAAATTTTAATCTTCAAACCACATGTAAAAGAAGCCTACAAATCACAGAACTCATTAGCAGGAAGTTTAAAAATTAAGAGGAATTCTGTACCAACATGGACTGAAAAGGAAGGTTTTGCCCACTGCACTGTCATCTACTTATTGTGTCTCTTCTTAGAGGCTGGAGAATTATTTCCTAACCATCAATCAATCAATAAAATCGCAATCAGTAAATATGTCTATATGAGACTCACTTTCCACTTGGCTTCCTGAATTTAAAGTTCAGCATTAATTTTACAATAGGTATTCCTAAATCTTTAAGAAACTGCTGTCTCTGCCTTACACAGCATTTACATCAAATTCCCATCCTACTATCACTTTGCCTGCAAGCCGAATGGGCGTTTCTTTTAGGAGGAGGATCCACAGTTCTTGAAGATGGACCTCTTTTAACCTGAAGGGGTCCCATGGCGGAACTTTTGTGGCTATTAAGAGTATATTCACCATTATCTGTGTTTAAATAACATCCCTCACTTAAGTAACATCTGTTAAATAGTCAGGTTTGGGTGATTGCTTACAACTCTCCACTAAACGCTATTGTAGTCATGAGCACATGTCAGTCCAAACTGACGAAACCGTCTCTTTCTATGACTTGAGAACAATTCCGAGTTATTGTAAAATCAGTTTGTAAGACCTAGAAAAACCTCAAGCAGCATTTTACACTGGTGTGAAAGAACCAGATTGTGGGTGCCGGAAATCTAAATAAACTAAATGCACAAATAACTCTTAAAGATACGTGGGGAACAGTCAGTAACAGGTCAGGTAAGTCTGACTTTGAAAATAAAGAAACAGGCTTTAACATGTAACATCAGTTATAAATGAAAATATTAAAATATTCAAAAGATGGTGCATCAGAATAAGGAAGTATCTAAAAAATTACTAGCGTACAATTCTTACAGTCAATTTACAAAATAATCCTAATTTTTAAAGGAAACGCTATGCTCAGCCTGGCCTGGGAGGCTCAGTGGTTGAGCCTTGACCCATGAACCAGGAGGTCACGGTTCCATTCATGATGAAAGACATATCTGGGTTGTGGGCTTGATCCTTAGAAGGGCCCACATGAGGCATCAATGAATCACTCATCATTGATGTTTCTCTCTCTCTCTCTGTGTCTCTCTCTCTGTCTCTCCCTCTCTCTGAAATCAACAAAAATATATTTTTTGAAAAGAAATACCCATTGAAATAATCATCACAATTTTCCCTTTTTAAACTGAAAAATGTTCATGTTCCCATTTCCTAGTTTTTTCATACGAGAAAAAAAAAAAAATGAATATCCACATAAATGGCAAAATACAAATTGGTAACTTCTTCTCAGGTTCACCTTAGTCGTTAAAAACAGGGTTGTTTACCTTAAACTTGGGCAAACCCTGCAATTCCACTTTAGGAAACTTCTCTGAAAACGTCACGCATCTAATTCTCAAAAAAAGACACTAAATCTTTGAATTTGGGAACACTGGTTAACATAAACAAAGTTATGTTATGTTGCATAGTCTGATACACAGATATTTTTGAAGGGAAAAGTGGCTCTCTTTAATAGTGAGCACTCTGTGAAACCATATAAAACTCTACATGTCTCCCTAATGTAGTTTCCCAATTACAAAGTTCCCAACAACAAGGAGGATAGAAACTCCTCATATCAGAATAACAATAGAGACTGGTTCGGCACACTTAGGTACTTAAAACAAATATTGCAGGTCAGTCCCAAATCTGAAGTGTCTGCCTTTGAACCGAATTTAGACTGATTTTGACTTTGTTGTGTCCTTTTCACGATACCCTAATGCTTGTTTAGGATGAAAGCATTTTATTTTCAGAATAGGCAAGCAAATATATTCTTCACAGTTGATTATGTACAAAACACCAGCTGCAACTTCTTGGCGCCAAAGGGGAAAATTCTAGCACATGATTAATAAAAATGAGTTCTTCAGAGAACTGTTGAAGTGAATAGAGGGAAAGTGTAATAATGCTTAAAACAGACTGAATTAGCTTGCAGTTTATGTCATCGGACTGAAAGGTCATTGTGATTGTTTTGCACATTAGTTATTTCATTCATTTTTGTAAGTGCCATAATTCTTTAGCATTTACCAGTCATCTTGATTGCCACTGTTAGTTCCCAGTACAATGAATGTTACCTTTTATTTTGCTTATAAAAGGTGTACGTACAATTTGAGATAGTTCTACATGTTATGAAATATTCTTTTCCGCTCCTATGGTTTCATACTTATAGTTTATTATTCGTTTTTATTTCCTTTTTTCATATATGACTTAATAGTTTCTCCATCTTTTCTCTTTTACAACATGTCTGGGGGTTGCACTGGTTAATATGTTTACATAGGTTTCAGGTGTACAATTCTGTAATACATCGTCTGCATACTGGATTCTGTGTTCACCACCCAAAGTCAAGTCACCCCCATTCCCCATATTTTAAAACATTACCGAAGGGTTTTCCACCAGAGGGACAGCCTTTTGCTCCACTAGGTCCTCCTCTGCCACGTCTCAGACTTCTCACATGACCTCTGTTTCCTGCAGGAAGTGGTGGCCTCCATCTACCACCACTTTCAAAAGATGGCTTGTTGGCTTGCTCTACTTTAATTGTCTGTCCATCCAAAGGCTGAAACAATTACACATAATATCAACATTACATCACATTTACCTCAAACAAAAGAACAACTTTACCAAACTTTTTCTTCAAGCGTGATTCAGTCCTTCATCACGGTAACTTTAGTAAATATTGAAGTACTAACTGCCTTCCATTAAGTCATCCAGCACCGAACCATATGCACTGATGATTCAAAGCCCTCTAGCCCCGCCTGTGTGGCTCAGGGGTTGAATGTCCATCCAGGAACCACGAGGTCGCTGTTCAATTCCCCATCAGGACACATGCACGGCTTGCGGGCTCCATCCCCAGTTGGTAGCATGCAGGAGCAAGCTGATCGATGATTCTCTCTAATTTTTGAGGTTTCCTTCTCTCTCTCCCCCTCCCCTCCTCTCTCTGAAACCCATTTAAAACGGGAACAGAAGAAAAATCCTGGAAATGCCCTCCAGTAGTAAAAATGGAGTCAATTTACAACCTCCGTTATTGAAGTAGACATTTTTATTTGTAGCTGTCACGGGGAAGACTGGTCCTTATCAAATCCAAACAATAAGGCTTAAAACAACACTGATACATTGGGAGTGGCTCACGAAATTACAGAACCAGAAAGCATATTGGGATAATGGAAGAAATATATCTAATCCCCAAAACAGGCCATAATGAAGTGACTTGCGGGGCAATATTAAGGAATTGCTGTTTAATAATCACTGAAGAGTGCAGAGGACATCGGAGACACATATGATGCCGAGATTTTAAGGTCCAACAGGAAAAAGACTACTTTATTCACCAGTACGTTAAAGACTGTATCAAAATAAACTATCAACCACTCCTGTAAAATAAATCATGACATACACATTTTACAAAATCCCCTCTGGTTACAGGATGAAACAACTATTGAGTAGAAAAAGTCAGGGGCAAGAGGGTCAATTACTGATGACGCCCACCATCTACTTGCTCATCTTATTTCCTTTCTTCATGAACTGAGTACCGATTAGAAGGTAAAGGGCCTACTCCAATACTAACCTTTTCGAGGCTTTTCCCCCAAAATCAGAAGTCACCTTTCCCTACTTTCTTTGTGGGCTCTTTTGGTGCTATGGAAGTGTTTGCATCAATTGCAATAACGTTTGATAAACACCTTCTTTCCCCCGTAATTACCTTTGGGGGGGGCGGGGGCTTACTCTAAGTTTTCAAGCTCTTTGAAGACTGAAAGCCTCTTTTCAGTTTTGTTCATATGCCTAACTAATTAAGGTTAATGTAGTATTTTGCTAATGCTAAAGTTCATGTCAATCTCCTTCCAACCCCACTCTCCAGTTCTTAGGCGACAAAAAGGAAAGTAATGGCTAAATAATCGTGGCTTATTTAGGCGCCGTCTACCTTCAAAAATTAGAAAAACACAAAGTACCTAGAAATACTATTAACAGATGGTACAGAGCCACAACATTATTAAAAGACTTACTCTTCCATCCATATCTCTGGCAGCATCCTTAGCATCTTCAGGGCTCTCAAAAGTAATAAAAGCAAAGCCCCAGGACCTGTTTGTTTCCCGATCCCTTATCAAACGAACTGTAATTCAAAATTCAAAATTTAAATTTAATATGCCCAACAAAACTTAACTTTTCCCGTTTTCCAAAACATCAAGGCTCTGAGAATTTCTCACAAAGCCTCTTAATTTGATACAATGGACCAACAAGGCCTAGTAACAACCCTCTGCAAGTTATGTAAAAGGCACAACGTGCTGCGCCATTATTAGCTTTCTAAAACTCTGCAGTGAGTAAACTTAGAGTTAACCTAACTTATCCCCTGTCACGGCCTCACTCCACAATATATTTACAACTTCTTCTTTTTCCTTCTTAATAAGAAGCCATTAACTGGAACTTTTACCTCACTGCTACGAGTGCCTTTGCAACACAACACAGAAAGTTGCAGAAGTTGTCCATATGAGCTTCAAGAACTAAAAACATCCCTTTAATTTATCTGGGCAATGACTTATATTAGATTTACTATCCGTTTACTCTGAGCAGGTAGGCACATTGGTTCTAAGAGTTACCGTCTATTATGGGACCAAATTTTGCAAAGGCCGCTTCAAGCGTTTTTTCGTTGGTCTGGAAACTGAGCCTTCCGACAAAGAGCTTCGCAGGTCTGTCCGCTTCCACCACTGTGCTGTAAGGGGTTAAGATATGCACATCGTTATTAGCCAAAGAATTGAATTTAATGACAAAATGTTCCTGATAGTCAACTGAAGCATATACAAGAGCTTACTTTAATTTTTTTTTTTTAATTTGTAACTTACATCCCCAAATGACAAATGACCTAACAAACAAATTCTCCATTGTACTACACACCTGGGAAAAAATAAAAGGGCATACATTCGATTGCAAAGCTCGTGAAATGATGGGGTGCAGTATACAAGAGTTAAGTTTTTTAAGATGCATTTTTTAACCTAAGTAAGTAGTAAGGAAAGCTGTTTGTAGATTCCACACATCAAACAGTTAATGTTTTAAGTTCTGTGACATACTGTTGGGAACATAAGAAACTTGTAAACCTGTACAGAACTCTTGTGAATTTGAGGCAAAGTGTTGACAATTGCCGGGAAGTAAAATCTCAACACACTGAGATACTATTTCAGAGAATGGCAGCTTTATACTTTAATTTCCACCTTACGATGAAAAGAGAAGACGTAAATGGGTTACATGAAATTAACTGGTGATAAGTCAGGCAGGCGGGAGAGAGTCCAGTGGGGAAATCTGGGAACAGATAAAAGGTCAAAGCATACTGCCTTTCTATAGGCGGGTATAGGATTGTTAACAGTCAACATCACGATGAAGTAATAATGAGAGAATTAGTGGTTTCTGTCCTGGTGTATCCGCTGTGTCCCGCCGGGTCCGGAAAAAGGGAAGTTACCGTGATGTTCCAAAGGCATGTGACTGTACCGGCAAAAGACAACAGACGGGCTTACTTAAGGTAAAGGTTGGCTTCTGTCACGGAAGCTGCAGGTCTAGGACACGACTACCCGTCATAAACTGCTTTCGGTGAGGAAGTTTTAATATCAGGCCATTGCAGGTCACTGAGTTTGCAAGGCCCCGGCTGTCCTCGCCTGAGCCCCCAGCTGTCCTCGCCTGAGCCCCCATGGGTGCCAAGTGGCACTGTTTCCTCCACACTTGGAATGCCCCACCCCCCCACAACTGCAATAATCCTGGGTACCCACCACTGAAAAAGAGACCTAACGTAATGTCCTGTTTCCTAAGTTTTTTAAAACAGTCTTGAAAGGCAGAAGCAAGTTAAAGCCTGTGCCGGGCCAACGTAAGCTATCTTCCTGTGTTGATAGAGTTCGGCAAACACTGGTTAAACTGACAGACGAAGTCTACGGGGATATTAAAATTTGAGGACGCCACCCCAGCCAATCCGCGCTTGGACATTTCATAACTGAAGGAGCTTACCCCGCTTGACTGTATCTCCCAATCGTTACTGCAGTCAATCAAGGAAAACCGCTGAAAAGCAAGCTTTATAACGCAACTCGCGACCCGGCCGCCATCCGGTCCCCCAATCCACTTCTTCCCGCAATGGGTGACGACGAGCTAAGCCCGCTCACCCGGCAAAGAGGGTGCACGAGTTCACCAAAAACGAGCTTCTTCCCCGAGCTTCTCCCTACCCAGGATTCCCTCCCTTACCCAGCAGCCCCTGCACGTCGCCCCGCGCCCACCCCGCCAGCCCTCATCCCAGCACAAAACCCGCCCAGTTCACTGGCCTTCCTTCCTTCCCTGCCTCCGGGAGACACCTGTCTTCGGGAGACACCCCCGCCCCTAAGGCCCGCAGGCGTCACACGCACTTTCCGGTTTATGCTCACACAGCGCCCTCCGCTCTTAGGCCCCTGAAAAAGCCTGCCAGGAAATCAGAGTCTACATGACCGCGTCTGGCTACTCGGACGCCAGGGCACAGCTGTGGCATGAATTTGTATGTTCTGCTCAACATTCTGAATCCCTTACCTTGTTTTCCTCATGTTGTCCGAGGTCTTGGCTTAAAGCTTCGCTCGGGACACCCGAGCTGAACCACGGGCTGAGGCGGGCGACCAAAGGGATGTGAGGGGCTGAGATTCCCGGATGTTATCGCGAGAGGAGCCGCACAGGAGCGCGGGAAGGAGGGGGCCACGCCCACTGCAGGCTGAGTAAGGGCACCTGGTGAAGGGGAGGTTTCCAGAAACCGAGTGGGTGCTTATTGGACTGAGCCCCGTTTTTGGTTTTCAGCGTGCTACTCCACTTATCAAAGTGAGACCCGCTCACGGTCTTTCCCCTCACCCACAAGCCAACAGGTTCCCCCTACCGTTCTCCTGACCCTCTGATCTTTGCTCATCCCAATACCAGCCACAGCGGTGGTCTTTTTATATTCACCCTACCTGGCCCTGCCCTGCCCTAGGGTCATGCACGTGATGCGCATTTCAGCCAGAGAGAGAGTCAAGTTATTTAATAACAGGCACTGGCTCTGAACAAGTAGATACACCGCGAGCCGGGCTTCAGACCAAGAGCCAGACTGGGGCTGAGACCATCGCCATGAGCAGGGATGTTCCTGCGGGCTCAGATCCCCTGGTCTCCTCTCACCACCTCCTGCAGGTAGATGTGGTTTTCATTCTGTCATGCACCTGCTTGTGCTTACTCTGGGCAGAAACGTGGCAAGTGACTCTTCCTTGGGCCAGCCAGGGCTTCTGCCAGGATACCGGGGCTGCTGGCGGAAACTCTGCTGGAGGTCAGGGTTCCAAGGTCACCCGGCACCACAAGGCACAGCCTCAACTCATCCCGTGAATGCTATTCCTGGGCTGAGGTGGTCAGTCTGGGGGAACAGCGGTCATGGATGCTGACGTTAGGACTCAGCTCATGCCTTCACACCATTGTTCAAATGCCGTGTAACTTTGGGCCAGCAATGTCTATCTCTAAGCTTCGGGTTCTACCCTGGAAAATGGGAAAAGTGCAGTCCTCGTGGATAAAGGACATGAGGAGCATTACGGAAGGTGAGTTTGCAGCAGCACGCACTCTGTGAAGGTATACCCGACACCAGTATCCTGGCCTTGAGAAGCCTGTTCCCGGTCACGCTCCAGCAGTGCTGCTTGTATGCAGACATGGAGCGAGTGGGACTTGGAGATTGTATCCTAGCATTCATGCTTGTGGGCTCATTATGTGCAAAGGCCTTGAGGTGGGAACATGCCTGGCATGTTCCAGGAACAACAAGGAGGCCAGGGTAGCTGGTCTTGAGGGTGTGATGGGGTGTGGGGAAGGGGATGTCTGAGACGACAGGGACTGTAATGGAAATCCTCCTCAGAAGGTTCATTTGAGCTGACCAAGGTACAGCAACAAGGCTCCAGACTTGTGAAGACATGGGGCAGGAGAGATCCTCAGAGGGAGCAGCAAGTGCAAAGACCCTGGGCCAGAGGACAGCTAGAGTGCCAAACACTTGCAAAGTGTGCAGGTGACTGGAGAGAAGTGCATCAGAGAAGAAGAGGAAGAGGGGCAGCAGGCAAGTGTTGTTGGTTAGTCTGGACTTTTGACCAAGTGCAATCGGAAGCCAGGGGTCTTTTGGCAGCCAGAGAAAGGATGTGGTTTGTGATGTTTAGTGATTCCCTGGTGACTGAGAGGGAGGAAAAGAAGTAGGATGGACCCTGGGTCTCTGGGCAGTGGGTGAGTGATCCCGAGGAGGCACTGATGGGTGAGATGGACGTCAGGGCAGCAAGGGGATACAGCCTGGAGATTAAATTTGGAGGATATGTTCCCATATTTTTTCCGAAATAGCCCCGCATAAAGTCCAGGAAAGCATACAGGAATTAACAGTGACTATTTTTAACCCCCAGATCCTGGGACAGCATTTCTGAAGTAAGTGCTTTCCAAACCACTGATGCCTGCAGAGGAGAGAGGGAGAGAGGGGTGCAGCCAGACCTGAGCCCAGTCACCAGCTGGTGCTTTCTCATGTTTTACAGAGAGTTTGACTGACGGTAGGATGACAGATCTTAATGTTGAATTAATACAAGTCACCTCAGTAAACAGCACAAAGGAAAGGAACGTGATTAATGAACATAATCTCAGCCTCAAAGATTGGTCAGGCACTGTCAGATAACCCCAGATACACAATTCTGAAATCCGAGATGGAGAGGAGGAAAGGAAGGGACCATGACAGATATTTTAGGAAATAATCCCCATCAACTCCACAAGTTCTTCATAGGACATGAATCTGAACACGGGGTGTGTGTGGGTTAGAACTTTAATCACTGCTCCCCTTCCTGACACTCTCACATCCACTTAACTGGTTCTCAGAGTCATTATTGTCAGTGTTCCATTCGCTAGCTCATTATGCCCTGGTTGGTATTATTTCACCCTCTCACTGGTGTCTACGGGGTTTTCAGGACAACGATTTTCTAACTCACATGTCTCCTCAGAATCCAAATTCCAAACCATGTAACCAGGAGATGCTCTGTTTTAAAAATGAAATAATTACTCATTCAAAGTTCCTCTTCAAGACATAACAAAAAATTGGGGAGAATTATTGTCAACTCCTTGTCCCTGTAGCACTACTTTTTACAACAACATTTCCACATATACACAGTACTTTTCTGCCTAAAACTTACCCTGACTGGTACATTTCTTCAAATCCTCATCTTGCTGCGGGGCCCATGATCCTAATTTTCACTTCCAGAAAACAGCTTCTGTCTTACACAGTGAGTGAGGCTGGTGAACCAGGTCCTCATTCACCTACACGTAGTAAGGGCATGGCTACAACTCCTTTCTGAAACATGCTGGCGGAAACTATGCAAATAAAGCTACACCTGCAAATAAAGCATCCTTATTACTCTGAGAGTACAGACACTGAGCAACCTGAGCTATAAAACAGAAGTTGACTCTTGCATGAAAAGAATCGCAGAGTCGGTGAGAAATACTAATTTTAACATCTGATGAATGAGGATAGATGAGAAATGACAGGTAGGTGACACATGGTAGATAAAACTGAGGACAGATATAGATAAATAGGTGCCAGATGCCAGACTAATTGCTAGGTAGTAAAAGAGGATATATACACAGATACATAGCAGACAGACAGACGGAGAGAGAGAGGCAGGCAGCAAGCATATTTCTAGAGAGGGCATTTGGTTGAACTGTGAAATGGACTGTGAAGTCCCCCACCGGGTTGTCTTTCTCTCTGCGTGGGAGCTGACTTCCTACAGGGGGCATCCTTGCAAATCCATCACCCTTTGGGACTGAGCCCTGGACATTTAAGCCCTTGCTCCCCAGGCCCTTTCCTTGAACTACCTTGTCTCCCTTGGTAAAGTAGTAAGACACAATTTAATGGAACTCCTCTTAGTTAATCCTCCTCCCCAGCTTCCGCAACACAGGAAGGAACCTGGCTTCTTGTACCATCCCAAGGCATGACTTACCTACTTCTGGCACTCTACAGGCCCAGCCCTCACAAGGACTGGTAATTCCCAGGCAGCCAATTGTAATGCCCAAAACAAAGTAGAAATAACACATGGACAAATACTGTTAATGATCTTTATTTACATTTTTCAAGGAACAAACAACATACACACAAACACAGCAGATGCTCTTGCTTTAACTTTCCACTTCATACCATGCTTTGGATGACTCCATGACTGAATACCTCATCACAGGGACATGCAGCACCTGTTTCCTGTGCAGGAAGTAATGTGTGCTTGAAAACACATATTTGCCTCAAAAAGCTTCTCATATGCACTACTGGTATTTGAAGTACAATCGATGGTCCATCCTATGTATGTCTCACTGCGGGAGGTCCCCTGAACACAACAAACATTTTCACTGAATATCACTGAAGAGTATTAAATAACGGTCGAAGGCCCAAACCTGGAAAATGGGTCACTTTCTCTATTGGGATCTCTCTAATTTTACCCAGCCCTTTGTTCAACACATCCCACCACAAGCCCATTATAATGGCAGTGATCTCAGCATAGCCTGGTGTGGAATAAAGAAATATATGACGGTTGCTATCAATAAAGGGAAGTGGTGGCTGAGCAGCCTCAGCCATGGAATTCCAATGCTTGATTATCAAGTGGCAGTATTTTTCCAACAAGTAATTTTATTGGGTATTCTGGCAATGCATTCTCACATCTGTCCATAAGGTATGAGCAAGTTAAAAAGAAAAGAAAAAAGGAAAAAGATAATTGGGGGGGGGGGGGATGCTGGCAAAGCATTCTCAAGTTTGTTCACCAGGCAGCAACATTTTCCCAACTAATCATTTTCCTGGGGACGCTGGCAATGTATTCTTACAGTTCTTCAACAGAGGGTAGCATTTTCCCACTAAGTGATTTTATTGGAGATGCTAGGATAAATTCTTACATTTGTCCAAACTTTGGCAGCTTTTTTCCCTAGAATTATCTCTTTGGGATTGTTGGCTATGCCTTCTCATGTTCAAATACCAGGTGGCAGCCTTTTCTCCCCAAATGACATTATTGGACATACTTGCACTGCATTCTCATGATTTCCCAAAGTTGCCAGAAAATTTCTTACAAATGATTGTTTTGGGGATTCCGGCAATGCATTCTCTTGCTTGAACACCAGGTGAGAGCATTTTTTCACCAAATGACTTTACTGGGAAACCTGGCGATATATTCTGATGCTTGTCAAACAGACGGCAACATGATCTCACAAGTGTTTTCTTTGGTATGCTAGCAATTCATTCTTACCTTTGTTCAACAGCTGGCAGCAATTTCCCACCAAAAGGTTTTATTAGGGGTGCTGGCAATGCAGTCTCATGTTTGTGGAACACATGGCAGCATTTTTCCCAAAAATGACTTTCTGAGGATGTGTCATTGCACTCCCAAGCTTCTCTACCACATGGCAGCATTTTGCAACAAATGATTTTATTGGAGATGGTGGCAATTCATTCATACGTTTGTCTAGCAGGTGGGGCCTTTTCCCACCAAATGATTTTATTTGGGATGCTGGTTATGCATTCATACGTTTCGTCAGCAGTTCCAGCATTTTACCACCAAATAATTTTATTAGGGATGCTAACAAAACATTCTCACTCTGTCCACCAGTTGGATGCATTTTTCAGTCAAGTAATTTTATTGTGTGTGCCAGAAAGGCATTCTCACTCTTCTCCACCTGCTGCCAGCAATTGTCAACCACAAAGTTTTTTATGGAATCCTAGCGGTGAATTTTGATGCTTGTCCTACAGGTGGAAGCATTTTTTTTTTTTTTTCCACTTTAGGATTTTATTACAAATTTGGCAATGCATTATCATGGATTTCCACCAGATGGCAGTATAATCTGACAAGTGATTTTATTGGGATGCTGACAATGCATTCTCAGACAGGTGCCAGCATTTTTCCAACAAATGAGTTTATTGCGGATTCAGACCATCTGTTGTCATGCTTATCTAAAAGTTGGCAGTATTTCCTTACAAATGATGATTTTGGGGATGCTGGACATGCGTTCTTGTGCTTGAACGGCAGGTGGCAGTGTTTTCCCGCAAATGCTTTTATTGTGGATGCTGACAATGAATTTTCACGCCTGTCCTGAGGTGGCAGTATATTTCTATCAAATGATTTTATGAGCAATGCTGGCAATGCATTTTATATTTGTCCAACAAGTGGCAGCATTATTCCACCAAAGGATTTTAATGGTGTTTCTGGCAGTGCATTCTCAGTTTGCCCATTAGTGGGCAGGATATTTTCCACCAAACAATTCTATGGCAATACTGGCACTGCTTTCTCACTTTTGTCCCATAGGTGGCATAATTTTGCACCCGTTATTATTTTGGTGTTGCTGGCAATGCATTACCAGGCTCGAACACCAGGTGGCAGCATTTGTCCCCCGAAATATTTTATTGCGGCTGCTAGGACTACAATCTCAAGCTACACCACCAGGTGACAGCATTTTCTTACCAAATGATTTTATTGGGGTTGCTCCCGATGCATTCCCACGATTGTCCCCCAGGGGCAGCATTATCCCACAAAGTCCTTTATTGACTATTCCAGCAACAGATGCTCAACCTTGGAGAACAGGTGGCGCCCTTTTCCCAACATGTTATGTAATGGGGGATGCTGGCAATGCATTCTCACTTTTCTCCAACAGGTGGAAGCACTTCTTTTGTTGAGGATGCTGGCAGTGCATACTTATGCTGGTCCACAACATAACAACCTTTTTTTTCGCAAAAGATTTTCATTGAGATTCCTCCAACTTATTTTCACCCTTGTCCATCATATGGCAGCATGCTCTCACAAGTGATTTCATTTTGCAAGCTTAGAATGCATTTCTAGGAGGTAGGATTTTTCAACCAAGTTATTTTATGGGGTATGCTGGCAATCTAGTCTCACGTTTGTCCGCCTATTGGCAGCTATTTTCCCCTAAAGTGATTTGGGGGGGGGGGGGGGATGTTGGCTCTGAGTTCTCACACTTCAATATCGGGTGGCAGAATTTTTACCCCAAATGACTATTGGGGCTCCTGGTTAGGCATTCACATGCTTGTCCTGAAGATAGCAGCAGGATCTTCTAAATGATTATACTGGGGATGCTGGCAATACATTCTCACGTTTGTCTACCAGTGAGCAGCATTAGTCAACAAAAGGACTCTATCTGGGATGCTGGCAATGCATTCTCACCAGGGGGCAGCGTTTTGCCACCAAAATTTTATTGGGGGTGCTGACAATGCATTGTAGCGCATCTCCACAGATGGCAGCAAGATCTCACACGTGATTTTTATTGGGGATGCTGGCAATGGTTTCTCACGCTCGTCCACCAGATGGAACCATGGTATCACAAGTGATTTAATACGGGATGCTGAGAATGCATTCTTAGATTTGTCCAATTGGAGGCCGAACTTTTCCACCGTGTGCTTTTATTGTGTATGCAGGCAATACAGTCTCACGTTTAGCCAAACGTAGAGAGCAATTTTCCCCTAAAATAATTTTTGGGGAATGTTGGCTATGCATTCCCACACTCAAAACATAGGGTGGCAGCATTTGCCCCCCCTCGTCCCCCAATAATTATATTGGGATTCCTGGCAATGCATTCACAGTCTTGTCCAGCAGATGGTAGCATGATCTCACTGGTGATTTTATTAACGTTGCTGGCAATGCATTGTTACCTTTGTCCAACATGTGGCAGCATTTCTCCTCAAATGGACATAATTGTAGGTTTTGGCAATGCATTTTCTAGTTTGTCACCAAGTGGCAGCATTATTTCCAAAAATGATTGTTTGGAGGATGTTGGCATTGCATCCCCAAGCTTCTCCACAACATAGCAGCATTCTTCCAACCAATGAATGCATTGGGGATCGGGGTAAATAATTCATACGTCTGTCTAGCATTAGCTGCGTGTTATAACCAAATGATTTCTTTGGAGGTGCAGGTAATGCTTTCTCAAGTCTAACCAAAAGGTCGCATAATATTTTCAAGTGTGTGTTTTTGTTTTTTGTTTGTTTGTTTGTTTGTTTGTTTTGAGGGTTGCAGTGCATTCTCACCCTTGTCCATCAGGTGGCAGCATTTTTCAACCAAATGATTTTATTGGGTGTGCTGGCAAAATATTGCCACATGTTTTCAATGGCTGGCAGCATTTTTACACACAAATGATTTATTTTTTTCTTCACAATGCTGGCAATGCATTCTGATGCTCGATCCAAAGTAGCAGCATTTCCCCACTAAGTGATTTTATTGGGGATGCTGGCAATGCATTCTCATGCTTGTCCACAAGGTAATGGCATTTTTCCAGAGATGATTTTATTTTATTTTCTATTTATTTTCATGTTTTTAAGTTCCTTTATCTTTATTGTTGAGAATAATACAGATGTCCCCATTTTTATCCCCACTGACCCCTTCCACCCTACATCCATCCCACCCCAGGCTTTCCCCATACCAATGTCTGTGTCCATGGGTTATGCTTATAAACATATAAGTTCTTTCATTAATCTCTCCCCACCCATACCCCCCTCCCCGCGTTCCCTCTGAGATCCCTCAGTTTTTTCCATGCTTCTATGTCTCTGGATCCACTTTGTTCATCAGTTTATTTTGTTTATTATATTCCACATATAAGTGAGATCATGTGGTACTTGTCCTTCTCTGGCTTATTTCACTTAGGATAATACTTTCTAGTTCCCTCCATGCTGTGCCAAAGGATAAAAGATCCTTCCTCTTTACAGCTGCATAGTATTCCATGGTATAAATGTGCTTCTTATGCACTCACCTACTGATGGGCACTTGGGCTGTTTCCAGATCTTAGCTATTCTCAGTTGCACTGCTATGAAAGTAGGGGTGCATAAGTTCTTTGTGACTGGTGTTTTGGGTTCCTAGAAGTGGGATCACTGGGTCAATTTTTAATCTTTTGAGGAAACTCCATTCTGCTTTCCATAGTGGCGGCACCATTCTGCATTCCCACCAGCAGTTTACTACAGTGCCCTTTTCACAACACCCTCACCAGCACTAGTAGTTTGTTGATTTGTTATGGTAGCCATTCTGACAGCTGTGAAGTGATACCTCAGTGTGGTTTCAATTTGCATCTCTCTGATGATTAGCGACATTGAGCGTTTTTTCATCTGTTGCTTAGTCATTTGTGTGTCCTCTTTGGAGAAGTGTCTATTTAGGTCCTTTGACCATTTTTGGTCCTTTGCATTGTTTGTCTTCCTTAAGTTGTGTGAGTTCCTTATATATTTGGGGTATTAACCCTTTATCAGGTGTGTCATCGGCAAACATGTTCTCCCATACAGTGGGCTCCCTTTTCGTTTTGTTGATGGTTTCTTTTGCTGTTCAGAAGCTCTTTATTTTGATGCAATCCCATTTGTTTATTTTCTCCTTAGTTTTTCTTGCCCGAGGAGATGTATCAGCAAACATAGTGCTACCAGAGATGTGAGATTTTGCTGCCTGTTTTCCTCTAGGATTTTTATGGTTTCATGTCTTATATTGAAATCTTTTATCCATTTTGGATTTACTTTTGTGTACGGTGTAAGTTGGTGGTCTAGTTTCATTTCTTTGCATGTACCTGTCCAATTTTCCCAACACCATTTATTGAAAAGACTTTCTTACTCCATTATATGTTCCTGCCCCCTTTATCAAATATTAATTGACCATAGTGGCATGGGTCAATTTCTGGGTTCTCTGTTCTGTTCCACTGATCGATATGTGTGTTCTTGTGTCACTACCAGGCTGTTTTGATTACAGCGGCTTTGTAGTATAACTTGCTATCTGATATTGTGATCTCTCCAACTCTGTTCTTCCCTCTCAAGGTTGCCGTGGCTATTCGGGGTGTTTTTTGGTTCCATATACACTTTAGAAGTGTTTGTTCTAGATCTGTGAAATATGCTGTTGGTATTTGAATAGGAATTGCACTGAATTTATAGATTGTTTGGGTAATATGGACATTTTAATGATGTTAATTCTTCCAGTCCATGAACATGGTATATTTTCCCATTTGTTGATATCTTCCTCTATTTCTGTTTTCAGTGTCCTGTACTTTTCCAAGTAAAGGTCTTTTACATCTTTGCCTAAGGTTATTCTTAGGTATCTTATTTTTTAGTTGCAATGGTAACTGGGATTGCTTATTTAGTTTCTCTCTCTGAGAGTTCATTATTGATGTATAAAAATGTCATTGGTGTCTAGGTGTTTATTTTGTATCCTCCTGCCTTGCTGAATTCATTTATTAAATGTAGTAGGTTTTTGGTGGAGCCTTTCGGGTTCTGTATGTACAATATCCTGTCATCTGCAAATAATGACAGTTTTGTTTCCTCCTTTCCAATTTGGAAGCCTTTTATGTTTTCTTGTCTCATCACTGTGGCTAGGACTTCCGGTGCTATGTTGAATAAGAGTGGTGAAATTGGACACCCCTGTCTTGTTCCTGTTCTTAAGGGGAAATGGTTTTAATTTTTGCCCATTGAGTAAGATGTTGGCTATGGTTCGCTACATATGGCCTTTATCATGTTGATGTATGATCCCTGTAATCCCACTTTGCTGAGAGTTTTTATCAAAAATGGGTGTTGGATTTTATCGAAGGCTTTTTCTGCATCTATTGATATGATCATGTGATTTTTGTCTTTCAATTTGTTTCTGTAATGTATCACGTTTATTCACTTGTGAATATTGTACCAGCCTTGCATCCCTGGAATAAGTGCCATTTGGTCATGGTGTGTGGTCTTCTTAATGTATTGCTGCATCCGATTTTCTAATATTTTATTGAGGATTTTAGCATGTATGTTCATCAGGGATTTGGGCCTGTAATACTCTCTCTTTCTAGTGCCTTTATCTGGTTTTGGAATTAGGCTAATGCTGGCCTTATAAAAAGAATTTGGATATGTTCTTTCCTCTTGGATTTTTTTGAAATAGTCTGAGGAGAATAGGTGTTCATTTTTCCTTGAATATTTTAAAAGCCTCCTCTGTGAAGCCATCCAGGCAGGGCTTTTGTGTGCTTGGAGCCCTTTGATTACTGCTTCAACTTCATCAGCAGTTATCCACCTATTTAGACTTTCTGACCCTCCCTGATACCAGTTCCGGGCATGGGGCTTCCGGCGGACTGTCTGGCCGCAGGGGGCAGGAGGCACAGTTGCGGGCAAAGGGAGGGGCGGAACAGACTGGAATCTCCCCTCCCTGCTTTGAGTAGATGAGGGGCTGCCCCGAATGAGGGGAACAGCAAACCCAGCATCGCTGGTGCGTGTGCCTTTCCCCAAGGTGGCGACCAAACGCCTGGGGCTAGCCTCCCCCCTTGAAGCCAAGAGTGTGCCTGAAGTATCCCCAGAAAGACAATAGCGCCACACAGCGTGCCACCCGGCTTGGCCGTGGTCGCGGGCTGCCTCCTCCTGCTTCCTGGCAACTGCTCATCCCCGGGTCAGTGCCACATGGCGGGTCCGTCTGGGTCAGGAGACAGCGGGCCTCCCCAGACCCTTTAGGTTATCAGTGTACCGAGAAGGGCCCTTCAGGTGACCACGCGGGCTTGCGGGCGCCGGGGCGGTGTGGGCCATGGGGACCATGGAGGCCGGCGCAGGTGGGATGGCCAGGCGACCTCCATCCTACGGGCTAAGGCTGTGCAGAATCTGGAGCCCTGGAGGCCGGGGCGCAGGCATTGCGGGGGGCGGAGCTGCTACTGGACAGGGCCCGTGTCACGCAGGTGGCGGTAGCGGCGGCTGGGGGCAAAATGTGGGCGGCGGAGGAGGCGGAGACCCAGGTAGAAGCCGCGGAGAAGCCTGAGGAGCAGCAGCAAGCAGACCCAGGGCCACTGGGACCGCAGCCCCGCCCGCACTGGAGGCGCTGCAGGCCCCTCAGCTCCAGCTGAGCGCTGGGAGTGGCCGAGCCAGCAGGACCTACATTCAGGTGAAGCGCAGGACCGCTCAGCGTACCAAGCCCATTCTCGAGCGCAGAAGGGCCATCATCCAGTGCATCCCCAACTTCTGGGCCAAAGCTGCATCCTTGCCCATGCCCTTCTGGCCTGACTGCTGACAAGGACGACAGGCAGTAAGTGGAGGAGGGGCTTGGGCAGGACAAGGGGAGGAGGGCAGAGGAAAGGGCCTACTATCGCTAGCGACCCAGGCCTGGGCAAATGTGAGGGCCTGGAGCTCCTCAAGCGGGGGCCAGGTGCACTTCCCACCGTGCCCTGCCTCTTCCTCTGGATGTTTTGCTCCTGCTTCTGACTCAGGCTCACCCTCGGCCACCGCCTCCACTACCTTCATGACATCCTCCCCCTCCAGGGCAAACTGCTCCCCACCTACTAATTCCTGTTCAGTCAATTCCTCCCCTTCCCACTGTCCCTCCCTGCCCGACCCTTGCAGAACCTCCACCAACCGCTCTGGGTTCACCACCTCCTCCTGCCTCCCCACCTCCAGGTCCAGAAAGACCTCCTCCACAGCCAAAAGCGTGTCATACCCTGCCACCATCTCACCGCCTGCACGACGCCCTCCCCCTGCACGACATCCTGCTCCAGTGCCACCAACGCCCCCTGCACGCCCTCCTCCTCGTCTTCCCGGGGCTCCGCGCCCTCTGCCCACTGCTGCAGGGCTCTCTGGTCGTCCCGCACAATCTGCTCTTCAGCCTGCACGCCCTCCTCCCTCCCCAACTCAGGGTGGGGACAAACGTCCTCGCCGGCCGCCAACCTCTGGTCCGCAGTCACAAACACCACCCCCTGCGTGGGGTCCACCATCTCCAGCCCCAGCTCTACCCCCTGCCCAGCACCGCCTCTGCCCTTACCTCCTGGGCCTCATCACCTTCCTGCACCAACGGAACGTAAAGGCGTTCCGGCCCATCCCATTTACCCCGTTATGGGTGGAGGAAACGGCCGTGGTGCACTGGCAGGCCAGAGGAGCCCCAGCACCTGAAGGCCCCCTGCGCCGCTAGGACAAGGCAAGCGGCCTGAGGAGCCCCGCTGTCTCTGAAACACAGCCTGACGCCCGGTTGCGCGCTGGACCGGAGCCGGGCGGTGTCACGAAGTAGGCGGTGCTAGCGCGGGGACGCAGAGCCTGCGGAGTCCACTGTGCACGCCGTCTGCAGGTCCGGAGAGGGGCCCTTGCTGTGCTGAGTGCCAGCATACTGGGGCTACGCACAGGGGCTTGTGACCCGGGCAGGTAGTAGGGAAGTCCGTCCTGGACACGCCCTTCGCCCCCTCCCGGCTGGTGGGCGCTGAAACAGCCGGCGACAACAGGCAGAGCCCGGCCCCTTCCTCGGCCGACCTGGTGTACGGGCCTGGCAACTGGAGCCAAACATTGCTGAGCATGCCCACCTTCTGGCCTCGCACCTGCCCCCTCTCAAGGGGCTCGCTGCCTGCCGGGCTCCTCCTCAACGCTAATCACATTTCCCACTTCACAATCCGTTTTCCGTACCACTTTCCCGCTGATGCTCAGTGACCCCTGGTAAAACCACCGCGACAAACGCCCCGCGCGGTAGAGGCTATCCCCGCATATGGCATATCTGAGATCGAAGCTACAGGCAAAGGGAAGGCCTGTGCCTGCAGGGGACTGGAGCCTCCACTCTGGCAGAGCTGAATGCTCAGCGGAATAGGGCTCATTCTGTCTCTGAATCAGCCAGTTTCCGTCCGTTTCCCACTGCCCTTGTTCGGTCTTTTCCTCATTCCAGCCCTCTCGCCCATCCACTCCTTGGGTCTCGGTGACCAGTAAGAAGGAAGGCTTGATACTGCTCAAGCATTACTTGGTTGCCAAAGAAGGACTTGGTCCCAAAGAGCCCAGTAAAGAAACAGTCGTGTTCACAGGAGGCCATTTCCATGTGAGGAAAGGTGAAAGGACCACAAATGGGCAAGGTGTACTGACTGTGGACATCATGGTCCAGAGACTGCCCAACACAACTTCAAGTACATGCCTGTGCCTCTGTGTGTGGGCTCATTGGGAGGGGGGTGAGTGCCCACCTGCAGGGGTGTCTTTTTGTGGGGGCTGGGGAGCGCTCAGATTCTTAATGTTGCCTTCATTGTTTACCCTTGCAGCAGGGGATTCTTTCCCAAATGAACCTAATAATACTCACTGTCTTCCCGCAGGCCTTGGCTCCCTTCCCCGCAGCCCCTACATGCATCTTATTCCCCCGCTTGCCAAATGTGATTCGGAACCCTGGGCCTCAGAGACTGATTCTCTCCCCAAAATACAATGCACCGCACTTCCAGAGAGGGCATTTGGTCCAGCTGTGAATGGAAGATCGTTTCCCTCCTGGTTGCCTGTCGTCAGCGTGTGAGCCGACTCCCCGCAGGGACGGTACTATCAAATCTTCATCATCCTTTAGGACCGAGCACTGGACATTGAGGCCCTTGCTTCCAAGGCCCTTTCCTTGAACTACCTTATCTCCCTCAGTAAAACGGGAAGGCCCCATGCAGTGGACTTTCTTGTAGTTCCTCCTCCCTCGCCTGCACCACTAGGGAAGAATTCTGCCTTCTGATGCCATCCCAAATCAAAACTCACACTTCTGCAACTGTACAGGCCCAGCCCTCACAGGGACTAGTAATTCCCAGGCAGCCAATTGTAAAGCCCAGAACATTGTACAAACAATACACACGCACACACGATGGATGCTCCTGATTTGTGTATGCCAAGGAGCAAACAACACACAAACACAGCTGATGCTCTTGACTTATCCTTCCATCTCTTCCGTGCTCTGGATCTCTCTGTATCTGGATGCCTGCCACAGGGACATTCTGCACCGGTTCCCTGTGCAGGAAAACAATGTTTGCTTGAAAACACTTTTTTTTTTTTTGGTGGGTATGTGGGGGAAAAAAACTGGCCTCATGTGCAGAATTCCTTGTCCTGGGTAAACAGGTCAGGAGAACCTGATCAGCAAACCTCATATTCATATTCACAGCACTCCCAGTATTTGTTTTGTTTTGATTTTCAGTCATGCAGGGGACATGGTCACTGCATGCAGCTGTGCAGCTGTAACAATCATGGAGAGCTTCCTGGAGAAAGTGGCAGTTCGATGAATCTTCTCAGTGAGAAAAAACAAGGTGAGAGAGGTAGAGTGAGGGCCAGACACACACATGATATTTTAACATTTGCGTGTATTGTAAGTGTCTCTTCCAAATGTGCAGAATTCCTTGTCCCAGGTAATTATGTCAGGAGGACCATGACCGCTGGGTGTGTGTCTATAGTGAGCACATTGCCAGGGTATGAAGCTCAATTAATGAAAGTTTCAAGTGTTCCCATTCTTCAGCTGCAACAATGTTAACGCAGAGGAAGTACTCCTTCCTCTTCCCAGATAAATCTACATTCTTAAGAATCTCAAACTGCTAAACATGGCAACACCTTTGATTAAGATGTGCACTCTGGGAAATTGGTTCTGTTTTCCCTATTTTATTTATCACACAATTCCTAGTCTTTCTCTTCAGTATTAGTATGGATTACTTTCAGGAGGTTGGCATACTGGTCAGGCAACCTTATTCTTTACATAGTAATTCCCTGACATGTGAAATATCCACCATACATACTTACGACAACAGTACTGACTGTATTTCCAGTGTTGTACTTTGTACTTTACATTCCCTTCTGGATCGAAACGTATTAGCTTGCTCTTTCATCTTTTCATTTTCACTCATGTATGTTTCCATCTGATTTGCTAGATTTTAAATTCCTTACACGTTTATGTTCCAGGATCTAAATTTTCCCCGAATTTCACACACGCTGTTCCTTTAGCAATACTTTGACGAAACCACAAAATTTTGTGTTGACTTTGTAAATTCAGTTTGGAAGACCTGTTCGTAAATATTTACGCACTCAACACTCCTAGAAGTGAGTTTTAAAAAAGTATTCCTCTTCATAAACTTCACCCGAATTCACTGAAAATACCTAACCATTCAAGATAACTTGAAATCCTGAGAGCAATTAAACCCTTTGTGGTACATAAATTTTAAAATATTTGAATCAGGAGCACCAGTAGTTCTAAAATTAAGCACACTTTTCCAGTGCAGGGGCACTAGTTTTCATTTCTTTGAGATATCTACGCAGGACAGTTAACTGGTTCAGTTTAAGTGGAAAACCTTAGTTCAATCCCATTATTCCTGATTCAGACATGTGCTGCTTCCATTTCAATAAGCAAAAGGATGCTTAATTTTATTTTTATTTTTCAAAAACATATCTGTATTGACTTCAGAGGGAGGGAGGGAGGGAGGAAGGGAGGGAGAGGGAGAGAGAGAGAAACATCAATGATGAGAGAGTCATTGATCGGCTGCCTCCTGCACGCCGCCCTCTAGGCACTGAGCCCCCACATTCCCTGTCATGTGACCTGACAGGGAATACAACCAGGATATCCTGGATCATAGGTTGATGCTCAAGCGCTGAGACACAGCGGCCAGGCAAGGATGCTTAATTTTAGATTTCTTCAAACTTTTATATCATCCCATATGAAACTTTTCTTCCTACTGAAACGATTACTCTATAGGATAAAGGCATACAAAATGTCACAGGAAATGGCTGAACATTACTTTTGCAGCCTTGTTAGAGGCTTCTCAAACTGTTTTCACATTTCTGTTTTCAAAGGGGAATATGTAAATTTGTTTAGCCAACCTAACTGGCAAACAGGACAGCAAGCTGCTATAAAGAAATAACGTATTGCTTCATCCTGTATGCATTAATGTTCAAAGACCCGGCGGGGAGGAATTCAGGTCCACTCTGTATTTCACGCTCCAACAAATTGCTCTAATGATAAAGTCTGCGGTACAAACAAACAGGAAAGCGCATTTTCTGGAAATTTTACTCGGAAAACCTTAACAATACAGACTTAAATTTGAACAGTTCAATTCTATTATTCCAATTAAAAATACACTTATGAACCAACCTTGAGTAACTCAAATTCTTCACCTTATCCAGAAGATTCACAGATGGGCACTGAATACCTGCCTCTTTCCCAAACAACCCTTTCTCTTTCAGTAATGCTCAAGTAACAGAAACATTTTCTTTACAAAGAAAATTAAATACAGGTCCTAGTACTATTTTAATATCTGTTTCAACTGCCTCTGTCAGATGGGCTTCCCCCATGGTGTCCAACAGAAGAAGCCCAATAACTTGAGATTCTCGTTGATTCACACCCTGTCCCACCGAGGGTGAACCTCTAGGCCTCGTCTAGCACCACGCTCACGACCACTTAGAGGGGCATCACTTCGGCGGCTTGAGTAATTTTCAGGCCCTCCATCATCACCACCTCGTCGTCTCCTGCTATAATAAGCATCACAGCGACTGTTTCCACTGTAAGTCAGAGGGGCCCCTCGTGCCGGCGGCGCTCCATGTGAACCTCCTGGAAAGTCAATGACCAAATAACAAAATCTGAACCACATTACACAGATCTCTTAAATCATTATGACTCCAGTAGACCATTAAATACTTGGAAATCACTTGCTTTTATCTCCCCGTGCTGAAACAATAAGAACTATGCTGAGGAAGACTAGGGATCTTATATTTATTTAAAATAAATTTTAAGAGTTGCATTTTAGCTTAAATATTTGAATTTCAATAAATAGTCATGCACATTTTCAGAAAATGGGCTGAATTTCTGACTTTCATGTTGTTCCTAGGCTTTATACTCTTGCATGCACCTTCTGATTTAACAACGTTACAGTACATTTTCCATGTAAGGAAAAAGGTGAGTCTGACCCCTTCCCGCAGAAAGCGATGTATTGTTTTAAGTGATCCACTAAGAAAATAACTCAGCCCAGCCGGGCGTGGCCCAGTGGCTGAGCACCGACCTAGGAACCAGGACATTGCGGTTTGATTCCCAGCCAGGGCACATGCCCAGGTTGCGGGCTCCATCCTCAGTCGGCGGTGTGCAGCAGGCAGCTGATCAATGACTCTCTCGTCACTGATGTGTCTGTCTCTCTCCCTCTCCCTGCCTCTCTCTGAAGTCAGTAAAGATATATTTGAGAAAAGGAAAAAAAAAAAGAAAATAACTCAAAAGACCTCCAAACTAATCAAAAGGGCATACTACATACAGATTTCCCTATGTTCGATGGAAGTAAAATTAGAGTAAAGCACAGCCTGGCTTATTAATCTAATTCTCTGACTGACACACCGTAACTGGACTCTTACCATGACTCTTATATGAATCTCTGTAAGAGCCTCCACTTGGATGTTCAGAATAACCTCTGTCACGACTCCTGCCATAGCCATCAGAGGGACCGCTAAATTTAAAAGACACAGTATTAACAATGTCCAAGTTGACAACTGCCATGCACTATTTGATAAAAAGAGAAATTTTTATAATACCTGTAGCTCCTATACGAATGCTCATCTCGAGAACCTGAGAGGCCATAATCACGGTACACGCAGTCTCTAGGAGGTGGGCCATGCTTGCTGTCTCGGGAACGCGGATCATCTCTCCTTGAATAACTTAGGGAGAGAATGCAGAAATATTTTTTTAATGCACCTTCTAACATCCAGGATACATACACGTCTGAGGACAAAACAAGGGCAAAAATTTAAATGGACAAAAGTCTTTAACACACATTTCTCCACAGAAGAAAGACAAACAGCCAACAAGCTCATAAAAAGATGGCCAATATAACTCACTGGTCATTAGGGAAAGGCAAACCAAAACCAAAGTGAGATATTACTTTACTCCTAAGTAGGCTATAATGTTTGAAAAGGGAACTATCAAGGGTTCCTGTGGATCTGGAGAAACTGGGATCCTTGTGCCCTGAGAACAGAAATGTGAAATGGTTCAGCTGCTGTGGGAAGTATTGGAGCTTCCTTCAAAAACATTAAATGCTGAATTACAAGATGACTCAGAAATTCCCCTCCGATTTAAACACCCCAAATAATTGGTTGGAAACGTGTGCTGAAATAGTTGCACTTGAAGTGGACATGAATAGTTGTACATGAAACAGTTGTACATAAATGCCCACAAACAGAACTGGTAAACAGTGTTAACTACAGCTACAATGAAGTTGTCATGTACTGAAACTGCGATGCACTCATTTGTGCCAGTGAAATTGTGATGCACCGACTACTGCCACCTGGATGACTCCTGGAAACACTTATGCTAACAGAAGACCACATTCGGTTTCCTTCCATTGGTATGATCTGTGCAGAACAGGTACAACAGAGCAGAGGTTGCTGTTTTGATAGAAGGTGGGTCAGGGAGAAAATGGTGGTGACAGCTTAAGGTGAAGAGTGTTCTGTTTAAGGGTAATAAAAATGTTTTGTAACTAGGTAGACATGGTGGTGGCAGCACCCTCTGAATACATAACCCTCTGAATAACTTTCCTTTTCAATATGTTGTTAGATTTTGGAGAGAGAGGAAAGCAGACGGATAGAGACACAGAAGCACAGATGAGAGAGAAACACTGACTGGCTGCCTCCTGAATGTCTCCTAGTAAGGATCCAGCTAGCTCCATACCTTGTCCTCTGTCCACACCACGAATCAAACCAGAGACCTCCTGGTTCTTGGGTGGATCCTCAACCGCCGAGCCACATCAGCGGGCCATAAATACTTACACTGATGCAACAAAAAGTATCAATTATAAGTTAAGAGTTCTTATATTTTATTTTCCTTTACCTGTAAGCAGCAGTGCAATCATCATCACTTGGTGGCATATAGTAACGTCTCCTGCAAGACACTGGCTCTTTGCCTGGAACACCTTCATAATTCTCTTTGCCATGTGACACTGGTCCTTAAATTGAAAAATGCTTATGAGAGTGTATCAAAATTGAGTCTAATGCTTCAAAGGAAAACAAAAATTCAAATCACCAACTTCTTTCTTCGCTCCAAAACAAGTTTTAAATTGACTCTAAGATTCCATTTATGCTCATTTTTCCATGCTCTTTAAAACGTTACTTTCGACTGTTGTATCTTCGGACAGCTTACACCCTACCTATACATTTTGCCTAATATTTAAAATACCATCAGCATGCAAAACTTCCCAAAAGCCTAACAAGCTACAAGCAATTTTGAAGACTTCCACAGACATAATTAATTTAGGCCTACTTATGCTCTTTTAAATCTTACCTGTCAGCTTTTCTCCCAGTCTGTTCATCTTCGTCTGTTCCCTCTCTTGACTAGATTACTTAAAAGCCTCTTAATCTTCCCTTTACACTTCCTGCTTAACACGCTCTCCCTTGAAAACTAATAAACCTTTTCAATATTTAGGTCTTGTATTACCACCACCCTGGAGAAGACCTTTCAATTGCTCCTCAAAAGCCACAACAGTAAGCCAAGTTACGATCATTTCCTTTCAAAATCTAGTATCCCACTTACCTTACAACTTGTATGCTCTACTTGCAACTACACTTAGGACTCAGCATATGTACACCATGCTCTCGTGTTGTACCTGCGTATATACACGCTACTACTGGCAAGAATTCCTCTAAGCATATTAATATTTTTGTTGGGCTAGTACACGCCAAATTGGTCACATGTCTAATTTTATAACTTACCACCAAGTGACTGGGTCTCTCATAATGCTAATGACTTTAAATACATAAGCCAAACCTGGCCGGGCGTATCTCAGTGGTAGAGCATCAACCTGGGAACCAGGCAATCGGGGTTTGATCCACGGTCAGGGCACGAGTCCGGGTTGTGGGCTCCATCAATGAGTCTCTAAATCATTGGTGTTTCTCTCTCTCTCTCTCTCTCCCTCTCCTTTCCTCTCTCTGAAATCAGTGAACATATATTTTAAAAAATAATGAAATAAACAAACAAATAAATAAAATAATAAGCTTAGCCTTTGTAATGATGGCAATATAGATTTTGGTGCACATTAGCTATGCTATTAAAGGGCTCATCTGAAGAGCACTGTACCTCTTTCAAAATATGAAATAATATTACACCTCCCTAAAATAATATTACCTTTAGGTGCTAATTCTTACTCCTAATCCCCGTGGATCAGCGTTTCATCATTTTTTGTGTATTCGCTAGCTAACCCACTAACTGTAATGTATAGGCTTATGTGTACTTTCAAGTCAACAGCCACGATGTTCTTAGCTTCACTGATGTTCTAAACACTTTAAATTTTTCCAAATAATTTCAAGTTCAAGGCCCCTATGGGAGACCCTAAAACACCTCTGTACCAATCTTATGATTCACTTATTCCTTCCATATATTTCACAACGAAGTGCAAGTCTGTGATTGCTCAACTTAGACTATCTGGCTCCTTCTAGTGTGCCTCCCAAGCCTCGATTTTATTCTAAAATACCATCTACACCCACACTGGCCGCTTTTCAGCCAACGACAAAACACTTATATTCTACCGGGTAGGATGAAATTACTTATTCTTCGTATTTCATTCCCAAGTCTCACATTCTTAGAAGCACAGGATATATCTTGTATGTGTTTATATATTTCTTGGAAGTTTCACACAACCAAAATCAATGCCTCGCACGTAAAAATGGTTAGGGTCTTGAAACTGAACTGTCTGATATCTTTTAGATTAGGAAGCCATTAGCAAGGACACCCTGGAAGAACTCATGTGTATCCATCAACAACTGTATAGTAAACAAAATCCTAAGAAAAGCGCCATCAGGGTATAAACAAACAAAGAAACAATAAGGCAGGTTTCACGTATGGTGTGCCTATCTGACCAGGTGACAAAATACATATCCTAAATGGTGCTATTGATCAGAATGTTCTCTCACAGGACATTAGAAATTTTCGTGCAAATTTTAATCTTCAAACCACATGTAAAAGAAGCCTACAAATCACAGAACTCATTAGCAGGAAGTTTAAAAATTAAGAGGAATTCTGTACCAACATGGACTGAAAAGGAAGGTTTTGCCCACTGCACTGTCATCTACTTATTGTGTCTCTTCTTAGAGGCTGGAGAATTATTTCCTAACCATCAATCAATCAATAAAATCGCAATCAGTAAATATGTCTATATGAGACTCACTTTCCACTTGGCTTCCTGAATTTAAAGTTCAGCATTAATTTTACAATAGGTATTCCTAAATCTTTAAGAAACTGCTGTCTCTGCCTTACACAGCATTTACATCAAATTCCCATCCTACTATCACTTTGCCTGCAAGCCGAATGGGCGTTTCTTTTAGGAGGAGGATCCACAGTTCTTGAAGATGGACCTCTTTTAACCTGAAGGGGTCCCATGGCGGAACTTTTGTGGCTATTAAGAGTATATTCACCATTATCTGTGTTTAAATAACATCCCTCACTTAAGTAACATCTGTTAAATAGTCAGGTTTGGGTGATTGCTTACAACTCTCCACTAAACGCTATTGTAGTCATGAGCACATGTCAGTCCAAACTGACGAAACCGTCTCTTTCTATGACTTGAGAACAATTCCGAGTTATTGTAAAATCAGTTTGTAAGACCTAGAAAAACCTCAAGCAGCATTTTACACTGGTGTGAAAGAACCAGATTGTGGGTGCCGGAAATCTAAATAAACTAAATGCACAAATAACTCTTAAAGATACGTGGGGAACAGTCAGTAACAGGTCAGGTAAGTCTGACTTTGAAAATAAAGAAACAGGCTTTAACATGTAACATCAGTTATAAATGAAAATATTAAAATATTCAAAAGATGGTGCATCAGAATAAGGAAGTATCTAAAAAATTACTAGCGTACAATTCTTACAGTCAATTTACAAAATAATCCTAATTTTTAAAGGAAACGCTATGCTCAGCCTGGCCTGGGAGGCTCAGTGGTTGAGCCTTGACCCATGAACCAGGAGGTCACGGTTCCATTCATGATGAAAGACATATCTGGGTTGTGGGCTTGATCCTTAGAAGGGCCCACATGAGGCATCAATGAATCACTCATCATTGATGTTTCTCTCTCTCTCTCTGTGTCTCTCTCTCTGTCTCTCCCTCTCTCTGAAATCAACAAAAATATATTTTTTGAAAAGAAATACCCATTGAAATAATCATCACAATTTTCCCTTTTTAAACTGAAAAATGTTCATGTTCCCATTTCCTAGTTTTTTCATACGAGAAAAAAAAAAAAATGAATATCCACATAAATGGCAAAATACAAATTGGTAACTTCTTCTCAGGTTCACCTTAGTCGTTAAAAACAGGGTTGTTTACCTTAAACTTGGGCAAACCCTGCAATTCCACTTTAGGAAACTTCTCTGAAAACGTCACGCATCTAATTCTCAAAAAAAGACACTAAATCTTTGAATTTGGGAACACTGGTTAACATAAACAAAGTTATGTTATGTTGCATAGTCTGATACACAGATATTTTTGAAGGGAAAAGTGGCTCTCTTTAATAGTGAGCACTCTGTGAAACCATATAAAACTCTACATGTCTCCCTAATGTAGTTTCCCAATTACAAAGTTCCCAACAACAAGGAGGATAGAAACTCCTCATATCAGAATAACAATAGAGACTGGTTCGGCACACTTAGGTACTTAAAACAAATATTGCAGGTCAGTCCCAAATCTGAAGTGTCTGCCTTTGAACCGAATTTAGACTGATTTTGACTTTGTTGTGTCCTTTTCACGATACCCTAATGCTTGTTTAGGATGAAAGCATTTTATTTTCAGAATAGGCAAGCAAATATATTCTTCACAGTTGATTATGTACAAAACACCAGCTGCAACTTCTTGGCGCCAAAGGGGAAAATTCTAGCACATGATTAATAAAAATGGGTTCTTCAGAGAACTGTTGAAGTGAATAGAGGGAAAGTGTAATAATGCTTAAAACAGACTGAATTAGCTTGCAGTTTATGTCATCGGACTGAAAGGTCATTGTGATTGTTTTGCACATTAGTTATTTCATTCATTTTTGTAAGTGCCATAATTCTTTAGCATTTACCAGTCATCTTGATTGCCACTGTTAGTTCCCAGTACAATGAATGTTACCTTTTATTTTGCTTATAAAAGGTGTACGTACAATTTGAGATAGTTCTACATGTTATGAAATATTCTTTTCCGCTCCTATGGTTTCATACTTATAGTTTATTATTCGTTTTTATTTCCTTTTTTCATATATGACTTAATAGTTTCTCCATCTTTTCTCTTTTACAACATGTCTGGGGGTTGCACTGGTTAATATGTTTACATAGGTTTCAGGTGTACAATTCTGTAATACATCGTCTGCATACTGGATTCTGTGTTCACCACCCAAAGTCAAGTCACCCCCATTCCCCATATTTTAAAACATTACCGAAGGGTTTTCCACCAGAGGGACAGCCTTTTGCTCCACTAGGTCCTCCTCTGCCACGTCTCAGACTTCTCACATGACCTCTGTTTCCTGCAGGAAGTGGTGGCCTCCATCTACCACCACTTTCAAAAGATGGCTTGTTGGCTTGCTCTACTTTAATTGTCTGTCCATCCAAAGGCTGAAACAATTACACATAATATCAACATTACATCACATTTACCTCAAACAAAAGAACAACTTTACCAAACTTTTTCTTCAAGCGTGATTCAGTCCTTCATCACGGTAACTTTAGTAAATATTGAAGTACTAACTGCCTTCCATTAAGTCATCCAGCACCGAACCATATGCACTGATGATTCAAAGCCCTCTAGCCCCGCCTGTGTGGCTCAGGGGTTGAATGTCCATCCAGGAACCACGAGGTCGCTGTTCAATTCCCCATCAGGACACATGCACGGCTTGCGGGCTCCATCCCCAGTTGGTAGCATGCAGGAGCAAGCTGATCGATGATTCTCTCTAATTTTTGAGGTTTCCTTCTCTCTCTCCCCCTCCCCTCCTCTCTCTGAAACCCATTTAAAACGGGAACAGAAGAAAAATCCTGGAAATGCCCTCCAGTAGTAAAAATGGAGTCAATTTACAACCTCCGTTATTGAAGTAGACATTTTTATTTGTAGCTGTCACGGGGAAGACTGGTCCTTATCAAATCCAAACAATAAGGCTTAAAACAACACTGATACATTGGGAGTGGCTCACGAAATTACAGAACCAGAAAGCATATTGGGATAATGGAAGAAATATATCTAATCCCCAAAACAGGCCATAATGAAGTGACTTGCGGGGCAATATTAAGGAATTGCTGTTTAATAATCACTGAAGAGTGCAGAGGACATCGGAGACACATATGATGCCGAGATTTTAAGGTCCAACAGGAAAAAGACTACTTTATTCACCAGTACGTTAAAGACTGTATCAAAATAAACTATCAACCACTCCTGTAAAATAAATCATGACATACACATTTTACAAAATCCCCTCTGGTTACAGGATGAAACAACTATTGAGTAGAAAAAGTCAGGGGCAAGAGGGTCAATTACTGATGACGCCCACCATCTACTTGCTCATCTTATTTCCTTTCTTCATGAACTGAGTACCGATTAGAAGGTAAAGGGCCTACTCCAATACTAACCTTTTCGAGGCTTTTCCCCCAAAATCAGAAGTCACCTTTCCCTACTTTCTTTGTGGGCTCTTTTGGTGCTATGGAAGTGTTTGCATCAATTGCAATAACGTTTGATAAACACCTTCTTTCCCCCGTAATTACCTTTGGGGGGGGCGGGGGCTTACTCTAAGTTTTCAAGCTCTTTGAAGACTGAAAGCCTCTTTTCAGTTTTGTTCATATGCCTAACTAATTAAGGTTAATGTAGTATTTTGCTAATGCTAAAGTTCATGTCAATCTCCTTCCAACCCCACTCTCCAGTTCTTAGGCGACAAAAAGGAAAGTAATGGCTAAATAATCGTGGCTTATTTAGGCGCCGTCTACCTTCAAAAATTAGAAAAACACAAAGTACCTAGAAATACTATTAACAGATGGTACAGAGCCACAACATTATTAAAAGACTTACTCTTCCATCCATATCTCTGGCAGCATCCTTAGCATCTTCAGGGCTCTCAAAAGTAATAAAAGCAAAGCCCCAGGACCTGTTTGTTTCCCGATCCCTTATCAAACGAACTGTAATTCAAAATTCAAAATTTAAATTTAATATGCCCAACAAAACTTAACTTTTCCCGTTTTCCAAAACATCAAGGCTCTGAGAATTTCTCACAAAGCCTCTTAATTTGATACAATGGACCAACAAGGCCTAGTAACAACCCTCTGCAAGTTATGTAAAAGGCACAACGTGCTGCGCCATTATTAGCTTTCTAAAACTCTGCAGTGAGTAAACTTAGAGTTAACCTAACTTATCCCCTGTCACGGCCTCACTCCACAATATATTTACAACTTCTTCTTTTTCCTTCTTAATAAGAAGCCATTAACTGGAACTTTTACCTCACTGCTACGAGTGCCTTTGCAACACAACACAGAAAGTTGCAGAAGTTGTCCATATGAGCTTCAAGAACTAAAAACATCCCTTTAATTTATCTGGGCAATGACTTATATTAGATTTACTATCCGTTTACTCTGAGCAGGTAGGCACATTGGTTCTAAGAGTTACCGTCTATTATGGGACCAAATTTTGCAAAGGCCGCTTCAAGCGTTTTTTCGTTGGTCTGGAAACTGAGCCTTCCGACAAAGAGCTTCGCAGGTCTGTCCGCTTCCACCACTGTGCTGTAAGGGGTTAAGATATGCACATCGTTATTAGCCAAAGAATTGAATTTAATGACAAAATGTTCCTGATAGTCAACTGAAGCATATACAAGAGCTTACTTTAATTTTTTTTTTTTAATTTGTAACTTACATCCCCAAATGACAAATGACCTAACAAACAAATTCTCCATTGTACTACACACCTGGGAAAAAATAAAAGGGCATACATTCGATTGCAAAGCTCGTGAAATGATGGGGTGCAGTATACAAGAGTTAAGTTTTTTAAGATGCATTTTTTAACCTAAGTAAGTAGTAAGGAAAGCTGTTTGTAGATTCCACACATCAAACAGTTAATGTTTTAAGTTCTGTGACATACTGTTGGGAACATAAGAAACTTGTAAACCTGTACAGAACTCTTGTGAATTTGAGGCAAAGTGTTGACAATTGCCGGGAAGTAAAATCTCAACACACTGAGATACTATTTCAGAGAATGGCAGCTTTATACTTTAATTTCCACCTTACGATGAAAAGAGAAGACGTAAATGGGTTACATGAAATTAACTGGTGATAAGTCAGGCAGGCGGGAGAGAGTCCAGTGGGGAAATCTGGGAACAGATAAAAGGTCAAAGCATACTGCCTTTCTATAGGCGGGTATAGGATTGTTAACAGTCAACATCACGATGAAGTAATAATGAGAGAATTAGTGGTTTCTGTCCTGGTGTATCCGCTGTGTCCCGCCGGGTCCGGAAAAAGGGAAGTTACCGTGATGTTCCAAAGGCATGTGACTGTACCGGCAAAAGACAACAGACGGGCTTACTTAAGGTAAAGGTTGGCTTCTGTCACGGAAGCTGCAGGTCTAGGACACGACTACCCGTCATAAACTGCTTTCGGTGAGGAAGTTTTAATATCAGGCCATTGCAGGTCACTGAGTTTGCAAGGCCCCGGCTGTCCTCGCCTGAGCCCCCAGCTGTCCTCGCCTGAGCCCCCATGGGTGCCAAGTGGCACTGTTTCCTCCACACTTGGAATGCCCCCCCCCACAACTGCAATAATCCTGGGTACCCACCACTGAAAAAGAGACCTAACGTAATGTCCTGTTTCCTAAGTTTTTTAAAACAGTCTTGAAAGCCAGAAGCAAGTTAAAGCCTGCGCCGGGCCAACGTAAGCTATCTTCCTGTGTTGATAGAGTTCGGCAAACACTGGTTAAACTGACAGACGAAGTCTACGGGGATATTAAAATTTGAGGACGCCACCCCAGCCAATCCGCTCTTGGACATTTCATAACTGGAGGAGCTTACCCAGCTTGACTGTATCTCCCAATCGTTACTGCAGTCAATCAAGGAAAACCGCTGAAAAGCAAGCTTTATAACGCAACTCGCGACCCGGCCGCCATCCGGTCCCCCAATCCACTTCTTCCCGCAATGGGTGACGACGAGCTAAGCCCGCTCACCCGGCAAAGAGGGTGCACGAGTTCACCAAAAACGAGCTTCTTCCCCGGCAGGGGCTCCCTACCCAGGATTCCCTCCCTTACCCAGCAGCCCCTGCAGGTCGCCCCGCGCCCACCCCGCCAGCCCTCATCCCAGCACAAAACCCGCCCAGTTCACTGGCCTTCCTTCCTTCCCTGCCTCCGGGAGACACCTGTCTTCGGGAGACACCCCCGCCCCTAAGGCCCGCAGGCGTCACACGCACTTTCCGGTTTATGCTCACACAGCGCCCTCCGCTCTTAGGCCCCTGAAAAAGCCTGCCAGGAAATCAGAGTCTACATGACCGCGTCTGGCTACTCGGACGCCAGGGCACAGCTGTGGCATGAATTTGTATGTTCTGCTCAACATTCTGAATCCCTTACCTTGTTTTCCTCATGTTGTCCGAGGTCTTGGCTTAAAGCTTCGCTCGGGACACCCGAGCTGAACCACGGGCTGAGGCGGGCGACCAAAGGGATGTGAGGGGCTGAGATTCCCGGATGTTATCGCGAGAGGAGCCGCACAGGAGCGCGGGAAGGAGGGGGCCACGCCCACTGCAGGCTGAGTAAGGGCACCTGGTGAAGGGGAGGTTTCCAGAAACCGAGTGGGTGCTTATTGGACTGAGCCCCGTTTTTGGTTTTCAGCGTGCTACTCCACTTATCAAAGTGAGACCCGCTCACGGTCTTTCCCCTCACCCACAAGCCAACAGGTTCCCCCTACCGTTCTCCTGACCCTCTGATCTTTGCTCATCCCAATACCAGCCACAGCGGTGGTCTTTTTATATTCACCCTACCTGGCCCTGCCCTGCCCTAGGGTCATGCACGTGATGCGCATTTCAGCCAGAGAGAGAGTCAAGTTATTTAATAACAGGCACTGGCTCTGAACAAGTAGATACACCGCGAGCCGGGCTTCAGACCAAGAGCCAGACTGGGGCTGAGACCATCGCCATGAGCAGGGATGTTCCTGCGGGCTCAGATCCCCTGGTCTCCTCTCACCACCTCCTGCAGGTAGATGTGGTTTTCATTCTGTCATGCACCTGCTTGTGCTTACTCTGGGCAGAAACGTGGCAAGTGACTCTTCCTTGGGCCAGCCAGGGCTTCTGCCAGGATACCGGGGCTGCTGGCGGAAACTCTGCTGGAGGTCAGGGTTCCAAGGTCACCCGGCACCACAAGGCACAGCCTCAACTCATCCCGTGAATGCTATTCCTGGGCTGAGGTGGTCAGTCTGGGGGAACAGCGGTCATGGATGCTGACGTTAGGACTCAGCTCATGCCTTCACACCATTGTTCAAATGCCGTGTAACTTTGGGCCAGCAATGTCTATCTCTAAGCTTCGGGTTCTACCCTGGAAAATGGGAAAAGTGCAGTCCTCGTGGATAAAGGACATGAGGAGCATTACGGAAGGTGAGTTTGCAGCAGCACGCACTCTGTGAAGGTATACCCGACACCAGTATCCTGGCCTTGAGAAGCCTGTTCCCGGTCACGCTCCAGCAGTGCTGCTTGTATGCAGACATGGAGCGAGTGGGACTTGGAGATTGTATCCTAGCATTCATGCTTGTGGGCTCATTATGTGCAAAGGCCTTGAGGTGGGAACATGCCTGGCATGTTCCAGGAACAACAAGGAGGCCAGGGTAGCTGGTCTTGAGGGTGTGATGGGGTGTGGGGAAGGGGATGTCTGAGACGACAGGGACTGTAATGGAAATCCTCCTCAGAAGGTTCATTTGAGCTGACCAAGGTACAGCAACAAGGCTCCAGACTTGTGAAGACATGGGGCAGGAGAGATCCTCAGAGGGAGCAGCAAGTGCAAAGACCCTGGGCCAGAGGACAGCTAGAGTGCCAAACACTTGCAAAGTGTGCAGGTGACTGGAGAGAAGTGCATCAGAGAAGAAGAGGAAGAGGGGCAGCAGGCAAGTGTTGTTGGTTAGTCTGGACTTTTGACCAAGTGCAATCGGAAGCCAGGGGTCTTTTGGCAGCCAGAGAAAGGATGTGGTTTGTGATGTTTAGTGATTCCCTGGTGACTGAGAGGGAGGAAAAGAAGTAGGATGGACCCTGGGTCTCTGGGCAGTGGGTGAGTGATCCCGAGGAGGCACTGATGGGTGAGATGGACGTCAGGGCAGCAAGGGGATACAGCCTGGAGATTAAATTTGGAGGATATGTTCCCATATTTTTTCCGAAATAGCCCCGCATAAAGTCCAGGAAAGCATACAGGAATTAACAGTGACTATTTTTAACCCCCAGATCCTGGGACAGCATTTCTGAAGTAAGTGCTTTCCAAACCACTGATGCCTGCAGAGGAGAGAGGGAGAGAGGGGTGCAGCCAGACCTGAGCCCAGTCACCAGCTGGTGCTTTCTCATGTTTTACAGAGAGTTTGACTGACGGTAGGATGACAGATCTTAATGTTGAATTAATACAAGTCACCTCAGTAAACAGCACAAAGGAAAGGAACGTGATTAATGAACATAATCTCAGCCTCAAAGATTGGTCAGGCACTGTCAGATAACCCCAGATACACAATTCTGAAATCCGAGATGGAGAGGAGGAAAGGAAGGGACCATGACAGATATTTTAGGAAATAATCCCCATCAACTCCACAAGTTCTTCATAGGACATGAATCTGAACACGGGGTGTGTGTGGGTTAGAACTTTAATCACTGCTCCCCTTCCTGACACTCTCACATCCACTTAACTGGTTCTCAGAGTCATTATTGTCAGTGTTCCATTCGCTAGCTCATTATGCCCTGGTTGGTATTATTTCACCCTCTCACTGGTGTCTACGGGGTTTTCAGGACAACGATTTTCTAACTCACATGTCTCCTCAGAATCCAAATTCCAAACCATGTAACCAGGAGATGCTCTGTTTTAAAAATGAAATAATTACTCATTCAAAGTTCCTCTTCAAGACATAACAAAAAATTGGGGAGAATTATTGTCAACTCCTTGTCCCTGTAGCACTACTTTTTACAACAACATTTCCACATATACACAGTACTTTTCTGCCTAAAACTTACCCTGACTGGTACATTTCTTCAAATCCTCATCTTGCTGCGGGGCCCATGATCCTAATTTTCACTTCCAGAAAACAGCTTCTGTCTTACACAGTGAGTGAGGCTGGTGAACCAGGTCCTCATTCACCTACACGTAGTAAGGGCATGGCTACAACTCCTTTCTGAAACATGCTGGCGGAAACTATGCAAATAAAGCTACACCTGCAAATAAAGCATCCTTATTACTCTGAGAGTACAGACACTGAGCAACCTGAGCTATAAAACAGAAGTTGACTCTTGCATGAAAAGAATCGCAGAGTCGGTGAGAAATACTAATTTTAACATCTGATGAATGAGGATAGATGAGAAATGACAGGTAGGTGACACATGGTAGATAAAACTGAGGACAGATATAGATAAATAGGTGCCAGATGCCAGACTAATTGCTAGGTAGTAAAAGAGGATATATACACAGATACATAGCAGACAGACAGACGGAGAGAGAGAGGCAGGCAGCAAGCATATTTCTAGAGAGGGCATTTGGTTGAACTGTGAAATGGACTGTGAAGTCCCCCACCGGGTTGTCTTTCTCTCTGCGTGGGAGCTGACTTCCTACAGGGGGCATCCTTGCAAATCCATCACCCTTTGGGACTGAGCCCTGGACATTTAAGCCCATGCTCCCCAGGCCCTTTCCTTGAACGACCTTGTCTCCCTTGGTAAAGTAGTAAGACACAATTTAATGGAACTCCTCTTAGTTAATCCTCCTCCCCAGCTTCCGCAACACAGGAAGGAACCTGGCTTCTTGTACCATCCCAAGGCATGACTTACCTACTTCTGGCACTCTACAGGCCCAGCCCTCACAAGGACTGGTAATTCCCAGGCAGCCAATTGTAATGCCCAAAACAAAGTAGAAATAACACATGGACAAATACTGTTAATGATCTTTATTTACATTTTTCAAGGAACAAACAACATACACACAAACACAGCAGATGCTCTTGCTTTAACTTTCCACTTCATACCATGCTTTGGATGACTCCATGACTGAATACCTCATCACAGGGACATGCAGCACCTGTTTCCTGTGCAGGAAGTAATGTGTGCTTGAAAACACATATTTGCCTCAAAAAGCTTCTCATATGCACTACTGGTATTTGAAGTACAATCGATGGTCCATCCTATGTATGTCTCACTGCGGGAGGTCCCCTGAACACAACAAACATTTTCACTGAATATCACTGAAGAGTATTAAATAACGGTCGAAGGCCCAAACCTGGAAAATGGGTCACTTTCTCTATTGGGATCTCTCTAATTTTACCCAGCCCTTTGTTCAACACATCCCACCACAAGCCCATTATAATGGCAGTGATCTCAGCATAGCCTGGTGTGGAATAAAGAAATATATGACGGTTGCTATCAATAAAGGGAAGTGGTGGCTGAGCAGCCTCAGCCATGGAATTCCAATGCTTGATTATCAAGTGGCAGTATTTTTCCAACAAGTAATTTTATTGGGTATTCTGGCAATGCATTCTCACATCTGTCCATAAGGTATGAGCAAGTTAAAAAGAAAAGAAAAAAGGAAAAAGATAATTGGGGGGGGGGGATGCTGGCAAAGCATTCTCAAGTTTGTTCACCAGGCAGCAACATTTTCCCAACTAATCATTTTCCTGGGGACGCTGGCAATGTATTCTTACAGTTCTTCAACAGAGGGTAGCATTTTCCCACTAAGTGATTTTATTGGAGATGCTAGGATAAATTCTTACATTTGTCCAAACTTTGGCAGCTTTTTTCCCTACAATTATCTCTTTGGGATTGTTGGCTATGCCTTCTCATGTTCAAATACCAGGTGGCAGCCTTTTCTCCCCAAATGACATTATTGGACATACTTGCACTGCATTCTCATGATTTCCCAAAGTTGCCAGAAAATTTCTTACAAATGATTGTTTTGGGGATTCCGGCAATGCATTCTCTTGCTTGAACACCAGGTGAGAGCATTTTTTCACCAAATGACTTTACTGGGAAACCTGGCGATATATTCTGATGCTTGTCAAACAGACGGCAACATGATCTCACAAGTGTTTTCTTTGGTATGCTAGCAATTCATTCTTACCTTTGTTCAACAGCTGGCAGCAATTTCCCACCAAAAGGTTTTATTAGGGGTGCTGGCAATGCAGTCTCATGTTTGTGGAACACATGGCAGCATTTTTCCCAAAAATGACTTTCTGAGGATGTGTCATTGCACTCCCAAGCTTCTCTACCACATGGCAGCATTTTGCAACAAATGATTTTATTGGAGATGGTGGCAATTCATTCATACGTTTGTCTAGCAGGTGGGGCCTTTTCCCACCAAATGATTTTATTTGGGATGCTGGTTATGCATTCATACGTTTCGTCAGCAGTTCCAGCATTTTACCACCAAATAATTTTATTAGGGATGCTAACAAAACATTCTCACTCTGTCCACCAGTTGGATGCATTTTTCAGTCAAGTAATTTTATTGTGTGTGCCAGAAAGGCATTCTCACTCTTCTCCACCTGCTGCCAGCAATTGTCAACCACAAAGTTTTTTATGGAATCCTAGCGGTGAATTTTGATGCTTGTCCTACAGGTGGAAGCATTTTTTTTTTTTTTTCCACTTTAGGATTTTATTACAAATTTGGCAATGCATTATCATGGATTTCCACCAGATGGCAGTATAATCTGACAAGTGATTTTATTGGGATGCTGACAATGCATTCTCAGACAGGTGCCAGCATTTTTCCAACAAATGAGTTTATTGCGGATTCAGACCATCTGTTGTCATGCTTATCTAAAAGTTGGCAGTATTTCCTTACAAATGATGATTTTGGGGATGCTGGACATGCGTTCTTGTGCTTGAACGGCAGGTGGCAGTGTTTTCCCGCAAATGCTTTTATTGTGGATGCTGACAATGAATTTGCACGCCTGTCCTGAGGTGGCAGTATATTTCTATCAAATGATTTTATGAGCAATGCTGGCAATGCATTTTATATTTGTCCAACAAGTGGCAGCATTATTCCACCAAAGGATTTTAATGGTGTTTCTGGCAGTGCATTCTCAGTTTGCCCATTAGTGGGCAGGATATTTTCCACCAAACAATTCTATGGCAATACTGGCACTGCTTTCTCACTTTTGTCCCATAGGTGGCATAATTTTGCACCCGTTATTATTTTGGTGTTGCTGGCAATGCATTACCAGGCTCGAACACCAGGTGGCAGCATTTGTCCACCGAAATATTTTATTGCGGCTGCTAGGACTACAATCTCAAGCTACACCACCAGGTGACAGCATTTTCTTACCAAATGATTTTATTGGGGTTGCTCCCGATGCATTCCCACGATTGTCCCCCAGGGGCAGCATTATTCCACAAAGTCCTTTATTGACTATTCCAGCAACAGATGCTCAACCTTGGAGAACAGGTGGCGCCCTTTTCCCAACATGTTATGTAATGGGGGATGCTGGCAATGCATTCTCACTTTTCTCCAACAGGTGGAAGCACTTCTTTTGTTGAGGATGCTGGCAGTGCATACTTATGCTGGTCCACAACATAACAACCTTTTTTTTCGCAAAAGATTTTCATTGAGATTCCTCCAACTTATTTTCACCCTTGTCCATCATATGGCAGCATGCTCTCACAAGTGATTTCATTTTGCAAGCTTAGAATGCATTTCTAGGAGGTAGGATTTTTCAACCAAGTTATTTTATGGGGTATGCTGGCAATCTAGTCTCACGTTTGTCCGCCTATTGGCAGCTATTTTCCCCTAAAGTGATTTGGGGGGGGGGGGGGGATGTTGGCTCTGAGTTCTCACACTTCAATATCGGGTGGCAGAATTTTTACCCCAAATGACTATTGGGGCTCCTGGTTAGGCATTCACATGCTTGTCCTGAAGATAGCAGCAGGATCTTCTAAATGATTATACTGGGGATGCTGGCAATACATTCTCACGTTTGTCTACCAGTGAGCAGCATTAGTCAACAAAAGGACTCTATCTGGGATGCTGGCAATGCATTCTCACCAGGGGGCAGCGTTTTGCCACCAAAATTTTATTGGGGGTGCTGACAATGCATTGTAGCGCATCTCCACAGATGGCAGCAAGATCTCACACGTGATTTTTATTGGGGATGCTGGCAATGGTTTCTCACGCTCGTCCACCAGATGGAACCATGGTATCACAAGTGATTTAATACGGGATGCTGAGAATGCATTCTTAGATTTGTCCAATTGGAGGCCGAACTTTTCCACCGTGTGCTTTTATTGTGTATGCAGGCAATACAGTCTCACGTTTAGCCAAACGTAGAGAGCAATTTTCCCCTAAAATAATTTTTGGGGAATGTTGGCTATGCATTCCCACACTCAAAACATAGGGTGGCAGCATTTGCCCCCCCTCGTCCCCCAATAATTATATTGGGATTCCTGGCAATGCATTCACAGTCTTGTCCAGCAGATGGTAGCATGATCTCACTGGTGATTTTATTAACGTTGCTGGCAATGCATTGTTACCTTTGTCCAACATGTGGCAGCATTTCTCCTCAAATGGACATAATTGTAGGTTTTGGCAATGCATTTTCTAGTTTGTCACCAAGTGGCAGCATTATTTCCAAAAATGATTGTTTGGAGGATGTTGGCATTGCATCCCCAAGCTTCTCCACAACATAGCAGCATTCTTCCAACCAATGAATGCATTGGGGATCGGGGTAAATAATTCATACGTCTGTCTAGCATTAGCTGCGTGTTATAACCAAATGATTTCTTTGGAGGTGCAGGTAATGCTTTCTCAAGTCTAACCAAAAGGTCGCATAATATTTTCAAGTGTGTGTTTTTGTTTTTTGTTTGTTTGTTTGTTTGTTTGTTTGTTTGTTTGTTTGTTTTGGAGGCTTGCAGTGCATTCTCACCCTTGTCCATCAGGTGGCAGCATTTTTCAACCAAATGATTTTATTGGGTGTGCTGGCAAAATATTGCCACATGTTTTCAATGGCTGGCAGCATTTTTACACACAAATGATTTATTTTTTTCTTCACAATGCTGGCAATGCATTCTGATGCTCGATCCAAAGTAGCAGCATTTCCCCACTAAGTGATTTTATTGGGGATGCTGGCAATGCATTCTCATGCTTGTCCACAAGGTAATGGCATTTTTCCAGAGATGATTTTATTTTATTTTCTATTTATTTTCATGTTTTTAAGTTCCTTTATCTTTATTGTTGAGAATAATACAGATGTCCCCATTTTTATCCCCACTGACCCCTTCCACCCTACATCCATCCCACCCCAGGCTTTCCCCATACCAATGTCTGTGTCCATGGGTTATGCTTATAAACATATAAGTTCTTTCATTAATCTCTCCCCACCCATACCCCCCTCCCCGCGTTCCCTCTGAGATCCCTCAGTTTTTTCCATGCTTCTATGTCTCTGGATCCACTTTGTTCATCAGTTTATTTTGTTTATTATATTCCACATATAAGTGAGATCATGTGGTACTTGTCCTTCTCTGGCTTATTTCACTTAGGATAATACTTTCTAGTTCCCTCCATGCTGTGCCAAAGGATAAAAGATCCTTCCTCTTTACAGCTGCATAGTATTCCATGGTATAAATGTGCTTCTTATGCACTCACCTACTGATGGGCACTTGGGCTGTTTCCAGATCTTAGCTATTCTCAGTTGCACTGCTATGAAAGTAGGGGTGCATAAGTTCTTTGTGACTGGTGTTTTGGGTTCCTAGAAGTGGGATCACTGGGTCAATTTTTAATCTTTTGAGGAAACTCCATTCTGCTTTCCATAGTGGCGGCACCATTCTGCATTCCCACCAGCAGTTTACTACAGTGCCCTTTTCACAACACCCTCACCAGCACTAGTAGTTTGTTGATTTGTTATGGTAGCCATTCTGACAGCTGTGAAGTGATACCTCAGTGTGGTTTCAATTTGCATCTCTCTGATGATTAGCGACATTGAGCGTTTTTTCATCTGTTGCTTAGTCATTTGTGTGTCCTCTTTGGAGAAGTGTCTATTTAGGTCCTTTGACCATTTTTGGTCCTTTGCATTGTTTGTCTTCCTTAAGTTGTGTGAGTTCCTTATATATTTGGGGTATTAACCCTTTATCAGGTGTGTCATCGGCAAACATGTTCTCCCATACAGTGGGCTCCCTTTTCGTTTTGTTGATGGTTTCTTTTGCTGTTCAGAAGCTCTTTATTTTGATGCAATCCCATTTGTTTATTTTCTCCTTAGTTTTTCTTGCCCGAGGAGATGTATCAGCAAACATAGTGCTACCAGAGATGTGAGATTTTGCTGCCTGTTTTCCTCTAGGATTTTTATGGTTTCATGTCTTATATTGAAATCTTTTATCCATTTTGGATTTACTTTTGTGTACGGTGTAAGTTGGTGGTCTAGTTTCATTTCTTTGCATGTACCTGTCCAATTTTCCCAACACCATTTATTGAAAAGACTTTCTTACTCCATTATATGTTCCTGCCCCCTTTATCAAATATTAATTGACCATAGTGGCATGGGTCAATTTCTGGGTTCTCTGTTCTGTTCCACTGATCGATATGTGTGTTCTTGTGTCACTACCAGGCTGTTTTGATTACAGCGGCTTTGTAGTATAACTTGCTATCTGATATTGTGATCTCTCCAACTCTGTTCTTCCCTCTCAAGGTTGCCGTGGCTATTCGGGGTGTTTTTTGGTTCCATATACACTTTAGAAGTGTTTGTTCTAGATCTGTGAAATATGCTGTTGGTATTTGAATAGGAATTGCACTGAATTTATAGATTGTTTGGGTAATATGGACATTTTAATGATGTTAATTCTTCCAGTCCATGAACATGGTATATTTTCCCATTTGTTGATATCTTCCTCTATTTCTGTTTTCAGTGTCCTGTACTTTTCCAAGTAAAGGTCTTTTACATCTTTGCCTAAGGTTATTCTTAGGTATCTTATTTTTTAGTTGCAATGGTAACTGGGATTGCTTATTTAGTTTCTCTCTCTGAGAGTTCATTATTGATGTATAAAAATGTCATTGGTGTCTAGGTGTTTATTTTGTATCCTCCTGCCTTGCTGAATTCATTTATTAAATGTAGTAGGTTTTTGGTGGAGCCTTTCGGGTTCTGTATGTACAATATCCTGTCATCTGCAAATAATGACAGTTTTGTTTCCTCCTTTCCAATTTGGAAGCCTTTTATGTTTTCTTGTCTCATCACTGTGGCTAGGACTTCCGGTGCTATGTTGAATAAGAGTGGTGAAATTGGACACCCCTGTCTTGTTCCTGTTCTTAAGGGGAAATGGTTTTAGTTTTTGCCCATTGAGTAAGATGTTGGCTATGGTTCGCTACATATGGCCTTTATCATGTTGATGTATGATCCCTGTAATCCCACTTTGCTGAGAGTTTTTATCAAAAATGGGTGTTGGATTTTATCGAAGGCTTTTTCTGCATCTATTGATATGATCATGTGATTTTTGTCTTTCAATTTGTTTCTGTAATGTATCACGTTTATTCACTTGTGAATATTGTACCAGCCTTGCATCCCTGGAATAAG